>NC_141698.1:22729435-23329435 GCF_964263255.1 Lissotriton vulgaris
TGGAGGTAAATCATTTCAGGTGGGCGCCACTCAATGTTGGAACACACTTCCCCTGTACCTGCGCCTCATTCATTCGGGACCCTTGTTCCACAAATCCCTTAAAACTTGGCTATTCAGTCGTCAGGACTAGTCTAAGCTTGGTCAGTGGCCCTCTTTTTGTCTGTGATAGCGCCGGGACACCTCGTTGGGGTAGCTGCGCGCTTAATAAATGCCTTATTATTATTATTATTATTCTGATTGAGGAAAGGGCACAATCCAAGATCTGCTCTGGCTTTGGGCCACCGCACTTCTTCAAGCCTCGCTATGCTCATATACAAGACCTTTGGGAGGAAGTCACTGCTGGTGCCAGAGTCCTGTTTCTGAAATTGCTCCTACTGACCCTGAGGATTAAACCTCCTGGATTTCTGAAGAGATCTGAAGACTCCCTTGTCCTTGCTGCCTTCTAAACTAATGTGATTTCCTTCATGGCAACCACCCAATAGTCTCCAACTATCTCAAGCCACTCCTCCCCCTGCTGACCTGCTAGACGTTTGAGACTGGGCCAGTCACTTCAGCATAAGTCTATGTCCGAGATGGGTGTGTTTCCTCCTCCCCCTGGAACCAGGCTAGAGTATCTTAATCATGAAGATCACATGAAGCAATAGACCCAACATTCAATCACAGGCTCCATTGACCATCATCCGGCTCCCTTCCCTGCTTACTTTGAGTGTCATTTGAAGTGATTCCATGCACACATAGTGTTTTTAGGTCTTGCCTAGCGAAGGCAGCGCATGTGCTGCGTCACCTTGGCGAGCCTCTATTATTGTCGCTTTCGTTTGCGAAGGGAGACAAACTATGTGCGCGCCCGCCGCCGGACAGGCGATGTGCACACGCATGGCGTCTCCGACTGCGCGCTTATTATACATAGAGCCTGGGCTTATTCCATGGAAAGGGAGCCTGGTCTACACGTGCTTTCAGTCCATGACCTCTCCATCACCCGGACTCTTGCTATTCAGCCCTTGCGCCATCAGCACTTAGGGAAGACAGGGGATCACACTCTCTTCCTTCGATTCTTGACCTGTCTAGTTGTCCTGCCACTAGATGCCTGCTGAGTCCCAGTTGCAAAGCTTTTTGGGTGGGATACAAAACACTGATCTGGTGGTTGACCCCTGCAGTGTAAGCCTAGTTGCTTCCCCATCCTCTGCCTTGCTGCCTTTCATCCACATGCCCCAGTGCCCTTTCACTCTTTTCTTCACGGGGTGGTGGAAGGGGCTACAGCAAGCTCTCCTGCCTTCTGGCTCATGCAAGTACCCTGCGTTCCATAAAACCTGCTATTGCTGAATCCTTGCATGGTCCACAAATTGCAGCTCTTGCCACAAGGGAAGCCAGGGACTAATTTGCCGATGCCTTGCCGCCATTGTAGTGTCTGAACACGAGTGGGGAGCAGGACATAGATGGAGAGTCTGCCCTCGGTGCACATGCTTTCTTCCCAAAGGAGCCTTAGATTTGTTTCATAACATTTGTTTTGCACCATCACCTGCCCAAGTCCAAGGGCCCTCTGCCGAAGAAATGACAGTAGTCGTTACAGGTAGGTAATCAACACCCGGGTAGAGAAGTGGTAATGTGTTCAAAGAGCAGAGGTACAGCAGGCATGCCTGTGGGCCAGCTCTTGTCTCCTCGTTTGGTGCTTCGTGCGGGTCAGGGACAGGCCTTCACGGATGAGTACAAGACATGTCAAAGCCTTGCAGCTTGGGCCGGCACCTACTGAACTGAGGTCTCAAGGGGTGAGGATTTGGACATGGTGCTCGGGAAGTTGGCGTTAAAGAAACAGGTGTTTAGGGTGGACAAGACTAGTGCTGGCCATGACCCTGCAGTGACACCCTGACACGCAAACATTGTCCCGTTGTGATCTATCCAGACTGACCTGGTGACTTGCCGTCTCTCCCTTCTGCCCAGGTGCCTCTCTTGTGTGAGCAGCCAGTACTCCTGCCACTGGTGCAAGTATCGACATGTCTGCACCAACAATGCCGCCGAGTGCTCCTTCCAGGAGGGACGAGTCAACACCACAGAGGTAGGTGGTCCGTGTGGGGGGGGGGGGGGTATGTTGGGTGGTGGTGCGCTGTGTGGGTTGTGACTGGCTCTGGATTTGGTTCATCAAATGTTAGACTGTGCGCTCATGGGGGCTGTGAGGGGATCATTATTTGGTTTATGGAATAGGGTGTTCTGGGCTCATAAGCTGTGTGGGTTGTGCAGGCTCTATTCAGTCTTAATATTGTTCTGCTGTTGGTTCAGGCACCGCAGGGACCGGGGGGGGGGGGGCTCTGTATTCAGTTAATGAAGGTTCATGCACCATGGGAGCTTGTCGACTTTATATCCTGTGTATGGAATGTTGTACTGTGGGTTCATGCTGCATGGGGGCTTGACGACTTCATATCTTGTGTACGGAATCTTGTACTGTAAGTTCATGCACCATGGGGGCTTGACGACTTCATATCCTGTGTACGGAATGTTGTACTGTGGGTTCATGCTGCATGGGGGCTTGACGACTTCATATCCTGTGTACGGAATGTTGTACTGTGGATTCATGCTGCATGGGGGCTTGACGACTTCATATCCTGTGTACGGAATGTTGTACTGTGGGTTCATGCTGCATGGGGGCTTGACGACTTCATATCCTGTGTACGGAATCTTGTACTGTAAGTTCATGCACCATGGGGGCTTGACGACTTCATATCTTGTGTACGGAATCTTGTACTGTAAGTTCATGCACCATGGGGGCTTGACGACTTTATATCCTGTGTATGGAATGTTGTACTGTGGGTTCATGCTGCATGGGGGCTTGACGACTTCATATCCTGTGTACGGAATGTTGTACTGTGGGTTCATGCAGCATGGGGGCTTGTCGACTTCATATCCTGTGTACGGAATGTTGTACTGTGGGTTCATGCTGCATGGGGGCTTGACGACTTCATATCCTGTGTACGGAATGTTGTACTGTGGGTTCATGCTGCATGAGGGCTTGACGACTTCATATCCTGTGTACGGAATGTTGTACTGTGGGTTCATGCAGCATGGGTGCTTGACGACTTCATATCATGTGTACGGAATGTTGTACTGTGGGTTCATGCTGCATGGGGGCTTGACGACTTCATATCCTGTGTACGGAACGTTGTTCTGTGGGTTCATGCAGCATGGGGGCTTGACAACTTCATATCCTGTGTACGGAATGTTGTACTGTGGGTTCATGCAGCATTTGTGGTGTAGGGAACTCTGTATCTTGTTTACAGAATGCTGTACTGTGGATTCATGCAATATGTATGATGTTGCCGAGTCCGTATCCGGTGTACAGAATGTTGTACTGTGAGTTCATGCACCATGTAGGGGGTGATTATCTTCATTTCCGGTGTATGGAATGGTGTACTGTGGGTTCATGCACCATTTAGGGTGTGAGTCTTAATCCAGTGTATACAACGTTGCACTCTGGGTTCATCCACCATGTAAAGTGTGACAAACTCAGTATCGGGTGTGCAATTTTGCCCTGTGGGTTCATGCACCTTGTGGGGTTTGACGTAGTCCGTATCGGGTGTATGGAATGTTGTACTGTGGGTTTGATGCACCATGTAGGGTATGACAGAGGCCGTATTCAGCTTATGCAATCTTGTACTGTGGGTTCATACCGTGTATGTTGTGACAATCTCCATATCCGGTGTATGGAATGTTGCACTGTGGGTAAATGCACCATGTGGGGTGTTACAAACTCTGTGTCTGGTGTAGAGAATGTTGTACTGTGGGTTCATGCACACCGTAGGGTGTGACGGAGTACGTATCTGGTGTATGGAATGTTGTACTGTAGGTTCATGCACCATGTGGGGGTGTAACAGAGTATCTAATTCCATCACACTTAAAACAGACACAGCCAACATGTTTCAACCCTTAAAGGGACTTCATCAGGGCCCAAACATAAAACAATAAAAAACATATATATTTTTTAAATTATTGTTGGTATTGATTACATGTTTAAAAAAAAGAGAGAATTGTTTAGGCCCTGATGAAGTCCCTATAAGGGATGAAATGCGTTGGCTGGGTCTGTTTTAAGTGCGATGGAATTGGATACTTAACAAAAAGAACTTTATGGAAAAAGACACCAACGTCTGGAAATTCATTGACACATGACATATGGAAATTAATTGAAAACAAGAGTGATAACAGATGCATGCAATTCGAATTGGAAAGGTCAATGGGAATAAGGGAATTAGGTTGCCCTCCTAATATTGTGAAAACGGAGTCCTTATCCGGTGTACGGAATGTTGGGGTGTGAAGAGACCCTGTGTTTCCTTATAGAATGTGCCTGTTTGCTTTCAAGCCTCCCCTGTTTGTTGCTTTCTTCTCTTTTATCCTCCCTACCTGTGTTTCTCCTCGCTCTGCTCTTGTACCTCCTCTTCGAGTAGCTTCTTCTCCTGTATAGCCACTTCCTGTTTTATACTTTTCTCTCTACCTCCAGCTCTCTGTGCACCTCACACTTCATTTCCCTCGTGCTGCCTTGTGTTGCCTCCTCCTTTTAGGTTGCTCCATGAGTTAAGCGTTCACTGTGGGCTTGTGTGAATAGTATGTATATGTATTAAAATATACCATTCACTCGTACAATAATGCCATGCATTAAAAAAACGAATATAGTAACCAGATAAAACTGTGTGTCACCCGCTAAGCTTCAACATCAGGTCCGCGGTGCATGCATTCCCTGGAGGCATCACTTTCCCTAAATGCTGTTGTTGTGTCTCCTGGTGTTTTTTCTAGGCTGAGCAGAGGTGCTGCGTTTGTTGAAGACCCTAGAAAGCTGTTGCTCCTAAGTACCTTATAATTAGGGCTCCCTGTTTTCCAGTTTTACGGATTTTTACAGATAAATACAGACAGAAAACCTTGTGTTTCCTGTCTGTATTTATTTTTAAAAGTGGAAAAATACAGACAATTGGCTTCTTTTCAGTGATTCTCAATGCTGAAATAATTGACTTTCAGGGCAGTTGCTGTACATATTGGCAGCATGGGCAATAGCTGTGCATATTGGCATAGGAAGTTATAAAGCTCACTGAGATTAGCTCAAATTAATTATTGCATATATCAACATGTATTTGTGCTATTGTGTCAATTGTTTGATGTGTGTATTATTTTTGGCTGTGTAATTTGCACGTTTATCCTTTAAATAAATGTGGAAATATACATATTATCATATCATCTGTTCACAAACCACAAAATAAATATGGATAAATACAAATAAGATGGGCAAAAAAATAAATATGGATAAATACAGACGGAAATTTGAAAAAAATAAATACCATAAAACCGGGAGCCCTACTTATAATACCAGAGCCCAGGCCACTGTTCAAGTCTTACCACCCGGAAGTTAAAGGTTATGCGGGTTCATGGGGTACTTAAGCAGCCTCCCTTTAGCCTATGGACTTTGGCATATTGGATGTGTACCAGGATGACGCGCCCCAGCAGCACTGACCTCCCTGCTAGGGGGTCAGCCATGACCATGCATGTGTGAAACCCTCGTGTGTAGTGCTTTGAGGAGAACAGTGGTTCCCGCGTCAGCACGCACAGAACTCCCAGCACTCGTGATTCCTGCACCTGCGTGAGATACCCATATGTGTTGAGTTGAGGTGGGGACATGATCCCTGCTGCGGTCCTCCTTACATGTTGCGGGCCCTGGCGGCATGATACATGCAGCGATCCTCCTAACATGTGCTGGGCTCTGGTGGCATGATCCGTGCAGCGGTCCTCCTTACATGTGCTGGGCTCTGGTGGCATGATCCGTGCAGCGGTCCTCCTTTCATGTGCTGAGTTTGGCTGGGGGGCATGATCCATGCAGCGGTCCTCCTTACATGTTCTGGGCTCTGCTGGCATGATCCATGCAGCGGTCCTCCTTACATGTGCTGGGCTCTGGTGGCATGATTTGTGCAGCGGTCCTCCTTACATGTGCTGAGTTGGGCTAGGGTGGCATGATCCGTGCAGCGGTCCTCCTTACATGTGCTGAGTTGGGCTGGGAGGAGCATGATCCGTGCAGCGGTCCTCCTTGCATGTGCTGGGCGCTGGCAAGGGCGGTGTGAGATTCACCGCATTTACAAAGCTCTGATCGAGACGCCGATTCATGGTGGCGTGAGACCCTGGTGGGTGTACTGTGAAGTCTTTGTTTTTGTGGATTCTCCATGTGTGTAAAGCTTGTCTGTAGCCCACCAGTGCTGTGGATGTGAGAGGTCCTCATGGGTAGACTTGGGACAGTGAGCATGAGACTTCCACATGCTTAAGGCTCATTAAACAATATAAAAATCCCTTCAACGCTTCAAATGTTGAGATGAATAGATTTACTTGGTCCCAGTATTAAAAAGAAAAAACAACGGCGTAACTGTGATTACAATTTTCCTGGTCAGCCCAGGCGCTGCTCTGCGAGGCCTGCTGTATTCAGGGAGGGGCGTGAAGGTCCGCCCATGTCCCGCCCATCTTTTCAATTGGCTCCTGTTACTGTTTTTTCGAATTCATTGCATTTCATTCCTGAATAGGCTTGCTAGTCCCTCCTTGGCACCGCCTTGTCTGCATTTGTAACCTCCCATCAAGACTGGACTTTTTACTTATCTTGTTACGCAGTCTGCTTTATGTCGTCGGTGAGCACTGTTTTCTTAAATGATTTGCCCCCATTCCACCCACTACGTCACAGCACGCCGCCAGCTTCTATTTTAATTACTAATGGCAGTCCGCTTTACCTATAGCAGCCGTGTTTCTTTCTCTATTTTAGCAGTGTGGTCCGCTTTAAGTATAGCAGCAGTGCTTATTTATTATTTTTGTTAACTAGCCGCGTCTAAAGGAATGTGCGCAGCCGCTATTCAAGTGAAAGCGCGGCATGGGGCGTTTTTACATAAAAAAGCATTGGTTTGTCAACTTGACAAGCAGATGCTTTTTTTCTGTCAAAGCCCCTATACCACGGTTTCACTTTAATGTCAGCCACGCCCCTTTCTTTAGGCACGGCGTGTCTAAAAAAAGGTGTGCAGCCGTCATTAATGTGAAAGTGCGGCATGGGGCGATATCACACGAAAAATATTTGAATGCATTAGGTCTCGCGTTTGCAAGAGTTTAAGCTTTCGGCATTGTAAATGCCAATAGCTCTAACCCTCGTAAATGTAAATGTGGTATACTTGTAAAGCGCACAGCTGCCCACACCGGGGCGTCCCGGCGCTGTATACCGCTGGGGAACCCGTCCTGGCTTTCCCTTTGAGATGGTCCCTTCTGGGCACCCTTAGGTGAAGCCAGGCATCCCCGGCGTTGAAGGGGCCGTTGTGAAGATTAAGCAAGCTATTGCCCAGAGTTGCAGAGTGGAGCCCAAGGTTCGAGTAGGCGCCGAGTTGAGCATTATCGAGCCCGCGGACATTGACCCAAGACCCTGCCGCGTTGGGAATTGAACCCTGGTCCCGGCCGATCTCAGCTTCCGGGTCTGCCGTCTCTGACCACTGAGCCACACTATTCCACTATTGCAAATGCGAGACCTATTGCATTGCAAATGCTTGTTTCAATAGTAACTATAGAAATGTTGTGTAGAAAGCAACTGTCTCTGTAGTTCTTTGTATCCTGTACGGAAAACACCTCTAGGCATCTGACAAGAGGAGCTTGTGCTAGATGTGTCCGAAGACATTGGGATTGTGTAGAATTCACGGTCTCTCTAGCTCTTTCTTTCTATCCCCTTAGGAATGAAAAGCACCTTTTCTGGGGCTATCTGACATCACTTTGATTTTTCCTGGATCGGGTCTAGGCTTTACAGCAGGGCCCAATTGTTTGCAGGTTGCTGGGTTCAGCTTTTGATGTTTGATTTAGTCTTTGCTCTCTCTTCTTGCCAAAAAGCCCTCCGGCACTAAAACGGTTGATGGTTCAACCTTAATAAAAATGATGCATAAAATAGAGAAGTCATTGCTTGTCTGACGTGGAACCCGATTCACACTTAAGGGGGTGTGCATTTTTTGGGGTCGTAGTTCACTGGCATGACAGACCTCCTATCAGATAGTTGCTCTAGATCTTGAAATCTGTCTTCCATGCTTGCAGTGGGGTCCTGGCGCAACTGTGACTTGGTTCGTACCAGCCTCCAGGTGGTGGAGGGATGTCTCTTGGTGGGGTCTGTCTCCTGTACACTGCATTCGGCGGTGTCTGGGAGCTAGGGGATGGTCCCTCCCCTTCAGGGACAATACCTGCCAGGATAAGGGCTGTTGTGCCACCACAGCTTTGAACGTGGCACTGCCCAGCTTCCCGCCTAACCGCGGCTCAAGAGCTGCAGCGGTTGAAAAGGACTATTGGGCGCATTGGGCGAGCGTCACGCTGTACATTTGGGATGGTGGTGAGTGCGTTCCTCGGATCCTCTTGAGGTGACGTTGTACCACTTTTAGAACATAAATAGGGCAACCAACTAGTCCCCAAGGAACTGGTAATAATAACAAAATACAAATGTTGCTTGAGGAATCATTTAACTATGGCTTGATATTTCAAATCGTCACACAAATCAACAAAATATTCAAAAATCAGGGAATTTCCCATACATTAGTGTTTTTTTTATATTTGATTCAATCAATTTTATCAAAAAACAGCAAATAATACATTTATCACATCATGTACGACAACACATTTACTACTGACTCAGTATATCTATAAAACACAGTAGTAGCAAACACCTTTTGTTTTGAACAAACGTATGGGCAGTACATAGAATCAACCATACATTGGAATCAATAGATTGTTTACATTAATTTAATTATGCATCAGCAAACATAAATGAAAACAAAGATGTAGTAGCTTCGACGTTTCGGTCTCATTAATGGTCTATAAGATCCACAAGACCATCTTCAGGGCGTTAACGTTGCACCATGAATCTTTAACAAAAAGTGTCTCCAAATATATACTGAGTCAGTAGTAAATGTGTTGACGTACATGATATGATAAAAGTATTCTTTGCTATTTTTTGATAAAATTGATTGAATCAAATATAAAAAACACTAATGTATGAGAAATTCACTGATTGTTGAATATTTTTTTTACTTGTGTGACGATTTAAAATATCAAGTCATAGTTAAATGATTCCTCAAGGAATATTTATATTTTGTTCTTGTACCACTTTTAGCATCAATAGACTATTTGGAGTGGTGATTTGTGCATTAAGCATCACATACCATAACACTGTCGGTGTCCCAATGCATGCCGGCGACAGGCCCTGGTGGAACCACAGTCTGTTTGGAAATCACTGGAAGTTGCGCTCTTCCCGCTTCGGTCTGCGTCCTTCTCTCTCAGCAAAGCCATTTCAATGGTGTTTGCGTCTTGCACCTGCTCAGTGAGCCCTGGCTTCATCGGTTTGGCCTTCCTCTTCCTCTGCTTCCTGTTGATGTGTTGTGTTTTGTCTTCCAGTCAACTCTTTGTCCAGAGTTGGCGTAATTATAGCACTGACTGGGAGCGGTGGTCAGCCCTGGGAACAGGATGCTTCTGAGGCTGAGTCAGGGTCTCCTCCGCCAGCAGCACTTTGTACCTGTCCTGGTGTCCCTGGACCGGACACTAGTGACCTGCTCATGGGGCGGCCTGATGACAGAGCAGAAGGCCTATGTCCTTTTCACCGCTGACTAACCTACATCCCTTTGTCAGCATCAGTAAAATGTCAATAAAAATGTAAAGCGCAAACTGCTCACCCTTACGGGTCTCAAGGCGGTGGGGGCCGTCGCGGAAATTAAGTGAGCTATTGCCCAGAGTCACATGGTGCTGAGCTGAACTGAGCTGCACTGGAGCCGGGGATCGAACCGTGAACCTTGTGCTCTGAAGTCAGCTGCCCTGGACGCTGCGCCACACCTCAGCAGGCTCCTCATAGGTGGCGCAGCCCAAGGATAGGAAGCAGGGAAGGCTGTGCCCGCTGACCTGGGCACCGGTATAAGAGGTAATGGGTCTAGCCCTTCACAGCGCCTTGAGACCTTTACTGGTGATGTGACGTGCTTTAGAAGTCCTTGATTGATTGAGAGGATGGGAGAGGCATGGGGGGGGGGGGGCATTAGACAGAAATGACTTGGCCGACCAAAACAATTCAGCCGTGACACCCATTGTTGCTGAAAAGCAGAGGAGGGTCTGGACTTTGCCCTTGGTGGTTATTAAGGGCACATTTGGGTACAAGCGGAGAGAAGCGGGTTCAGGTCTTACTGGTGTCTGCTACTGCAACAAATGGGGCAATGTGGGGTCATGGATCAATATGGTTGTCCCTGATTGGTTGAGCCAGAGCAATTTCCTCCTGATCTGGTTAGCTCTTCAAGAGGACCTCTCCTCTCCGCGATAGAGCGGGGTCCCGCACCCGAAACTCAAAAACCTTCACCCTCCTCTGTGGAGACTGAGAAGCTCTAACTGAGCGGATCTGATTTACTTGTTGATGTAGTAGATTTTGTCCTTCCATCTAGGCCCCATCTTGCAAATGTATTTGAGGCTGTTGTGTGATGTGTGTGTGGCCCAGTGCGAGAAGTCAAGTTAACCCCCTTCAGGCCCAACTGTCAGATGTTTAGTTGGCCTGTCTCCGGCCAGCAAGGTCTTGTGGTGAGCACTGCCGTAGACTAGTTGTTGGCCCTTTCCGCCTTTGCCTGACCAACCATCATTATTCGAGTCACCAGTTGTGTTGCCTTTTCGAAGGGTGCCACTTACGTGTTTCCCACCTGTGCCCCCCTTCATGCCTCAATGGGACCTTACATTGGTCCTTATGTTCTTAACGTAAACTCCCTTTGAGTCAATATCCGGTGCTTCTCTGAGATTACAAGCTATCAAGACAGTAGTTCTTATTGCAACTACACCTGCACACTGCCCGTGAGCTGCAGGTGCCGGTTCACCACCTTCCCCCCAGATAAATTGGTGCTGGGAACTCGCACTTCCTAGTTCCTGAAAGTGGCATTGTCCTTCCATGTGGGACAGCCCATCAGTCTCCCTGCGTTTTTTACTCTGTCATTCCCCTCTGAGGAAGAGGAGAGGCTTCATCGTGCGGATCTGAAAATATCTCTTAGCTTTACCCTTAGCTCACAAAGGTGCATCAGGCAGAGGCACAGCTTATTGTCTCCTTTCCTTTTGCTAGGAAAGGATGCACAGTCCAAAAGGGAACCTTGTCCACGTGCACTGGCCTGTGCATGATATGCTGTGCCCAGGCCGAAAAAGTAGCGTCCTCATGGCCTTCAAACTAGGCCTGGGCGTAGTTCGCAAAGTCTTGCTATGCGGTACTCCGCGAAGTTAAACAAAATAAATAAAAAACTTCTTCTGCGAGTGGCTAAGTCTGAACTGCAGTTTGTGCTAGTTTTCGTGCCACTGGGGTAGAAATTCTACCCGAGCAGCAGCTCGCGCTCGCGAACTTACTGTTCCGCTGCACAACGTGAAGCAGAATTTTCTGCACTTAACGAGCTCCGCAGAGTGCAGAAAACTCCGCAAACAGAGCGAAGTTCACCGCCCAGGCCTATTTCAAACCCATTTACTTGACCAATACCCCTACAGCGGCATTGGCAATAGATGTTGCCTTTAAGGATATCTACTGGGCTGCAAAATGGGTGACCATGCACACCTTCACCAAGCATTGCTGTCTGGAAAGCCTGGTCCAAACGAATGGCCGTTTTGCCCACTTGGTCCAGCAGGACTTCCCGGTGCAAGTCCACTCCTCGGTCCCTCAACATTTTGGAAGGTACTTCTTTGGTATCTAATCAAAAGGTGAGGAATCTGCGATTGGAAGAATCTATCAGAAGAACAAGTTGCTTACCTTCGGTAAAGCTCTCTCTAGTGGATACTCTACCTAACCTCCGATTCCTCACCATCCTGCGTTTGTCCCTGTTCTGTGGAGTGAACTTTTAGAGTTCTACAACAATCCCACCAGAGATTTTGCACATTGTTATTCCACCTATTGTCACAGGCAATTTGCATTTGAGGGTGCATAAGAGTTCAAAAGTAAACTGCGCCTATATACTGTTCTGCGCCGTCGCTTTTGGAGATTAATTAGTTTGCCGCCAAGTCAATGCAGGAGCCATTACTAGGGAGAATTGCCAGATCCTGCCTGGCACCTGGGCAAATTAAAGTTAAAAAAAAAAAGTGAGGACTCTGCGGTTAGACCGGGTATCCACCCGAAAGCGTTACAGGAGGCCCATATGGGCCCAGTGAGTCTCAATCCTTTGGGTATCCTTGAATTGTCTGGGCTCACGACTCAAGCAAACCCATTACCAGGAACTGTGCTTCTGCTGTGCTGATGCTCTCCACAGACCAGGTCTGGACTCTTGCAAGAAGCCTCGCTATTGGGGCTTCAGGACCTCTGGCCCTGGCCCCGGGTGTAAATAACAAGTATGAGTAAAAATGTGGCAAACGCGTCTGGCCTACGAGCTGGTCCATCGGGCTCTGCACCCAAGGTATAGATTGCCGCGGGCCTTGGCCACACAAGAATGTGTACTAAGCCCCCACTCTTCCCTTGAAGATGATGCCACTAGGTGTACTGAGCCCTCATTCTGCACTTGAAGATGATACTAGGTGTACTGAGCCCTCACTCTGCCCTTGAAGATGCTGCCACTAGTTGTAATGAGCCCTCACTCTGCCCTTGAAGATGCTCCTACTAGGTGTACTGAGCCCCCACTCTGCCCTTGAAGATGCTGCCTCTAGGTGTACTGAGCCCTCACTGCCCTTGAAGATGCTGCCACTAGGTGCACTGAGCCTGCATTCTGCCCTCATAGATGATGCCACTAGGTGTACTGAGCCCGCACTCTGCCTTCAAGATGATGCCACTAGGCGTACTGAGCCCTCACTCTGCCTTGAAGATGCTGCCACTAGGTATACTGAGCCCCCACTCTGCTTTGAAGATGCTGCCACTAGGTGTACTGAGCCCTCACTCTGCCTTGAAGATGATGCCACTAGGTGTACTGAGCCCGCACTCTGCCCTTGAAGATGCTCCTACTAGGTGTACTGAGCCCCCATTATGCCCTTGTAGATGGCCTCTAGATGTACGGAGCCCTCACTCTGCCCTTGAAGATGCTGCCACTAGGTGTACTGAGCCTACATTCTGCCCTCGTAGATGATGCCACTAGGTGTACTGAGCCCGCACTCTGCCTTCAAGATGATGCCACTAGGTGTACTGAGCCCTCACTCTGCCTTGAAGATGCTGCCACTAGGTATACTGAGCCCCCACTCTGCTTTGAAGATGCTGCCACTAGGTGTACTGAGCCCTCACTCTGCCTTGAAGATGATGCCACTAGGTGTACTGAGCCCGCACTCTGCCCTTGAAGATGCTCCTACTAGGTGTACTGAGCCCCCATTATGCCCTTGTAGATGGCCTCTAGATGTACGGAGCCCTCACTCTGCCCTTGAAGATGCTGCCACTAGGTGTACTGAGCCTGCATTCTGCCCTCGTAGATGATGCCACTAGGTGTACTGAGCCCGCACTCTGCCTTCAAGATGATGCCACTAGGCGTACTGAGCCCTCACTCTGCCTTGAAGATGCTGCCACTAGGTATACTGAGCCCCCACTCTGCCTTGAAGATGCTCCTACTAGGTGTACTGAGCCCGCACTCTGCCCTTGAAGATGCTCCTACTAGGTGTACTGAGCCCCCATTATGCCCTTGTAGATGGCCTCTAGATGTACTGAGCCCTCATTCTGCCCTTGAAGATGCTGCCACTAGGTGTACTGAGCTCCCACTCTGCCCTTGAAGATGCTGCCACTAGGTGTACTGAGCCCTCACTCTGCCCTTGAAGATGCTCCTACTAGGTGTACTGAGCCCCCACTCTGCCCTTGAAGATGCTGCCTCTAGGTGTACTGAGCCCTCACTCTGCCCTTGAAGATGCTGCCACTAGGTGTACTGAGCTCCCACTCTGCCCTCGAAGATGCTGCCACTAGGTGTACTGAGCCCTCACTCTGCCCTTGAAGATGATGCCACTAGGTGTACTGAGCCCGCACTCTGCCTTGAAGATGATGCCACTAGGTGTACTGAGCCCCCACTCTGCTTTGAAGATGCTGCCACTAGGTGTACTGAGCCTGCATTCTGCCCTCGAAGATGCTGCTACTAGGTGTACTGAGCCCCCACTCTGCCCTCGAAGATGCTGCCACTAGGTGTACTGAGCCCTCACTTTGCCCTTGAAGATGATGCCACTAGGTGTACGGAGCCCGCACTCTGCCTTGAAGATGCTGCCACTAGGTGTACTGAGCCCCCACTCTGCTTTGAAGATGCGCCACTAGGTGTACTGAGCCTGCATTCTGCCCTCGAAGATGCTGCCACTAGGTGTACTGAGCCCCCACTCTGCCCTCGAAGATGCTGCCACTAGGTGTACTGAGCCCCCACTCTGCCCTCGAAGATGATGCCACTAGGTGTACTGAGCCCCCACTCTGCTTTGAAGATGCTGCCACTAGGTGTACAGAGCCCACACTCTGCCCTTGAAGATGCTGCCACTAGGTGTACTGAGCCCTCACTCTGCCCTTGAAGATGATGCCACTAGGTGTACTGACCCCCACTCTGCCCCCAAAGATGCTGCCACTAGGTGTACTGAGCCCTCACTCTGCCTTGAAGATGATGCCACTAGGTGTACTGACCCCCACTCTGCCCCCAAAGATGCTGCCACTAGGTGTACTGAGCCCTCACTCTGCCTTGAAGATGATGCCACTAGGTGTACTGAGCCCTCACTCTGCCATGAAGATGCTGCTACTAGGTGTACTGAGCCCCCACTCTGCCTTGAAGATGCTGCTACTAGGTGTACTGAGCCCTCACTCTGCCTTGAAGATGCTGCTACTAGGTGTACTGAGCCCCCACTCTGCCTTGAAGATCCTGCTACTAGGTGTACTGAGCCCCCACTCTGCCTTGAAGATGCTGCCACTAGGTGTACTGAGCCCTCACTCTGCCTTGAAGATGCTGCCACTAGGTGTACTGAGCCCTCACTCTGCCCTCGAAGATGCTGCCGCTAGGTGTACTGAGCCCCCACTCTGCCCTCGAAGATGCTGCCACTAGGTGTACAGAGCCCACACTCTGCCCTTGAAGATGCTCCTACTAGTTGTACTGAGCCCCCACCCTGCCCTTGAAGATGCTGCCACTAGGTGTACAGATTCGACCACAGTGCATCCCATCTGTGGAGGCTTCTCAGCTCTGAGAAGAGAGGGTTCAGGACAGACCGCCCTGGCCTCCTCCGCTGCCTCAGTGAGGGAGTTGTAGCCCTCAGTGGGACTAGGTTTTCCCACTGGGAGGAGAAGCCCATATGAGGAAGCATGCCACCTATGGTGGGTGAGGGAGGGATGACTCCCCTTTGGGGCTTCTTGTGAGACACTGATTCACTCTTTCTTTTTCAAGACTGGCCTCATGCTAGCACAGACCAGAGTAGTTTGTGTTATATATCCTCAGCTACACCCCCTGCAGGCAGAGCACACTCACTGCATCTCATGAGGCTGGAGGGGCTGGACTGGGCTGCTGCCGACGTCTCGTGCACGGGGCGCTTGCACAGTAATGAAGGTTCACGGGATAATGTGGCGCTAAGCTGCAAGGGCATGAATATGCAGATCAGGAACACAACACAGGCGAGCAGCACATACCTCGCCGAGCTGTTAATAAGTAGATTTGCATATAAACTAACGAGCAGGCGCGCCACGCACCTCGTTAACACAGCCACCAATTAAAGGCGTCCGTGCACATCATTCAGCTGAAGGGGACAGACTTTTGAGGGATAGTGCACTCTGTACTAGGGGTCCTGAAGATCTGTGGGGTTAAGGGAGGGACAGCACGGTATGCACTGGGGGTCCTTGATCTCTGTAGGGTGAATGAAGGGACAGTACAAACGGAAAGGTCTTGGAGACTAAACCCCTTGACCTTGCACCTAGCGCAACTTAGATCTGCGTGGCGGGCTTACAAAAAACACATTTTCAGTGAAAAGGCGTCTTTCTTCCACAGCCAACTAGATCTGGTGAAAAATAGACGGAGGGAACTCTTCAACATTGTCAAAAAGCCAAACTGCACACCCTCTCACGAAATCACAGCCACCAAAGAGAGATGAAGAAATTGCCACCTTCTTCACTAATAAAATCACAAAAATTGATCAATCCTTCCTCCAAACCGCTAACCCTCCTCCCCTCTTAACCTGCCTCCCTTTAAACACCCTTGACCAATCAGAAAAAGTTCTTACCAAGGACAATCGGGTCTGCCTCCAGCTAAAAATCAATGCACATTGGTCTGACTTTGGGCTAATGTCGGAAAACGAGGTCTTCAGTGTAATTTCTAACCTAAAACCTTCCTCCCACACCATGGGCCCCCTCCCTTCCCCAATTATAAAAGAACTCAACCACACCATTTCCCCTTTCTGGACAAAAATTATCAACGCCTCTCACCTCAGGCTGTGTCCCAGACTCCCTTCAACTAGGACAAATCACGCCCATTCTCAAGAAACCTGGGGCCGAGCCTAATGATCTTAATAACCTCAGACCTATCTCCAGCCTCTCGTTCCTTGCAAAAACAATGGAGAAATGTGTTCTCCACCAACTCAACAAACACATTGATGAGTTCAACCTCCTCGACACCTTTCAATCGGGATTCAGGAAAGGCTGTAGCACGGAAACAGCTATGCTCAACATCTGACAATATTCACAAGGCTTTAGATGAAGGCGATGCCTGCCTTCTCATCCTTATTGGCCTATCTGCGGCATTCGACACAGTTAATCATCCAGCTCTTCTGGAGACCTTGTCGACACGCTCCGGCATTAATGGCACAGTACTAAAATGGTTCACCTCCTTCCTTTAATATCGCTTGCAACAAATTTAAATCAACTCCTGTCTCTCGAAGCCTACTAAAGTCACACTTGGGGTCCAGCAAGGCTCGATCCTCTCCCCGTCCCTCCTCAATCTCTTCATGGAGCCCCTCACAATCATATTGAAGAAAGCGGGAGTGAATTACCACCTTTACGCTGATGACACCCAAATCTATTTCAAAATCCAGTCCCCCAGCAACATCCGACACCTCAATGTCACTCTAACCGAGATCCAATCTTGGTTCAACGCTAACCACTTAAAGCTCAACCCAGATAAAACGGAACTAATCCTATTCTTTCCAAAAAGCAACCATCGACCAATCCAAGAGTGGCTCAAGAATCTGGTTGCCCTAAACTACCCCCTTGTCCTATCCGACTCAGTTAAATCTCTAGGCATCACCCTTGACAATAACTTATCAATGGAAGCCCACATCAAAAACTCTGCAAAACGTGCTCTTTTCTCACTAAAAAACCTCAAGAAATTGAAACCTTTTCTTCCCCATGATGACCTCAAGACAGTAGTTCAATCCCTAGTTCTCTCCAAAATAGAGTACGGGAACGCCATATTAACAGGGACTCCAAAAGCTCCCCTAGCCCCACTAAGGGCAGTGCTGAACATGGCCGCTCGACTCCTATCTGGAGTGAAAAGATTTTGAACACATCACTCCAGCTCTCAACTCCCTCAACTGGCTTCCCATGAAAGGGAGGTGTATTTACAAGCTGGCCTGCATCACATACAAAACCCTCCACTCTCTGGCCCCCAACTACCTGAACAACAAACTGGTAAGAGCAGGTCAATCCAGAAGGCTGAGATGTTCCAACTCACTCCTTCTTATCCCTCTGAAACTGAATAAGAAAACCACCCAATACCGATCGTTTTCTGGCAACGCTCCCAGGATGTTGAACGCTCCCCCTAGAGTCCTCGGATGCAACCCCTCCTTCTCTTGTTTCAAAAGGGACCTGAAACACCATCTCCTTAAATACTTTCCTGACCAACGTCAACTAACCTAGACTTCAATATCCGAGTTGA
Source organism: Lissotriton vulgaris (assembly GCF_964263255.1). NCBI lineage: Eukaryota > Metazoa > Chordata > Amphibia > Caudata > Salamandridae > Lissotriton > Lissotriton vulgaris. The sequence goes on from NC_141698.1 coordinate 22,747,222, forward strand.
CTCCTCTCTCTCTTGACATTCAAGGATAGTTGGTGACCGGGCTGTGTTAACCACCTTAGTTTGTTTTCTCTCCCTCCGCTGCACTGTTTACCCATTTTTCATGTTGTATTTTTTATCTCTGTTTTGCTTCCTTACCGCCTTCCTACTATGTAACGCAATTTCCTTCTTTTTTTACAGTGTGTATGTAAAGCGCCCTGATACCTACGGGTCTAGCTAGCGCTATATAAAACGTTTAAAATAATAAAATAAATAAGTACGGTGTGTACTGCGGGTCCTTGAGCTCTGTAAGGTGAATAAAGGGACAGTACGTGTGTTGTGGGGGTCTTGGACCTTGTGGGGTGAAGGGGGGGGGGGGGGGCAGGACCCTTCCTGTGAAGTACAGAGGGACCCACTCTCAGGATTCCAGAGGTCACTGAAGGGACAGCTCAGTCCTCCAATGAGGTCAGTGGGGGGATTTCCGGAGGATTGTGGGTCTGTATTCAGACACTTCATGAAGAAGACCGAGGAAGGTGACGTGTCTCATGCCCTGACCCTTGTGTACGGCAGCCTGGACCCCACGTAAAGGACGTAAACCTCCTGTGTAGGGGAAGCAGTGTCGACAGAGGAGGATATCCCGGCCTCATGTTGAGCTCCACCATGAACCGACGGTGCTAGGTGAGAGCTGATTCACCCATCCTCATGAAGGGTGAGACGCTGCCAAGAATCAGAAAGTAAACATGCAGCCGGATCATGTGGACCAAGGACCACGTGGATCTGCAAAGGGGGCCCCTGAGATGGATCCCTTGCTGTGCTGCAACACAGAACAGCCCCTTTGTGGTTCCAGCGCTGGGTGGATCCAGAGCCCTGAGGATCCACAGACCATTACCCTGTGTATATCACAGGCCATGGAAGTCTAGGGATCCAGCAACCCTGTCTGGCTCCAGGGCCCTGCGCATCCTCCGAGGCAGCCATCAGGATCCACCAAGTAGCGGCATCTCTGGATGCAGGCTCATGTGGAATCTGAGCCAGCACCATGCCTGGAATCAGCGACGTTTGGGTCCGCATAGTCGGCTACCAGAATCCATAAAGGTAGGGCTCCCTTTAAATCCCTCTGTGATAGTAACACCATGTGGATCAACAGAGCTATAAAATCCAGGACTGTGCACATCTGGAAGGACCCCTGTGCGACTGCAGAGCAACCGTACTATATCAGTCGAGGGCTAGAAGGAACCAGCACCCTCTGTCGGTCGAGGGCTATAAGGAGCCAGCGCCCTCTGTCGGTCGAGGGCTAGAAGGAGCTAGCACCCTCTGTAGGTCGAGGGCTAGAAGGAGCCAGCACCCTCTGTAGGTCGAGGGCTAGAAGGAGTCAGCGCACCCTAAGTCGAGGGCTAGAAGGAGCCAGCGCCCTCTGTCGGTCGAGGGCTAGAAGGAGCCAGCGCCCTCTGTCGGTCGAGGGCTAGAAGGAGCCAGCGCCCTCTGTCGGTCGAGGGCTAGAAGGAGCCAGCGCCCTCTGTTGGTCAAGGGCTAGAAGGAGCTAGCGCCCTCTGTAGGCCGAGGGCTACAATGCGCCAGCTCAGTCTGTAGGTCGAAGGCTAGGAGGAGCCAGCGCACCCTAAGTCGAAGGCTAGAAGGAGTCGGCGCAGTCTGTGGGTCGAGGGCTAGGAGGAGTCGGCGCAGTCTGTAGGTGGAGGGCTAGAAGGAGTCGGCGCAGTCTGTAGGTGGAGGGCTAGAAGGAGTCGGCACAGTCTGTAGGTCGAGGGCTAGAAGGAGCCAGCGCCCTCTGTCCGTTGAGGGCTAGAAGGAGCCAGCGCCCTCTGTAGGTCGAGGGCTACAATGCGCCAGCTCAGTCTGTAGGTCGAAGGCTAGGAGGAGCCAGCGCCCTCTGTCCGTTGAGGGCTAGAAGGAGCCAGCGCCCTCTGTCCGTTGAGGGCTAGAAGGAGCCAGCGCCCTCTGTCGGTCGAGGGCTAGAAGGAGCCAGCGCCCTCTGTCGGCCGAGGGCTAGAAGGAGCCAGCGCCCTCTGTAGGTCGAGGGCTACAATGCGCCACCTCAGTCTGTAGGTCGAAGGCTAGGAGGAGCCAGCGCACCCTAAGTCCAAGGCTAGAAGGAGTCTGTGGGTCGAGGGCTGGAAGGAGTCGGCGCAGTCTGTGGGTCGAGGGCTAGAAGGAGTCGGCGCAGTCTGTGGGTCGAGGGCTAGAAGTAGTCGGCGCAGTCTGTAGGTTGAGGGCTAGAAGGAGTCAGCGCACCCTAAGTCGAGGGCCAGAAGGAGCCAGCGCCCTCTGTCGGTCGAGGGCTAGAAGGAGCCAGCGCCCTCTGTTGGTCAAGGGCTAGAAGGAGCCAGCGCCCTCTGTAGGCCGAGGGCTACAATGCGCCAGCTCAGTCTGTAGGTCGAAGGCTAGGAGGAGCCAGCGCACCCTAAGTCGAAGGCTAGAAGGAGTCGGCGCAGTCTGTAGGTCGAGGGCTAGAAGGAGCCAGCACCCTCTGTAGGTCGAGGGCTAGAAGGAGTCAGCGCACCCTAAGTCGAGGGCCAGAAGGAGCCAGCGCCCTCTGTCGGTCGAGGGCTAGAAGGAGCCAGCGCCCTCTGTTGGTCAAGGGCTAGAAGGAGCCAGCGCCCTCTGTAGGCCAAGGGCTACAATGCGCCAGCTCAGTCTGTAGGTCGAAGGCTAGGAGGAGCCAGCGCACCCTAAGTCGAAGGCTAGAAGGAGTCGGCGCAGTCTGTGGGTCGAGGGCTAGGAGGAGTCGGCGCAGTCTGTAGGTGGAGGGCTAGAAGGAGTCGGCGCAGTCTGTAGGTGGAGGGCTAGAAGGAGTCGGCACAGTCTGTAGGTCGAGGGCTAGAAGGAGCCAGCGCCCTCTGTCCGTTGAGGGCTAGAAGAAGCCAGCGCCCTCTGTAGGTCGAGGGCCACAATGCGCCAGCTCAGTCTGTAGGTCGAAGGCTAGGAGGAGCCAGCGCCCTCTGTCCGTTGAGGGCTAGAAGGAGCCAGCGCCCTCTGTCGGTCGAGGGCTAGAAGGAGCCAGCGCCCTCTGTCGGTCGAGGGCTAGAAGGAGCCAGCGCCCTCTGTCGGTCGAGGGCTAGAAGGAGCCAGCGCCCTCTGTCGGCCGAGGGCTAGAAGGAGCCAGCGCCCTCTGTAGGTCGAGGGCTACAATGCGCCAGCTCAGTCTGTAGGTCGAAGGCTAGGAGGAGCCAGCGCACCCTAAGTCCAAGGCTAGAAGGAATCTGTGGGTCGAGGGCTAGAAGGAGTCGGCGCAGTCTGTGGGTCGAGGGCTAGAAGGAGTCGGCGCAGTCTGTGGGTCGAGGGCTAGAAGTAGTCGGCGCAGTCTGTGGGTCGAGGGCTAGAAGGAGTCGGCGCAGTCTGTGGGTCGAGGGCTAGAAGGAGTCGGCGCAGTCTGTGGGTCGAGGGCTAGAAGGAGCCAGCTTAGTCTGTATGAGGGTCGAGGGCAAGGAGGACGCCGTGCAGACTACGGGTAGATGGGTTGGAGGAAGCAGTGCACTGCGTAGGTCGAGGGCTAGAAGGAGCTAGTGCACAGAATCGATCGAGGACTAGAAGGAGCCAGTGCAGTCTGCGCTGGCTCCTTCTAGCACTCGACCTGCAGTCTGTAGGTTGAAGGCTAGAAAGAGTCAAGTGCACCCTAGATTGAGGACTAGGAGAACCAGCGCAGTCTGTAGGTCAAGGGCGAGAAGGAGCCAGTGCACCCTAGTTCAAAAGGCTAGAAGAAGTCAGCGCAGTCTGTAGGTAGAGGGCTAGGACGAAGCAGTGCACTCCGTAGGTCGAGCGCTAGGAGCCAGCACAGTCTGTAGGTCGAGGGCTAGAAGGAAGCAGTGCACTATTTAAGTCGAGGGTTAGAAGGAGCCAGCGCACTATGTAGATCGAAGGCTAAAAGGAGCAAGCACAATCTGTAGGTCACGGCCTAGAAGGAAGCACTGTACTATATAAGTAGAGGGCTAGAAGGAGCCAGCGCACTATGTAGGTTGAAGGCTGAAAGGAGCAAGCGCAATCTGTCAATCGAGGGCTAGAAGAAGCCAGCACACACTTTAGGTCAAGGGCTAGAAGGAGCCAGTGCAGTCTGCACTGGCTCGTTCTAGCCCTCGACCTACAGTCGACAGTCAAGGGCTAGGAGTCCTCGCACCCTAGATTGAGGGCTAGGTGGTGTCAGCGCAGTCTGTAGATCGAGGGCTAGCAGGAGTCCTCGCACCCTAGATTGAGGGCTGGGAGGAGCCAGCGCAGTCTGTTGGTCGAGGGCTAGAAGGAGCCAACGCACTGCATTGATCGAAGGCTAGAGTAGCTAGAACACTCTGTAGGTCGAGTGCTAGGGGCCAGTGCAGTCTGTGCTGGCTACTTCTAGCCCTCGACCTACAGTCTGTCGGTCGAGGGCTAAAAGGAGTCTGCGCACCCTAGATTGAGGGCTAGGTGGAACCAGCGCACCCTAGGGCCGACACACTCCATCTTGAATGTAGCCGCAAAGGTTTCCCCGTGGCTCCTGGTCCACGCATGGCCTTTCTGTTCTCTTCACACCGTATGATTTTGTGTAATCTGAACTTCTATTTAAATAGCACAGGCATTGTCTGAGTCTGCACGTTCTCGGCTGGCAACTCTCACCCATTATCCCCGCTTGCACAAAAGGCTGCAGTCCTGATATTAAGGATTTGCATATGTAGGTGTGAGCTGATGGGCAAATATTAATTGGCAGTTACACTTTTTAGTATTGTATGTATTTTGGTTGTTAGAAATGGGATTTCTGGTTGGCTAGAGCAAACACCTAGGCCTGGCAGAAACCACCACTCCAGTGAGGGCAAGGGAGTTACACACCAAAGATAACCCCCGTCACCTCCTTGGTAGCTTGGCACGAGCAGTCAGGCTTATCCCAGAGGCAATGTGTAAAGCGTTTGCGCAGCACACTCACACAGCAGTGACACACTAGGCACACCACAAAAGAAACTCACACAAGGTTATATAAAACTAGCCTTTGTATTACTCATAAAACACATTAGAACACAATCACATATATATGCACTGTGCCACCTGTACCAGGTATTACTTTACAGGGGATTATATACATTACAGGGCCAACCAGGCCCCTGGCATCACCAGTAGAATAGGTAAGTAATAAAACAACCAGGAACTACTGGTACAGGCACCTAGGCCTTCATCAAGTTGGGCATTCCACATTATGCAACAACCAGGAACTACTGGTACAGGCACCTAGGCCTAAATCAAGTTGGGCATTCCACAGTATGGCATTAGCGTCAGTGCACCACAGTAAACCCTGGTGGTAGTACACACGTTATGAATAACCAGCCACGTCTGCTGCATGCCCCAGAGTCGGGAATGTTGCTCATTTGATAAAAGCCCCCTCCTTGCACATGCTATGCCGGCTTGAAAAGAATACGCATCATCCTGGCGCTCACAATCCCTCCAGAACCATAGGGACGGCACAACCGTTCTCATAGCAGGTGTAGTGAGGTGATTCCGCCTCAAAACGTAGGGCCCAGATCTCTGCACACCTACTACCAGCTCTGTGGTAATCCTGGAAGCTATCCAGAGGTGCCCCTGTTCCTCGTCGGGGGTCGCTCGGGCAGCCTGCGCTATGTGCGCTCTACCTTAGCAGAGGAGTGCACCTTTATTAGTTCCAAGACTGTGCTGAAGGCAGGGCTCAGAAGCAGCCATTTGTTTCCTGTGGACTCCCAGGCCTGCTTCTCCTCGGTCCTACTTCCACAAAAGAGATGTTCCGGCATCTGACAGCAGCATTCGCTGCAGGATGAGGGGGCGGTGTGTTGACTTCCTTCGACTGTAGCAGAGTTTGTAATATCTTCATTGTGGTCTCAGGAGATGGTGCCCTAAGGGGCTGTCGTTTACCATTTGGAGGATACCCAAGATGCATGCGGCCCTGCACACCTGAGCAGCTCTCGATAAAACGAAAAGCCGCTCCGGCTCTGGAGAAGACACTTGCTGTGCGAAGAGTGGAGCTGCGCTCTGTCTGGTGAGGCAGAATGCTCGCTCTCTTGAGTCCAAGTCTTGCATTTCTCCAGCATGGCCTTGGGTACGCGGCCCCATGCAGATGGAGTGTGTGTGTTCTTGATTGAACATTTTGGGTTCCAGGCTTTGAAGTCGATCAGGTTCCCTTGTCTGGACTTCTTGTGCAGTTACTGGACTTGGAGGCAGAAGTCTGTCCATGTATGACCGTGAGTCCTTCCTCTCTTGAGCTGTCCGACAGGACGCGCCTCAGAGACAAATGTATGATGTTACAACGCATACATTTACAACGCATGCACTTACAAAGCAGTTTTTACAGCGCAACATCCTCTACAACGCATTCCATTACATCGCATAACACTACATTCCATTTGAAAAAACTACCTTTACAATGCATACTACCTTTACAACTCATACCATTACAACGCATACCATTACATTGCATTGAAGGTGAGTAATGGATAGTGTAGGGGTAAAAATTACTATTCTAACTCCAGGGGGTGCAACAGTAGGGTAAGTGTTGGATAGTGTAGGGGTAAAAATTACTATTCTAACTCCAGGGGGTGCAACAGTAGGGTAAGTGTTGGATAGTGTAGGGGTAAAAATTACTATTATAACTCCAGGGGGTGCAACAGTAGGGTAAGTGTTGGATAGTGTAGGGGTAAAAATTACTATTATAACTCCAGGGGGTGCAACAGTAGGGTAAGTGTTGGATAGTGTAGGGGTAAAAATTACTATTCTAACTCCAGGGGGTGCAACAGTAGGGTAAGTGTTGGATAGTGTAGTGGTAAAAATTACTATTCTAACTCTAGGGGGTGCAACAGTAGGGTAAGTGTTGGATAGTGTAGGGGTACTATGTGTTGTAATGGTATGCGTTGTAATGCCTGCGTTGTAGTGACATGCGATGTAGTGTTATGCGTTGTAGGATGTTGCGATGTGAAAACTGCGTTGTAAGTGCATGCGTGTACGCCGTTCTCAAACACTGCGGTGATCAGAGGAGCTGCTGTTCACCCTGCCTCTGTGATTGCATCCAGGGCCTTTATTGGAGGGCGGTGACGAGGCAGGTGACAAGAGCCTCGAGTCAGTGGAGGGCACAGATGCAGTCCTTATCTCAATCTACACAATTTATTGGGACTCCCCTGCAGATCAGAGGAGGATCTCTTGACCTGCTCATTGCAGACCTAGGTTTCTAAGGGTTGGAGGCCAGACCATTCTGTGATCCCTTTTCCTTTCCGGCTCTTAAATATACACGTCAATCCTTCATACTCTGTCTCTGGCCAAAAGACCTCTGGGCCCCGATGAGTTACAATTGGGGATTTGAGCTCTAAGTGCAATTGCTTGCTCTGAAACGAAGGTGGCCAATCGGGTGTCCAATCACACCTCACTTTTCTCACCATAGGGACCTTGTAGTATCCTCACTCGACAAGGTTTCCCACATACTCTGAAAAAGGTTAAAGGTCCCCTGTTGGGTACTCTGCTCAGCTAAGAGATGAAAAACTCTCAGACGTTGAAAGAAAATTGAGAAATCTGCCTTAAATATGCATCCTTTAAAATCTAAAAGAACTGCTCGGAAGAAGGTTCTATTGACCAAAATGAACTACTTTATCCACCTGCTGAATGCGGCTAAAGGAGACCTAGTCAACTGTTCCAAATGATGAAAGAGAAACGCACGCCAGCAAATAATCATGAAATGAATGCAGACATGTACGATGCATTTGCAGTGTTCTTCCACAATAAAATGAGTCAAGTTAGAAAGAAATTCTTGTCCTTCACTCCTAATACCTCTTACTTGCGTCACTTAAAAAACAAATACTTTGCAACTCATTTTAGCAACCGAAGATCCACCCAAAGACGTGGGGTATTGCACGAAACCCTCCGGCTACGAGGCAGAGCCAATACTTCCAAACCAGGCTCAAAGAAACCTCTCAAGCTCTAATGCCAAGTTGTGTAAAATGACCATCCTACTACTGGGGACATGGTTCTGTTCCTGACCTCTGGAATACTGGACATGTTAGAAGTCACCTGAAAAATACAAGAGCAGGCCAAACATCCTTGAGAACTTCACCTATTCCAGAGCTACAATTTCTTATGAAGATCATGGGAATTTGTGCTGCACCTTGGCTTAGAGATTAGTTGCAATAAAAGACCCTTACTGGTGACTTTAAATCCGGCTTTCACTGCGGACACGGCACGGAAACGTCCTCGGTGGCAGTGGCAGGTGGAACCATAAGAATCTTCCACAACATTGGTAGGTGCATCCTAATTCTTGAACACTTCTCAGCATTTGATACCCTCAAACAAAGGCATGACATCAATCGGACAGTACTTCACTGTTTTGAATACTATCTTGCCAGCAAGTCAATAAGTAAATAAGCATTGAAAATGCAATAGGCCTCGCCTTTTATGAAGTTAAAGCCATTTGCTTTGCTATACAATACCATTAGAAAAGCAAATGGCTTTAACGTAATCAAAGGCAAGACTTATTGCATTTTCAATGCTTGTTCTTGTAAGTCAACGGCGGCCGATACAGTCCTTAAGAAAAGACACCATTTGTGAATAGAGCAATTTCTTTCCCACGAGCTACCAGCCAATCATAGGGAGTCAACATCACCCTGCATTGAAAATATCGGCACGTCCTCCTAGCACTTATAAGCAACATGGAATGTTGTAATCTAAGTACAGTTGAACATTATTTTACATGAAAAACACAAATTTCGTTATGCATCACTTGCTGTACATTTCGGACTAGCTGTGCTTGTGTCGCTGGACTAAAACAAGGAGAACAGACAAAGCTAACTCTGTCTAGTATGTAGTTTTTAATGTACACGGAGTTTTAAATGCATAGATATTGCTGGATGATGGAACATGTATGAAGCTATGCTAGTTGGCACGGTTATAATAGAAACAGCGTGTATATATATATATATATATATATATAAAGTAAAAAGTGGGCACTGTATTCATTGAGTTAGTTTATAGAGTGCTGCGCACCATCTTGTGGTGATTTGTACAAACGCATTGCGTAAGCAGAGTCTAGGGAAGTTAAAGTTCGATTTGAAGCAGAGTCTAGGGAAGTTAAAGTCAGATTCCAAAATAGGTAGCATCTTTTTGACCTCTTTTTGTCCAACCCTTGCCCTGTATGAAGATCAGTGGAAGACCAGTTTAAAAAGTCTGTATGGTGGTTTTATGTATTCCTGCTTTCTCCCCGCCCCCCCAAAAAGTGCCAAGAGTGTCACGCCGACAGTGAAGCCTCCAGTCCAGGTGGGCGAGGGTAAAACTAGACAGGATGCCGCGACTCGTACGCGTGCACATCTTCTGACTGTCTGCGTGCACGCTTTGGAATCCGTAACGATTCCAAAAGGCCTTGCATTGCGAGAGCAGCGCATGCGCGCTGCTAACGCCAGCCGAGACCTAAAACGGACTCCTATCTAATTCCTGTTACTTTTCATGTCCCTCAGAGCTCAGTATTATCACCTTTCCTGTTCAATCTCTTTATGGAGTCCCTTGGGTCCAGGCGAACCGATGAAGAATTCAGTATTCTCTCTTTGCGGATGGTGTCAACACCCTCTGTTCACTCAATCTGGTTCTCTCAGAAATAAGTGTAAAGTAGGCACCTGAACCGAAGGAACTAAAAGCAGAATGTCTTCTCTCACTACTCCCCACTTCCATGTGCATGAAAATTGGATTAAAGCAATCCGGTCTGCAGGCTTGCAGCCTTAAATTATGGAATCGGCCAAATCCTCAGACATATTAGACGGGAAACTAAACCTTGAAATCCCCCTCACAAATCTTGCTAGAGCTGCATTTTTCCAACACAAATTACTTTGTAATTGCAAACCTTTCCTGATATCAAAAGCCTAAAATCCAGAGTTCAGCACCCCGTCCTCTTCGCCTGGCTATGTCAGTTCCCACTCTCACTGGACTTCTGAGATATCCCTGCTACTTTCTAGGCTGCCTTCATGCTGCAGCAATGCTGGTCTCCAGCTCGCATAACGCGACAATATCACACCTGTCCTCTCCTTAAAATGGCTCCCAGTCGAGACAGGATGCATTTATACACCTGACTGTTAACCATACAAGGCATTACACATAAATACTGAGTTTCTGGAGCAGAATCTGCCAATTGCTGGTGCTCATGCATGTTTAGAAGCAACAAATTAAGAAGTGCTTAATTTGAGCCGGTGTTATACACCAGCACCTAATTGTCAACACTGGCACTTCTAATAGTCTGCCTCATGGTGGCGCTGTTTATCTAATTTAGAGAGGAGTACAATAAGAGCTGTTTAATAATTCCATATATTAAACCGACCAATACCCGCTGTCTGAGCCATGCTTACAGCTTTGGGGGCCTAGTATGATTTGTCACTCTTGTAGCAGTGCAGTGGTTATCAGTTGTGTACGTGCTGTCGTTGCACTCCTTCACAATCTCCATATGATTGTTTTCTTCCCTCAGACTGTTTCACTGCAGTAAGAAATCTCACCTTTGATTACATAGCATCCGTTACGTTGCATGAGGACACGCATTCATTTTTGTTAGGCACGGGGAGATTAAGTGGTTTGCCCAGAATCGCAGGATGTTCAGCGTCATTGCCGAGACTCGAACCCAGTTCCCCAGACTCGAGGTCGACCTCCCTAGCCGTTAGGCCACTCCTCTCCCCATAGAAATATAAAAGTATGTATTCATTTGTAATGTAACTTCTCTGTCTTTGTCCTTTTTAATGATCAGTCATGGATCATTCATGCAGCCCTAGAACACAATTAAAAGTGCTTTCTAATCATATTTGCTGTTCGAAGTATGCACAGAAAAGTGCTGAAAATACAGCTTTAGGTGACTGCCTATTTTTGTCTGGGACATCAAAAATAATGAGCTGGCAACTCATAAAAAGTCTCGAAGTTTGTTGCCGGATCAGCACATTATTTATTTCCTCCACCCTCGATCCCTGATTAATGCCTTAATAGCAATAGTGTAACTTGTATCTGAAACCCTACGCCGCCGTCAATAACATGCTGAGTTACTTCAAGTGTCTGGGAATACACCCTGCATTCAGACAACTCACTCCTCATTCACTTTCATGCTCACCCTGCACTCACAGCGAGCATAATGCACTCGCACCATTCACCCGCTCACCCTGCACTCAGTGATCACTCAATGCACTTGTGCTGTTCGCCCTATACCTCACCCTGCAGTCACACAAGCACACTACTCCCCTTGCACTATTGGAACACTACACTCACTCACTCACCTGTCCCCCTCACTGATGAATCTGCAATCTCCCTCAAACAAGCCCATCACTAACCATGCATTCATTCGTCCCACTCTGCACTTACATCTCCACCCACATTCATATGGTCACCTCACTCACCCTGCAGTCACTCCTCTTACCCCACTCTCACACTGTTGCATCACTCACTGTGTACTCACATGGGCACTCCTGCCACCCACACAGCGCAGAGGGTTAATGCGCCTGCTACAAAGAACGCGTACCATGCAGATCACAGAACTGAGTGAGAGTAAATTATGAGTAGCGCTATAAAAAAAATTAAATGTTGGTCAGAAAGGTGCTATAGAGAGATGAGGTGCATTGTTGGTGAGTGGCAGTGAGGGAATTCATGAAGGTGGAAACGGGGGAGGGGGGGGGCGCCAAAAAAGACTGTTGCATTGTGTGCGACCAGTCCTAGGGCCAGCCCTGGTTGGGAGTGTTAGCCCCCTCAAAGTTCGGGTCTAGTTCGCCCCTGTGTGCTTGTATGTATTGACACGGCTTTGCAAGGCTACGTTATATAACACTAGCTGTGGCCGGACCCCCACAATGTGCCCCCAGCCCCCCTGGCCACTTTCTTCCTTCCCTCTGCAGCTGACCTCCTCCTGTACTGCCCCAAAGGTGCAGAAACTACAGTAAACCACGTTGGAAGCCTCCCTGGAAAAGAGACACTGTTTCCTTTCTGCTTTGCAGGAGGACTTTGGGCCAGATGTATCAAGAATTGCTTTTGCGATTCTTAAATAGCGAATTTTACCGATTCGCTATTTAAGAATCGCAAAATGCAATGTATGTAGGATTTGCAAAAACATTTGCGAATCCTACATATTCCTTAATAGCGAATCGCAAATTGTGATTTGCTATTAAGGAATGCCTTCCCATTCGTGTCTATGGCCCTAGAGGCCAATAGGAATGAATAGAAAGAATTGCATGCGCAGTTTCAAGGGTGCCAAAAGGACACCCTGTTGCACCCCTCAAAACGTGCATGTGCCACTTAGAAAAATGCTAAAAGGGGCATTTTTAAAGGAATTTGCCAATTCCCACCAACACCAGGCTTGTTAAAGGGTTGTTTGCCCCATCCCTCGTCGCGGGCTCGGCCGCGCCCGCCTCGCCCGCCGTGTAGTCCACGCCGCCGGCACCATAACAAACACACCTCGCAGGCCCAAGGAAACAAACAATGGGCGTTGGGGGGCTCTTATCTCGGCCCAGGATGTTTATACAACTAATTCATTGCTGTGAAGTGCCGGAAGCAGACCCCCACCCGGCCTCTGAAGCTCGGAGGCCCGTCCATGGCCACTTCCAGGAGCAGCCTGAGTGATGGCTCTGTCGGGGTGGGCGGGGTCTGAGCTGGATCTCACTTATTCCCCCAGCTCTGTGATTGGTAAAAACAAAAAAAGAATCCAAGAGGCTGGGCAGGGAGAAGTGCTTGAGGTGTTGTGTGGCACTTCCCATGTCTAGCCTCACACCTCCATCCGCTGGCATCTCACCCAAGCCACCAGGCACGCTCGGTTTACACCACAACCCTCTGCTTCATTGGAAAAAGGTCTCACACACCCCCACCTTCACCAGATGCACCGCAGAGATCACTTCCCAACTTAGCCTTGCTGGATTTGTGTCTGTGTTTCACTTTGGAGTTCCAAATGCTTGTAGAGGGAGCGACACAATATTGAACACACATGAGTCTGAACTCTGCCCAGACTAGGTGCAGAGAGCAGGACCATCAAGCTTCCGTCAGGTCTCGTGTCTGCTCTGCTCCATGCTTTGAAGGAGGTAACCAAGCCAGAGCAGTCTAGAGTAGGCACTGGTTTGAAAAGGAGGGCAAAGGCGGACAATTGACAGCAAGGACTAGTAGAAAGATATGATGCAGAATTATGACTTTTATTTTATTCAATTATGGTAAAAAACATGAAAAAATTTTTTTGTTTGGATGAATTTATAAAGATTATTTGTCATGCGCCTATCTCCACTATACATGTGACTTGTCAATCTACATATATATACACATATTTTTACAATTTATACATATCTTAAAGTGGTTCATTTATACTCAAAAGGTGGAGAAAAACATTTGTTTCAGCACATTATATATAAAAACATGGCTAAGTATGACATCTACGCGCGTTTCGGCTTGGGGCCTTCATCAGGGAGCCATGTGAGTATCCAAATGGACCTGAATAGATGGATGAGGACGATTTTCACATCGGGAGGAATGGCAGAGAAGGGGTGGAATCACGGGATGCTTTATGTTTAGACCTTGATGACTTATTTGTTGGTTCTGTTCCGTGGGTCTTTTATTAAACTCAGAGGGCGCTTCACTGATTTTAAACTTATCGAAACGGTCGCTTGACTTCACAGAATACGCTAATTCCAATCGTGGAATAAAGGTACAGGAGGTTGCATCGGTGACCTGTAAGGATTGTTCACAGGCTTCTTAGGTCGTAGCTTCTTAGGTGGTAGTAGCCAATCTAAGCGTTGTTTGTTGTCTGTATTCCGATCGTGGGGTCTGCCGGCATTCGGTACGCTGGAATTCCAGCTTAGATTGGCTACACACCGTCGTCTAGATAACGACACATCAAGCATAAGGAGCTTTGCAGACCCCCACTGAAAACACCATGGGCGAGACTTAAAGACGGTCAGCATCATTAGAAGCAGCGAGACCCTGATTTACACATTACAGCAAACGTAGCTCAAAGATTACTCCATAACAAGAATGGCCCAAAAGACTACGACCTAAGAAGCCTGTGAACAATCCTTACAGGTCACCGATGCAACCTCCTGTACCTTTATTCCACGATTGGAATTAGCGTATTCTGTGAAGTCAAGCGACCGTTTCGATAAGTTTAAAATCAGTGAAGCGCCCTCTGAGTTTAATAAAAGACCCACGGAACAGAACCAACAAATAAGTCATCAAGGTCTAAACATAAAGCATCCCGTGATTCCACCCCTTCTCTGCCATTCCTCCCGATGTGAAAATCGTCCTCATCCATCTATTCAGGTCCATTTGGATACTCACATGGCTCCCTGATGAAGGCCCCAAGCCGAAACGCGCGTAGATGTCATACTTAGCCATGTTTTTATATATAATGTGCTGAAACAAATGTTTTTCTCCACCTTTTGAGTATAAATGAACCACTTTAAGATATGTATAAATTGTAAAAATATGTGTATATATATGTAGATTGACAAGTCACATGTATAGTGGAGATAGGCGCATGACAAATAATCTTTATAAATTCATCCAAACAAAAAATTTTTTTCATGTTTTTTACCATAATTGAATAAAATAAAAGTCATAATTCTGCATCATATCTTTCTACTAGTCCTTGCTGTCAATTGTCCGCCTTTGCCCTCCTTTTCAAACCAGTTCCTAATTACCCTTCTTCCACATACTATACCTATCCCGAATTAGGAACTCTAGTCGGGGATACCCTCTTTTTCTCACACACAGTCTAGAGTAGGCAGACATGTCTCTACCGTCTTCTGTCTTTAGGCCCCACCACCTCAACTCCATGCTTAGAACAAGATGACCGTATGAATGTAGGCTCAGACCAGTCTATAAAAGAGCGATACTATAAATTAAGATATTGACTCTACCGTCCTTTAACTTCACCCCCCACCCCCCCGCAGCTTAACTAAATCCTTAGAACAAGATGACCTTATAAATGTAGGCGTAGACCATTCTATACAAGACCGATAGTATAGATATCAACTCTACCATCTACTATCTTTCGGCCCCGCCAACTCAACTCCATGCTTAGTACAAGATGACTGGATGAATGTAGGCTCAGACCAGTCTATACAAGAGCAGTACGATAGATTAAGATATCGACTCTATCGCCTTCTATCTTTCGGCCCCGCCAACTCGACTCCATGCTTAGTACAAGATGACCGTATGAATGTAGGCTTAGACCAGTCTATAAAAGAGCGATACTATAAATTAAGATATTGACTCTACCGTCCTTTAACTTCACCCCCCACCCCCCCGCAGCTTAACTAAATCCTTAGAACAAGATGACCTTATAAATGTAGGCGTAGACCATTCTATACAAGACCGATAGTATAGATATCAACTCTACCATCTACTATCTTTCGGCCCCGCCAACTCAACTCCATGCTTAGTACAAGATGACTGGATGAATGTAGGCTCAGACCAGTCTATACAAGAGCAGTACGATAGATTAAGATATCGACTCTATCGCCTTCTATCTTTCGGCCCCGCCAACTCGACTCCATGCTTAGTACAAGATGACTGGATGAATGTAGGCTCAGACCAGTCTATACAAGAGCAGTACGATAGATTAAGATATCGACTCTATCGCCTTCTATCTTTCGGCCCCGCCAACTCAACTCCATGCTTAGTACAAGATGACTGGATGAATGTAGGCTCAGACCAGTCTATACAAGAGCAGTACGATAGATTAAGATATCAACTCTATCGCCTTCTATCTTTAGGCCCGCCAACTCAACTACATGCTTAGAACAAGATGACCGTCCATGCAAGAGCGATACTATAGATTTAGATATTTTCTCTACATCCTCTGCCTTTAGCTAGGCCCATTAACAGCTAAACCGCATGCTTTGAAGATGACCCTATAAATGCAGAACTTCTCCGAGTCCATGCCTGGCAGCACGTGTAGATTCAGACTACAGGTGTTCGATCGGTATCCTGTCTTCCCTCTACCAGCTCGACTCCATGCTTTATATGAGGTGAGAGCGTGAACACAGAGCCTGGCCCAGTCTGTACAACACAGCTATGATCGGGACAGATCTTGTTACACCCTCCACTGTCTGCCGTAAGGTGGGATGTGTGCCCAGATGTGGGTCCCGTGCTCTCCCTGCCACTGGATTCGAGCTAGCCTGGCTGATGAGGGGTGATGCCCTAAAACAGTACCAGGATACTGGTTTCCGGTCCAGGGAGAACCTGGCTTGCAGTTCGGGGTGGACTGATCCCATGAGGCACAGGGTCAAGACTGATTTGCATATGGCTGGGTTTAAGCTAAGGTGGCGAAGTGAGCTAAAGAACGATTGGTTTAACCCAGATCTCTTGGCTGGGGGTGAATGTTTCATTCATTAAGCATTGCGTCCATCATTTTTGCTTCATCACTAAATGAGATGAGGGTGAACACAGGGCGTGGTGCCGTCGGTACAACAGACCTATGATGGGTACAGATCTCCGCTCTACTGCCCACTGTCTCTGGGCCGCACCGGCCCAGTCCCATGCTGTGAAGGCTACAGCGCAGACACTGGTCAGTTTATGCAAGGCAGCTCCGATAGGTTCAAATATCGACTCACCTTTAGGCCCCTACTAGCTATTTGCTTTGAAGTGCGTATGACTGTATAAACGGGCCAGTCACGCATGGGTACTCGCAAGCATTTTCACGGCCCGCAAAGTTTGGTGTTTGATGTGAGCGAGGGCAACACTGATGCCCGCTGGGGAGTGTGGGGGGTGTAAAGTGTGTGTAGGGGAAGTGAAGGTTGTATAACTACTGGCTGAATTCCATTGCGCAATGTGAAACCAGAGAACCTGGAATGAATCCCAGCGTCTACGCTTGACTAAATTGTGTCATCCTGGGCAATTATTCTATTTCAGTTTCCCACCTTTTTCTTCATCATCACTATACAAGGACCTCGAAATACATGACGTCAGGATGCATGCTATACAAAACCATCTCCTCTGCTTGGATATATTCACTAATGGCATTGTTGTCAGGGGGTTAGGAAGCATGACCATGTCTACATTCATGTTTGAAAACCATCTCTTTAAAAAAATACTTCTGAATGCACTGTTATAATTTGATTTACTACGGTGAAATGGTTCTGCAGGTCAATGAAATACACTCTTTGAATTTTGAAAAGACAATAGTATTTTGCATGTTTGCTGTCTTTAAAAAAGGTGTTCCTACAGTTAAGGGCCTAGTTACTTCCCTTTGTTTAACTGCAATTAACCTTTAAATAAGTGCTTGATGTACATGTAACTTTTTTTAATGTTAGTGCTGAGTCGAGTGAACAGCAGCCCAGTGCAGCTGGGGGGGAGGGGGGCATGTAAAGGTCAGAACGGCTGCATGCGCCCCACCCCCCACCCCCCCCCCCCCCCGGTCCATCCTTGAGTATCATTGGCCAGTGTATACAAGACAGATGTGATAGGCCCAGGTATTGGCTCTGCTATCTGCCATCTTTAAGCACCTGTTAACAAGCCCTGTTGCCCAGTGGAGAGCATCCTAGCACCACTCTGTAAAATCTGCCCCCATTCCGGTGAACAGTGTCTCCAAGGCAGCCTCATGCACCCCTTAATAAGGCCGGACAGAGACAGATTGCTGCTTCGGAGGATGCGCACACTCCTTGGATCAATAAACCACTCAGTAAAGCCCACAGACCAATTAGTGAAATCAAAAAGAATTTTATGTTTAGATCAAGGCCAACATGAGAAGCAGGGACCGGTCGCTGCAGAGATACTGTCCGTTCCGCATGGCTCCCTCTCTGCATGGACAGCCAAGGAAGGTTCCTGAGCAGGACTCTCAGGTGGGCTCTGGAGGCCTCTCCCCACTGCAGACACACAGCACCACTCCCAGCTCGAGGCTGGCAGAGGGGCTGGGTGAGAGTCAGTCGCCTTGTGCAGGAAAGCACAGTTCAGACTCCAAATTCAGGTGCCTGGCCTGTTTCGCCTTGGCACATAGGGTCTCTTGTCCCTTCCAAGTCTGCCTGGGTCAGTGCATACACCCCTCCTTCCCTCTTGCCTGGTCAGTCCTTCGTGTTTGCTTCCAAGTCCTTGCCTTCCTCTGGCGCATCCTCTTTCTGGATGGCAGTCCACAGTGAGTGCATCTTAGCTTCCTCCCTCGCGTCCCAGTTCCAAGAATCCTCCCCAAGCCCAATGGGGGACCAGTTCCATCAGGGCTTCTATTCTGCTTTCCAAGTAGAGTTTTCTGGGGGCTCCGTTAGGACTTGGAGAGGTACACAGTGATCAGCCGACCCCGGTCCGTGCGTGGAATGAAACGCAAGCCTTGGCTTCGGCGACACTCCCCACCTCAGTTATGTTATGTTATTACTTTTTGTACAGCGCACAGCTGCCCCAGCGAAGGGGCGTCCTGGCGCTCTGAGAAGGTAAACACAACACTACATCAAATAACAGCAAAGAAACAGTCGGGAATTGAACAAACAGAAAAGTTTTAATGGCCCGCCTAAACTGAAATAGATCATCTATTGCCCTGATCTGAGCAGGAAGGGAGTTCCACCACTTCGCGGCCAGCACTCGAAAGGAGCGGCCGCCAGTTCTACTCAGCCTGAAGCGTGGAACCACCGTCAAGTTCTGACCCATGGATCTCCAGGATCGCGAAGGGGCATAAGGAGTTAAAAGGTTTGCCAAAATTTGTGGAGACGTACCTTTGAGGATTTTAAATGCCAGGCAGAGCACCTTGAATTTAATCCTCTGGCTTACAGGAAGCCAGTGAAGCGAGTGCAGTGTTTTAGAAACCGAGCATCCAGGTAGTCCAGTTGTGACTTGTCCACTAGGCAGTCCTGCACCTCATGTTGATGTGTTCTTCCTCGGTCCTCCGTCAGACACCCAGCTGTGTTCTGTCTCGGGAAACCCTCAGAGGCCTGAGCCGGTCCAAAGCATCCTTCCAGCTAGACCAGGGGGTCTGGGTCCCGCCCTGGCATGCAACAGAAGTGTGCCTGTGGAAAACCCCACCCTTCAATCCGAAATGCCACCCTGGTGCCACCACCTCGCAAGTTGAATGAGAATACCCACACCCGTAATTTACCACAGTCTCCTCGTTGTGGTGGAAACTCTGCTGAGTGGTCAGTTTGAAGCTTTCATAAGTGTAAACTAGGAACATTCAAAAACTGCCCTGTCCCAGCATGGCCGCGTACAAGGACCCCCCTCCCGGAGGATACTACGGTTGTTTGACCTTCAGTGGTTTGGTGACCTCTGATCTCAGGCATCAGTGGTGAGCAGGCTGAAAACCTCTGTCCCAATCCTAGGACCTCAACTTCACTAGTTCTTTGAAGCTTCCCTGAGCCGGGCCTAGCCCTGCCCGCGCTTCCATCCGATATCTGCTCCGGCGCTTCATAGGAAGTTCCTATCACCAACTCTTTCTTAAGAATGCAAATCCCTGTGCGGTCCTGCAACAGCCCTTCTGCAGCCCACCCACTCATGCAAAGAGCGGACAGGTTGTGCGCCTGGACTACGACCCTGAATATATTGAATGTATGCACCATAAAGAAAAACAAAAGACACACAATTGATGGACGGAATGCAGAACCAATCAAAACATTCACCCCCAGCCAAGAGATATGGGTTAAATCCATTGTTCTTTTGCTCACCATGCCACCCCAGTTTAGACCTGGCCATATGCAAATCAGGCTTGACCCTGTGCCTCATGGGAACAGTCCAGACTGAACTGCACAGCCAGGTTCTCCCTGGCCCGGAAACAAGCATCCTGGGACCGGTTTTGGGGTTTCACCCCTCTTAAGCCAGGATAGCTTGAGTCCAGTGGCACAGTGAGCTCAGGACCCATGTCTGAGCATACGTGGCGCACTTAGGGCGAGAAAGCAAAAGACACACAATT
This sequence comes from Lissotriton vulgaris, assembly GCF_964263255.1. Taxonomy (NCBI): domain Eukaryota; kingdom Metazoa; phylum Chordata; class Amphibia; order Caudata; family Salamandridae; genus Lissotriton; species Lissotriton vulgaris. Next base: position 22,766,987 of record NC_141698.1, read on the forward strand.
GATGGACGGAATGCAGAACAAATCAAAATATTCACCCCCAGCTAAGAGATCTGGGTTAAATCCATCCTTCTGTTGCTCACCATGCCACCCCAGTTTAGACCTGGCCAGGCACAGCGAAGCCAGTTAATGGTCTCTTACTGCACAGAGTTAAAATGCCAGCAGTACATAGCACAGGAAAAGGGAAGAGAACCCGGTAAAAAAGCTGCTTTTCTGCAGCCACATTCCAGCTCGGCACCGTTCATTGAAGGAGGCGACACCATCAACATAGAGCGTGGACCGTCCATGGAAGGCAGGTTCAATAGGGTCCTATTGTGGCTCTTCTGTCTCTTACTGTCAGACCCGTCTCCTTCAACGCCTCATGCATTGAAGGAGGTAAACGAAGGGACTTGGGCTCGTCTGAACATGGCAGCTGCAATAGGTTCAAATACCAGCTCCGTTCGCTTCTAGTAGGCCCCGTACGCGTCCCGCCTCATACTTTGAAGGCTAAAAATGTACAAATATTAAAGTAGACCCAGTCTGTATATGACCGCTTCGATGGGTTTAAAATGAAAGGAGGTATTCAGTTCCATGAAGGGTTTGCTGCAGTTAAAGGCGCTATGCTGCCCTGCATCTGTGATGTTTCTAGAGGCGGCGTTGGGTTTTCGCTGGGATGTGATCAAACCTTTGTGGGTAGAGTAGGAAAGTTCAGCCGCAGAGCTGTTCTACGCTTCCGTAGCGACTTGTTTGATATGGGGAAGGAAGGGACATGTGCCATCAAAGAATAGTCGCATTTCTGGTATTTTGCGGCTTGGGTGTCCGATGTTGGAGGCTCGCATACCGCGAGACGCTACGACAGCAGGCAGACCTCGAAAGATCTCAGATCTGTACCTGAGGCTCAGCTCCTTGGCCATATCCAGTTATGAGTCTACGGGCAGCAGTCGTACACTTTGTCACTTGCATTCATTGGAACACCCTAGAACGCTGGTGCTAATGAATTTGACCAGTGGCTTGATGGGATCTTTGAGAGACCAGATAGCGCATCGTCAGGCGAACTGCAAGATAATCCTAACTTCGGAGCGCCTAGGTCCCTTAGCCTCATCCAGTTGTCCTTCTGCAGAGAAGCTGAACAGTTGTCCATACCTCTCGAAAGCACTTTGAGCACCTAAGCTGTATTTTTAAGACTTGCATTAGTCAAGACCTTGTGAGGAACCATCTTTTAATGTTTTTTAAAACCTATTCAAGGAAAGCTGCCTCCGCGTGTGCACACATAAGTGACAATCTTTCAAAGTCTTCTTAAACTAAGACCTTTCAAAGTTGTCCGGCCATGCGCGTGCCTGCGTCGGCAGCCATTACATTGATAACATTTAAACGAGGGCCATCTACGCATGCTCATGCACTTACACACACAGGTGGCTTTTTTTGTAATCGTTTTTGCAATAAAGTTTTCCCAACAAAATAATAAACACAAAACAAGCATTGGCATAGCCAAAACATTGACAGGCAGGGCAAGACCTATTGACTTTGCCAATACTTCTTTCATAATTCGGGTCCACAGCTTCTGCACCCCGGCAGATATTGGTTTTGGCTTCTTGGAGCTAGGACGTGTCCTCTTGACACATTTCAGGGCATCGTTCTCCAGGGTTTTATAAACTATTGTATTTAACCTCCGAGTATACACGGGCGGCTCTTCGTCTCCTCCAAAAAGAACAATTGATGGACAGGATGCAGAACAATGTCACATTCACCCCAGTACAGAGATCTGGGCCTAAATCCATCGTTTTTTGCACTCCACACCACCCTAGGTCAGACAATGGCTATATGCAAATCAGCCTTGACCCCGTGCCTCATGGGAACAGTCCAGACCAAACTGCCAGGCCAGATCCTCCCTGGACCGGAATCAAGCATCCTAGGACCGGTTTCGGGCTTTCACCCCTCATCAGCCAGGATAGCTTGACTCCAATGGCTCCGTCCATCATCTCCTTGTGTTTGCTTAGTCTCCTCCACCAGCCTTCGTAGTTGTGATGGAACAAAGTCTGATATTGCAGTAATTAGTTTGTAGGGTTTGTAGTGGCGCGGGTGCAATCCAGACGAGGACCTGGGACTCCTCCCCCACCTCCCTGCACAGACCAGGGCTCGAGACTCCTTCACCCACCTCCCTGCACAGACCAGGGCCTGGGACTCCTCCCGCCTCCCTGCACAGACCAGGGCCTGGGACTCCTCCCCTGCCTCCCTGCACAGACCAGGGCCTGGGCCTCCTCCCTCACCTCCCTGCACAGCCCAGGGCCTGGGACTCCTCCCCCACCTCCCTGCACAGACCAGGGCCTGGGACTCCTCCCCGCCTTCCTGCACAGACCAAGGCCTGGGACTCCTCCCCCACCTCCCTGCACAGACCAGGGCCCGGGACTCCTCCCCCACCTTCCTGCACAGACCAGGGCCCGAGACTCCACCTCCCTGCACAGACCAGGGACTGGGACTCCTTCCCCACCTCCCTGCACAGACCAGGGCCTGGGACTCCTTCCCCACCTCCCTGCACAGACCAGGGACTGGGACTCCTCCCCGTCTTACTGCACAGACCAGGGCCTGGGACTCCTCCCCCACCTCCCTGCACAGACCAGGGCTCGAGACTCCTCCACCCACCTCCCTGCACAGACCAGGGCCTGGGACTCCTCCCCCGCCTCCCTGCACAGACCAGGGCCTGGGACTCCTCCCCCGCCTCCCTGCACAGACCAAGGCCTGGGACTCCTCCCCCACCTCCCTGCACAGACCAGGGCCTGGGACTCCTCCCCACCTCCCTGCACAGACCAGGGCCCGAGACTCCACCTCCCTGCACAGACCAGGGCCTGGGACTCCTCCCCCACCTCCCTGCACAGACCAGGGATCGAGACTGCTCCACCCACCTCCCTGCACAGACCAGGGCCCGAGACTCCTCCACCCCGCCTCCCTGCACAGACCAGGGCCCGAGACTCCACCTCCCTGCACAGACCAGGGCCCGGGACTCCTCCCCGCCTCCCTGCACAGACCAGGTCTCTCGTCTCCTCCTTGTGGGCGCCAGAGCCGGGGTGGTCCGATGTCTGCTCTCGAGACGTGTAGTGGGAGGCTAGCCGCTCTTTGAGAGTTTTTAGGTCTCGCCTGTCGATGCGCATGCGCATCGAGCAAGCGAGACTATAGGGGCTCATCGACTCTTTATCTAACTTCCAAGGAATCGTGGCGATTCCTTGCAGTGCCCGTGACTTTTAAGGTCAATGCGCATGCGCATTGAGCTTATGCGCATGCGCATTGACCTTAAAAGCGCGTGCGCGTGCACGTCCGTCTCCTAACAACACACACACACCCTCTCCCCCGCTCCGCCCCCTCCCGCTGTGTCGCATTTCTCTTTCTCCTCCCCCTCCCCTCTCTCCCCTCCATCTCGTTTCACACACACCCTCCCCGCCAACACCGCCTCGCGAGCTCGTCATTCCAAACCCGCCCTCCCCCACCTCCCCCCTCCTCCTCTCCTCCCCTGCCTGCCGCTAGCCTTGCCTACTCTCTCGCACCCTCCCCCAGCTCCGCCCCCTCACTACTTGTTTTCTTTGCCCTTCCTTCCTCTTTCTCTTGCTACTTTCAGTGTTTAATACTCTGCCCCTTTCTTTTTCCCGCTAATCTTCTCCCTCTCCTCTTCCGTGTGCCCCATCTCGTTCCATTCCTCTTGTCCACCCTGGCGCTTTCCTCCGTCACCACCTGCCTTCTCTCTGTGTCCTTCTCCGCTTCCGTGTCTATTTGGAGAAGGACAGACGGAGATCCCACTAGCTCGCGGTACTCCATCCGAGGACGGCGGCCGAAACGGGCTCCAACATTTCCACCAATCATGTGTACCTTCTGGCTTCTGGTAACTCTCTGTTATTCCGTCTATGACAAGAAGTTGATACCGTTTGCTGCAGTTGTGTGATAAATGCTGAGACGGGCCAAGCTCCGGTTCTGCGTGTGTTTCTCTGCCTGTTTGTGAGCGCGAAAGAATTGAGATGGTTCTATGTTCCCTGGCTGCTCTTTTCCTAAGCACCTTGAATGTCGAAACCCGACCAGTTTCCCCATGGCCCGTTGCAAATGAGCAACCGGTATTGCATTTGTTACAGACTTATTTATTTTTTTTTTTTTTCCAATCATATTCCGGTTTTTGGTCGTGCCTGCCAGACATCGTAGCTTTCTGGTTGCAAAAGACTTATTGTTGGTTTGCTATGAAAATACATATCGGATTGAAGCCTGCCCGTTGGTTACCACTTGTTGGCATTCCTGTCACCCTCATTTTTCAGCGTCTTTGTGTCCCAGCTTGTCATTTGTGTCTTTGTCCCTCTCATGAAGCCAAGTCTCTTTACCATCTCTTTTGATTGGATTTTTTGCCCCCACCCCAATTGCTTTTCAAGCACTATTTTTTTCTTTTTGGTTGAGCACTCCATGAGAGTGTACGTGTTTTCCACCTGTCTCCGTCATGTACCTCTATCCCTCTGCAGTCTTTGTAGTTATCTGTTACCTGTGTGCTTCTCCCTGCCCCGCCTCCATGTTTTTGCACACACTCTTGTGTCCTCCCCGTTGAGCTTTTGCTCGTGTGCTTCTCCCCCATCTACTCCACATTGCTTACTTGCCCCCTGCTTCTCTTTCCCACCACGGCTTTCTGTGTTTGTCACCCGGCCCTTCATGTTGCTTCCCCACCTTGCCCTCCTTTGTTGTCACTTGTTGCTTCTCTTGCCCACCCCCCATTGCTTCCCCTCACCTGCACTCTGTGTTGCCACACCAGCTCCCGCCACCTGCACTTCAAAAAATCACAAAACACTTGCATACGTATTTTCTTTTAACTTGTTGATCCAGCTCGGATCAGTAATAAAAAGAACAACGGAAAAAAAACCTGAAACTATCTGCGTCATTTTGTAGGCATGCAAGTGTGCGGGCACAGCAACTAAATGATGCAACTGGTCACATCAAGGTATTTTTTTTTATTTAGCCATGCTGCACATTTCATGGTGCCGTTCAGCCTGGCTAAAATCCATTGACAAAGCCAATTGGTCTCCAAGGTTAGACCTATTAGCTTAGCGAATGCTTTGTATCTTGTGCTCTTAAAGGTAGAGTTGCCAGTGTATTATAAGCCATAGCTGCTGCCGATTACCAGGGCAGCCTTTCGTTCAAGTGGAGCATTATGTGATCACTACTTCTGGCCATAAATGCTAATCCATGCACTTTGTTCACAAAACACGTTTTCCCAACTCCTCTCGAGATTTCAGGCTTAGCCTCTGACAGTCATTGTCCCATGTTCCACCCTCTCCCCCACCCCAGCTCAAGAGTCCTCCTCTGGTTCATCCCACCTGTCATTCATCTACTGCCTTACATGCTTCTGCGTCGGAGGGCAACTATTTGGAATCATTTGAACAGGAATGCTTGGTTTTATCTACGTATCGTTTACATCAAAATGAGGTAAATTTGGTACCAGTTAGCCTCTCTGTTAAAAGTCTACCCTTTTTTGATGCGGTGTCTGTTAAAGTGCTGAAAACAACTGCACACCTCACCCTCACTCACCCTCAACCCCTCACCCTCACCCACCCCCAACCCCTCACCCCCTCACCCTCACTCACTCACTCACCCTCACTCACCCTCACTCACCCTCACTCACCCTCACTCACCCTCACTCACCCTCACTCACCCTCACTCACCCTCACTCACCCTCACTCACCCTCACTCACCCTCACTCACCCTCACTCACCCTCACTCACTCACTCACCCTCACTCACTCACCCTCACTCACTCACCCTCACTCACTCACCCTCACTCACTCACCCTCACTCACTCACCCTCACTCACCCTCACTCACCCTCACTCACCCTCACTCACCCTCAACCCCAGCCCCTCAATCACCCTCACTCACCCTCAACCCCTCAGCCTCACCCTCACCCACCCTCAAAAACTCACCCTCAACACCTCACCCTCACTCACCCTCAACCCCTCACCCCCTCACCCTCAACCTCGAACACTCCCCCTCAAACCTCACCCTCACTCACCCTCACTCACCCCCTCACCCTCACTCACCCTCACTCACCCTCACTCACCCTCATTCACCCTCACTCACCCTCACTCACCCTCAACCCCTCACCCTCAACCCCTCACTCACCCTCACTCACCCTCACCACCTCAGCCTCACCCTCACTCACCCTCAACCCCTCACCCTCAACCCCTCACTCACCCTCACTCACCCTCACCACCTCAGCCTCACCCTCACTCACCCTCAACCCCTCACCCTCACTCACCCTCACTCACCCTCAACCTCATGCTAAAGATTTACAAAAAAACCCATAAACAATTCTAAAAGCACTAACTCTAATGCTGCGAGACCTATTGCATTTCTAATGCTTGTTCTACGAGTGACGAGGTCTCTGGTTTCATGCGCCTCACGGAGGCCCTCTGGGCGCTAGAGCCAGGCTGGTCCACGGTATCTGCTCTTGGGACACATGCCTGAGCCTGCACGGAGTCCCCGCTGCCGCCGGCGTCGGGGCAGCGCTGCCAGCCTCCCGCCCTTCCCGCGCTCTCCCTGCTTTGCTTTGACGGGTTAATCAGTCCGGTTTGTAATTAAAATGATATATGTTAATACAACCCGTTCTCTGCGCTTCCGAAGACCCGAAAGACGGTCACCTTGCAGTTCAAGCCTCGCCTGGCTTCGGGCCACAAATGGCTCTATTATAAACCTATTGAGAGCTGCAGGCGGGAACCACCGAGTGCGACACGGCCCGGGGCCTTCGGGAGCCATCTGTATCCGGGCGCCTCCCTCCGCCGCCCGCGGGCGCAGCCTGGGGGATCGCGGAGGGGCGCCCGCTCCGGCTCATCCTTATAGCGGAGGGGCGCCCACTCCGGCTCATCCTTTCAACCTCTCCGGCTCATCCTTTCACCCTCTCCAGCTCAACCTTTCACCCTCTCCGGCTCAACCTTTCACCTTCTCCGGCTCATCCTTTCAACCTCTCCGGCTCAACCTTTCACCCTCTCCGGCTCATCCTTTCACCCGCTCCGGCTCATCCTCCTCCCCCCCCTTTCAGGCTCATCATTTCACCCTCTCGGACTCATCCTTTCACCCTCTCTGACTCATCCCTTCACCCTCTCCGACTCATCCCTTCACCCTCTCCGGCTCAACCTTTCACCCTCTCCATGTCCTGTACAGCTAGCGCCTCCAGCTCACCCTCTCTTCAGCATAGCTAGCGCCTCCAGCTTCTCCTCGCAATCTCTTCAGCATAGGTAGTGCTTCCAGCTCATCCTTACTCTTTCCCTCCAGCACAGCTGGTGCCTCTAGCTTAGCTCGCGCCAGTACTTCGGCTCATTGTCACTCTCTCTCTAGCTCACTCTTGCATTTCTTTCCCAGTTTCGAGAGTGCTTTAATCTCATCCTGCTTCAGAAAAGGGGGTGGTGATGAACAGAGTGTCTGAATTAAGCAGACCACTCTTACCCAGTCCAAAGATCAGGGCTTGATCCATCACCGTTTTATAGCTCACTGCACCATCCCAGCTCAGAACCTGGCTACTTGCAAATTAGTCTGTTCCTGTCCCAGTGCATGATGGGAACAGGGCAGACTAAACTACCAAGCCAATTCTTATACTGGGAAGGAAACAAGCTTCTGCTCACCCTGCAGCATAGCTAGCGCCTCCTGCTCACCCTCTCTTCAGCATAGCTAGCGCCTCCTGCTCACCCTCTCTTCAGCATAGCTAGCGCCTCCTGCTCACCCTCTCTTCAGCATAGCTAGCGCCTCCTGCTCAACCTCACACTCGCGCACCGTTTCGGAATGGGGCTGTCCTATCCACCCAAACCTTCCTGAGATATGTTGAAGATAACCTGGGTTCTGGGAGGGAGCAATGCAGCGTGTGGATGACCTCTATCACCCTTTGCCAGCCACACCTTACCTTCCAATGACAGCACGGAGCTCTCCTCTTCCAGGACTGCAGGGTTCAGGTGCGCTGTGACCCCGAGCACCACTTTCTTGAGAAGGACTGCCTTTCATGCGCTTGTGGCGTGGTTTGATGAACACCAATGGCCGCCGCCTTGTAGGCCTGGTGCCATCTCCTTCTAGCGCAGCGCTCTTCCCTTCCATGACTGCAGGGTTCAGGGGCGCTGTGACCCTGAGCACCTCTTCTGAGAAGGGCTCCCTTTCATGCGCACGTGGCCGCTGGACCGCAGTAGGTTTCCAGGAGGACGGCCAATCTTGATGTGAGTTTGACTTCAGGCACCGCCCCCTGCCAGGATCCCTGCTACGATCTAGCAGCAACGAAGATAACCATATTTCAAGGTGAAAAACTGTAAGGGGTTCACCCCCATTTGGATAGTACACCTTTGTGTGTACTAGCATTGCACGAGGCTTGTTGTCCTCAAACTCACTCTTGGTCCTGAAGAAAGCCTATACATGTATGGTACAAAGGCTGAAACATGTAGAGCATCATCAGGATATTAAAGACCAAATTAATCTGAAAGCTATCTGCCCTATACCTTTTTACCTTGTATCGGGACCTTAGTATTACAATACTTCACGTCCGGAGGAGGATGCTAGAGGCATTTTTAACCTGCTCACTCGCTTCAAGTTTGTCAGGTGCGCTGGGACCCTGAGCGCATCTTCTTGGGGTGGGGGGGGGGGGGGGGGGGGGGTAGGGCTGCGTAGCTCGAGGGGTCCAAAGGCTCGTTACAGAGCCCGCCTCGCATAGACGCGCCGGCGACGGACGCCAGTAGGATCCGGGGCGCTCCCATATTTTATTCCGCTGGTTATTATTAATTGTATTTACTCACCAATAAAAGGCGCAGCTCTTAATTGCACGTGCGTGGAGCTTCCTGTCCATGCGCAGTAAACCACAGCTCCAGAAACGTCTCCAACAATAACGGATCCACTCCAGGGAGATCAGAAGAAGGTCACGTTTGATTGTTCTATAAATAGAGCCCTTTGCATTGGCGGATTGTTGGCCCTCTTCATGCCCACAGTGAACCTAGAACTGGCGGTTCGGAGGACCCTGATTATTTTGATCTAATCTTAGTGGTACTCGCGACATGAATATTGTGTCACATAGGATTTCCTGCACGCAGTAGTTCTACATGACAGAAGAAATCTAGATCGTAGCAGAAAGCTCCCTGAAAGCTCCCTCTGAACGCCCCCCCCCCCCTCCTCGTGACCCGGCTCCTCCCAGCTCTGCTGCCTCATTCACTGCCCCCTGCCTGCCGTGTTCTGTAGCGCAATCTGTGGGAGGCCTGCCTCTTGTGCTAATGCCACGCCAGGGGTGGAGTTTGTGTCCATGTCTCACCATCCCTCCTGCGTGGCCCGCTTCTATCAGAGACCTGCAGTGGTCTGTGAGCATCCTTCCTGTGTGCAGTGCGGCTGCAGTGTCGCTGCAGTGGCCAGAAAGTACCACCCTCGCGGCCTAGCCCGCTTCTGTCAGAGATCTGCAGTGTTCTGTGAGCATCCTTCCTGTGTGCAGTGTGGCTGCAGTGTCCAGAAAGTACCATCCTCGCTGCGTGGGCTGCTTCTGTCTGAGACCTGCAGTTCTATAAGCATCCTTCCAGTGTGAAGTGTGGCTGCAGTGTCCAGGAAGCACCCTCCTTCCAGCATGGCCTGCTTCTGTCGGAGACCTGCAGTGTTCTGTGAGCATCCTTCCTGTGTGCAGTGAGGCTGCAGTGTCCAGGAAGCACCAATCCCACGGCGTGGCCTGCTTCTGTCAGAGACCTGCAGTGTTCATATCAAAGCAGTCCGGACAGCAGCAATGCAACCTCCATACACCAAAACCCGTGCAGTGTACACTTCTATCAATGCACAGGTGCAGTTCGGACAGCAGCAATGCAACCTCCTTATACCAAACCACCTGCAGTGCACACTTCTATCAATGCACAGGTGCATTGCAGACATCTTGCACTCATACAGACTGCTGCAGTGGAAGCTTCTTACACACAAACATTTGCAGTGCAAGCTTCTATGAAAGAACAAGCGCAGGCAGCGCAGTGTAAGCTCCTTACACAAACACATGCAGTGCACACTACTGTCGAAGAACATGTGCACTGCAGGCTTCTGTCAAAGAACAGGTGCAGTGCAGGCTGCAGCAGTGCTGATGTCTTGCACTCACACACAGATTGTTGCAGTGCAATCTTCTACGAAAGAACAAGTGCAGGCAGTGCAGTGTAAGCTCCTTACACAAACGCATACAGTGCAACCTTTTTATATCAAAGAACAGCTGCAGTGCAAGCTTCTGTCAAAGGAGAACAGGTGCAGTGCAGGCAGCAGCGGAAGCTCCTTACAGAGAAACACGTGCAGTGCAAGCTGCTGTCAGACATGTGCAGTGCAGGCGGCAGCGGAAGCTCCTTACAGAGAAACACGTGCAGTGCAAGCTTCTGTCAAAGACAGGTGCAGTGCAGGCGGCAGCGGAAGCTCCTTACAGAGAAACACGTGCAGTGCAAGCTTCTGTCAAAGACAGGTGCAGTGCAGGCAGCAGCGGAAGCTCCTTACAGAGAAACACATGCAGTGCAAGCTTCTGTCAAAGACAGGTGCAGTGCGAGCAGCAGCGCAAGCTCCTTACAGAGAAACACATGCAGTGCAAGCTTCTGTCAAGGACAGGTGCAGTGCAGGCGGCAGCAGTGTAAGCTCCTTACAGAGAAACACATGCAGTGCAAGCTTCTGTCAAAGACAGGTGCAGTGCGGGCGGCAGCGCAAGCTCCTTACAGAGAAACACGTGCAGTGCAAGCTTCTGTCAAAGAACAGGTGCAGTGCAGGCAGCAGCGGAAACTCCTTACAGAGAAACACATGCAGTGCAAGCTTCTGTCAAAGACAGGTGCAGTGTGGGTGGCAGCGCAAGCTCCTTACAGAGAAACACATGCAGTGCAAGCTTCTGTCAAAGACAGGTGCAGTGCGGGCGGCAGCGCAAGCTCCTTACAGAGAAACGCATGCAGTGCAAGCTTCTGTCAAGGACAGGTGCAGTGCAGGCGGCAGCAGTGTAAGCTCCTTACATAGAAACACATGCAGTGCAAGCTTCTGTCAAGGAGAACAGGTGCAGTGCAGGCAGCAGCGGAAACTCCTTACAGAGAAACACGTGCAGTGCAAGCTTCTGTCAAAGGAGAACAGGTGCAGTGCAGGCAGCAGCGGAAGCTCCTTACAGAGAAATACATGCAGTGCAAGCTTCTGTCAAAGACAGGTGCAGGCAGCAGCGGATGCTCCTTACAGAGAAACACGTGCAGTGCAAGATTGTCAGACAGGTGCAGTGCGGGTGGAAGCTCCTTACAGAGAAACACGTGCAGTGCAAGCTTCTGTCAAAGACCGGTGCAGTGCAGGCAGCAGCGGTATCTCCTTACAGAGAAACACGTGCAGTGCAAGCTTCTTTCAAAGACAGGCGCAGTGCGGGCGGCAGCGCAAGCTTCTTAAAGAGAAACACGTGCAGTGCAAGCTGCTGTCAAAGAACATGTGCAGGCAGCAGCGCAAGCTCCTTACAGAGAAACACATGCAGTGCAAGCTTCTGTCAAAGACAGGTGCAGTGCGGGCGGCAGCGCAAACTCCTTACAGAGAAACACGTGCAGTGCAAGCTTCTGTCAAAGACAGGTGCAGTGCGGGCGGCAGCGCAAGCTCCTTACAGAGAAACACGTGCAGTGCAAGCTTCTGTCAAAGACAGGTGCAGTGCAGGCGGCAGCGGTGCAAGCTCCTAACAGAGAAATACATGCAGTGCAAGCTTCTGTCAAAGACAGGTGCAGTGCAGGCAGCAGCGGATGCTCCTTACAGAGAAACACGTGCAGTGCAAGATTCTGTCAGACAGGTGCAGTGCGGGTGGAAGCTCCTTACAGAGAAACACGTGCAGTGCAAGCTTCTGTCAAAGACAGGTGCAGTGCGGGCGGCAGCGCAAGCTCCTTACAGAGAAACACGTGCAGTGCAAGCTTCTGTCAAAGACAGGTGCAGTGCAGGCGGCAGCGGTGCAAGCTCCTAACAGAGAAATACATGCAGTGCAAGCTTCTGTCAAAGACAGGTGCAGTGCAGGCAGCAGCGGATGCTCCTTACAGAGAAACACATGCAGTGCAAGCTTCTGTCAAAGACAGGTGCAGTGCGAGCGGCAGTGGTGCAAGCTCCTTACAGAGAAACACGTGCAGTGCAAGATTCTGTCAGACAGGTGCAGTGCGGGTGGAAGCTCCTTACAGAGAAACACGTGCAGTGCAAGCTTCTTTCAAAGACAGGCGCAGTGCGGGCGGCAGCGCAAGCTTCTTAAAGAGAAACACGTGCAGTGCAAGCTGCTGTCAAAGAACATGTGCAGGCAGCAGCGCAAGCTCCTTACAGAGAAACACATGCAGTGCAAGCTTCTGTCAAAGACAGGTGCAGTGCGGGCGGCAGCGCAAGCTCCTTACAGAGAAATACGTGCAGTGCAAGCTTCTGTCAAAGACAGGTGCAGTGCAGGCGGCAGCGCAAGCTCCTTACAGAGAAACACGTGCAGTGCAAGCTGCTGTCAAAGACAGGTACAGTGCAGGCAGCAGCGGTGCAAGCTCCTTACAGAGAAACACATGCAGTGCAAGCTGCTGTCAAAGAACAGGTGCAGGCAGCAGCGCAATACAAGAGCAGACAGAGCGCAGTGTGATCCCAGGCTCACAGAGGAGTAGTTTGATTTAAATCAATTTCAGAAGACAAACCGCCAATAATCCCGCAGCCCTGTAGCAGGCGCATTTCCTTTCTCACAATCTAATATGGCCGACCATTAATGGAGTTAAGTGGCTGGACGAAGGGTTTCATTATCCAGTTAGGAGAACAACAGGGAGACAATCTTTACAACGAGATATTGATATGTTGAGCTCCTAGATGCTTGTTATGGTCTCGAAACACGCCAGGCTGGGGCCGGGTTGTTCCTGCCTGACTTGGGCCTTCTAGCCCCTTCCATGCGCCCGTCGGCAAGGACTACCTCCGTAGTGCAGCGCACGTCTGTTGGCCGACGCGGCCCCGCCCTCATCAAAGCAGCCGCAATTCCGCTGCGGTTAAGCGGCTAGTGGCCGAGGTGTGGCTGCTTGTTCATGTGACTGTGTGCATGTGTAAGCGGGGGGTAACTTGACCGGAACTTAAAGGGCAGGGGGGCTATACCTCCCAGCCAGGGCCAGCTCCAGCGCTGGTGGCGGCAGCTATGGCAGTCATTTTTGGTGCTCTCCTCCTCAATAACCTCCTTCTCCTTGAATTCCCTCATTGCAACTCTCCAACAGTGCCCCATCTCTCTCGGTATCCTCTCTTTGACAAACCTTTCATTTTTTTATAGCGCTACTCATAGTTGACTCAGTTCTGTGATCTGCTTGGTACACATTCTTTGCAGCAGGCGCATTAACCCTCCGCGCTACTTTACGGTGAGCCGAAACTACCACTAGACAAAATTCTGAACTCTCAGTAGTAGGAACATTAATCACCAGAGTTATCTTGACATTTTTATTTTTGCCTGAAAACGACCTGATTCACAAGCAAGTCTGTGCGCTTTGAAACGAAAAAGGACTTTTAATCACTGTGCGCCCCACCAAAGTCTGCATGAGTCACGCCGCCCCAAAGCCAGTCCCGCCTTCAGCAATGGGGCAGGACAAGCATTTCCAGAAATGGTCTCAGGGCTAACCTCATAGGCATTATATGAGGAAAAAGATCTATGTAGGAGGTGAGGTGTGATACCCCCCCCTGCCCACGCCCCCCCCCCCCCCAATTCCAACAAGCAAAATAATGTAACCGATTTCTTGTAGATGATTTAAGGGAAAGTAGACTCCTCCCTTGAGAATGTTTTGACGATTTGGGGAAAAAATGTCTAAAACGCCGTAGACCCTTGTGGGCATTCATGAAATATTCCAGTACTGTCATGGTGCATCGGGGAACCCTGGCCTTTCCTATGAGTAGATCACCATTTTTCAAGTGTCTTAAGTCAGAAATTACTTTCACTATACCAAGGTGATCATTTTTTCATGGGTGAGCCCCTTATGCCAAGGAGTACATTCAGTATGACAGTGCATGACATTTACCAATGGGTACTTCAGCCACAGCCATGGGTACCTCAAACAATGACCTCTGGTACACAAGGGTCACCATTTTCCTATGGACACCCCCTATAAAATGAGTACAGGAAATCTTATGACAAGAGTTACCTCAAATATCAGTTCTATCATTTTGCTATGGATCCACCACCCCTTATGCTAAGAATTACGTGCATAATGTTGGCCTTCGGCCAGGTGTATCAGCGCGTGTTCTGTGTTCCTGCTGCTGGGTGTGGCCGGGCTAGTGTCTTGCTTAGTTAGACGGTTCAAGTCCCCACAGCCAATGATGTGTCTTCATAGAAGCATGTCCGGGCCTGCAGTTTCCATACGTAACACCTCCCATCCATACGTTATTAATGCACTTGTCCAGAAGGCAAGAACAACCTCCAGTATGCCAGACCAGCAGCACACTTGCACGCATAACGCACATACACGCACGCATAATGCACATACACACACACAAACACATACACATTCTCACTATATCGATGACACTCTTTTGTATCTTTGCACTCTGTCACACTCACACACAGACACCCTGCCACTCACACTTCCATTAGTCAATCTGCTTTTACTGTGCTAGAAAAGCTCGCCCCGCTACTTCTGCTACACCTGCCTTACCTTTTAGTGAAGTTTAATAAAACATATTCTCTATACGCCATTCAAAAATAATAATATATTGCCATGTCAATGTTTGTTGCAAGTATAATTTGAATGAAAAGTGCACTTCCTTAAAATAGCCATACCGGGCTTGTATTTGGTTTCACATGTGGATCAAGCGGTTACAGAACATGCATCCATATGGAGGAGAGAGGAGTTGGCCTGACGGCTAGGGCGGTCGACCTTGAATCTGGGGAACCGGGTTCGAGTCTCGGCAACGACGCTCAACATCCTGTGATTCTGGGCAAATCACGTAATCTCCCCGTGCCCAACAAAAACGAATGTGTCCTCATGTAACGCAACTGGTGCTCATGTAAAGCGCTCTGATACCCGATACCTTCGGGTCAAGTTAGCGCTATATAAAAAAAACCTGTAAAAAACAAAACAAACGTAGTTGTTGCACACTGCTTGTGCTTACAGATGTGGATCGTTCTGCAATCGTTTGCACAGTAGTTATCATGTACGCACTCGCTGCTTGCGCTCACCTGCACTCGCTTGCTGTACACACACTTGCTTAAACATGGTGTAGACGCATGGAATCGTACAGATTTCCTGGACTCGCATATGCACTACAATCGAGCCCATAATCATGAGCTACTTGCTCACACATGCGGGTAGACATGTAGGTATGTACTGGTTGCACGCATGGAGATGTCGTGCAGCTTGCAGTCACATGTAGACACGCATTTCTTGCACCCAGGTACACGTGCAGGCACATGCGCGGCTGCTTACACGCGCTGGCACACACATGCTTCCCTGCCCGGGCATCACCCCGCACACCCTTTGCTAAAGAAAGCCGCTCTATTTACAGCATCATCCCCCTCCTCCCTTTGGTACCAAGTAGCAATTAAACAATCTCTTGTCGCCATGGCGACGGAGCTGGAAGGCCTGCCGGCCTCTCATTTCCTGGCAAGCTGTGCAGGCTGCGAGGGCAGACGCAGATGAGCACCTTTGATAATTTATTAACAATCGAGTTAGTCCGTATTATCTGAGCTCTGCCAGAGAGAGCCAGCCATGACATCAGATCCCTGCCAGAGAGAGCCAGCCATGACATCAGATCCCTGCCGGAGAGACGGCCACGACATCAGATCGCTGCCGGAGAGACTGCCACGACATCAGATCGCTGCCGGAGAGACGGCCACGACATCAGATCCCTGCCAGAGAGAGCCAGCCATGACATCAGATCCCTGCCAGAGAGAGCCAGCCATGACATCAGATCCCTGCCAGAGCCAGCCATGACATCAGACCCCTGCCAGAGAGAGCCAGCCATGACATCAGATCCCTGCCAGAGAGAGCCAGCCATGACATCAGATCCCTGCCAGAGAGAGCCAGCCATGACATCAGATCGCTGCCGGAGAGAGCCAGCCATGACATCAGATCGCTGCCGGAGAGACGGCCACGACATCAGATCCCTGCCAGAGAGAGCCAGCCATGACATCAGATCCCTGCCAGAGAGAGCCAGCCATGACATCAGATCCCTGCCAGAGAGAGCCAGCCATGACATCAGATCCCTGCCAGAGAGAGCCAGCCATGACATCAGATCCCTGCCGGAGAGACGGCCACGACATCAGATCCCTGCCAGAGAGAGCCAGCCATGACATCAGATCC
Source organism: Lissotriton vulgaris (assembly GCF_964263255.1). Lineage (NCBI taxonomy): Eukaryota > Metazoa > Chordata > Amphibia > Caudata > Salamandridae > Lissotriton > Lissotriton vulgaris. The sequence continues at coordinate 22,783,220 of NC_141698.1, forward strand.
CTGCCAGAGAGAGCCAGCCATGACATCAGATCGCTGCCAGAGAGAGCCAGCCACGACATCAGATCCCTGCCAGAGAGAGCCAGCCATGACATCAGATCCCTGCCGGAGAGACGGCCACGACATCAGATCCCTGCCAGAGAGAGCCAGCCATGACATCAGATCCCTGCCGGAGAGACGGCCACGACATCAGATCGCTGCCGGAGAGACGGCCACTACATCCGATCGCTGCCGGAGAGACGGCCATGACATCAGATCGCTGCCGGAGAGACGGCCATGACATCAGATCGCTGCCGGAGAGACGGCCATGACATCAGATCCCTGCCAGAGAGAGCCAGCCATGACATCAGATCGCTGCCGGAGAGACGGCCATGACATCAGATCCCTGCCGGAGAGAGCCAGCCATGACATCAAATCGCTGCCGGAGAGACGGCCATGACATCAGATCCCTGCCGGAGAGAGCCAGCCATGACATCAGATCCCTGCCGGAGAGAGCCAGCCATGACATCAGATCGCTGCCGGAGAGACGGCCATGACATCAGATCGCTGCCGGAGAGACGGCCATGACATCAGATCGCTGCCGGAGAGACGGCCACGACATCAGATCGCTGCCGGAGAGACGGCCACGACATCAGATCCATGCCGGAGAGAGCCAGCCATGACATCAGATCGCTGCCAGAGAGAGCCAGCCACGACATCAGATCCATGCCGGAGAGATGGCCACGACATCAGATCGCTGCCGGAGAGACGGCCATGACATCAGATCGCTGCCGGAGAGACGGCCATGACATCAGATCCCTGCCAGAGAGAGCCAGCCATGACATCAGATCGCTGCCGGAGAGACGGCCATGACATCAGATCCCTGCCGGAGAGAGCCAGCCATGACATCAGATCGCTGCCGGAGAGACGGCCATGACATCAGATCCCTGCCGGAGAGAGCCAGCCATGACATCAGATCGCTGCCGGAGAGACGGCCATGACATCAGATCCCTGCCGGAGAGAGCCAGCCATGACATCAGATCCCTGCCGGAGAGAGCCAGCCATGACATCAGATCGCTGCCGGAGAGACGGCCATGACATCAGATCGCTGCCGGAGAGACGGCCATGACATCAGATCGCTGCCGGAGAGACGGCCACGACATCAGATCGCTGCCGGAGAGACGGCCATGACATCAGATCCCTGCCAGAGAGAGCCAGCCATGACATCAGATCGCTGCCGGAGAGACGGCCATGACATCAGATCCCTGCCGGAGAGAGCCAGCCATGACATCAGATCCCTGCCGGAGAGAGCCAGCCATGACATCAGATCGCTGCCGGAGAGACGGCCATGACATCAGATCGCTGCCGGAGAGACGGCCATGACATCAGATCGCTGCCGGAGAGACGGCCACGACATCAGATCGCTGCCGGAGAGACGGCCATGACATCAGATCCCTGCCAGAGAGAGCCAGCCATGACATCAGATCGCTGCCGGAGAGACGGCCATGACATCAGATCGCTGCCGGAGAGACGGCCACTACATCCGATCGCTGCCGGAGAGACGGCCATGACATCAGATCGCTGCCGGAGAGACGGCCACGACATCAGATCGCTGCCGGAGAGACGGCCACGACATCAGATCGCTGCCGGAGAGACGGCCACTACATCCGATCGCTGCCGGAGAGACGGCCATGACATCAGATCGCTGCCGGAGAGACGGCCAGACATCAGATCGCTGCCGGAGAGACGGCCACAACATCAGATCGCTGCCGGAGAGACTGCCACGACATCAGATCGCTGCCGGAGAGACGGCCACGACATCAGATCGCTGCCGGAGAGACGGCCACTACATCAAATCGCTGCCGGAGAGACGGCCAGACATCAGATCGCTGCCGGAGAGATGGCCACAACATCAGATCGCTTCCGGAGAGACGGCCACGACATCAGATCGCTGCCGGAGAGACGGCCACGACATCAGATCGCTGCCGGAGAGACGGCCACTACATCAAATCGCTGCCGGAGAGACGGCCAGACATCAGATCGCTGCCGGAGAGATGGCCACAACATCAGATCGCTGCCGGAGAGACGGCCACGACATCAGATCGCTGCCGGAGAGACGGCCATGACATCAGATCGCTGCCGGAGAGACGGCCACGACATCAGATCGCTGCCGGAGAGACGGCCACTACATCAAATCGCTGCCGGAGAGACGGCCAGACATCAGATCGCTGCCGGAGAGATGGCCACAACATCAGATCGCTGCCGGAGAGACGGCCACGACATCAGATCGCTGCCGGAGAGACGGCCATGACATCAGATCGTTGCCGGAGAGCCAGCCACGACATTAGATTGCTGCCGGAGAGCCAGCCACGACATTAGATCGCTGCCGGAGAGCCAGCCACAACATCAGATCGCTGCCGGAGAGACGGCCACGACATCAGATCCCTGTCGGAGAGACGGCCACGACATCAGATCCCTGTCGGAGAGACGGCCACGACATCAGATCCCTGTCGGAGAGACGGCCACGGCATCAGATCCCTGTCGGAGAGACGGCCACGACATCAGATCCCTGTTGGAGAGACGGCCATGACATCAGATCCCTGTTGGAGAGACGGCCACGACATCAGATCCCTGTCGGAGAGACGGCCACGACATCAGATCCCTGTCGGAGAGACGGCCACGACATCAGATCCCTGTCGGAGAGACGGCCACGACATCAGATCCCTGTCGGAGAGACGGCCACGACATCAGATCCCTGTCGGAGAGACGGCCAGACATCAGATCGCTGCCGGAGAGATGGCCACGACATCAGATCGCTGCCGGAGAGACGGCCACGACATCAGATCGCTGCCGGAGAGCCAGCCACGACATTAGATTGCTGCCGGAGAGCCAGCCACGACATTAGATTGCTGCTGGAGAGCCAGCCACGACATTAGATCGCTGCCGGAGAGCCAGCCACAACATCAGATCGCTGCCAAAGAGAGCCAGCCACGACATTAGATCGCTGCCGGAGAGCCAGCCACATCATCAGATCGCTGCCGGAGAAACGGCTACGACATCAGATCCCTGTCGGAGAGACGCCCACGACATCAGATCCCTGTCGGAGAGACGGCCACGACATCAGATCCCTGTCGGAGAGACGGCCACGACATCAGATCCCTGTCGGAGAGACGGCCACGACATCAGATCCCTGTCGGAGAGACGGCCACGACATCAGATCCCTGTCGGAGAGACGGCCACGACATCAGATCCCTGTCGGAGAGCCAGCCACGACATTAGATCCCTGCCGGAGAGACTGCCTCGACATCAGATTCCTGCCGGAGAGACTGCCTCGACATCAGATTCCTGCCGGAGAGGCTGCCTCGACATCAGATTCCTGCCGGAGAGACTGCCTCGACATCAGATTCCTGCCGGAGAGACTGCCTCGACATCAGATTCCTGGAGGAGAGACTGCCTCGACATCAGATTCCTGGAGGAGAGACTGCCTCGGCATCAGATCGCTGCCGGAGAGACGGCCACGACATCAGATCGCTGCCGGAGAGACTGCCACAACATCAGATCGCTGCCGGAGAGACGGCCACGACATCAGATCGCTGCCGGAGAGGCGGCCACGACATCAGATTCCTGCCGGAGAGACTGTCTCGACATCAGATTCCTGCCGGAGAGACTGCCTCGACATCAGATTCCTTCCGGAGAGACTGCCTCGACATCAGATTCCTTCCGGAGAGACTGCCTCGACATCAGATCCCTGCCGGAGAGCCAGCCATTATTGTCAGAAACAGTGGTTCCTGTGGAATAATAGAATCAATATAGATAATCAGGTGCACAATCGCAATGGAAGGGTTAAAATGGTGTCAGAGGGCGAAGAAACCACATACACCTATGGTTTTAGTTTGATACAGTCATATTTTATATTTGACAAACAAAACTCTATATACAATGAAAAAGAAATATGCGTCCTGTCCCCAGTGAAAAACTGGAACCTAAAATATTGGTGACATATTTGTGACCGTATTTTACAAGGTTTCCAAAGTATTTTTAAAAAGTCGACCATTTAGCAACTAATGCATAATATACAGCAGCTATATACAATAATACGCGCTGTTAATGGGTTGCTTTCTTTTGTTGACGACATTTCAACCCTATGTGTGATCTAGAGTCTCAAGACCTATGGATTTAGGGACATCTAGAAAATAAGAATAAAATGAGCATATGGCCCATGTACCGGCACAAATGCAACCACTTAGATAAAAGGTCATAAAATCAAAAAGTACCTGGCAGGTAGAATGCGCAGCCGCGTGAGCTGTACGTGCCAACAGTGGGTGAAAGAGGAAAAGGAAAACGAGATACTCACAAGGACACCCAGCCGGGTACTGATTATGTGAGAAGAAAAACAGACAGAAGAGAACAAGATGGCATCAAATCTCTGCCGGAGAGCCAGCCATGACATCAGATCCCTGCCGGAGAGCCAGCCACGACATTAGATCTCTGCCGAAGAGAGCCAGCCAGGGCTTCAGATCCCTGCCACGGAGCCAGCCTCGACATCAGATCCCTGCCGGAGAGCCAGCCTCGACATCAGATCCCTGCCGGAGAGCCAGCCAGGGCTTCAGATCCCTGCCGGAGAGCCAGCCAGGGCTTCAGATCCCTGCCAAAGAGAGCCAGCCAGGGCTTCAGATCCCTGCCAAAGAGAGCCAGCCAGGGCTTCAGATCCCTGCCAAAGAGCCAGCCAGGGCTTCAGATCCCTGCCAAAGAGAGCCAGCCAGGGCTTCAGATCCCTGCTGGAGAGACTGCCTCGACATCCGATCCCTGCCAAAGAGAGCCAGCCAGGGCTTCAGATCCCTGCCAAAGAGAGCCAGCCAGGGCTTCAGATCCCTGCCGGAGAGCCAGCCAGGGCTTCAGATCCCTGCCAAAGAGAGCCAGCCAGGGCTTCAGATCCCTGCCGGAGAGCCAGCCACGGCATCAGATCCCTGCCAAAGAGAGCCAGCCAGGGCTTCAGATCCCTGCCAAAGAGAGCCAGCCAGGGCTTCAGATCCCTGCCACGGAGCCAGCCTCGACATCACATCCCTGCCAAAGAGAGCCAGCCATGACATCAGATCCCTGCCGGAGAGCCAGCCACGGCATCAGATCCCTGCCAAAGAGAGCCAGCCAGGGCTTCAGATCCCTGCCAAAGAGAGCCAGCCAGGGCTTCAGATCCCTGCCACGGAGCCAGCCTCGACATCAGATCCCTGCCAAAGAGAGCCAGCCACGGCATCAGACCCCTGCCGGAGAGCCAGCCATGGCATCAGACCCCTGCTGGAGAGCCAGCCAGGGCTTCAGATCCCTGCCACGGAGCCAGCCTCGACATCAGATCCCTGCCAAAGAGAGCCAGCCATGACATCAGATCCCTGCCGAAGAGCCAGCCATGGCATTATACAAGCTTTGCCAGAGAGTCCGCTCTGGTATAATACCTACTGTGCCAAAAAGGCAAGCCGAGAGGTGATGGTGGTGTGAGAGAGAAGCTGTCATGACACCAAAGCCCTGCCAGTGGGCTAACCCTGCCAAAGACCGCACTGGCATTGATTTCTAGTTGCCAGTTACTTCAGAATTATTCTAAAGAGCCAGCCCTGGCGTCATTCGTGCCAGTGTGTCAACCATAATATCAGAGCTTTGGCTGCCAAACTGCCAGCTATGGCATTGCAAGAGCTGTACCAGAGTGAGCCATGGAAGAAAGAGGATCCGGCCCTCCGGAGACCCAGTCGCGGCATCGGGTGATTCCTGCCAGAGAAAGGAAGCCATGATATCGGGGCCTTGACACGTCCATGTGATTATCTGAGCCTTGACAGAGAGAGACAGCCATAATATCCGAGCCCCGCCAAAGAGACCGATGTGGGAGCAGAGGAGTGCCAAAGAGAGAAAGACATGCCACCTCCTGATCGCTGCCAGAGAGCGACAATCATGATATTAATCTGAGCCCTGCCAGAGAGAGTCGGAGTATTACTGGCGATCCCTGCCAGGGTGGTCTAGACTGGTCATCATCTGGCCTTTTGCGGCGATTCAGCAGTGACAATATGCAAAAAATGGCAGGAAATCATCCTTAGCACAATCTGACTCTTACTGGTCAGCTAGCTTTGGTAGACATTACCATTGGTTGGCTTCATTGTCACTCATATTTCGTTGCTTCTCTTTGGTCAGTCTGTGCCAGCTTCACTTCCTATTCATGTGTTTGTTCCTCCCCTGGAACTTTGCCCTAGTACGGTTTCCTTGCCTAGTGTCCTACCACTTCTCCTGCTTTTAGAGGTGCTTTTATTTATCTTACTTGCTCCCCAATTTCTCCCGTCCCCCTCCTGCATTCTTGCTTGCCCATACCTTCCTTCCCTGGCTGCTGCTTGCTCAGTTCCTCCCGCATTGCTGCTTGCCCAGCCCCACCCCTTCCTTCATTGTCACTTGCCCTGCCCCCCCCCCCCCCACCCATTCCTGTGTTGCTGCTTTCCCTGTCCTACCCACCCCTTCCTGCATTGTTGCTTGCTCTGCCCCCCCACCGCTTCCTGCATTGTCACTTGCCCCCCCACCCATTCCTGTGTCGTTGCTTGCCCTGTCCTACCCACCCCTTCCTGCATTGTCACTTGCCCCCCCCACCCATTCCTGTGTCGTTGCTTGCCCTGTCCTACCCACCCCTTCCTGCATTGTCACTTGCCCCCCCACCCATTCCTGTGTTGTTGCTTGCTTTGCCCTCCTACCCCCTCCCATAATGTTGCTTGCCCTAGTCTCAGCTTCCCTCTTGCATTGTACCTCGCTCTGTCCCCCCCCTCCACTCCAGCACTCCTGCTGGACTATCCCCCTGCCCCCTCCCCTGTTGACTACCCCGTCTGCCCCTGTTGTTTGCCCCCTCTGCCTCCTTCTCCTTCCCTAGTTTGTACTTGCCCCTCCTGTCGCACTAAAAAGTAAATGTGCTATGGCGTGGCCAGTGCTAGCCGTGCCAAAGTGTTAGATATGTTTTCAAACTTTTAGCTATGCTGCTAAAGATTGTGGTTAAACAACCTTGACAAAGCCAAATGCTCTTGCCAATGCTTGTTACCATGCCATCCTTTGCCAACTGGGCCTTGATTGCTTTCTGAAACAGCACGGCCCTCTCGTCTCACCCCCCTTGCTTGTGGGACCTTGGTTTCCTGCTTCCTTGGTGCCCTAGAGCCTGTCCTGCCTGGCATTAGCCAAGAGCTCGAGCCGAGGAGCCCTGGCAGAATCCTGGCCCTAGTGGGCAAACATGAGCGCAGAAAGCTCAAGCGCAAAATATAAACGTTTGTTTATAAAGCACTTTCACAAACCTTATCCCTTTCAAGCATGGGTCTAGTAAACGGGACTCTTGTTCTACTCAAAGTATAAATAATGGCTTAAGATGAGTGTAAGCTAATTTTGGTACATTTTCAGACTAGAATTGTTATGAGAAAAGAAAATGTGCCAATTGTTCCAGAACAGGACGTGTTTTGGGGGCAAATTAATCTGCAAGGCTTGCTAATCTTCTGCACTTGCATGCTTTTGAACACCCCTGTGCATTATTCCTTCTGCAAGCTCAACAATCAGGCGAGCTCCATGTGAATCCTACTCTTTATTTACTAAGAGACTTCAAAGCTCAGCTTCGATTTTGAGGGGAACATCCAAAGTGCACCCCCATTTTGTGAGGGGGATTGTAGGAAATCGGCCTTTTCTGCGCGGCCACTTATTTTTCGCCTTTTGCTGAACTCCATATTTTTGCTGCTATTAGAACTCTGCACTTTAACCCTGCTGACCAGTGGTAAAGTGCCTGTGCTCCCCCGTTAAACATGGTTGGATTGCAAATATTTCTAATTGGTATATTTAAGTTGCCTATAAGTCCCTAGTGTATGGTACAAAACTTAAAGACTGTTTAGTAAATGTCCCTGGTGACCGCAGCACCTATTGTGCAATCCACTTCAGTGGTAGTGCCAACATGACTTTGGGTAGCTTAGCTGTAGTAGTGTTAAAACTGCAGTTCGATCTGTCTAAATGAACCCATTTGGCAGGTTGAAACCTCCCTTTTAAATTTTAAATAGGCACCTCATTGTAGGCCTTGTAGACTAAAGGTAGAATGCATGGTATTTAAAAGTAGGACGCGTAAAAGTTTATTTTTAACATGTCCTTACAGTGACAGGCACCCAAAAGCTGTTTTTATCTGTGGGAGGCCCAAGTGTCCTACGTAAAAAAACAGAGTACAGATTAAAATATAGATACTGTATCTCAAGATTGGGACGAGCTGGAAAAATAATGAAACAACTATTTTTAATGTTAATAAAAATCCTATTGATTTGTGAACTTGAAATTTTAATAAATATTCAGGAAAATTTACTTTTAGAAAGTTACCTTATCCCTGCCTGAAGTTCCTGGAGGCTAATTTGCATTTGCTCTCAAACTTCTTGCAGCCGGGTAATAGCATTTGAATTGGTGTGAAATGCTTCCCAGGAGAAAAAGATAGACTGACTTAAAAAGCAAAAACTACTCCTCTAACCCTCAACTAAAATGTTGGGCGAGGACTGTGTGCATCCTTTTTACATCAGAGTGTCAAATCCTTTGACAGGTCATCTGGGTTTACATATAACACTTGGGGTACACTTGAAAAGCAGAGAACAGGAAGGCAAGACAGTTCTTGGATACCTACTATCTGATTGCTGGGAAACCCTTCATTGCCCTACCAGACGTCTCTCTGTTTTTTTTTTTTTCATATAACACAGAGGGCACACTTGAAAGGAAACTGCTCCTAAACAGTTTTTGTGTATCCACTGCATGGTTCCTGGAAAACACTACTTTGTGTTGCCAGACCTCTGTCTCTGGGTTTATTGTGGGTTCAGTGGCTGCCCCAAACACTGTTATTGTTAGATGTGGGAGGGCGAACGGTGTATCCTAGTTCACTCCCTAGATACGCACCCAGCCCAAGTGAGAGAGGTAAAAGACTTTCGCCATCTTGAAAATGCCCAGGAAACTTTGACCCCATTGAATAGGGCGTGCCCAGAGTCATTCCCGCTCATTAGCTCACGCTGGGTATAATGTGGCATCTCCAGGCACCCACTTCAAAACACTCCACCTGAGCAAGGTCAGAATTTGCCTGGACCTCCTGTCTGTGACGCGAGAGGAACCCCTGAGGAGTGGACCTGCTCCGTCTTGCACCTAGGACAAAGAAGGGGACTCCATCCATCATAAGGCGGCCCTCCTGTGAAAGCTACAGGGACACAGTATGTTACAATAGGCCTTTTTCTGCAATGGCCCAGCTGACAAGTGGCAACTGGACTAAGACTGGTCCTGCTGTTGGCCTAACACCCTGTGAGTCTCGAAGTGCCTCGTCCGAGGTCCTGGGGGCTTTAGGAGTGTACCACTGGTGTTGATTGGGACTTAAAGGACTCGAAGTCAGAGGGTACAATCTTTGCCCTGGACAAACCTGGTTGGTGATCTGGATTGCGCTCTATCGTGGTCAATGTCGAGTTGTCTTAGTCCCGGTCTACCACAACCGTGGACTAGCATTGCCACTATGCGTTTCTTGGCGCTATTCCTACCCAACGCTTTAAAAATTCATCTCTCTGGTTCCTTTTACAGGATTTTTGTCTTGTTTATTTCATCTTATTGATTGGGTTTGGGATTTTTATTCAGATTTTATTACGGTTTTGGTACTGCATACATAATTTACACACTGCCCCAAGTTAAGCCGGCCTGCTCTGTGACATGGATACCAGAGGGTGGAGCCAGGTTAATTTAGTGTCTTTGAGGGTCCCCCAACAAGAGTTGTGATTATTCCCTGTTGTGAGTGGTCATCCGCTCTCACAAATAATCCAGTTTCTCACAGTGAATTCTGTCCACTCTCGGTCAGGCCTGTGTTCAGAGTGACCGTGGTAGTGGGGCCCTTCTTAGTTGGGTACGTAGATCTTTAACTCGCCCCTATTGGCGCTGTAGAAGAACAGAACTGAAAAGCATAGTTGAAACAGGCATTTTCTGTGTCATTTCAGTCGTTCTGTGGCCTCCAGTCGTACAAAATGTCGGCCCTGCTTCTGCGTCTTTGGAATGTCGCTGATTTTTTATTTACCAATAAGTTAGATTGGCCGGGCTTTGGAAACCAAACACCGAGACTTGTTTTTCCTTCACAAACTTTGATGCAGGGCAGGAGAGCCAGACATACAAAGGGGGGAAGCAGAGAAGGCTGAAACAAAAGGGGCGACAAAGGGAGACCGGAGGGCCTTCTATTTTTTACAGTGTGAATGAAAAGCGCTCTGATACCTACGGGTCAAGCTAGCGCTATATAAAACTTTTAAAAGAAAAACAAATAAATAAAAATGGAGAGGACCCTCCGAGGGTGAGGGCGATGCCGGAGTGTCAGCTGCGGGGTTAGAAGCGCATTGAAGACGGTGCCGCTTTGTTGTTCGCCTGCCCGACCTCGCTAAGGCCACCGCAGGCTTCTGACAAAAACTCGGGCTCCGGCACTTATTTGAGAAATTAAGCCCAGCCTCCGAGGAATTATAGGAGGTCTCGGTCTGCTCCCGTAGCGCTGCTTGCAGCTGAGTGGGCCTTCGAGCGCCTTCGAGCGCCTTCGAGACCCCCACTCCGCGACCCCCTCCGCACGTTCCCTCACGTTACTCCGTACAATTGCGTCTGGGTCGCCTGGCTGCTTGCAGGTCTCCAACAGGGCTTTTGTGAGCTAGAAGAGAGAGACATCTGCCGATGAACAACCCGTGGTGGGCCCGAGAAGTGATGGGGCAGGGCAGGGGTGCTCCACGTGGGGAGAACAATTAGGGCTGACCCCTTCTTGTCGTACAATACCTGGCCCACCACCTGTGTCAGCCGTGCGCGTGTAAACCCACAGAGTAAGGTCGAGGGCGCTCCCTGGAGAGGCCGAGGGCCTTGTACTCCTAATGAGGGTTCAGGCTGTAATGAAAGTGCTTTTAATAAGGTTTGCTGTAATTGGGGAGGCTGGTTTGTAAGATCACGCCAGGGAGGTGGGGGAGGGGGGAGCAGCAAATGACGCGGCGGGGAAAGGTATTGAGCGGGTTCGTGATGCGCCCAGACTCCCACTGCGAGGCGCCTCCTCACAGAATGTTGGGAGAATAGCCCTGTCTGTCACGTGGGTCTCCAACCAGGAGCTGCTGTCACCTAATAGAGACATATATGTGACACGCGCACACACACACACACACCCGGTGCCTCCTCGTCGGCGGCATCCCACGGAGCCGCGGGAGGGCGCGAGGCGAGGACTTCTTAACCACTAAATCACAGTGGCCAATTCCTCCCGTAGCACTTTTTTATTCTGCACCATTTGATAGCAGCATAGTGAGCACTGAAGGGACCATCTTTAGTCCTGATGAAGAAGCCTTGATGCTTCGAAACATGTTGACTTGCCCAGGAGTATCCGCACACTAAAACGCGGGATATCTCGAATTACCATTTTAACCGTGCCAGCCTATGACCTATTGCATTCTTTAAGTCTGTAAGGTGGGTACCTTTTCACCCACTCACCTCATCCACCCCTGACCCTTTCTCTCACTCCCATCATAGTACTGTAAGATCAGTGCTCCCGCGTCCCGCAGCGGGCGGGATGACCCCTATGATGAAGCATGACACCAAGGGCCCTTTTGGTGTGTGAGGGGTATATAAGCAAACACGGTGCATGCCGTGCCAAGCTTCGGTCACTTTCCTTTGAACCCCTTTGAGGTGGATCCTTTTGTTTGAATTAACCCTGTTGAGGACGAGGTATCCACCCCAGTGCCCGTGAGCAGCATCACCTCTTCACTCCCTAATCCTGTTTTTTGTCGTCGCACAACAAGGATGTCAGACCTGCTCCTGAAGCAGCCACCTGTCACAAGAAGAGGTCACTTGCCCACCTGAGAGTAGGTCCTGTGGGCACGGGACATGGACACCAGACCTTGACAGCTTGAACAGTTCTAGTGGTCTCAAGAAGGGGTCACGTGTCCTATCTGGGAGCAGGACATGCGGTCAAAGGATGCTTACCAGGCCTTCCCAGCTGAAGCAGGTCTTGTGGTCACAAGAAGCGGGCGTTTGCCCTTCTGGGAGCAGGTTGTGCGTTATGTATGTATGTATGTTCTTATATAGCGCTCGACTTACCCTAGGGCATCTCGGCGCTTGCCTTGGGAACCCGTCCTGGCTTTTTCCCTGTGAGATAACCCATACTGGGCATCCCCAAGGTGAAAGCAAGGCATCCCACCGCGGGGGGGGGGGCGTTGTGGAGATTAAGCAAACTAATGCCCAGAGTTGCAGAGTGTGAACCTGTGATTAGAGTGGGCACCGAAGAGAGAATTATCGAGTCCGTGGACACACTTCTCCACTGTGACAGGACATAGATAGCTGGTCTCTATGCCCTATCTGGAAGCAGGCCAGGTGGTCGCCGAAAGACATTGGTCCTATAATGCTTCAGCATGCAAGCCTCAAGTTCAGTCTGCACCTAACGCAGTGCCCGGCTGCATGCAGAATTCATGATTTGTTTGTCAGATAGCCCTAGCTCTGAGGGCGCTTTTGTTCTGGTGTGCGGTGCTCTTAAGCAGAGGCCCTCTGGAGCCAGCACATTACCTACCAAGCTCCTGTCTGCCTGAACAACATTCCCACCCGCTGCCCTCCAAGAAGAGATTCGAGGCTTTCTTAAAGGGCACATTGATAGCTCAGCTTGGCATCAATAAAGTGGTCCACCACATCAAAATGTAGAGGGCAGGTCCACTGTGTGCTGCTGTCTGATGGTAGGCGTCTTGTTTACTCTCAGTGACGTCACAGACCTACTTCCGGCAGTGCTTAATTTGACCCAGTGGTTGCGGGTGCGGGCCACAGGCACTTATTTTTGGGGACTGGCACTTATTTTTCCTCAATCAATTTGAATCCAGAGCAAGAGAGGGAGACAAAACTAACCGTAAAGGCAGCGGATGAGAAAGATGGAAGACTAGCAATAAAGAGAAAGCAGGATTGAAAAAGAACCTTGAGAAGTGAAATTAAGAGGCAGGCGGTGTATGGCGCCTTATTAAAGAGGCATGAGATGGGATCGATACCAGGCCACCTTGGTATTCGCCACCTAGACCTTTGATGGCACCAGCCACAGGCGTCCATTTTTTATTTCTTTATTTTACAGAGTTTTATATAGCGCAAACTTGACCCGAATCTGGTATCAGAGCGCTTTACATAGCACCAGTTGCGTTACATGAGGACACGTTCATTTTTTTTGTTAGTCACAGGGAGATTAAGTGATTTGCCCAGAATCACAGGATGTTCAGCGTCGTTGCCGAGACTCGAACCCAGTTCCCCAGACTCGAGGACGACCACCCCAGTCGTTAGGCCATCTCCTCTCCCCTTATGGATGAAACTCTGAACCCCGACATGTAGTCTTTTACAAATTAAGCACTGAATCCAGGATAGGCCTTAAGTCCCTTTCCTGCGATCATAATGAATGAATGAATATTAGATTTATAAAGCGCTAACTTAGCCCAAGGGCATCAAGGCGCATAGTTTGTTTTAGTACGATGGCCCCTTTCCCTGCACCACAGTCTAGTTTTAGCCATGGACGGGAGCAGATAGTTTGAACCCTCGACCACTTTTGAACTGAAGCTGTAGGGGCGGTTTCTCCAATAGGACTTTGGGCTGCACCCCTCAAGATTCATACAGGTTTACCCCAAAAAAATATTAAATAGGTCGATTTATTTAGAGATACATTTTCTCTATTATGAAATCGATGTATTTAAGACTGGGCTGCCTGTCCCAGGCTGCCTGCCCCGCCTCGCTCTGAAGCAGGAGACGGAAGTCAGGCAATGCAGCTTAACCTTCTAAAGCCGTTCATTGTCATTGTGGTCTATGGTGGTATGCACTGCGGGGCAGTGATGCTGTCCGCGTCGGGGTTTCGGGCATCGGAGGCTGCCTCCCTGCGTGATGCCAGGCGACTCTCATTCACAGGCGTAGATCCCACCCCTGGGGGTAGGACTGGATGCAAACATGTGACTCAGCACCTTGTCGTTGGTAATGGTGAGTGGTATAATTCTAATCTTGTGTTGTGTATATTGTGCTGAGACCCCTGGTCCCTTAACCTCCCCACTGTGACAACCCGGCCCTGTCTGCACGTCGCTGGCCCTTTTAAAAGTGGAGCTGCTGTATTGTTCCCCCCTGAAAATTGACCCAAAAGAGGAGTAGGTATTTTGCTGGCCTGCAAAATCCATCCAAATATCCGAGTCCAGCGCAAAGGGAGAAAGACGTGTTTATGGTTAAGACACTTACATGCTGTCCGGCGTTACTGCTGGCCGGATCTTCGTGTCCTTAACATTAATGGATTGATTTGGGAACAGCGGATATCCTGTTGTGTCTCTGTATTTTTTTCTTGCATCTTGATACTCTTGTATAGTGCATATTTTCAGTTGTCCCAAGTGTTGGAGGGGTTTTGACTGAGAGCTCTGGCACTGAAGCTGAAGGCAAAACAAAGTGCCCGCCAGTGGGCTGGCCTCTCTGCAGAGCACACACAGCAATGGTCATGTTTCCAGTTGCAGTTGGAATTCTGTGTAAATGGGTGTGTGAAGGGAGTACACCGATGTCAAAATATTTACAAGGAAAAATAAATTAAAGTAATCGAGTGAGTGCAGTGTATGGTTGGGGGTGGTGAAGTGAGGAAGATGAGAAGCAGGGCATTCAGGGGAGAGTGAAAAGAGGGGGCTGAAGAGGAAACGGATGAGGTTGAAGACATGCGGATGGACGAGATGTGCAGAGAAAAGGGGCACACGTGTAGCGCCATGAAACAGTTTGGTGTACGGACGCTCAATAAATTCCTTAACCTAACGTGTAACATAAAGCACACAACTGAAGGCCCATACTCCCATAAAGCACACATAGCTGAAGGCCCATACTCCTTAAATAGTCTGCAATATTAATTCACAGTCTCTTAAGAATTGAAACAATCCCAATATTTATTATATACAACAAATCATTGTCACTCATTTATCTTAAATGGCTAATAACCATTGACAAAACCAACAGTACTGGCAGGCTCCAGGTGTATGTCAGTTGTTGTGTTCTATATATATAGAGATGTATATGGTGCAATAACACCTCAGAGAGAAAAGAAAATACTGGTTGAATGACACACTGTGGGGATCACAGAAATGTATTTTACATGTTCACTTTTAGAGAGCCTCCCACTTTTTTCATTCCACTTAAGGACCTGTCTGCATATATTTCTGTATGGCTGATTGCAGGCAGCAGCTGTGTGTGCTTCCCAAAGCCTGGTTAGAGCATTTTCTTCCAAGGTCGATGCCGCTTGCAGTGCAAGGCATTGGACAAGAACACTCTTTAAAGAGCTTGACGTTGGTGCATTGTACAATTGCACAGTGCAGTAACTGTTGAACGTATTAATGCAGTATGCTATGGGGCTAATGTGTTTATATTTCAAAACTATATGTTCCCACTGCTTTATAAACCCTGCTTTCTCACTAAATTCATTTGCTTTAAAATGCACCATTTCCCAATCTTTCTTTTCAATTTTTTTTCTCGGGAGGATAACTCTTCCCCCACCCCACCCAAATCATGTTTCTCTTGAGTTTGCTCGCTTCGCTCGCTACATGTCACACCCAACTTTTACGCCTCACCACTTTCAAATGTCACCAGCCACCACTGCAAAGCTGCTTACATGTAGACAACCTTCTCAGTGGCTATCACATGGACCAGGAGGGTCCGTGCGCCCTAGGCTCACTCCACCTTTCAATCCTCACCTTATGGTTTTCGTATGAGGTTGTCTGTTGTTGACACCTTGTGTTTATTCCTGTGGGTGTCCGAGTTTTTCCTGAGTAACCTTCGCCTCAGAGTCTGTTTCACATGTGACACTGAGCAAGAACTGCAAAGGTTGTCCAAAGCCACAGTATCATACGTGTTTAAGTATTATCACGACAGAACTGGGAGTGGAGAGGTTCTGGGTCTTTGTGACGAGGGTATGCCTCAGAACAGACTGTGGTCCAAGGGGGTGCCATCTTCAGATGGCTATCATCTTGCATCACACACAGTGCCATATGGGTGGGGGTGGAGGCTTTTCAAGGGGCAATCCATGAATTCAGAACAGACTTCTACTGCCCTTCAAAGCACTCACATCAGCTGGTCTGCCACCCGGCACACTGCTTCATTCGGAGACAAACATTTTGACTTATGGAGTGGTGTGGCGCAGCGGCCAGGGCAGCTGACTTCGGAACACAGGATTTACGGTTCCACCCCCCCCGGCTCCGGCGACAGCTCAGCGCCATGTGACTCTGGGCAATAGCTCCCTTAATTTCCATGATAGCCCCCAGCGCCTTGAGACCCATAAGGGTGAGTGGTTTGTGCCTTACAAATACGGATTTACATTTACATAGCTACTCATGGTCTTGATGCCAAGCCTCTGTCCTCTCCTGGCGCTCTGTGACATCGAGACCAGCCTGGATTGAAGTATTCCATCGACTCTCTCCTACAAATATCTCCGGTTCCCCCTCACCATCGGCTGGGTGGCTCAGGAGGAGGGCTCCAAGGGCTGGGAATACATGGTAGTAGCCACACATGGTTTTTCTCCTAACCTATTTGAGAAGCAGTTTCTTATCCCTTCTCTTGGTGGCAGTAGTTCTCAGTGCTTGATAAATAAGGCTCCCTGTTTTCCGTTTTTACTGATTTTTACAGAAAGCCATTTATATTCTTGTCTGTATTTATTTTTCAATGTGGAGAAAAATGGAAATTGGGTGCTTTTTGAGTGATTTAAATACACTTTGCCCTGACTGCCAGGCCAATAACTGTGTGGATTGATAGGTAAGGGGGTTAAAAAAGAAAAGCATTTTAGTAAAAAGCCTTAAACAGCAGTTGCTATGCACAAGGCTGATACTGAAATGTGCATAGTTTCATACAAGTCCATTGATTTATCTTCTGATGGTGTTCACAGCACTGAAACCTGGCAGGCATTCAAGCATGAGCGCATATTTATTGTTTAAACAAAAAGTGGAAATATACCAGTTTTAGCTTGACATTTTTTCACAAAACCCATAATAAATAGGGATAAATACAGATAAAGTTGACAACAAATAAGTATGTGTAAATACAGACGGAAATGACAAAATAATAAATACCATAAAACCGGGACCCTATTGATAATTTGAGTACATAGTAAATACCAATCTTTCCACAATGGTGGCCGTCCCAAGATGCTCTGACTGAGGGTCACACAGGTGTGTGCCTCTCACGCCTCATGTGTGGATGGTGCTCTGGCCTCTCTGGTCCCTGAGTGTGAGTGGACACTTCACTCCATGTGTACACCAGACCCTACAGGTCCTTCCCTTCCTTTCCAGGCCTGTGATTTGAATGCCTTGTGTGGTTTTCGCACGGCTCAAGCATGTGCTAATGTTGCAATGTCTTCTCTTCCTTCAGGGGTGCCCAGAAATCATCCCGACGGGTGAGATCCTGATCCCAGAGGGGGTGGTCCAGCCCATCACCCTGCGTGCCAAGAACCTGCCGCAGCCTCAGTCTGGTCAGAAGAACTACGAGTGCGTCTTCCGCATCCAGGGCAAGCTGCAGCGCGTGCCCGCCGTGCGCTTCAACAGCAGTAGTGTGCAGTGCCAGAACACGTCGGTAAGTGCCCGCCGCAAGCCATTGGTAGGAGATCAAGCGTATGGGAGTGATGGTGCCTTGGGACGGGTAATGTCTAAAGTTGCCACGGTGCCGGTGTGATCTTCTTGGATCTTCACTGGTGAAGAGCCTCTCTCGTTAGAAGATTGCGTGCCTTATGCCTTTGCTCTGCTCCCTGCCCGCTCTATCTTGGACCCCTTAATGGAGGCAAGCTTCTCTGCTTTGTCTCCCAGAGGGCTCATCTTGTACCCTTTGGTGGATGCTTCTTGCCATGGGTGGTCCTACAGGGTCTCTCGAACACTTTGCAGATGTTTCTACTATGTGTGGCTACACGGGGTTTGTGTGTCATACCCCTAGGCAGAGGCTCCCTACCACGAGTAGCCCCGCCCGGTCTATCCCAGACCCTGGGGCGGATGCTTGTACCATGCTTGGCTTCAAAGCTCTAACTCTGACTAGAAGCTGTGCGCTTCCCACCCAGCTTAGCTCCACATGGTGTACCCCTGACTCCTCAGTGAATGCTCGTCTCGTCCTTAGCACCACGAGGTCTGTCGTGGGCTCCTCGGGGGACGCTTCTCATCCTTTATAGCTGCACAGGGTCTATTTGGGTTCTTCATGGGAAGCTTTTGGGGCGATTCGGTTTACCTTATTTGGGCTCCTCCCATCCCCTTCTTTGACCATCTGTTAGATGATGGATTCATGGACAGGCCTGGAGCAGTGGTATATTCAAGATAGTCACCGCTTTACCCAACAAGGATCCCTGAAGAACCAGCAGTCCTGTCAAATCAGGAATGCCCACATGCTTTTTACCAGTGCCGATGCTTTCTTGCATTTGTAATATGGCGGCCGTGGCTCCTGGGGCCACCGGGCTCTTTACAGAGGCTCGTGTCCAGGCAAGAGCACCCCAGACATGCGTACGTAGAACATCGGAGACTCCTGAGACCAATCGAGAAGTCAGGATCGGATGCAGGAACAGGAGAGGGAGTGCAGGTACCTGGGACTTCTTTTAAATTAGACCCATTTTTGCAAAGTTCTGCACGTGAAGCTGAAGTGTTTTTTCGTAATAGCTCAAGTTTGATCATCTGCAGAGGGGTGGGTTTAAAGCTAGGTTTTCAAGTTCCACAGCAGGAAAGGAGCGGCTAGAACTCCAAAAACATTGTGCCACGCGCTGCCCTGTGAGACTTACACCGTGCATGCGAGCAAGTTGTTATGGTTTGGGAGTGGACCGAGTCCAACTGGACACAGGTAGAGGAGATCTAAATGTACAGAAGTGTGTTTAGTGTGGGACATCGCCACTTCCAGTACTGGCTCATGTCCATGTCACCTCTGAGAGCATTAAAAGTGCCAGTGTGTCGCAAAGTGGGTTTCCAGCTCCCTCCTTGGATTGAGCATCCTGGCCTTTTACATGCAGGTCCGGCAGTGCTAGGATTGAGCATCCTGGCCTTTTAAGTGCTGGTCTGCCAGTGCTAGGATTGTGCATCCTGGCCTTTTAAGTGCTGGGCCGCCAGTGCTAGGATTGAGCATCCTGGACTTTTAAGTGCTGGTCCGGCAATGCTGGGATTGAGCATCCTGGCCTTTTAAGTGCTGGTCCGCCAGTGCTAGGATTGAGCATCCTGGCCTTTTAGGTGCAGGTCTGCCAGTGCTAGGATTGAGCATCTTGGCCTTTTAAGTGCAGGTCCGCCAGTGCTAGGATTGAGCATCCTGGCCTTTTAGGTGCAGGTCTGCCAGTGCTAGGATTGAGCATCCTGGCCTTTTAAGTGCAGGTCCGCCAGTGCTAGGATTGAGCATCCTGGCCTTTTAGGTGCAGGTCTGCCAGTGCTAGGATTGAGCATCCTGGCCTTTTAAGTGCAGGTCTGCCAGTGCTAGGATTGAGCATCCTGGCCTTTTAAGTGCAGGTCCGCCAGTGCTAGGATTGAGCATCCTGGCCTTTTAGGTGCAGGTCTGCCAGTGCTAGGATTGAGCATCCTGGCCTTTTAAGTGCTGGTCCGGCAGTGCTAGGATTGAGCATCCTGGCCTTTTAAGTGCTGGTCCGCCAGTACTAGGATTGAGCATCCTGGCCTTTTAAGTGCTGGTCCGCCAGTGCTAGGATTGAGCATCCTGGCCTTTTAAGTGCTGGTCCGCCAGTGCTAGGATTGAGCATCCTGGCCTTTTAAGTGCTGGGCCGCCAGCGCTCACTGATAAACTGTCCCTTTTAGCACCGGGCTTTGATGGGCCTTTGAAAGCTTTCACCTCGCCTTATTGATGACCTGTCTCGTTGAGTTTGTTCACCATCATCCGAGGCTGCTCGGCCGGCGCTAGAACGACCCACCCTTTAGAGGGATACTTAGTAAGTCAGCCCCAGGGGGATGAAGGGTAAACCGCACGAGGACCTCGGAACCCCACGTCTAATTACAGGCCTCCATCTTTAAAACGTCTGGGGAGTCTGGGTTGCTGGGTCGCCGCCAGGCTGCCACCTTTCAGGGCCTTTTCTGTTTTACAAGACGCGGCTCCCACAGAACACTTCTACCTTTAACCTGCCATTTATTTCTGAGAGAAACATCAACTTTTATATTTTACTAGTTATTATCTCCGCATTCGCAACTTTTCATTTTGGTCTTGTATCCAAAGATGTGGAAAATTCAGCCAAAGCTAAAAGTCAGAACAATGTCTTCATAGCGCTTCATGGTCAGTACTTGGGCCTGTGGTACTAACATACTCCAGGATAACTCACAGGACCAGCTGAGTCGGCACCTGGCTGCTGGATGGTCAGCAGGCCCAGTAAGGGCGCCAGTACCTCTCTGGCACAGGACAGCCCAAGACCCTGGAAATGGGCTTTCAGAGAGCGGATTTCCATTAGCGAGCAAACCATCTCTTGTTAGCAGACCCAGTTAGCCAGGCCCTGAACTTCGAAGCTCTCCAGAGTGGCGCTCACAAGGACATGTTCTGCTTCGTAGCTATCCTCTACGATAAGTTATGTTGTGGGCTCGGTCCACAAAGGGGAAGCTTCAGAGGTCTGCAGGCTCAGTGAAAGAGGTTTCCTGAAGGTGACAACTGGCAGAAGAGGCAAGTTGGATTCTTGGAGGATGCCTGGACACCATTGGTTGGGCCACCCAAGGCTGTAGGGTGTCGGGTGCAAGGGTGTTTTTAGGCACCGGATCTTCTCACCAGCTCCGATCGCGGTCGGGGGGACCCTTCAGGTTGAGGCTGGAGGTGTCAGTCTGGAGCTCTAGGTAGGTTAGGGATCACCAGATTCCAGGTCCGATTCGCTGGGGAGACCTCCTTGTGGTGTTGGGCCACTCAAACTCGGGCTGTGGGTGTTTTGTGCAGAGTGGTGCTTTACCGCTGAGCCACCTGAATCCGGGTTCTGCTGCCTTTTCTTCAACCCGTAGATCTCCATTGCAAACCACAGGGCTCCCAATGTTTTCTTGGCACTCTGCATCTGGTCGCCTCTGTGCCGCTGGTGGTGCATCGCCTGTGCTGATTGTTGACCACTGCAGTGCTGATCCTGATTCCAGGAGCTTTGCTCTCACACCCGAGTGGCCTGCTCGTAAGCACTCCCTGACCGAAGGCCCTCTTAGCCCCAGTGCCTAACATCGGGCCCTTGCACTGTGCACCCGTTCTTGCAGGTCGTTTACTTCCCTGCACCAATGTTACGAGTGTTTGTTCCTAAAAAGTGTTGAACTGTTTTTGTATGAAAGAAAAGTAACCATGCTTTAAACCAAAAAGTGTCTTATTTACCTTTGTATTGTAGGTTCCACGGTGGGATATCACCCGAGTAGTCGATATAATCCAAAAGTAGCGCAAAAGTAATCAAAAGTAATTTCTATGTAATTTAACCTGTTTTAAGAGCAAATACAAACCTGTAACGATTACAATTCCATTCCCAACTGCATTTCCTTGTAATGTTTTGCAATTGAAAGTACATTTTACCTACCTGTAGCAAGTTGTGCCTGGTTCTAGAGATAAAGCATAAGTATACTTTTTTTTATTCTTGAGCAATCGGTCTGGATTCTGTCTCTGAGTGCGTGTAATCATTCCTTGATTGAGTGAATATAATAAATGCTTAATGCGCCCTCCTGATAAGTGTAACTGCTCGCCCACACTACCTCGAAGAGAGCGGTCAGTACACATCTGATTTAGCCTCTGCTAAACCCCTGGGTACTCCCTGGACTCTGTGCACACTATACCTCACTTTGGTATAGTATAGACCGAGCCAGCTTCCCACACAACCCTCAAAGACGTGTCTTACAGAGAGGCGCCTGAGTGACACCCACAAGAGAGAGACCCCTGGTTCCGTGGGGGTGAACAGGCAGGAAGGGCACGCATGGGTCTCTGACTCCTAGCCTGGTATAATACAGGATATTCAGGAGTCTATGGGATGGGGGGACACAGACTAAGGGACCCTATAGGTGTCTAACATTCAGAAATACAGAAATGTGCAGGCCTGAAGATCCGGGGAAACCTGGGGTGAATTGCAGTGGAATCGTGGTCTTTCTCTTGGGGTCTAGTCTTGGCCAATACCCTGCAAGTTTAGAAAACTTACCGTATCACAGATTTTTCCCAAAATGTCTCCCGACACTAATCAACGTTTCATAAAAAGGAACTGTGGGCCACTTTTTGTTTCGGTGCCGGCTTCATTGTGTTCCCAGTCCGACCCTGAGGTGGTTTAGTTTCGCAGTGTCGGCTCGGCTGGAGGGAGCTCTTGTGGAGACTGACCCCGCCCCAGCCTGGTGCACCTCACTCCGTGGCCTGTCGCTGGGTTTGGTGATGGCCCTGCAGGCCCGTCCGCCTGTGGATGTTGCCGCCGCAGGTGGGAGTGGGGGGCGTGTGGGTAGTGTCCCGGCCCTGTGGGTAGTGTCCCTGCCCTGTGGGTAGTGTCCCGGTCCTGTGGGTAGTGTCCTGGCCCTGTGGGGTGCCCCGCAGCCCCCGCGGGGCACAGGGGCTCTGTCCATCCCTGGCCCGCGGCCCTGGAGCGGGGTCGGCCCTGCTGTCATCCGGATAATGGCCCCCTGCGAGGTGCGCTAATGGAGCGGCGCACTCCAAGGAGCCCTCAGGGGTCAAAGGTCGTCCATTACCCCATGACCCTTGCTGCTGGACAGATTTAATTCAATGAGCGGCCCCCTCCCCGTCCTTCGGGGGCTTGTAAAGCAATACACTCGCGAGGCCCGAGCCATACGAGGGGGCAGCCGGCTCCTATGGGTTGTGTCTGTATGCGCAGCCGACTGTAGCCCCCTCTTACGTCACAAGTGCGGCCTGTGCCCCCTCCCTGGTCCCCGGGGGGCAGTAGAGATAGGGGGGGGGCACCTTCAGCCCAGGGGGGGAAACCTTCTGGACTCCCGGGCGGCGCTATGTTGCCTTCTGCCAGGCTGGTGCTTGGGGCTCACAGCAGACCCCCGGGAGCGGGGAATGGGGTATAAAGGATCGGGGGTACGAATAAAACCCCTGGGCTCGTGCACGCCTGGCGCATGCACGTGGTTACCATAGGACCAGAGACCGTCGAGGCTGCCGCCAATGGGATCCTTTCTCTTCATGCCGCGCCCCTGGAAGGCCGGTTGGGTTGGGGGAGTCAGTGATTGTCCTCCCAGGCCACAGCAGCCTTTCAGTGACTCCATCTAATGGCCGGCCAGCCCTCGCGGACTCCCTGGACCGGGGAGAGTGAGTCAGGGACATGGTGCTCCCTAAACTGTTTGCATGAGTCAGTGGTTGGTGGCAGCACCATGGGCTCTAGTGCCCCCTCCCCGGGTGAGGGGCATGGGGGCCACACGGCCCTCCACCCAGTAACCCTCATGTGAGCGGCAGCCCTCTGCCCTGTCCCCTCTGTCTTGTCCCCTCTGCTCTGTCTTGTCCCCTCTGCTCTGTCCCCTCTGCTCTGTCCCCTCTGCCCCTTCTGCCCTGTCCCCTCTGCCCTGTCCCCTCTCCCCTCTGCCCTGTCCCCTCTGCCCTGTCCCCTCTGCCTGCCCTGTCCCCTCTGCCCTGTCTCCTCTGCTCTGTCCCCTCTGCCCTGTCCCCTCTGCCCTGTCCCCTCTGCCCTGTCTCCTCTGCCCTGTCTCCTCTGCCCTGTCTCCTCTGCCCTGTCTCCTCTGCCCTGTCCCCTCTGCCCTGTCCCCTCCGCCCTGTCCCCTCTCTCCTCTCTCCCCTGTCCCCTCTCTCCCCTCTGCTCTCTCCCCTCTGCTCTGTCCCCTCTGCTCTGTCCCCTCGGCCCTGTCCCCTCGGCCCTGTCCCCTCGGCCCTGTCCCCTCGGCCCTGTCCCCTCGGCCCTGTCCCCTCGGCCCTGTCCCCTCTGTCTTGTCCCCTCTGCTCTGTCTTCTCTGCTCATACCCCTCTGCTCTATCCCCTCTGCCCTCTCTCTCCCCTCTGTCTCCTCTCTCCCCTCTGCCCTGTCCCCTCTGCCATGTCCCCGCTCTCCCCTCTGCCCTGTCCCCTCTGCCCTGTCCCCTCTGCCCTGTCCCCTCTGCCCTGTCCCCTCTGCCCTGACCCCTCTGCCCTGACCCCTCTGCCCTGTCCCCTCTCTCCCCTGTGTCCCCTCTGTCTTGTCCCCTCTGCCCTGTCCCCTCTGCCCTGTCCCCTCTGTTGTGTCTCCTCTGTCTTGTCCCCACTGCCCTGTCCCCTCTGCTCTGTCCCCTCTGCCCTGTCCCCCCTCTCTTCCCTCTCTCCCCGACTCCCCTCTGCCTCCTCTCTCCCCTCTGCTTTGTCCCTTCTGCTCTGTCCCCTCTGCTCTGTCCAACACAGCCTCTCTCCCCTTCCAGCCTCTGGCTGTTGAGCGCGCCAATCCGCTGGCAGGGCTGGAGCCCCGGCCAGTGCCGAGGGGGTGGGGTGCACACAGTACAGTGCCGGTGCCCCCCGCCCGGTGAGCGATGCTGCTCTTTACCGACGCTCAGCGCTCCGACGTCCCTGTGGAGCGCAGATAAGCGCTCTTTTATTGCGGTCCCCCGAGGATGAAACGTCTGCCCTTTCCCTTCAATGGCCTCGCCGCCGGGAGGGCAGGAGCCGCGCCAGGGCGGCACAATGGCCGCCCCCAGAGACGGACCCTCCGGCCCCCGGTGCCT
The DNA here is from genome assembly GCF_964263255.1 of Lissotriton vulgaris. Taxonomy (NCBI): domain Eukaryota; kingdom Metazoa; phylum Chordata; class Amphibia; order Caudata; family Salamandridae; genus Lissotriton; species Lissotriton vulgaris. Next base: position 22,807,795 of record NC_141698.1, read on the forward strand.
CCATTTGAGTCCAGACGTGATGCTGGCATCCCTGGCGGGAGAGAGCCTGGAAGAGTCCCCTCGCGGCGGGGGGAGAGGAGGCGGTTGCTAAGCGACGAAGGGATGTTACAGACCTCGTCTGTTTCCATGGCGACGAGGGGGCAGCTTTTGCAGAGTAACCTCGGAGACCTCCGCAGTTCATCTCTGTTCTTTTTAACCCCTAATAGAGTCTTCAACGTCTCCAAGTCGAAGAGGAGGCGAACGACAAACAGGCTCCAACCCCTCCCCCAGCACTTGAACCCCTGACCTCACCCCGCACCGCCCCCACTCCACGGCCACGTCCAGGCCGCCGGGGCCAGATATCTAAATGAGTCCACGAGATCTTAGCCTTTTCCAAAAATACATACCCGCCGGAGGTTGCGAAATCTATGCTCAGCAGGTCACGGGTTGTAGCAGCATTTTATAATCTACAAATGGATGAAACGACTAAAAAAAAGCTGCCTCCGAGCTGGGACGCAGCGAAGCTAAAAGATGTCTATGCAACTCCATGCACGTTCATGTTGAGGACGTGTGCAGGTGTGAGCACAAGGATAGGTTAATGAGACGGACACAGATGTGTCTTTTGCTTTCTCGCCCTAAGTGTGACGGGTATGCCCAGACGTGGGTCTCGTGCTCTCCGCACCACTGGAGTCAAGCTATCCTGGCTGATGAGGGGTGAAACCCCCAAACCGGTCCCAGGATGCTTGTAATGTAATGTAAAGCACATTTCTATAGCGCTCCTATCACTCCAGGGAGTATCTTGGCGCTTAACCAACCCAGATGGACGGGTAGGGGGCAAGATGATGAGTGACCTATTGCATCACACTACTAGATCAAGGCTCTGCAGGCGACATCGGTTAAAGAAAAGACCCAAGTTTTTAATGCTTTCCTGAAGTGGGTCTCCTGGGATAATGCTCTTAGGGAGGGTGGTAACTGATTCCAGGCCTTAGCGCCCAGAAAGAAGAGGGATCTGCCACCTCTTGTAGTCAGCTTGAAGCGAGGGATAGTAAGCAAGTTCTGGCTAGCAGATCTCAGACAGCGGGTGGGGTGATATTTCTTAAACCCGTTGCAGAGGTATTTAGGTCCTTGCTGTTGGAACGCCCTGAACGTGATGACAAGTATCTTAAATAAGACCCTTTTACTAATAGGCAGCCAATGTAGCGCCTTCAGGGCCGCTGAGGCTGAGGATCTACGTGGCCAGCGTAGTACTAGGCGCGCAGCGGCGTGTTGGACCATCTGCAATCGGTGCAGGACTGATTTGTTAGCTCCAGCATACAGGCCGTTGCAGTAGTCCAACCTGGAGTTAATTAAAGCCACAGCCACCGTTTTTCTGGCTGGCAGCGGGAGGAGATCGAAGAATTTCCTCAGTGCTTCCGGTCCAGGGAGGACCTGGCTCTGCAGTTCGGACTGGACTGTTCCCATGAGGCACAGGGTCAAGGCTGATTTGCATATGGCTGGGTCTGAACTGAGTTGGCATGGCGAGCAAAAGAATGATGGATTTAACCCAGATCTCTTGACTGGTGGTGAATGTTTTGATTTGTTCTGCAATCTGTCCATCAATTGAGTGTCTTTTGCTTTCTCGCCCCACGGATGTTCACACAGCAGCAAGGCTCGAGGGAGCCTCTTCTGACTGGCCCGCCCCTTGGGCATGGTTCTAGAGGAACAACATTCTGGCGACAACGCCTCCTAGAACGGCAGTCCCCATGGAGTGTCGGCACAGGGCCGTAAAATGGAGGGAAGGCAAGAAGAGTTTGACAACACTATGGAACGGGTCCTGGCAGGGTGAACTATCCAAAATGCTTGGATTTAAGACTTAGGACCGGTTGGGGCTCTCGAAGATGGACGAGGTTTGGACTCATAGCTACATGTTGTCTTTTCACCAATTGACGGCAGAATTTGGGTTCCCAGGTTCCAGTTCTTCGTCTATCTGCAACTACGACATGCATTGGAAACTTATAACAGTCGCTGGTCTCAGTTCCGGAATTTCACCTGTTGGAGCCCAAGCCCACTGTGGGGACTACTGGGGAAAAGGGTCTTTCCCATCTGTACCGAACACCCGGTAGTAAATGTCCCTGACCCAATGGTGTCACTAAACGAAAAATGGGAAGCCGACTTGGGGAGTTGGGCGATGAAGTCTGGGCAGAAACTAAGACAGCCGCTAGAAAGTTGGTGACCCCTGCCCACTACCACTCCTCCAATGCAAGTATTTCTATAGGCTTTACGTCACCCTGCACAAATTGTGGAAGACGGAGAAGGGGAGGACCCACACTGCCTTTGATGTAAATTGGACATGGGCAACTTGTTGCACGTGATTTGGGATTGCCCGTTTATCCAAATATATAAGGTCATAATTCTGGATACACTAGAATCAATAGTGTGCTATTTCAAACCGACCCGAAGATGACTGGTCTAAGGGTGTCGCCCAAATTGGAATGGTCACCATGGTCAGAACCAATTGATAGGTACTGGATGCACGATTGTTAAGCAAGACCTAGCCCCCCACTGCTGCTCTATAGGGGACCCCTACTTTTCCGAACGGCTTCGGGGGATGGGCTGCTGCTCGATCATGAAGGAGTCGGTGTGCAAGAGGCTTCCCACAGAAACGCACTGAGATTTGGGGACCCCGGCGAGGGATCACTTTCATATTAAGGAAAACAAGGGACCCCTACATGAATAGCTAGCTATACCATAGGGGTAAATTAACTAAAGTAAGAAAGGTAATAGCTAGAAAATGATATCTATCTACATATCTGTACCAACTTGCTAGTGAGCTAAGTAATTATCATATAAAACAAGGGACACCCTATTAACACAATATGGACACGGACAGAGGATATAGTGATATATTTATTAATTTAGAAGTATAACATTTTATATTTTATGTTGTTTATCATCAAATGTACAATTTATGATTCATATACAATCGTTTTATAAAGCAGATATTAACAGTCAATATATACAAATCCAATAACGGACGGAGCATTGATTCAGGCAGTGCGGCAGATGTTCACAATGCGCGTTTCGGCATACATGCCTTCATCAGGTAGCCGTCTATTGCACAAAGAAGCCCAATTCGAGAGAAGAGTCAGGATGTATTACGGCTTCAAATGTCCTTCATAAAAGGTATAACAAACATGTCGAAAAGCAGATAGGCACAAGCGTCTTGACTTGGTTTTGGAGACAACAGTCACTATACCGGACCGATTGTACTATATATTTGAAAAATGCTGTAGACGGACGCTTCAAAGTTTCTTGTTACTCAATTCAACAGGCTGGCGTTACCGTTCTAGATAGGATGAAGCTCGAACATAATAATGGGACGTTTCAAAAACTGTTTGCGGTTTTAACCGGAGTGAAGCATCATGAAGGACGATGAGTTCAACGCATGAAAGGCCAGCGGTATGCTCCTAACGATGTGAAGATACTCTGATATAAAGCGCCGCAGGCAGCGTGTCGGCTAACGAGCCTAACGGTCCGAAATGCGTGGGATCACTTTCATATCAGGAGACTAGGCACACCAGGCAAATACTAAACTTGAGGGGTGCATGGTGCGCACCCGAAGATCATTCTGCCTGTATCGGTTGTACTTCAACCAGACTGAAGGTTGTGGTCGGTTTTTATTGTCTGGATGCATGTACACACAATTACTGTTGTGGCTTTATTTGGTTTTCGTTTGGATTATGTAAAGTTGAAAAGCCCATAAGCAGAGTTTTAAAATATAAGACTGACCCTGAAGGACAACTGGAGTCATGAAACCCTTCAGCAGACGTTTAACTGTATCTTTTTAGTCGCTCGGAGTTTGATCGAAGACCGCTTGTTGTCAGAACGAACCCTGAGCCCACTGGGGCAGGCTTACGCAACCCTGCATCAAGATGGCCGTCTTACCTGCTCGGAATGTTGTCTATTCTCACAGGAACAGGTCGTTTACGCATCAGACTGGCTCCAGTGACTCTGGCTGCAGTATCAGTATGGACGTCATTTCAAAGCATTGAATGTTGGTTGCCTAGAACTAGCTGCTGGAGCACAGACGGGCAACGAGGTGAAGATGATGGACTCGGACGAAGAAGAAATAGATCCTGTGTCGAGCAGGCTCCGTTCCTCGAGGTGAAACCTAAGGAAGTCCGTGTATGCACAAGGGCTTCATACAGACCTCTGAGGCCCAGGGGAGCCCTTACCATTTTAGGGCCCTCCCTCCAGCTTACGGTCAATGAATTTATGTGAGATATGGGAACCTCAAGGGCCACAGTATATTCTGCCCGGGAGGCAGCATTTTTCATTACACCCCTGTGTACAATGGCTCCCACCCGTGTCCACCGATCTCTTGCAGGTATGTCGGCTGAAACCCCTCGATGCTTTCCACATCGCCTGGAGTCTTGCCTTCTCTCTCCAAGCATTCCAGCAAGCCATCTGCGAGTAATGCGCATGGGGTGAACCTCTCTGGTCCCTTGTGATGAGTCTGTGGTGCTTCTAAAGAAGGTCTCTTTAGCTTTGCTTCATCTTCGGGGCTGAGACTCGTCTTATCCAGCCCAGCCCCTTCTAGAGGGTGGCAGGACTGCACACTTTCAGAACTCAGGGAGTGGGGTCCCTCGAGGCTCCCAGTGGTGAAGCAAGAGGCAAGCCTTGTCCTGCTTCCACCTGCGTATCTTGAGATGTGCATTTGAGGCACTGACCGCCAGGACAATAACCCCACACATACGCAAGACTGGCATGGCCCGCAGAGCCTGCACTGAACACGGCCTTTTAAGGCATTAGGTGAAGTGGCGCTCGAATGATGTAACACCACACAAAGCACATTGTTTCTTGAATCTTAAATCACAGGCGGTATTTCCCAATTCAGTAGTATCCCAGCCGCATCATTCCGGTCCTGTGACCTTCACTCGGCCCTCTCATCCAGCTCGGATTTGCTTCAAACTCTGCATCTCACCAACAAGGCTCTAAACAACCACAGTCCATCCTTTCTTGGTCAAACGCAGGACAATCTCAGACACATCCAGTGGCTTAAGATGCAAGGACTCTGCTCCTTGAGACCCTCAAAATCAAGACCTCTCTAGCCAGAAAGCTGCCCCTTACAGGAGCAGCGACTACGACTGGAACGCCTTCCTTTTAATCCTAGCAAGATTGCACCTTTCCTCGCCTTTTTACCGCACTTCTTTTCTCAATCTTTGTTTCGGAATCACCCACAAGCATACGTCTTACTGCCATAAGCGCCTCTCTGCTCATTGTTTTTGTGTTTATAAATGGAGTGATCATTCACGGTCTCCTTTCATTGATCCAACCTATGAACCCTTTTCTCCTCTTCACTCCCATTTCAGTGTATCCCTTCTCTTGTTTATTGTGTTCACGTAAAAAAGTCCTCATCTCACCTTAAACTAAGGCTGCACTCTGTCAACATCTCAAAGTGAATGCTCCCAAGGAACAGGTGTTACTCAACTTCCCAATCGGGTCGAGATGAACAGGCTCCCAATCTCTCAAGGCCATTGGTTAAGCAGGAATCTGGGCTACTTCCGGTACAAAGAGGAGTACTGACTTTATTAGAAAGACATGTTGTGGTTGCTGAGAATGACTCCGCGCCAACAGCAACACCCAACCTGCTCAGCATACACTCCAGCTGCAAAATCACCCATTCGATGACGACGTGTGACTTCCAGGCCTAAGCCGAGCTGCAAAGAGAAGAACAATTACTGCTCTGGGGCCACATGCTGAGCATTATTCTGCAATCTAGTGCATGGTCTGGCAGTGGGTCTGTGTCTCCTAAGTGTTCCGGTTCAGCTTGAAGGCGCACCTGGGACGCATTGAAAATATACATAACGCGGCCTTTGGATCCATCATTTTTGTTCACTTCATGCTGTTCTCTGCTTTGTGCATCAGTCCACCTTCTAGGAAGTGCTTCCATTGGAAATCCCGAATGACTGTTTTACATCTGAAAGTGCATTCAATCATTGCGCTGTTAGTCACATACTGTTCTTTATCTCCTATGTGCATTCTGTATCTAAAGCAATATTGTTTGCTCATTCGATTGTCCGAATTGGCAAGCCATTCAGTCTGTTTTTTTTGTGCTTTTAAGCTTTCATGAAGACAACACCGGTCTACTTGTGGCCTAGTTAGCAAATACAAGTCGGTCCTGTTGGATTTGCCAATGCTTGCTACTTTGTGCCTCAACATGCTGTGTTCGTGTGCATATGAAGGTGAAAGAGGTGAGGTGGAGTGTCTCAAAACTGACTATTAATACCAGTTTCTTGTCTCGTGCTCTCTTGCAGTACGTTTATGAAGGGGATGAATCGGGCGATATCTCCGTGGACTTCTCCATCGTGTGGGACGGAGACTTCTACATCGACAAACCAGCCAATTTCAGAGGTACGTTTGGTCTCTCCTCGCCATTAGACGCCTGACTCTTCGCAGACTTGCATGGATGTGACTGGAACAGAGATCTTGACCGGTGTGGGTTGCCAAAGTGGAAATCTAAGCCACATGCTCACTTTCCAAAGCTTCAGACATCAGTGTTCTGATTTTAATGCCAAGACGCTTCAAGGGCAGCTAAAAAGCCCCAATTAGTAAGAAAGATAAATGCTGCAGACACCTGGCAAGACGGGCAACAGGTACACCGTACTGAAAGATGAATCTCTCTCCCTCACCTTAAAATGGGACTTGTTGTCACTCCTGTAAAAGTAGCACCAACAATGGCAGACTTGGGTATCATGATGAAGCCCAGGCACTGGGTGTTTATGCCACATCCTGCAAGAGGGAGCAGGCTTCGAAGCCATGCCCAGTCGATGGTCCCTCTCCTTACACTGACCTAGTCGCATCTCATTTGACCTCTCAACTAAAGACACCGCCTGTTGAATGCAGTAGGTTTCTCTCTTTTTTCCTTTACCCCTTCTCCCTCTCTGCTTCCTTATTTATAGCATGAAGAGCAGCCCTCCCTAGTAGGTTTGGCCCTCCTCTCACCACTCTGCCCCAGAAGGCCCCGCTTCTGTACTTGAGCCCTTCCTGCTGTCTGTAGGAGGCCCGGGCCTCTATAGATCTGCCCAAGCTGCAGTTCTCCCCTTTCCTGACTCCTGTATTGCCCCAGAAGACCCAGCTCCCCGACCTCACACCTGCCCCCTCTGTACTAGTTCCCTTGACTGTCCCTGCCCCCAGTAGACTGACCTCTACTGTTTACAGACCTGCTGATCTGTCTCCTCCAGGGCTGTACTCTCCACCTTACTGTGACCAGTGACCTTCCTGTAGAGAGATCCCTGTAGAGTCGAACCTACATCATGGCCCCTGACCGCCCACTGAGAACTGTCCCTCGTAGACACCAGGGGAGGGATTTCTTCTGCCCCAAGGCCTTATGGCATCGGGGTCTGACCCGACCGCAGGCATGGAGCTTCACCCTGTGTTAACAATTGGGTCACTTCTGCTCGGCCGCGAAGAGTTCTGTGCCTGGCCGTGGGCACTGGGCTGGGAGATTTCCTAATCAATATGCTTTTATCTCCGAGCATTAGACCATGTAGAGCATCTCTTCTGCTGGTTATGGATTGGTAGATCCCCTGTTTGAGGCAGGCCTGGGAGATGCTTCTGTCACAAGGGCTAAAGTTAGGTGGACCAGGCCACAAGCCAGTCTGCCCTTCAAGCAGCTATGGCGCGGTGTGAGGTCCTCAGCCTTGGGCTTTAGGCGGATCTTGGTTGGTGGTATTTTTTTATTTGTAATTTACACGTTCAAGATGGCAGACACAAACCATTGAGTAGTAAAATAAAAACATGTTATGCCTTCACCTGTCTGTATATACCATACTTCTTCTAATAAAATCTTTTGAAATAAAAAAATATGCACAGTAGTTCTTCAAAAACAAAACCGCAGCTTCGTAGCAAAGTGTAGCTACTGTGCCCATCAAAACAAAAAACACAAAAAAATACAACAGAGGAGCGGGCGAGAGGATGGGAGAGCAAAGTTGTCAGAGCAGTGGAAAAATAGCAAAACAAGCCAGACGGGAAAGGGCTGGGGAACCAACTGATGAGTTGGGGTGACTGAAAGAGCAACAGAGAAAGGGGTGAGGATTTGCAGAGAGAAGTGTCACACAAGGGAGAGCAGGAAAACACATGCACCCCCACGGAACGTGGAAAGGAAAGACAACATATTTGCTGTAATCTAAGCAGTGAAAGGATGCAAGTTGTCCAGGTAAAGGGATGGAAAGAAAGCTGCCCTCCAGGGGAGAGCGAAATACAACCAGAGGTAGGGAAGCCATCCAATAAGAGGCAAGCAACGAAATTGCCGAGAAAGCCGATGGCGACAATGGGTGGCCCGAAGCCCGGTAGAAGTGCTGGTTTCGTACACAATAAAAACTATGCTCGCTCACTATATAGTGCTTTACAAATGACACATTTACATTTTCACTGGTTGCTGTGAGTCCTCCCTCTTATGTTTCTATACACTAATGATATTATATTTTGTTTACCTTTTGCACTTTGTTCAGTCGTTCTGGATGTCGTTTAAGAAAGCAGTGTACTAACTAATTCTGGTTAAATAAGTGGCACTTGAACGTCGTGTATTTGCAAACGTTCCCAAAATTCTTGTAGGTCCCTTTCATTTGGACTGTCTTTATTAATTTTACTAAAAGCTTGTTTTTTCACAGTCATATTATGAATGATCTTGTTTATACCAGTTTTCAGTAAAAAAATAATTCAGTGTTCACATTGCTTAATAGGACACTACGAACAATCTTTCCTGCGCCCTCACCCAGGATTCAGCTGGCTGCAGTATGCCCGCATCTACTGCCCACACACACGCGTGTGCCTCTCGGGTGGGCCTGATGGATGGAGCCGTCCTTTCGCGTGGATACATACAAGGATCGATAATAAGAGAGGCTTACATCTTACACTATTATTGCCGTCCACGGTAGTCTTTTTTATTGACAAGAGAAGGATGAAAGGCGGAGTCATTCTTACTGGGATTCACGCCTTTGCAGACTGGTCTGGGATCTGACCGCTTTAAGGAGCTGAGCTCATCCACCACCAGTAGAGTTTTGCTTTTCTATTGAAAAAACACAAAGGCGGATAAATCTTCAAAAATTACTCCCATGATATCTTGAAGCAGCCATTAAGAGACCATTCCTGGCAGCATTTTGTGAGCTGGAGCCTCGAAGCGCCACCGTCTCACCCTTGGTCGCTGTTGAAAAGGGTGGAGTTGATTGCATCCAGGGTGAATTCAGCATTCAGGCCATATGTTCACTGGAACAGTTTTTCTGTAGGGAGGACCTTGTGTCTGTCACTGCATGAAGAGAGAAGTGTAGAGTAGGCACTATAATTGAAGAAGGGCATCCCACTGTGAGGATCAATGTCTTACATCTTTTCTGCGCAAGATTATGCCCTCCACATTTACACACCAGCACTTTGACTTAATTTGATTTAAAAAAAAAAAAAATTATTATGTTGTATATGTGTGTAAAGGAAGTGCATGCTGGCCAAGGGCAGACCTTTTAGCTTTGACAATGCTTCTTCAGACTGTTTTCTTCTGCTCGAAACAATTGTCCGCCAGCCTTAAACCCTTGCACGAGGTCCTGCATTTACTCGCGGGGGTGTCTGGTCGGTGTTTGGGGGTTTTGCAGCGTGAATCTTTCTGGATTCGCTATGCTGTGCATTATTCTGCGGTCTGGTGGTTGGTTCCGGAATTGTAGTCTTTTCTTTTTTTTTTTTTGTTGTTGTTTTTTTTCGTAGCCCAGGTCGGTGTCGACGTCCCACCTTTTGGTGTATTTCCGGTGACGTCGGCACGCTTCCTGCGGAAGCTCCCACTCTTTGGCGCCATCTTCAGATTCTTTTTCCGCGGTTGCGTCTGGATCATTCCCGAAAGGGCTCCGGGCTTTGATTGGACCGGCCGCTCTATCGTTGCGAGAGGCTTGACTAGATTCCGAGTCTTGCCAATGGAAACCTCCATTATCAAAGACTAGCACTACTCTAATGTTGGTCAGCATTACGTGTAGTGCGAATAGTCACTAATTAGACAGTGTAGTGTGTTCCTGAGCAGTGGTGAAGTAAACTATGATCATTGAATCTGCTGTGGACTCTTCTAGAACTTTGAGGAAATCCTTAGCTCACGTCTGTAGTGTATCTAAACATGTATCTGCTCATTGCATGCATAAATATGAACACAGTATTTTGAGTTTCTTGTTTTTCTTTCTTTATTATGTATCTCTTCAGCTGACACGTGTTTCGTTGCATACACTGGTAAACCGTCCCGCAACTTTCTCAAGGCTCTAGAATCTTTGTTATATTCTTTTCGTATGTGGTGATAATTCCAAACCACTTGAGTCACGGCTTCTGGACTACGTTGGTGAGGAAGCTGTCCGTTCGAGCTCGTGGATTGGTCAGACGGAGACTTTTCCTGAATGAAAAACCAATTTTAAAGCAGAAGACCGATATGTTACCGTTTGTGGGTTGGAGTTATCACCACATAAGAAAAGAATATACAAAGATTGTAGAGCCTTGAGAAAGTTGCGGGCAAAAAATTTCGCGAAGTAGCGGAATGCAGAATTTTGGGAAATTTCGGATTTTCTGCGGAACGCAAAATTACCCAAATTCCGCGAGCGGAACGGAATTTACCACCCAGGCCTAGTTAATATTTATGCATGCAATGTGCAGATAAATGTTTAGATACACCACAGACGTGTGCTGAGGATTTCCTTTGTGTATTCAGTGGCCTTGGCCGCAATTTTGGGGGAGGTTGGTGGTTCACCTGACCCTACAGCACCGTTCAGAATTTAGGATCTATTGAAACTAATATATGTGCAATTTTTCCTGAGTGGCGCCGTTTCACCTAGCTCAACACCACTGTCCGTTCAAAGGTCTTCCAGAACTTTGCTTTGTAAACTTCATTGCATCCCGACAGCTCATGAATTACTTGTGATCGTGAAATTGGCAAAGCATTCTGCACAGCATCGGTATTTGTACAAAAGGTCTAATGACCAGTATCCTGGGATCAATGCAACCCTCTTAGAGCCCTATTCTTTCTGAATTATAGAGTGGTCGGATGATATTAAATAATTCACTAAGTAGTATGGATGGTGAGGTTCAGCTCGGGCAGTTCTATGATTCATATCCGTCAGGGGGTGTTTGACCACGAGCAGCCGGAACCGATCAAGGCGGCTGCGATAAACCTATACGGCTCAGACATATAGACTAGACCTTGCATAACCACTAAGAGTGGGCCTCAACTGAGCACCTTTTTTTAAGTTGACAACTCGTGCTCTGACTCTTGTCTACAGATCCTACCGTATGCACCGTAAACAGGCAGCGCGGGCGGTTACACAGAGAAGCTTGCGTAAGTCCCTCTCGTCCACCAACCACAGCTACTCATGCCGGACTCGAACCCGAGGATTCCGCACTCGTCTTCCCAGTAACCAGCTGGCTTACCAGAGTAGTAATGGTGCATGCAAAACACTGGGCAGTAAGCCTGGGTTTAACCACATCCGCGCGGCGCAGATTCCTGCGCTGTGCTGAACGGAACCGTTCCGCCATGAGCACAGGCCAACCGACGCTCATGACTGAACCGTTCCGTCATGAGCATCGAAAGGGTTAACTGCATGAATGGGTTCTATGTTTACATGCCCTACACTGCCTTGCCATCAAAAGATTGAGTAAAAAACTGCTACTTATATGAATTTCTCCAGCAAAACGACCAAATTCTTGGGCAGCAAGTGGGGCTCATTTCGAGGCGACAGTTCTGGTCCCTTTTTGTGCGGTAAATGTCCTTATTTGTATTTTGATCTTTAGAGAATTTCTGCACCGATATGTAGTATTCGAATGAGAGTTCCCCACAATCTTTCTCAGCCAGTGAGTTGAGAAAGTGAACAAAACCTAAGCTCCAGAAGAGATGTCTTCAGTGAGGGCAGCGCATGCTTTCCTTTGCCTGGCTACAGTCACTGAATCGCTTCCTAGTGCAGGTTTACATTTCAGGTGGTTGGCGCCCTACCAGGAAACCAATATCTTTCAACCAGATGAAGCGCCTGGGGAAACACAGAAGTACAGAACCTCTCAGTTGAAGATAAAATCCGAAATGTACATATCTTTTACTGTTATGCATTCTCCTGGTGTTCAGAAATTGAGTCTGAATATTCATGTGATGTAAGGGTGCTCGACTCTTCACGCCTTGCAGATATCGGCTTCCACAGAAAGTTATGAAGTTTGTCTGGCAGATGGCCCTAGCTTCAACTTAAGATGCTGAGATGGTTGTAGCAGGCCACAACATCAGAGTTTGTATGTAAATCACGGCTCTGAGCTTCAGGCCCCAGCTATTAGTGTGCTCCTTGGCACAGTTGTTTGTGTCCCCACATCTGGCGCAAAACTAAGTAAAACAGTTTTGGTTGGGTTTAGGCATTTAATTGCTTCTGGAGGCTTTCTTAGCCTTATTCACAAGTCAACCAGACTTCACGGGTTTTCAACGTAGGATTGAGGTAGCCCTCGAACAAGGGCTGTCGCATTCAACCTCCAGTAGTTTAGGTAGGTTTACCTTCCTTGGACTTTGCTGATCTGCATTTCCTTGTTGGGTCGGACGTTCCAATGCAACAGAGGTCCTAGCTTTAAACGTTTGTATGTAAAGCACTCATACTGCGAAGCACTTCGCCTTCAGGCCTTGCGAGTGGCGGTTCATCTTCTCCACCAGCTTCCTCCTAGCTGGATTCTGCTCCTCTGTTGTGCTTCGTGAATGACCACATGATTGCTTCCCTCTGTCACCACACTTGTCTCCCGGATCTCCTGCTTAGTCGTCTCTGCTCCAGTTAGAGGGGACGGTGGATGAAAGACGATGGAGTTGAATGCTCTCCGGCCACCGTCTTGCTTCCCTTCACCACCAAACTGAGGACAGGTACCCTTGTCAGCCAAAACCAGAATACTCCCCACCTTAGCCTGCAGCTGGCCATTGCAAGCCTCCATCGCTCCACACCTTACTGCTCGATTTCACGGTCGCCATCTCCTGCAATTTGTATGCATAGTAGCCTCCTGTGTTTTGTACCTGTAGGAAGGTGGCTACCTGACTATGGTTACCCCAGATTTTTTGCCCTGTGTTTAGCTGGTTTTCGACTTAGTTGGCCTGGTTCCCTGCTAATCAGGGCCCCAGGCTATCTGCTCTCTCTGTAAAATGGATTCCATGTACCCTAGGTGCATAACTAGATTGGCTTGGGTCACCTTATCAGCCCCTGTACAGAGCACTATAGGTGCCCAGGGCATAGGTGCATCCAAGGCCTACCAGGGGCTGCAGCATATCTTTTGCCACCCCTGGCTGGCTATCTAAATTGACACAACTGGCTGATCACTCAGCTGGGGCAAGTGGGTGTAATCACCCCTTGCTTAGATATAGTATACCTATATCTAAACCTATATCTGGACACATATATAGCCTGTAAGCCACTCCTATGGAAGGCCTCATCAATCCTGGAGGCAGAGTGCGTGGTTTTATGTGAGATGGTGCTCTGGCATGAGCTGAGCCTGTCTGCAGCTGTCGGGAACAACTCCCTAAGCTGATCCGGGATAATGCCATACCATATACTCTTAAGCGCATTATAATCCTCGCGGTTATATAGCAACTTTGGTTTGGCTTTATCAAAACATGTCGTGTAAGGTGTCATACGAATTGGAATACTATCCCCTCGCCAGTTCTGGCGACGGGGATAGCATTCCACCCTTCTAGAGGGAGAAGACATGTTACTTTACTGAAACGCGGTTGATTTAAAATGAGCCTCAGATCCACAAAATGGATGCCCCTGCCACAGACACGGGTCTGACCTCCTGCTGCTGACCGAAACCCGGCAGAGGAGGCCTGGACAAAGAGTTTCCTGTCACAGGGCGGTGTCAAACCACCCCAGACAGGAGATAGTGGATTGGAGTAGGGAGGTTTCAATGAAACCAGACACTGCCTGGGGAGCACAAGGCTGCCCCTTGCAGGATCCGGCCAAACCGGTTCTGGGGCCTCCCAGCCCCTGTCCCAGCGCGGCCAGGATCAAAGGAGAGGGGTGTAACCACCCCCTTCCTGGGTCCCACCCATAGGAGGGGACCTAGCAGGATGTCCAACCCCCTAGATTCGAATAAGAGGGGGAGCAGTCCCAACGGACCTCAGATCATCCTGAAGAAACATAAGAAACGAAATCTGGACCCTTCGACTTTCTACACGACGTGAGAAGACTGAAGAATCTCCCTTGTGGTCAAGGAGTGACCACCCTGTGCAAACAGGCACCATCCAGCCCTCGACCCTTGCTTTGTTGCAGTTCCCGCCGGAACTCGAGCGACAGAGATCGACGAGATCAAGCTTGCCTGCCTTCTACCTGCCCGATCCACAGTCCCTGCAGAGCTGAGACCCGTGGAGGCGACCGGAAGCGTGGGGCACGCCATCTTGAAAAGGCCACGAGACGCTGACCGTGCGGCCCACGAGTGACCCTCGAAGCTGTACACCGGGGTTTGAGAAGCCCCAGCCCCGAGCTCCACTTGCACCAAAGCTCACCCCTCCACACTCGCTGAGTGCTGCGTGGGGCCCTTCTGCTTGTGTGCGCTCGACGCGTTGGCCCGGTCACTTGCCAGCTGGCTTGTGGCCCCTGTGCCGACGAACTTTGAAATCCGACTTGCTTTTCTGGTTGCTCCAGATCTGCACCAGCTCCTGTGAAAAGGAGCACCCACTCTGACCCTCCTGGTTCGAGTGATAAGCAATCTCCCGGTTCCGCGTGGATTGCTTTTGCCAAGTGCTGTTTGCTACAATCTTCAAGCCGACGGTGCTGACGGCGAGAGCCTACGTGGGACAGATCGTGACCTGCTCCTGGACGTCGCAGATGCCCCAGAGCCCACGTGACAGCGGAGAGAAGCCTATCGACAACCGCCTGATTGCGCCCGACATTGCCTGGTTCCGTCCTGGTTCCACCCTGGTCACTGCTGAGTGACCCAGACTCTGTCCCCTCTGCTTTCAGGTACTTTTCTACATCGATCCACTCTTGGATCGCACCGGACACTTCTGCTTCACAGCGCCTGCAGCTGCAACAGCTCCAAGCACCCAGAACCTGCGTGACAGAACCCGACGCCACTTCGACCCTGTGCACCCACGGCCTGTGGGTGAGGTAACTTTGCAACGCCGGTGTCTTTACACTGGTACACACCTCTAGGGTCTGTGTCTAAAGTTTTGTGTTCCTAGGTTCAGCGGAAGTATCTTTTTATTCACTTTAACTGACTTTTACGCACCATTGACAGTGCATTGGTGCGCGCTGCACTTTCCGTGCTGCACCCGTCTCCTGTGGGCTACTCCCGACTTCTTCATTGCTTGTCCTGACTGCTCCCAGCGAATCTCTAGGCCCTAGGCCTAACCATTGTTCGTAAAGTGTTCCTTATACCACTTTTTTGATATATGGTCTGAGTGGCCACCCGCCCTCATCCATAAACGTGCAACTTTCTATGTGTAACAGTGCTTTTGATTTAACGCTTGTGCCCCTTTCCTCATAAAGAGTACTGGGGAGTAATTTAGTAATAAATACATATATTTTTATAATATATACTTGTGTGGTGTCCTTTCATTTGATTACAGGATTGTATGTGGTAAAACAGCTCGCTTAACACGACCTCTTAAGTTAAGCCTTTAAGGCTGCTTAGTCCATGCTACCACTAGGATAGCTTGTCTACAAGGTTGACTTACAACCTGACATCTTTGGGGTTTGTTTGGACTGATAACCAGTGGTTCCAGAATTGGAAACACTACCTATCAGGCCAACTTCTCACATTGGTGTGCAGCGGTGCGGATTTGAGCTTGCTGTTTGTTTTACCATTGCAATCTTTATCAAATTGAAAGATCACATCAAGTACCTCTAGGTACATATAAATCAAAAGCTTAGCATATTAAGTTCTACTGAACTTAGTAGTTGTAGATTAAAGGGATTAGCACACCCTGACTACAACTCACTAGCAAGGTACAGTAGGAAACCACTTAGTGTAGGTAAGTGCACCACTTACACCTCACTAGCAGTCATGTCTGATACAGATAGAGCTTCAGGCTCTGCTCCTGTAATAGTTGATCCTATAGGGACAACATCCAGATATGACAACCTTAGCCACAAAGACCTGAGTGCCTTGTGCACAGCCAGGGGGCTAAAAAAGGGCAGAGGCCCTACCATTCCTTCCCTAGTAGCTCTCCTAGAAAAGGATGACCTAGACAAGGTGAGTCAGACTCCCTTAGAAACAGAGGAAGGGATAAACTCCCCTGAGAATGAGGATCTTCAAGATGATGTAGTGGAGGAGGAAGAAGAAGAGGAAGGCTCTGATGTAGAAGAGCCTGAAGATCAGGATCAGGTGGGAAACCAGGTACAGGTTGCCTGGCTTAACCAGGCCAACTTGGACCTACATGGGAATGGAGGGGGCCAGCACCACTCCAGATCTCATAACCAAATTCTCCCAGGTAATAGAAGGGAGAGATCTCTGTCAAGGGATTCTCACCTTTCTAGTGCCTCAAGAGAATCTCAAAGAGGAATGACTTCCTCCCAGAGAAAAGAGCATAGGGCCAGGATGAGGGCTGTCCAACTCCAAATAGAAAGGGAAGAGGTAGCCTTGGCTCAAGCTAAACTTGCTTTAGCAAGAGAGAGAAAATTGTGTGGCTTAGATGCCACTGGTGGCAGCAAAGTTCCTAAAGAAAAAGCCAGGTCCTATGATAGTAGAAACCTGACAAAGATTGTGCCCCCCTATCAGGAAGGGGATGACATCCACAAATGGATGACTGCTCTGGAGAGAGCCTGCATGGTACAGCAGGTTCCTGAAGAACAGTGGGCAGCAATCTTATGGTACTCCTTTTCAGAGAAAGGGAGGGATAGGCTCCTCACTGTCAGACATGAGGATGCCAGCAATTACAAAGTCCTGAAGAGTGTTCTGATAGATGGGTTTGGCTTAACCACTGAACAGTACAGGTTAAAGTTCAGAGATACCCAGAAGACACAGACTCAGGACTGGACTGATTTTGTTGATTGTGCAACTAAGGCTCTGGAGGGTTGGCTGAATGGCAGCAAAGTACATGACTTTACAGGATTGTATAATTTGATTATGAGGGAGCAGATCCTTAGTAATTGTCAGAACCAGCTCTTACACCAGCACCTGGTGGACTCAGATTTGACCTCTCCCCAAGAATTGGGAAAGAGGGCAGATAAATGGGTCAGAACCAGGATTAGGCCTAAGAATCAGGACAATAACCAGAAGAAGGAGTCTACCAAGCCTCAAGATAAGGGTGGGGATAAAAGTAAAGAAAACACTTCCCCAGGGCCCCAAAACTCCAAGAAGGGGGGTGGGTCCCAAGACACTTCTTCAACAGAGAAAAAGCCTTATTGCCATGCCTGTAAACAGGTTGGGCATTACAAAACAGACAGCTGTTGTCCCAAGAATGGCAATAAAGAAAACATACCTCCAAAGCCAGCTCCAACACCTCCTGTTACTGTCAGCAGTAATACCCCAGGAAGTGGGAGCACACCCAGGAATCTGGGTGGGTTTACTTTTGGAGCCCAGGAGGACCCTGGCCTATCCAGGTCCCCATCCCCAAATGATCTTGTCTATGAGACTGGCATGGGGTTTGCCAACTTCTCTGTTTGCCCAAATACCTTGAGCAAATATAGACAAGAACCCATCATCAATGGTTTGAAAGTTGAAGCTTTTAGAGACACAGGGGCTAGCATCACCATGGTGGCTGACTGTATAGTCCCCTCTAAGCAACTTTTACCAGGTGCCACATACCAGGTAACAAACATTGATGGCATCCAAACAAATCATCCCATGGCAGTAGTAAGTCTCAGCTGGGGAGGTGTCATTGGCCCAAAGAGAGTGGCAGTGTCACCAAACTTGCCTGTAGACTGTCTACTGGGTAATGATTTGGAAATCTCAGCCTGGGCTGAGGTTGAACAGGAAATCCATTCTAGAATGGTAAATTCCAATGGAAAGGTTAGTGGGGCTGTACTGGCTATAGCCCCAATTCAAGATGTCCTTCCTGAAAAGGTTGGTAGGGCTGAGCAACTCTCTGCCCCATCTTTACCAGAAGTTCTTCCAAGACAGAATAGCAAAGCTGTTATGATAACAGCAGAAACCCAAACTGAGTCTCCTCCTGAAAAGGTTGGTGGGGCTGTGATGGCCACAGCCCAAACTCAAACAGATATGTGTGTTGTGAAGCCTGAAATGATGGATCACTCCACCCAAACTGAGAGCATGGAGGAGGAAGAGAAATCTCCCCCTCACCAGACAGTAGGACAGGATCAGCCTCCTCAGGGAACTGATCTTACCCCTGATGAAGGAACTGCCCCAGAGGTTGTTAGGCCTGGCCTGACAGAGCCTCTGATGGCAGTGGACCCTTCTCAGGTGGGATCCAGTCTGGAGCAGGTAACCTGCCCCTCTCAACCTTGCCTCAGTCAGCCCAGGGCTGCAGAGGACAAGAAGGACAGTGAGACCCAGAGGGCCCCCTGTCAAATAAAGCACCCCCATCAACAGATTAGGGGCACCAAAACTAGTAGGCCTAGTAAGGTGAAAACTTTAAAAACTCCTGAGGGAGCCCCCTTAAAAACAGTTAGGGACCTCCCACAGATGGATTCTGTTGGGCACAGCCAAACCTGGGACCCAAAGGGCCCAAACCTGAACTGTCCCTCCAGCAAGCCAAACAGAGGGACCCAGCCTCCAGCTTTAGGTAGCCAGAGGTTGACCCTGAGAGCTCAGTGCAACTCAGTTGAAGAAAGAAAGGCACATATGGTGGAAGATAATTGGAGGAAGTTGAGCCCAAAAATAGTGGAGCCTCACTTCAATACTCCATATCCAAACCAGCCTTTAACTTTGCATAAACACACCCAAGGTAGTGATTCCCTATGGTGGAGACCCTCTAATACCCCTAGGGTGAGGGACTGCTTAGTGGACCATGAGACAGGGGGTACCCATGCTAGTGCAGGTACTTCCTTATATGGCCACTCAGGCAATATAGGCTTACCTGGCCAAGGATAGCCTTATCTCCTTTCGTTTGGGGGGGGGGGTTATGTAGGAAGGTGGCTACCTGACTATGGTTACCCCAGATTTTTTGCCCTGTGTTTAGCTGGTTTTCGACTTAGTTGGCCTGGTTCCCTGCTAATCAGGGCCCCAGGCTATCTGCTCTCTCTGTAAAATGGATTCCATGTACCCTAGGTGCATAACTAGATTGGCTTGGGTCACCTTATCAGCCCCTGTACAGAGCACTATAGGTGCCCAGGGCATAGGTGCATCCAAGGCCTACCAGGGGCTGCAGCATATCTTTTGCCACCCCTGGCTGGCTATCTAAATTGACACAACTGGCTGATCACTCAGCTGGGGCAAGTGGGTGTAATCACCCCTTGCTTAGATATAGTATACCTATATCTAAACCTATATCTGGACACATATATAGCCTGTAAGCCACTCCTATGGAAGGCCTCATCAATCCTGGAGGCAGAGTGCGTGGTTTTATGTGAGATGGTGCTCTGGCATGAGCTGAGCCTGTCTGCAGCTGTCGGGAACAACTCCCTAAGCTGATCCGGGATAATGCTATACCATATACTCTTAAGCGCATTATAATCCTCGCGGTTATATAGCAACTTTGGTTTGGCTTTATCAAAACATGTCGTGTAAGGTGTCATACGAATTGGAATACTATCCCCTCGCCAGTTCTGGCGACGGGGATAGCATTCCACCCTTCTAGAGGGAGAAGACATGTTACTTTACTGAAACGCGGTTGATTTAAAATGAGCCTCAGATCCACAAAATGGATGCCCCTGCCACAGACACGGGTCTGACCTCCTGCTGCTGACCGAAACCCGGCAGAGGAGGCCTGGACAAAGAGTTTCCTGTCACAGGGCGGTGTCAAACCACCCCAGACAGGAGATAGTGGATTGGAGTAGGGAGGTTTCAATGAAACCAGACACTGCCTGGGGAGCACAAGGCTGCCCCTTGCAGGATCCGGCCAAACCGGTTCTGGGGCCTCCCAGCCCCTGTCCCAGCGCGGCCAGGATCAAAGGAGAGGGGTGTAACCACCCCCTTCCTGGGTCCCACCCATAGGAGGGGACCTAGCAGGATGTCCAACCCCCTAGATTCGAATAAGAGGGGGAGCAGTCCCAACGGACCTCAGATCATCCTGAAGAAACATAAGAAACGAAATCTGGACCCTTCGACTTTCTACACGACGTGAGAAGACTGAAGAATCTCCCTTGTGGTCAAGGAGTGACCACCCTGTGCAAACAGGCACCATCCAGCCCTCGACCCTTGCTTTGTTGCAGTTCCCGCCGGAACTCGAGCGACAGAGATCGACGAGATCAAGCTTGCCTGCCTTCTACCTGCCCGATCCACAGTCCCTGCAGAGCTGAGACCCGTGGAGGCGACCGGAAGCGTGGGGCACGCCATCTTGAAAAGGCCACGAGACGCTGACCGTGCGGCCCACGAGTGACCCTCGAAGCTGTACACCGGGGTTTGAGAAGCCCCAGCCCCGAGCTCCACTTGCACCAAAGCTCACCCCTCCACACTCGCTGAGTGCTGCGTGGGGCCCTTCTGCTTGTGTGCGCTCGACGCGTTGGCCCGGTCACTTGCCAGCTGGCTTGTGGCCCCTGTGCCGATGAACTTTGAAATCCGACTTGCTTTTCTGGTTGCTCCAGATCTGCACCAGCTCCTGTGAAAAGGAGCACCCACTCTGACCCTCCTGGTTCGAGTGATAAGCAATCTCCCGGTTCCGCGTGGATTGCTTTTGCCAAGTGCTGTTTGCTACAATCTTCAAGCCGACGGTGCTGACGGCGAGAGCCTACGTGGGACAGATCGTGACCTGCTCCTGGACGTCGCAGATGCCCCAGAGCCCACGTGACAGCGGAGAGAAGCCTATCGACAACCGCCTGATTGCGCCCGACATTGCCTGGTTCCGTCCTGGTTCCACCCTGGTCACTGCTGAGTGACCCAGACTCTGTCCCCTCTGCTTTCAGGTACTTTTCTACATCGATCCACCCTTGGATCGCACCGGACACTTCTGCTTCACAGCGCCTGCAGCTGCAACAGCTCCAAGCACCCAGAACCTGCGTGACAGAACCCGACGCCACTTCGACCCTGTGCACCCACGGCCTGTGGGTGAGGTAACTTTGCAACGCCGGTGTCTTTACACTGGTACACACCTCTAGGGTCTGTGTCTAAAGTTTTGTGTTCCTAGGTTCAGCGGAAGTATCTTTTTATTCACTTTAACTGACTTTTACGCACCATTGACAGTGCATTGGTGCGCGCTGCACTTTCCGTGCTGCACCCGTCTCCTGTGGGCTACTCCCGACTTCTTCATTGCTTGTCCTGACTGCTCCCAGCGAATCTCTAGGCCCTAGGCCTAACCATTGTTCGTAAAGTGTTCCTTATACCACTTTTTTGATATATGGTCTGAGTGGCCACCCGCCCTCATCCATAAACGTGCAACTTTCTATGTGTAACAGTGCTTTTGATTTAACGCTTGTGCCCCTTTCCTCATAAAGAGTACTGGGGAGTAATTTAGTAATAAATACATATATTTTTATAATATATACTTGTGTGGTGTCCTTTCATTTGATTACAGGATTGTATGTGGTAAAACAGCTCGCTTAACACGACCTCTTAAGTTAAGCCTTTAAGGCTGCTTAGTCCATGCTACCACTAGGATAGCTTGTCTACAAGGTTGACTTACAACCTGACATCTTTGGGGTTTGTTTGGACTGATAACCAGTGGTTCCAGAATTGGAAACACTACCTATCAGGCCAACTTCTCACAGTACCACATACATGCTTCTTCATCCCAACCAGCGTTTTACCAAGATCAACAGAGACTATCCGCATGATTAACAAAACAGTGTTCCTAACAAAGCGTGTGTGTTTACTTCAAGGGAGGCTTCCATCACCAGTACATGTTGAATCCAGTTTAAAAGCTCTGCTTGGATCCTTCAAAACATTGTTGGCTCAGTTTTAAAGCTCTATTCCTCCACCACATTTTAATCCAAGTTTTAAAGCTCTGCTCAGTCAATACATTTTAAATCCAGTTTAAAAGCTCTGATTGGCTCCTTCAAACAATTTAAGCTCCATTTTAAAGCTCTGCTCGTGTCCTTCAACACATTTTACACCCAGTGTTAAAGCTATGCTTGGTTTCTCGCCGACACTTCATAAACCATATATAATCACTTTTGGCACTGTACACCAGGCCCGATCTGTGAATATCGTGCAAGAGGGCGCTCTGTGTTCTTATTGTCGGCTTGCAGAAACATCTGAAAAAGGATAGTGTGGTGCCCAATGCTTTGGTATCACAAGTGGCTCAATTTCCTTATTATTTGTAAAAATCTTGGAACTTTACCAAAGCTGACGTTATCATATGTCGATCTTTGTGTTGCAAATTTTTGGTGATCAACATTTTACTTTGTAAGTTTGAGACCCTTAACAGGCATCCGAGGAAATGGACTATCTTAGTTTACCTCCTTGCACAAAACCAAACATATCAAGCCAAAAGGGTCCGATCATCTTTAAATCTACCTACTTTACAAGTGGAGAAAGACAGTTGCCTCTGGTCACCAGGCCAGTGGCAATACAGGCCTCTTGTATCCTGTTGCATCAATGTAACTTGAACAGGTGGTCAGCCTTATGACCCCTGAAGCCCACTTCTTTGTCCTGGATACAAGAGGGAGCAGGCCCAGTCCTTCAGGGCTCCTCTCAGGTCACAGACAGCAGGTTCAGTTCCCTTCATTTCTTCCTCGGTTCCACCAGTGTTCTGAAATGGGTGCTGGGGGTGCTAGATTTATGTCTGGCACAAGCTAGTAGGTGGGAGTGACTCCTGGGTATGTCCTAACCAATAGGGTAAAAGTTCCTGGTTTTAACCCTACCCTCTTCTGGTATTTCAGGATTACAAAAGTCTTGGGCCACACTAAACATTGGCACTGGGAGTGTATCTGGGAGTGTACTTTTGGTATCACTATTGTCCTCCCACATCTAACGTCAAAATCCAGCTTGAATTAGTCATTGTACCCACAATAAACCCAGAGTCATAAATCTGGTAGGACAAAAGCAGGGATTTCCAGCCGCCAGAGACTGGATACACAAGAATTGTCTTGACACTGTGTTTCTTTCCTTTCAAATGCACCCCAAAGTGTTCTGTCAACCCAGCAGACCTGTCATGCAGACTTTTTTGGAGAGCAAATTAAAATTAGCCTCCGGGAGTTTCAGATAGAGAAAAGGTAACTTTCTAAATGTTAATTTTCCTTAATATTTATTAATAATCTCACTTCACCATTCAATTGTATTTATAATAACTATTAAAAATAGTTGTTTAGTTATTTTCTAGCTCTAGTGGCATCTAACATCCAGGCCCTGGTACATTTTGTACCATATACTGGGGACTTGTAGCCAAGTTAAACATACCAGTTAGGAATATGCAAGTTCAACCATGTTCAAACGGGGAGCACAAGCTCGTTACTCCTGGTTAGCAGAGGTAAAGTGCACAGAGTTCTGAAGCAAACACAAATATAGGGTCCAGCAAAAGAACATATCCGGGTGACCAGACAAAAAAGGTGGATTTCCTAAAGTCTGTAATATCAATAATTTCTGGAGTCTTGACTAATTTGTTTGCATGAGATTCAAACCCCTGCCTTCGGCGCTGATGCCCACCTGTCCTCACTATACCATATGCTGGTTCTAAGAGAGGATAACGGAGGGGGCATCAGTTTGTGGATGACACCACCACCCTAACTTTGAATCTGTCATCTCTCTCACCCCAGCCCTGCTGTACAAGTGCCCTGCCCA
The DNA here is from genome assembly GCF_964263255.1 of Lissotriton vulgaris. NCBI lineage: Eukaryota > Metazoa > Chordata > Amphibia > Caudata > Salamandridae > Lissotriton > Lissotriton vulgaris. The sequence goes on from NC_141698.1 coordinate 22,831,549, forward strand.
GCGGAAGAGCTGCGGCCTGTGCCTGAAGGCTGACCCCCGCTTCGAGTGTGGCTGGTGCGTCTCGGAGGGCAGGTGTCTGCTTCGACAGGACTGCCCCACACCCAAAGCCAACTGGATGCACCTGAGCAAGCGGAACACCCGCTGCAGCAACCCGCGTGTGGCCCAGGTAAGGCCTTATAGTCTGCCTTGTGTCTGTAAAGTGTGGTGGCACAGTCCGGGTAGTGCCTTGGGGCTCAGTTTGGGATTACGTTTTTTGTGGGAGGTGCTGGTTAATATGTTCATGGTGTGCTTTGAGTTCTAGTTGTACTAACTAGTACAGACATGCAGAAACCTTGGAACTAATATTGTGCGGAGGCCTGTAGGATTTTAAAATATGATACTAGCATGCCCATTGTGTTTTCTGTTTCCCGATACCTATTCGCCATGTGGTGTGTGCGGCCGAGCTATTTTAAAATCAGGCTCTGCTTAATTTGATCACTCCATTACTTTTTTGTGATTTTATACGGTTATCAACCTCACCCTTTTTAAAATTTTAAATACCCTCAATGCCTATTTTAATGTATTTAGTACATTTTATAACTTTTAATAGGAATTATTTGATACTGTATTGCACATGCACGTTACTTTTTGGAATTTATATGTATGAATTTGTTTTTCTTACTTGTGCTTTTATGGTCATATTGGCTGAAATAAAGAATTCTTGAATTGAAAAAAAAAAACTAACCGTTGTCAGTCCGTGTGGTTGTAAAGTGCCTTGTGATGTGGTGTGCATGAAATGTGCTAAATCAGCAGTATGCTAGAGTGAAACACTGCTGTTGTGCCTTTTTAGCTGATGTGGGATATACTGTGCTTCTCCAAACAGATCCGTCCTCTGACTGGACCGAAGGAGGGAGGTACTCGAGTGACCATCACTGGCGAGAACCTGGGCCTTCGTTACAATGAGGTGTGGGTGCAGGTGGCTGGCGTCCAGTGCACCTCACTGCCGTCCGAGTACATCAGTGCCGAGAGGTATGGCTGCGCTGTTCGCGGATTATAAAAAGTCCCTTCCAGGGTGATGGATCTTCTGGGTGTGACGTGTGTGCATAGCTTTAGACCTCCTCTGGCACCGTTGGCTGCTCAGCCAGCCTGGGGTTCCAAGTATCTCTTGGGTTTAAGGGATTAAAAACAGGGAGTGCTCAAGTGTGCATTTTGTCGTGTGTAAACTGTCAAACCAGGCACTTAAAGGCATCAAATTAAATTTGACGCAGTTTATTCCTTGTAATATATGAGAAGGAAAGCATGTTTAGCCAGTGCAAAAAATAAATATATATATATAAAAAATAAAACAAAACAAGTGTGTGTATATATATATGTTTGTGTATGTGTGTATATATATGTATATATGTGCCTATATATATATATATATATGTGTGTGTGTATATATATATATATATATTTGTGTGTATATGTTGCATACGGTAAATCACTCGGAAAGATGTTTCTCGAGCCCACTGGTCGATTGTAGGATGTTTATTTAGGTAGAAAAACAACAAGTTTCGACCACAGCTGTGGTCTGGATCACTATATATATATATATATATATATATATATATATATATATATATATATATATATATATATATATGTACTCCCAATTACCTCCTTTGTTCCGAAGTAGACCAGGACACACGGAGTTCGTTTGCAAAATTTATTAGCAGAGTGAAAAAGTGCGACGCGTTTCGCCGATAAGGCTTGCTCAATATATATATTTTTTCAAACCGTTCCGGTAAACTTGCCAGTTCCGCTCACGGGTGGGTCGAGGTAAGGCTCCCGGTCACCCTATAAATTCAATCCAAATTCCCATTGTAAAGAAAGGAATGTACTCGACACTCCACATTTGCTGGTCCATGTAGAATTTAATGGCAGGCGCTCAGGCGTGCACTCACGACGCCTTCAACAGTGATTACCTCGAGGCAGCATACATCGCCAATGTCTTCAATTTAAAACATGTCCGTCCGACGCGTTTCGAGGATCCGACTCTTAATCATGGACTGCTCTCAGAAGCGTTGAAAGGCTCACCTATAATTTCACTCGTTTTTATTGGCTACACGCTCCCACAGTGGGCGTGGCTTACATAAGCAGCCACATATGCATGTTGGTAGTTGTAGTCTGAGTAGGTGAGTATTAGTGTCCAACCTATCGTAGGCTCCATGCTTCTGTGTATTTTTTGTAGCCAAATAAACATACAAAGCCAGAAGTCTTTTTCCTACTAAAGGAGGTCAAAAGCTACAAAGAATACACAGAAGCATGGAGCCTACGATAGGTTGGACACTAATACTCACCTACTCAGACTACAATTACCAGCATACATATGTGGCCACTGGAATCAAGCAAGCCGGGCTGAAGACGGCTGGAATGCCAGAAACCGGTCCTCGGAAGCTTGTTTCCGGTCCAGGGAAGACATGGCTTGGCAGTTCGGGCTGGACTGTTCCCATGAGGCACAGGGTCAGACTGATTTGCATATAGCCATGTCTGAACTGGGGTGGCAGAGTGGGCTAAATAACGGTGATGGATTAAACCCGGATCTTTTGACTCGGTGTGAGTGTTTGATTGATTCAGATGCTCCGTCCATCACCACCCCCTTTTGTACCTCCATCACCAGAGGTAGCACTGCTAAGCACGGTACCATCACCAGAGATAGTACTGCTTAGCACGGTACCATCACCAGAGATAGCTCTGCTAAGCATGGCACCATCAAGAGATAGTACGCCTCAGCATAGCATCACCACCAGAGAGAATACAGCTCAGCACAGCTTCATCACCAGCACAGATAGGCGCGGCAGCACCCCCTGAGGCAGCACGGCTAAGCACGGCACCTGCCATGGTTGTGCCGCGGCTCGTAACCGCTTGGACGGTCCTGTGTCCTCCCCCGGCAGGTCTTTATGCTGCGTCTGATTCGCAGGCCATGAGCAGGCCTTCCACGGGACCATCTGGCGGCAGAGATAATATCTGGCCAATTTCAGAGGCAGAAATACAGGCAGCCACTTTGACGTAGTACATAAAAAAATGTAAATGCACAGATAATGCATGGAGCATGAATCAAATCTGACGAGGTAAACGCTCGGCTTGGCCTCCAAGCTACAGCGCTAATTAGGAGAGGGTAAATAAACCATTAATCAGAGGGCAGCTTTATGATGAACGCCAAAAATCCCCTTTCGTTCTTGCTAATTAAAATGCTATAAAGCGTATTTCCTTCAGTAGGCTCGAACTGGATCAGCCTGACCCGCCGCATGTGTTCCATAATGAAAGTGTTCCATAAAGGACAGTGCGCACGAGACTCACTCGTCGCGTGTTCCGGGACTCACTCGTCGCGTGTTCCATAAAGAACAGTGCGCACGAGACTCACTCGTCGCGTGTTCCATAAAGGACAGTGCGCACGAGACTCACTCGTCGCGTGTTCCATAAAGGACAGTGCGCATAAGACTCACTCGTTGCCTGTTCCATAAAGGACAGTGCGCACGAGACTCACTCGTCGCGTGTGCCATAAAGGACAGTGTGCATGCGACTCACTTGTTGTGTGTTCCATAAAGGGCAGTGCTCATGAGGCCTCACTCGCAGAATTTGTTCCATAAAGGACAGTGACCCGCCCCATGTGTTCCATAAAGGACAGTGCACATGGGGTCTGACCCGTCACGTGTTCCAGACAGGACAGTGCACATGGGGCCGGACTCATCGCATGCTTTCCATAAAGGACAGTGTGCATGAGGCCTCACTTGCAGCATTTGCTCCAAAAAGGACAGTGCACATGGGGCCTGACTCTCCACATATGCTCCATAAAGGATAGTGTGCATAGTGCTGACTCGCTGCATGTGTTCCGTAAAGGACAGTGTGCATGGGGCCTCACTTGCAGCATTTATTCCATAAAGGACAGTGTGCATGGGGCCTGACTCGCCGCATGTGTTCCCCTAAAGGACAGTGCGCATGGGGCCTGACTCTCCACATATGCTCCATAAAGGACAGTGTGCATGGTTCCCAACTCGCCACATGTGTTCCGTAAAGGACAGTGTGTATGGGGCCTGACCTGCAGCATGTGTTCCATAAAGGACAGTTCACATGGGGCCTGACTCGCCAAATGTGCTCCATGAAGGACATTGTGCATGGGGCCTGACCTCCCACATGTGTTCCAAATAAGACAGTGCGCATGGGGCCTTACCTGATAAGTGTTCCATAAAGGACAGTATGCATGAAGCCTGACCCGTCACATGTGTTCCATATAGGTCTGTGTGCATGGGGCCTGACCCGCCACAAAACGTGTTGTTACATCGCATGCCATTACAACGCAAGTGGTTACAACGACTTGCTGTAGGGGGCGCTGAAGTTTGGAATAGTATAATTTACTATTCCAACTCCAGTGTGTGCAACAGTGGGGAAGGTGTTGGATTGAAAATCCAACATCTTCTGCCCCTTCAGCAAGTGCTTGTAACGACTTGTGCTGTAATGGCATGCGGTGTAACAATGCGTCGTAACGACTCGCGTTGTAATGGCATACATTGTAAACGATGGGTTGTAAACGTTGTTTACCCTTAGGGCGTCAGCAGTGCTTAAGTTGAACCGGTGGTGGCGCTGCTCATTTAATTTACAGGTGAGCACAGCAAAGGTTTTTTATGAATACATTGTACATTAAAAAATATCACTCCCTGCCTCCCCAGCCGTTCCTATAGCTTTGGGGTCCTGGAATAGTCTGAACTGTCACCCTTGCAGGACAGAGATGGTTAGTAGTTGTCTTGGTACTCTCATTGGCGGCGATGACATGGGCACTTTATGGTGCAGGCTGCAGTGGCCTCCTGGTCAGGGCCCTGGCTCTTATATTATAAATTAAGCACTGGTGCGGTACCTGTAGTAGTTATTTTTATAGTCACTTTAGCCCACCCTCGTCTCCTCTACAGAATACCTCAGTGCTCAACTCACCAACCTGCTGCGCATGGAATCTGAGTTGAGCAGGACCAGGGGGTGTTAATGTCGTCTTTAGAAGTCAATCTTTCAGACATGTTCTGCTGCCCTCAGCCTGACTTCACACAGTTTGCTAATTAGTATGCGAGGGAGTTTGTGTTGCTGACAGTTGTGTGCGCCCTCTCCAGCTCAGTCTAGCACCCTCAGTGCTCACCAGGTCTCTTCTCTCTGTCGCCCTCCAGGATTGTGTGCCGGATGGATGAGTCGCTGGTCCCGAACCCTGCTCCGGGCCCGGTGGAGCTGTGCGTGGCAGACTGCAGCGCCGACTACCGCACGCAGTCCGAGCAGATCTACACCTTTGTGGTAAGTCCTCGATGGCAGCTCGTGCCCGACTTGGCTGGAGGGCAGCAATTGAGGCTGTGCCTGGCCTGGCTGTCTGGAGGGGCAGCGACAATTGAGGCTGTGCCTGGCTTGGCTGTCTGCAGGGCAGCGAGGCTGTGCCTGGCTTGTCTAGAGGGCAGCGAGGCTGTGCCTGGCCTGTCTGGCGGGCAGTGCGGAGGTGCTTGGCCTGTCTGGCGGGCAGCAAAGCTGTGCCTGGCCTGTCTGGCGGGCAGCGAGGCTGTGCCTGGCCTGTCTGGCGAGCAGCGAGGCTGTGCCTGGCCTGTCTGGTGGGCAGCGAGGCTGTGCCTGGCCTGTCTGGCAGGCAGCGAGGCTGTGCCTGGCATGTCTGGCGAGCAGCAAGGCTGTTCCTGGCATGTCTGGCGAGCAGCGAGGCTGTTCCTGGCATGTCTGGAGGGCAGCGAGGCTGTGCCTGTCTGGCGGGCAGCGAGGCTGTGCCTGGCCTGTCTGGCGGGCAGCGAGGCTGTGCCTGGCCTGTCTGGCGGGCAGCGAGGCTGTGCCTGGGCTGTCTGGCGGACAGCGAGGCTGTGCCTGGCCTGTCTGGCAGGCCTGTCTGCAGGGCAGCGAGGCTGTGCCTGGCCTGTCTGGAGGGCAGCGAGGCTGTGCCTGGCCTGTCTGGCGGGCAGCGAGGCTGTGCCTGGCCTGTCTGGCGGGCAGCGAGGCTGTGCCTGGCCTGTCTGCAGGGCAGCGAGGCTGTGCCTGGCCTGTCTGGAGGGCAGCGAGGCTGTGCCTGGCCTGTTTGGCGGGCAGCAAGGCGGTGCCTGGCCTGGCTAAAGGGCAGCGAGGCTGTGCCTGGCCTGGCTGGAGGGCAGCGAGGCTGTGCCTGGCCTGTCTGGCGGGCAGCGAGGCTGTGCCTGGCCTGTCTGGCGGACAGCGAGGCTGTGCCTTGCCTGTCTGGCGGGCAGCGAGGCTGTGCCTGGCCTGTCTGCAGGGCAGCGAGGCTGTGCCTGGCCTGTCTGCAGGGCAGCGAGGCGGTGCCTGGCCTGGCTAAAGGGCAGCGAGGCTGTGCCTGGCCTGGCTGGAGGGCAGCGAGGCTGTGCCTGGCCTGGCTGGTGGGCAGCGAGGCTGTGCCTGGCCTGTCTGGCGGGCAGCGAGGCTGTGCCTGGCCTGTCTGGAGGGCAGCGAGGCTGTGCCTGACCTGTCTGGCGGGCAGCGAGGCTGTGTCTGACCTGTCTGGCGGGCAGCGAGGCTGTGTCTGACCTGTCTGGCGGGCAGCGAGGCTGTGCCTGGCATGTCTGGCGGGCAGCGAGGCTGTGCCTGGCCTGTCTGCAGGGCAGCGAGGCTGTGTGTCTGCAGGGCAGCGAGGCTGTGCCTGGCCTGTCTGGCGGGCAGCGAGGCTGTGCCTGGCCTGTCTGGCGGGCAGCCAGGCTGAATATTAAAGGTGGCAGATGCCTGGCCAGAGCAGGTGATGCTTCTTAAACCCCCTACTGTGTATCCGATCTTCCTCCTGTGTTTCTACTCCTTGCCACTTCACCTCTGTTTTCCTCCTCTTCTTTCTCTCTCCTCCCTTACTGCCATTCCCTTTTCCTGTCACTTCTATTCCCTCATCCCCCTTCTAGGGCTCTGCCATTTAGTTCTGGACTCTCTACTTATTCCTACTTATTCTCATTTCGTCTCTTCGCTCACCACCCCCTCTTTACTGTATTGTTCATTTCCTTCATACTCCCTTCTCCCCTTCAATAGCTCCAGTCTCTGACAGAGTCTTCTGTATCAGGACTCGTCTGGGGGTTTTCGGTGGGTGCCTAGCACTAGGAATGAAGTTGTAGGTGGCTGTTGTGGTGCACGAATGCAGGGATCAGGTTTGTCCTGCCCTTAAGACCCCATTGTGCTTGTCACTAGATGCAAGTGACACTTGAAGGCGGTGTCAGGTGAGAGCGCCCTAGAGATGGCCTCTGTCAGAGATATGTAGCTTTGACGTTCCCTTTATCCAGAAAGGCCGTTCTTTAGATGATGTACACGGGCTGGTGTTTGGGAGGCAGCGGAAATATGGAGGTCCAGAGTCAATGCTGTAGCTCCTCATAAGCTTCTGTCCTCTTCTAGACGCCTAGTTTCAACAAAGTGAGTCCATCACGGGGTCCGGCATCAGGCGGAACTAGAATTACCATCACTGGAAGGAACCTGGACTCCGGCAGCGCCGTCTCCATCCTGGTCCGAGAAGAGGAGTGTCAGTTCGTCAGGTGAGTTGGGGTACTCGATGGGGTCTTCTTAAACTCTTGCTGTCTCCTTGCGCAGTCCTGGCCATGAAGCTCTGCCCCTGTGCAGCGTTAGATAGAATAAGGCATGGGTACTCACAAAAATGTTCTTGGGGCCATAAGGTACACTGTGGGCTGTTCCCGAGGGCCGCATCTATACAGTGGCACGCCCCATCCCCAACTCACTCTCCAATGCGATAAATCTTGGACCTTCTCTGGACCACCCTCCAGGGACCTCCCTCCATCCCTTCCTCTGAACCCCTTGACTAGCAGAGGTGTCCCACGTTGTACCTGGACTGTTCCGGGACACTCCTCCACGACAATTGGGAATTCAGTTGCGATGCGTGGGCCACTGCTATAGAAAAAAAGTGACTGGTCCTGATGATGGCCTAAACACTTCAACAGGCTGAAACGCCGTCGACTTTTACAGCGAAATGTCGACGCTATTTCCTCATGGATACCCAGCTTGATTTTATTGTTTGGGTATCCCAACTATGTAAATCTCACCATCATTTGTGTTTGTTGCGCCCCTTCCTGTCGCTGTGCATACTTCCTCACGTGTCCATTGCGACGTCACCATTTAGACGAGCACTTGTGCACAGTATCCCACAAGTTACATGTTATTCAATGTAACGCAGTGCTACCCTTACATATATTTGAATATATGAAGTTAAATATGACAAATATATGCATTTACTAAACTCTATTCTATGATGTCAAAACATTTCTTGCCTCCCTGGTTTCTCCTTCCACTTCCAGCGATTATTTGTGCTGCTTGAAATTGACCTTTAACTTACACCCTTAGAGACATTGTTGTAAGTTACATAAAAATAATTGGCAACGCCAATATGTCTTAAGTGAGATCTATTGACTTTGTCAATGCTTGTTCAGTCAAGGTGCCTGTATTATTAAAATATCACAAAATATACCCTTACAACATCATTTTTTGTTTCTGGGCTTTTGTTTCTACAGCCTTTTCAGCTTGTTTTATGAACAGGTGAGCCCTGCTCATAAAACAAGCTTCACTAACTGAAGAAAGCAGCCCAGAAGTACAAAACAATGTTGCTTGGCTAACACCAGCAACAAACAAAACGGTACTCAAGCAGCAGCTTTTTCTGCTACAACACTTCGGAGGAAGACCTGAGGGCATCAAGGGAAAGTGTGTCGGACCGCCAGTGGCCCAAGGGCCGTACTTTGAGAACCACTGAAATAAGGCCTTCCAACATGGTCAGTGCTCATGGATTTAAACGGGTCCTCTATGGAGAGGCCACCCTTCTACATGTGTGCCCCACTGAGAACACTACACTTAGAAATCTGGAACCACTGCTCCCTCTGCGTCCTTGCAGATCACAGGGCAAGCGTTGGCTATCCCCTGGAATGAGTGTTAAAAAGCACCATTTCACATTCTGCCTCAACAAGGACTTCAGAATCAGCAGCCAGACAATTATTTGGTGACCCCGGGCATGTACTCCTACTTTAGAAGAATGTACTGATTATCACTGACGAAAGGGCACAGTTGTAACACGTGGTTATTCTTCTGAGACATTTGTTGCTCCTGTGTCCTTTCTCTTTATGGATTAAGTCTTTGTGTGCACCAGCGATATGACTCCCAGTCCATTCTGCCCCCACTCGGGGCAAGTCAGTGTGTGCATAAGGGATAGGACTTCATCCTGGCCTGCTCTTCCCCAGTCTAGGCACAATCTTGAGGTGTGTGTCAGTGATGTGACTGTTAGTTCTGCCCCCTCCTCCGGGACAAGTCTGTCTGTGTTTCTGTGATGTACGTATGTATGTTCTGCCCTGCCCCTCTGGGCAAAGTCTCGTTTTGTATGTCAGTGATTGTACACTGTCTGTTCTGCCCTGAGCCCACCTCCAGGACAAGTCTGGGTAGGAAACAGTGGCATGTGGCTGTATGTTCTTCCAAGCCAGTGTGTGCAGCTGTAAACTAGATGTTCCTACCCCTCTAGACGTCTCTGGGTAACAACAATGTGCATTTTAGGTTGTCTTCTACCCCCAGGTGTGTGTGTGCATTCAACAGTAATGCATGCCTCAGTCAGGTGCACCCTGCCTCTAAGAGAAGTCTCAGCGTGTTCTTCAGTGACTTGGGTCTGTTGGTTCACCTTACCTCTTAGAGAGGTCTCAGTGTATAATCAGTGGTGTATACCTGTCCGACGTGTCCCTGAGCCTTCAACCTCTATTTATGGGCGTCATTGGTGGGTTTCTGTTCCATCCATTCTCTGCCTTAGGCTTGTCTTTGTTTGCAGCAGCGACCTGGCTCGCTCTCTTTTGATTACTGTAGAAATGTCAGTGAGTGCATCTGTGATGGCTTTATTCTGCTTCCTCCCTGTAGACGAAGCCTCCGAGAGATTGTCTGCATCACACCACCATCGTCGCTAGGTCCCAGCCAGGCCACCATCACCCTCAGCATAGACCAAGCCAACATCTCCAACCCGGACGTCGCGTACACCTACTCTGAGGACCCTTCCATCTCCAGGATCGAGCCGGAGTGGAGCATCTTCAAGTAAGAGCTTTCAGGCCCCGGCAGTGCGTGGGTGCCTGAGGGTGGGACCCAACCTTGGAGCCCCCTTGTAGAAGATCAGCCCTCCACAGAGGAGTCCTGCTTGAGTGACCCTCTCCAGTGTGCACAGCCCCTTCCAGCTGTTGTCTCTCAGTTTAGTCTGTTCATGGGCAGAAGAACCAGCTCTTGATTTAAGGAGAATTGTGCCCTAGTGTCTGATGGTTTCCAAGCTAGTTTAAAGAGTGTGGTCTTGCTGTCCTTAGATTTCATAGCCGTAGGACCATCCTACCAACCCTGTTTGTCTTCTCCCTCCTCAGCGGCAGCACCCTGATCACTGTCTCTGGGACGAACCTGCTCACCATCCAGGAGCCAAGGGTGAGAGCCAAGTTTGCCGGGGTTGAAAACATCAACGTGAGTCTTCTTTACGCCACTTCTATTGCGCTTTACCACGATACCCTACCCTTATTTTCTTTTTTGAAGGCGTCCAGAACCACTACCTTGAAAGAGCCTCTTTAAAAGAATGAATGTTTTTATTTCCTATTGTAAGACGTACCGGCCCAATTCGGAGCCCTGTAGCAATGGACATAGTACATAGTCTAATTTCTATAGGATATGCTAAATCGGCAGGAGATTCCTCAAGCGGAACTTTCTCCACCTTCCTATCCCCCATGATGGAGGAAATTCTAGCTAGACTTTTTCTCACCAGAAAAGCACATCCCCTGGACGGTGGCGGGTTTGCCATTACCCCTCAGCAGTAAGTCGGCCTTAAGTGTGGTCATTCCCCCAACCACATTCACTTCTCTCTGCGAGGCTCCGTGGATGTCTGCCCGTGTGTGAGTAGGATGTGTGTGAGAGAGAGAGTTTGGGAAATTGAGTTGTGTGTGTCTAGAGCACAAGGTGGATGGACGCTCTGGATCTCCTTGTCCGCTCAGACTGACAGCAGTGGTGCTTGTCGACGGAAGATCGACTCCTGTAGCCGAACACTTGCTTTCCGCTCCTTTCATGGTAAATGTCCGAGCTATCTGAAGCGGCGCTTATGTAGCTATAAACAGAATAGGCTCCCGAGATCCAATTCCTTGAACCTACTTTGCGGCCCGAGGTTCAAGAAAGTGCGGATAGGAGGGAGATCCTTCACGGCTGTGGCTACTAAGCTTTGGAATGCCTTGCCTAACTTTTTGCGACAGATAGAATCTGAGCCACTTCTCAGGAAAGCCCTAAAAACCTGGCTTTTTGGCCTTGAATCGAAGGGCTGAGCCAGCGTAAGGAGCTCCTGCTGCACACACTTCTGTCTTGCTTTAGCGCCGGGACACCTCTACTTGAGGCTGTTCGAGCAGTAGCGGACCCCTTCCCCCAAGCGCCTTGAGACCCTTCCGGGTGAGTAGCGCGCTATACAAGTGTTATGATTGATTGATTGATTGAGGTAGCTGTTTGTGTTTTTACAAATACCGTTATTATTATTATTATACTGTTCTATCCCTGTAAGCATACTTTGTTCTTATTCTTCAATCCTTGCTCTTCCTTCTCCACAGACCTGCGAGATCCTGAACGACACGACCATGCTGTGCAAGGCTCCGGGCATTGTGTACGGCAAGAAGAGCATCGTCCCGGAGGACGGGGTGCTACCCAACGAGTTCGGCTTCATCCTGGACAACGTGCGTGCTCTCCTGGTGCTCAACGGGACAACGTTCACCTACTACCCTGATCCGTCCTTCGAGTCCTTCGGCCCGTCTGGGGTGATGGAACTGAAGCCAGGCTCCCACATCATCTTAAAGGTAGAAACATGTGTCTGTCAAAGAGGCTTCTCTGTTCTTGGGGGGCAGGGAGTGGTCCACACTCTAGGAACCTAGTCTACAGTGCTGTCTGTGGGGAGTGTTGAGTTGCTAGCCAAGGGCTCCGCCATGTTCACACTGCCTTCTGTGAAAGTTTGCCCGTCCTTCTTAGAGAAGCTGGCAGTATCCTGCTTTTGTTTCGCTGTAGGACCTCTGAAATGATTCGAAGAGATAGGCATTCCCACCCTCAAACCAGGCCCTGCGACGGATGCTCTTTACCAGAGGTCTTGCTTCAGCTGACAAAGCAGGCAGGGCTCCGCCTGCATGATGGAGCATCGCATCAAACAGTTTTCCTTTTTATTTTCAAAAAGAAAATCCTGAAACGGGATGACTCCCATAGCGAGCGGGTCATTATTCCTTTTTTTCCTGGCAATTACCGCAAGGGTTTGCCTGGCAGTGACGGACAGTGAAAAAATGGCTATATGTCCGCCCATCATAATTGGGTGGGCAGACGTATAGCCATTTCTTTGACTCTGACGGCTGTTACTCTGTCAGTCAAGTTTGGATAAGGAGGTGATGGAGTAGTCACTGCCGTAGCCAAACTTAAGGTCTGCCCACATCAAAATCGTAACGTTTTGCGACAGAGTATTCATACCGCAAAGATATAAATCCGCCTCAATGCAATTAAGCATGGGCGGAAAATCCGTTACGCTCGCGGATTTTGCGGATTTTCGGTAAATTCGCAATCCGCGAGATTCGCGAATTTCCCGCAAAATCCGCAAATCCGCGAGCAGCGGATTTTATGGCTTGCTTGCACTGTTCGCGTGAGTTCGCGGCTTCCCAGTTCAACTTCACGCCCCGCGAATAAGCGCTAAATTGCAGAAATACGATTTTAGCAAAACTGAAACTACTTACCAGGTTCAAAAGTTCAAGCTCATCATTAGTAGCCATTTCCTGTAGTGCTTCCTGAGGGGCCCCTCCAGAGTTCAGTTGCCTACTTGCAACTATTATGTGACCCTGCTCTGAACCTCAGAATAGTTACACATATGCCACAAAGGTCCTGAATTACAGCTAAGGGAGACAAGCAGGAGCCAGGCTGGAAGTTCAAATCCATTAATCAGCCCCTAATTCATTATCGTCAGTTGGGGCAGGGCAGGTGTTGTAACTAATTTCGCAACAATGAAAGCACTTAGCAAGTGCAAAAGATCACTAATCAGGAAGCACTAAGGAAGCAGGTGCCAGCTAAAAAAATATTCTGTGACACATTAATCAGCCCCAAAATAATTCAGGTCACTTGAGGCAGGGAAGGTGTGCTTTGCTTTGCCACAATAATGTACACTGGACAACCAGAGGGTGCTGTGATGAAACAGAGGGTGGCATGGGTGGGCCAGAGGGTGGCATGAGTAGTCAGAGAGTGGCAGTGGTGACAGAGAGTGGCAGTGATGAAGAAGAGTGTCCCAAACAGGCTGGACACGTAGAAACAACAAGTTCGCAAAACTTGCGACCCGACAGGTAAGTTCGCGTTTGCGAAATTGTACAAAACCCTCGCGAACTGGCAGAAACCCGTGCGAACACAAAAGAAAAATCGCGAGAATTCGCGGATTTTGCGGATTGCGAGTTTGCAAATCCGCAAAATTCGCGAACGCGAGATTCGCAAAATTCGCCCATGCTTAAATGCAATGCTTGCTCACCGCAGACATCCTAGGCCTGTCCGCACATGTTAGTAAGTACCAGCTCTATGCACATGGCAAGAAGTGCTCCCATGCCTGGGGCCTGATGCCGGCTGCTGATTCCCACTCTCAGCCTAGCTTTCTGCCTTGCAGCCGTGATGGCTGTGTGACAGATGCTGCTAGTGCAGGAGATGAATGATAAAGTGCCCCAGACTAATCATTTGTCATCAGCGTCTGCCTCTGGAGCTGCCCATCAGCCTGCAGACGAAGGCGCGAGGAGGCGGGGCTGCATCACAGTGACAGCCTGATGCGCCCCAAATAGATTTGATTAAAAGAAAATAGATATGAGAGATGTACTGCTGGAAATAAATAACCAAATAAGAGACGGAAGCTCGTCTTGTGACGGCCAGAGTGTGCTTTCATGTCTGGGCGTCTGGTAACGTAGTGAGCTGTCCCTAGCGTAGTTCCATCTCCTTCGTGGCAATGGAGTGGCGGGCATTAGCAGGCACACTCACTGAATTGCAAGGCGGGCCAGTCGGGCAGGCCGCCAATATGGTGGTTGCGCCGGGCCCCCGCACCCGGGTATCCATCCGGTAAGCTGGACCCCCATACGCAAGGTCACTCCGGTAGGAGTTTGGGACCTAGCTTGACTGGGATCTGGGGCTGCCAGCCATTGACCCTGCCGTAGGCTCGAACAGGGATACGCAGAAAGAGAATATCTTCATCGCTTATATTACGATAGGAATGGCTATGTACTAAAAACATGTTAAGGTTAGCCAATGGACACCTTGCACCTATCAATGTATTGGACTTTCTGCGTATTGTACATAATGTAAATAATATTAATGTTTCTTGATGGTTTTATGTAATAAAATACACCCGAGGTTACTACGACCCCTAATCCAAACAGTTGTGGTGTTTGCATTGTTTGCCTTGGGGGGGGGAAGGGGGCAGCGAGCCTCCACGGGAGCTGGGAGGGCCCCCATTTCCCAGGAGTATATCGCCTGTTAATGGGAGGGGGTCTTGGGCAGCACCAGACCATACTGACCGTTTCTGCTTCTCCTCCAGGGAAAGAACCTAATCCCGGCTGCACCTGGTAACGCAAAGCTCAACTACACCGTGCTGATCGGGGACAAGCCCTGCTCGCTGACCGTCTCCGACATCCAACTGCTCTGCGATTCGCCCACACAGACCGGGCGGCAACGGGTCACGGTAGGTCTCACTGCCAAATATGGAAATATCTTCCTCGTTACATTTTATAATGGTTTGCCTCTGGTCACGAAGGGCCTGTCCTAGACTTACTCACCTCAGTACAGCCTGTAAAAGCCTCACATACAGCATGCATACACTCTGCGCCCGGGGCTGTCATGCACTGAACTGATAGGTTTTATATAGCGCTGGCTAGACCCGTGGGTATCGGAGCGCTTCACAAGAGCTGAAACAGTCCAAGAAAAAAACTATTGTTCAGGGTAAAAATAAACAGGCGAGAACAACACCACGATTGAGTTAAAAAAGGGGGTAAAAAGCAATTTACATGAGAAGGGGCAATCAAGAGGAGAAACTGGACAAATGTTACAAAAACACGCAGGTAGAGCTCAACATTTAAGTTCAGTTGGGGCAAAAATTCTGGGCGGATTAGCAGTATATGAACTACTAAATAATATAAATGGATGAGAATTCAGGGCATAGAAGAGAGTATCAACAGCGAACATAAAGGTAGTGATAGGGGGAATGGTGGGAGAGCAGGGGGTGGAGGCGAAAGGGGGTAGAGTCAGAGTAAAGAGGGTGGATATGTAAAGGGGTGGAGCGAGGAGAGAAACATCTCATGCTGCGTCAAGCAACATGCCAGCCATTTTGAAAATCTAGAAAACATGATTGCCAATCATGTTTTCTAGATTTTCAAAATGGCCGATGTTGCGTGACGTAGCATGAGATTTTTTTTTTTAACAGTTTTATACTGCGCAAACTTGACCCTGTATCTGGTATCAGAGCGCTTTACATAGCACGGGGAGATTAAGTGATTTGCCCAGGATCACAGGATGTTCAGCGTCATTGACGAGACTCTAACCCGGCTCCCCAGATTCGAGGTCGACCACTGTAGCCATTAGGACAACTCCTCTCCCCTGGTTGCTATTTGCAAAGGCTACCAGGTGGAGTAAGAATCCTGACATCTGTCATGAAAGCCAACTGCGGAGGCCAGAAAGCATTGGCAAAGAGAGACCTGTAAGAGTTGCCAATGCTTGTTACCATTGCGTTTGCAGACACTCTTTGGGCAACCAACTCGCGCACAAGCACATTCCAGACCCCTCTCTTCTCAGTTCACTCACACAGCCCTTGCATGGCAGTAGAGATTAATTTGAGCCGGTGGTTTCTGGTCCTCGGCACTTGAACTTGTCAACATCCACATTTATGGCAGTCTGCCACAAGGTGGCGCTGTGTGTCTAATTTTAGATGACCACAGCAACAGCTTATAATTAATTTAATATGCAATAGCGGATCCCTGGCGCCCGGGCTATTCTCATAACTTTAGGGGAATGGAATAAAATAGTCTGAATTGTCACTCCTGCGGGAGTGTGGTGGTTAGTGTCTGCTGGCAGTGTCCGTGGGTGGGGCAGGCCTGGCGGGGGGCCCTGGCACTTATGTCTTTTATAAATTAAGCCCAGTTAGAAACAGTTGCCACCTGGCCATTATTTTACTGGTATGTCCAGTATTTTTACATCAACACCGATAAAACGATTCGGAAAAACCATATAAAGCCGGCATGTTCTCCCTTTTATTATAGTTTAAACAGCAGATGAAATAAATCACCTAAAACTATTCTATGGCTGTCTGAATATTTCGTGATGGATGACGTCAGAGTTGCCGCATTGAGATTGATCTGGGGATTTGACATGATTTTTAATTTAAGTCCCATTTCGTGGCCTTCCCAGACTGTCGGAACACGAACAAATGACCCGTATGTGTGTGCCTTGAGAGGCGGCGGCCGCCAGTCCTACACGGCGTGCTCCCTGGGTACACGCACAACACACACGCACCTCTCACGACAGAACACACCTCCGACTGGTACCGGTCTCATATGTGTACATACATGTCCCTGCCGCGCGCACACATCCCACCAGCCCTACATGCCACCTCCATCCAGCGTCTCACAGGGCGTGCTCTCAGGGTACACGCACAATACACACGCACCTCTCTCGACAGTACACACGTCTGATGATCCCACTGGTGCCTGTCATATATGTGTACATACATGTCCCTGCCGCGCGCACACAGCCGCCAGCCCTGCATGCCACCTCCATGCAGCGTCGCAGGGCGTGCTCTCAGGGTGCACACACGCACACCTCACGACAGTACACACATACGACTGGCACCTGTTTCATATGTGTACATACATCTCTCAGCCGCGGGAGCGCGCACACAGCCGCCAGCCCTGCATGTCACCTCCATGCAGCGTCGCAGGACGTGCTCTCAGGGTGCACACACGCACACCTCACGACAGTACACACGCCCGACTGGTACCTGTCTCATGTGTGTACATACATGCCCGTCCGCGGGAGCGCGCACGCAGCCCTCTCCCAGCCCCCCATGTTTGCAGCCGAGGAGGAGAGTTCAGCGCCAGGCTCTGTGCACCCCCCACACCCCAGGTGATGTGTTGCCATGGAGACCCGTGTCCTCCAGCCTGGCTCTTGTTGATGTGTTCACCCAGCAGCATCCGGCAAAAACATGTCCGCAGCCGCGGAGGCAAGAAACAGCCCTGGAAACGGGGGCTGGGGGAGGGACAGGAGCCCCCCCCCTCACTCCATCCATGTCCGATCGGCAGCGGAGAGAGGCGAGAGCGCCCCCCAACGTTATTCGGCAGAGAGGGGCCAGATCCCTGCCCCCCCCCCCTCAGAGGGTGTAACAAGAAGGAAGAGTGTACGACGACTTACCTCCCCCCCCCCGACTCCCCACTCACCCGACGATGCCTTCTTCTCTGCCTCCCACACCAGAGACTCTGCCCTTAGACCAGCGGTTCTTAACCGATTCACTTCTGAGAGCCCCCACTTATCATTACTGGAACCCAGGGACCCCCCAGAATCATTATTCGAACTAGGGGACCCCAAAGAGTCCTTATGGAAGCCGGGGACCCCCCAGAATCATTATTCGAACTAGGGGACCCCAAAGAGTCCTTATGGAAGCCAGGGACCTGGCCTAAGCATTGTTGAAGATTTGAACTGCAAAGCAATACACAAAAAATACAGAAATTATGAAATGTTTTGTTTATTTTACAAACCAATATAAAGAAAATGTAAATTTTAATGGGAAGGTTGCAGCTTTTCTAAGTTTGGTTGAGGCCACTCGCCGTCCATGCACCCGCACTGCTCCCGCGAATCAATCTGAGGAGACGGACTTCATTTTTAGCCCCCAGTTTGAACTCGTTCGCATTTACAGAACGTTGTAAAATTCACTTTTAAACATCACGCTTTTATATTTATGCACACTCGACTAATATGTTAATATTATTTAATTTTCTTAGCAGTCGCGGACGCCCTGAGTAGGCTTCGCGGACCCCCAGGGGTACCCGGACCACGGGTTAGGAACCACTTCCTCTCTCGTTTACATGCTTGCCAACGCCTCACCGCCACACCCCCAAAGTCCTTGCCTCCTGATGTCGGCCTCCTCCCGACAGACCTTCCCAAAACGAAACAAGATGGAGGCTGGCCGACTGCACTTCCTGGCGGGTGTCGTGTGACGACTCCACTGGCCAGTGACCATGCATCCTTCAATTCCTTCTTTTCCCTTGTACCCTTCGCTGTAACCCTGGATCGCGCCGGCCACACGAGCACCCACTGGTCACTCACTTTCCAGTTACAACCTAAAATCCAACAGGTTCCAGTAACTCCAGTGCCAGACTGGTTACACAACTGGTCAGCTGCACGAGAGAGGCTCTTCTTCTGGGCGCTCTGTTATGCCCCGGTGAACTACCCTCAGATCAGTCGACACTGACCCCTCATAGAGCAAAGCAGGCCAGGCTTGGTCAAGGTGGGTTAGTGACCCCTCATAGAGCCAAGCAGGCCAGGCTTGGTCAAGGTGGGTTACTGACCCCTTCATAGAGCAAAGCACGCCAGGCTTGGTCAAGGTGGGTTAGTGACCCCTTCATAGAGCAAAGCACGCCAGGCTTGGTCAAGGTGGGTTAGTGACCCCTTCATAGAGCAAAGCACGCTAGGCTTGGTCAAGGTGGGGTACTGACCCCTCATAGAGCAAAGCAGGCCAGGCTTGGTCAAGGTGGGGTACTGACCCCTTCATAGAGCAAAGCAGGCCAGGCTTGGTCAAGGTGGGTTACTGACCCCTCATAGAGCAAAGCAGGCCAGGCTTGGTCAAGGTGGGGTACTGACCCCTTCATAGAGCAAAGCAGGCCAGGCTTGGTCAAGGTGGGTTACTGACCCCTCATAGAGCAAAGCAGGCCAGGCTTGGTCAAGGTGGGGTACTGACCCCTTCATAGAGCAAAGCAGGCCATGCCATGCCAGGCTTGGTTGGGGTGGGTTACACGTCTCTCGTCCACCGCCAAGTCCTACAGCTTACAGGTGTGCAATCCTGGTAGTCCATCTCCTGTCATCAGACATCCTGCTGGGGTCTGTATTACTAGCTCACCGCCTGGCACCGCTTTTTACTTTCGATCAGGTTATTGCCATGTGCAGTAACTGTAATTAATATCCTGCCGGCGCCGACAGAACGTGCATGCTCCCACCCCATGTTCCATGTCTCCCTTCAACCGGTTTGGATGCTCTAAGTCACACCAGGCACCCACCTTGTTATCTCAACCACTATGCACGCTACATTTGGCCTTAATTCTTACTAGTACTTCGTCAAAGCTTCATGGTGTTCACATCCATTATGGGTTTCGTTTACGTAATTTTATGACTGAAAACCTAAACAACCAAACAATTGTAACTGTTGATCCTTTAGTTTCTTTTTCTCCCCCCCCCCTTGTTTCTCCCATTTCTTCATCCTTGTTGATTTTCATGTAACAGTTATCTCAGGCTTACAGTAAAAATTTCTTGTCCTGATGATGATCCCAGTTACCCCATGATAGGGATCGAAACGTCGTCGACCATACAAAACAGCGTACACACAAATAACTGTATTTCAATGTGTTACGTCTGTGGTTTCATATTAAGCTTGTCACATTATGTATATTTATGACCAAGCTGTCCTTCTGTTTCGCCTGACTGTTTTGCATTTTGGTTTGTTTTCCTTTTTTATTGCATGTGTTTAAATTGTCACCCTTTTCACCTTGTCACACTGTATATGTATTGCTCTGGATACAGGACTGTATCCTACTGGATATTGCAACTGTCCTCGGACAGAAACCTTATTCATTTATATTAAACGATCTACCCGGCTGGGTAGACTATATAGAATCAATTGCGTTCTATATTCATTCTCTATTTTTTGCTTTAACAAGGACCACTGTTTAATACAAAGAATTGTTACCCTAGGTCCTTGGCTACCTTTAGGGTTCCCTTGTCTTCTAACAAACATATTGAGCGCAATCGCAGGATTGCAAGGGTTGGCTAACTCATTTCCCCTGGTCTCTAGTGGGTACTTCCTGGTCCCCTTTATCTCCCTTCCTAAATATTATGTCAGATCGTGCACCCCTCTATACTGATGATTACATCAAAAAAATACTTGAAGGTCCCTCCCTTTTTACAGACTCAACAGAAGCTGGTGGTGTAGCCACTATACCCCTGACTGAACAATTGGAAAAAACTAGGAAAAAGATTGTGAGATTACAACTTATGATACGTATGCACACTGACAATTTAAAAGCAAACGTGATACCTGTGGGCCTACAGGTGCGCAACACCCCTGGAGTTTTCACTGATAACCCAAAATATATTAACAGCTTCAGCTACATAGGTTCAACCTGCTCCAGACACTGGACGGTGTTAAGAATCGATACAGCCACAGAAGCTTCGAAAATTCTAGAGTTAGAAATACTTGACATTGAGAGGCAAATAAAAGACACAAAGTCAGTTACTGAGGGTAAGAAACTAATTGAGCAGGTAGAAAAAACTATTGAGGATTTCTATAGGCTAGAACAAAACAATCAATCAGTCACAGTCAAGAAGGATATCAACTCATACGTGGTAGAAAGAACGTACCCCTACTTACAGAAAGATTACTACAACAACCGCTCCTACTCTAATCCTCAAAACACCAGACCTTGGGGTAGATTTAACAGGCACAACAACTTAGTGGGCTTTTCCGATACTTCTGCTGAATGCTCAGATAGTTCCGACCAAGGGGAAGCCCCTGGCCCATCGACCCGCCCTCTGAATCAAACTTTTTTAGGCAGAGGCCGAGGAGAGAGCCACATTAGAGGCAGAGGCAAGGTGCAATGGTGCAATCCCCCAGGAGAACGTCAAACATGCCGGCGATTCTACCAGTGGTAATGGATTCCAATATACCGCAAACTATACCCATTTACAATCTTTCAAAACATATTCTTGCCTCTTCTGGACTATCCTTATTAAGCAAGGGGATTTCATTTGTACCCACCATCAAACCTAATTATCTCGAGCTCCAAAACAAACTACTTCGGTTTTTTAGACGCATACATCTACATGCTTTCTTTTTACAAAACCCATCCCCTACTGTCTCCGGCAATACTCCATTCCGTCCACTCTCTACCTTCTTCCCAAGTGCCAGCATGATCCCCAGTGAGGTGGTCACATTTGAAAAAATGATTCTGGAGGATTTATCCTCCCTTGAAAACACCAGATGTTTCGTTCCATATAACATCTCACTCGAGGAGAAAAAAGCCATTCATACATTAAAAAACAATCACTCACTGGTAATCATGTCTGCCGGCAAAGGCGGAGGAATTGTCCTACAGGAAATAGATGCATACAAAGGTGAAATCCTACGCCAGCTCACCAACACAGATCATTACTGTAGGCTCCCCACCAACCCTACGACTGAACTCCAGAAATTGATCCTCCAAGTAACCTTTGGACAGTAAAGACCAAGGTTTTCTAAGCCAAAAGGAATTCCTATTTCTCATCACCAAGTCCCCCCCACACTCCAGTAATTTATTGCTTACCTAAAATCCACAAAAATGAAACCACACCTCCTGGACGCCCCATAGTCTCCGGTTGTGGCTCAATTTTGGAGCCCCTTGGTCAATTTGTTGACTACTTCATAAAAGACTTTGCTCCACTCACGGAATGTTTCGTAAAGGTTAGTATGTCCATGATCAACCCGATGGAACACCATCCCTTTGACATAAGATCTGATTTTTTGTGTACATTAGACGTAGAATCGCTCTACACCAATATACCAAAGATAGAAGCGATGTTGATCATTGAAAAAGTACTGGATAGTAGACCACGCCCACAAAACGTCCCCACTATTTTTATATTACAACTACTGGAAATGTCTTACCAGAAATTTCTTCTTTTGAGACTGAATTCTATCAGCAGGTAAAGGGCACCTCAATGGGTGCAGTTTTTGCTCCAAACTTAGCAATTCTGTATATGGACCATCTGGAAACATCTAGAATTCTCACCGAGAGTAATCCATTTTTTGAAAGCATTTTAAAGTGGATGATACACTGATGATATTTTTTTAATTTGGCATTCCACTGAAAAAAATCTCTCCCAGTTCCTCCATTGGCTTACCAACAACTGCCAGGGCCTCACTTTCACACTCACATACAACAGATCGTCCATAGCATTCCTTGATCTTACCATCTACCATGATAATGGCGAAATTTTCACTAAATTATACTGCAAACCCACGGAAAGAAATACATTACTAAAATACGACAGCAATCACCCCCGAGCACTCCGTGACTCACTCCCTTATTCACGATTCTTACGACTTAGGAGGAATTGTTATCAAAAGAAAGACTACTTCCAAGGAGCATCCATACTTTGGACGAAGCTACATGCTCGTGGCTACCCCAAACGACTGGTAAGAAATGCTCGAAAAAGAGCGTGGTACTGTCCACGGGAAGTACTACTCACTCCTAAACCAAAGATAGACCAAGAACGCATAATATGTGTTACCACCTTTTCGCCAGTATCTCACGCCATACGCAAATCTATCCTGAAACATTGGACTATACTGAATGCAAGAACTATGACCATTGATCGCCCTCTTTTTGCTTTCAGAAAAAGACGCAATATAAAACACCATCTGGTCAGGGCTGCTCTCCCCATTACCAACTCACCTTCCACACTGACTGAACTCTGGGGTCTCACACCCTTGATGGGACATAAAGTGTGGCGACTGCAGCGTGTGTTTCAGTTATCGAAGGCCAAGATTTCACTTTTAATGATGTACACATTAAATCAAACAGCTATACAAATTGTAATTCCTGCAATGTCCTTTATGTGATGCAGTGTCCATGCAAGAAAATCTATATAGGTCAAACAACTCAGAAAGAACGGAGCAGGATATGCCAACACCGCAGCCGTGTCCTGTGCAGGAGGCCGAACACACCCTTGGTTGTTCATTTCTCAAATCATGGACATGATGAAAATGACATCAAATGGACAATCATCAATCAGATCAAACCACCACCCAGGGGAGCAGATATTGGAAGCCTATTAACAAAGAGGAGCTAAAATGGATCTTGCGCACTCAAAGTATGAAAAATGGCCTCAACAGGACCGAGGGTTGGACTACTCTTCTGTAAAACCATACCGATGGCTTCCTTAACAGAACCATAATTGAACTACATGTCAACACCACATTATGAAGTTTGTTTGTTTTGAAATTTGTGCTTTTCACTGTAATTTCTTTGCACTTTCTCCTAATTTTCTATTTTTCGTTGTTGTCATGCCATCCAATGAAGAATTCTACACAACTCCCCAATCATGACCAATCCACAGGACGGATGCTCAGTGACATTAACAGGACTTTTTGTGTCCACTCTAATGCCTTTATTACTTAAGCTTCTATCTAATGTTTCCTTTTTCAAATAATTGTTCAACTACTTAGCTCTAGTTACAGCATGGAATTTTAAAGCATTATGTTTCCACGAACTACAATCAAATGCTGTCTTTCCCTTCCCAACAACAGTTCTCTCTGTGGCATTTTAATTCCCACCGTAATCTGGTTTCACTCAAATGCATTTGGCTTGGTTATTCATGTACCTAACTTCTTGTTTAGGTTGCATCTTTATTTTAATATATTTCCACACTTACCATTAGCTTCATGTCCCTTTGTGTGCTTAGCAATCTCTATCCCCATATCCCTATTTGCGACCCACACCCAAGATGGCCGCTGACTTGCCACTATTATCACTTCTGGTTTTTAGCAACCTGTGTTCATATTCATATGCAATTTGCTCGCTTATGGTTTATGTACCTAGGTTCATGTTCAATTTTCATTTATACTGTATTTTAATTCCAGGTTCATCATTAGCGTCATTTCCCTCAATGAGTGCTTATTAATTTGTTTGCCTTGTCCCAACTCGTGACCCACACCCAAGATGGCCGCCGACTTGCCACCCCTTAACTTCCGGTGTTTGCTACCCTTGCATTCCTTTTCAGTAACTCTGGCTTATAGGCATTCCCTTTCTCACGTTTGTCAGTCACCACTGAGCTAGCGTGCTCTCGCAATTTTGACCCACGAAACGGCCGGATAACAGAATCTACCAATCCACTGCACCGATTCCCTTACTCCGCGACACCATTCGAGTGTCCACTGACCCCCCGCCAACGGGCGCCTTGCGGCAACAGCTTCCATAAGGTATGTCCTTGGGTTTACATGCCGCCCAGTTTCTCCTCCCCCTTAGTATATAATTTCTACAATCCGATACCTTGTTTTTTCACCCAACAGGTCACCGGCATCCCGCTCAGACCTTCCTTTGTTTTCCTTATCAGGTATTGCTTTTCGACCTTCAAATAACCCCTCATTTTAGCACGCTGGTTTCCAGCCTTAATTTTAATCAAATTTTTCTTTCAATCCACCCTAGCACCCTGTCAACTCAGGGACCGGAACAATTTAATTCCAATTTCGGACCGCAGAGTCCGGTTACTTCGCATTCATAGGTAATTTAAATATTACCCGCCTATCTTCTTTGCTACGTTACCGCATGGATTGTACTCACTAGGTTTCCCGAGCCCATCGTAAATCATTAATCGCGCTCAATGTATGATCGTCGCCGTGCACCGCATATATTTTTCGACCAGGTCATTTCCATGCGTAGTATCTTTAATTAATATTGTACCTGTACCACACATTGTGCATGCTCCCACCTCCGCGTTCCATGTCTCCCATCAACCGGCGAGGACGCCCTAGGTCACACTAGGCACCCACCTTGTTATCTCAACCACTATGCACACTACAGTTATTCTTACTAGCTCACCGCCTGGCACCGCTTTTTACTTTCGACCAGGTTACTTATTGCGATATGCAGTAACTGTAATTAATATCCTGCCTGCGCCGACAGAACGTGCATACTCCCACCCCCGTGTTCCAGGTCTCCCTTCAACCGGTTTGGAAGCTCTAAGTCACACCAGGCGCCCACCTTGTTATCTCAACCACTATCCACGCTACATTTGGCCTTAATTCTTACTAGCACTTCGTCAAAGCTTCATGGTGTTCACATCAGTTATGGGTTTACGTAATTTTATGACTGACAACCTCAACAACCAAACGGTTATAACTGTTAATCCTTTTTTGTCTTTTTCTCCCCCCCCCCCTTGTTTCTCCCATTTCTTCATCCTTGTTGATTTTCATGTAATAGTGTTATCTCAGGCTTACTGTAATCCTTTATTGTCCTGATGATGATCCCAGTTACCCATGATAGGGGTCGAAACGTTGTCGACCATACAAAACAGCGTACAAACAAATAACTGTATTTCAATGTGTTACGTCTGTGTTTTCATATTAAGCTTGTCACATTATGTATATTTATGAACAAGCTGTCCTCCTGTTTCGCCTGACTGTTTTGCATTTTGGTTTGTTTTCCTTTTTAATTTCATGTCTTTAAATTGTCACCCTTTTCACCTTGTCACACTGTATATGTATTGCTCTGGATACAGTACTGTATCCTACTGGATATTGCAACTGTCCTCGGACAGAAACCTTATTCATTTATATTAAACTATCTACCCGACTGGGTAGACTATATAGAATAAATTGCGTTCTATATTCATTCTCTATTTTTTGCTTTAACAAGGTCCACTGTTTAATACAAAGAACCCTTCATAGAGCAAAGCATGACGTGCCAGGCCTGGTTGGGGTGGGTTACACGTCTCTCGTCCACCGCCAAGTCCTGCAGCTTACAGGTGTGCAAGGCTGGTAGTCCATCCCCTGTGGTCAGACATCCTGCTGGGGTCTGTCTCTTGGGAGCCTCTCTCGTCTTCGCTCCGGTGGTGAACAGCAGCGCCCACTTGCACACCCTCCAGCACTTCGGGGGGGTCGGTGCCCTAGTCTCACAAGCCACAGGTAGCAGACGTATGTTTGGGCAAATGCAAGCTTCCATCTGGACTCCATTGGATAGCTAGCAGAGGCTGGGTGGTGGGGGAGGTGCACCCTTATTCTGATTCTTCACCTTGAGTTACTCCCCAGCTTACTGCATGGCGACGAGGCTCAATGAGTGGCGAGTTGAAAGCTTTCAGAAGATGGCATTGGTCATCTACAACATTAGGCTGCCTGTGTTTATCCCATTCACAGTGATTCCCTCCCATGCAATACCAGCGCTGGTCTCACCTTAACTGGTCAGGTGTCTTCTGCAGGGGCGTAGATTAAGGGGTGTTACACCCCCCCAAAAAAATGTATTCTGTGTTAGAACATTGGAATGTTGGGAGCTCCATTGAAAACAATGGAGTGCTCCGGGCTTATAATGACCGGTAAAAGCCCGGAGCTCCAACATTCCAATGTTTTTGTTCACAGCTCTGGCTGTGAACAAAGGCTTCAGAGAGCCCGAGGGGATTCCAATCCCCTCACCACCCCTGAAGGCTTTGTTTTATTTTAGAACATTCTGCCCTTTAGTGGCAGAATGTTCTAATAGCCTTATAGCCCTTCGTAGCTGGGCTATACCGGCTATTAAAGTCCCTCTCCCTTGTTAAAGGCCCTTGCCTTCGATGCGGGCCTTTAACACTGGAGAGGGCCTTTAATAGCCGGTATAGCCCGCAGCGGCGGGCTATACCGGCTATATTAAATAGTTGGGTACAGTTGCTTTCAGTCGGGTATGGTGAGGTGTCTGTTGGATTTCACCCAGGATGTTTACATGCACACACTCCCCTTCTCATCTCTGCCTTAAAACTTGGTTAGTTTGAAAACTATTGTGTTTTAAATGCCCCTAACAATCCGCACTCCTCTCTCTTTCCCCTGCCTTGCAAGCCCCCTCGTGTCCTACTTCTCATAATGTATTTTAACAAGATATGCCGGCGTGATTGTTGGGAAATATGAAGCTTGCTCCCCCCCCCCCCCCCCCCTCCCGTCGTACTGACCAAGCTACGTCCTGGTCCTCTGGTCTTACTCTTCGGTAGAGATCGCTCTGATGCTTTCTGCAGGCCGCCATGAAGTCCTCTAAATGCCAAACTGCAGCTCTGAATAATTAAAGACAGCCTTTCACACTCCTTGACAAGCACCCATAACCAGTTTTATAATGTCTCTTGATGTTATGAAAAAAACAGGTGGACTGAGAAACACCAGTGAGTTGTTTATCAGTGTATAGAGTGTCATAATGCCTGTAGTATTTGGCAGGGATGGATGGGAACCACGAGAAAAAGCAGATTTTGTACGATAATCGTTTAAGTTGTCACTTTCATATTTCAGTCCTCTCACCCATCATCTAATAAAACCTCCAGACGCCACGTCCAAGGTCTTGAACTTCCCTTCCACTCTCTTCGGTCACTCTTCCCTTGTCTCTGGCTCATGTATGTATGTATGTACAGAATTTATTGATCGCAGGAATCGCCCCCGAAGGGGTATCTCCATGCTCAGCACTCATCCTCTGACCCTTCGCAGCACCGGTTGTACTTGTACTACAAAACCAGACTGCAGAGCCCTCTGGACTGTGTGATTGCCCCCCCCCTCACACTGGCGCTCCCCAGCACCCCCTCTTTCAGCCTACTGAATTCAGACCGCTCTGCTTTCGATAGCTTCTCTCGACTGACGCAACCCTTGCACCTTTCTCCATTCTTCCAACCTCTAGGCTCCATCAGCCTCTGACTGATCTATATCCTATCAGCCTTATCTCTCCGCTGCCTTCGGCCTGTTGGGCCCTGAGCCCTGCTGGCAGTGCTTTGACTCTAGGCGTGGCGCCTCCAGCTCCTCCTTGCTCTTCTGGTGGCCTCCCTCTTACCCTTCCACTGCCTGCTCCCCTAGGTTATGCCCAGGGAGTG
This sequence comes from Lissotriton vulgaris, assembly GCF_964263255.1. Lineage (NCBI taxonomy): Eukaryota > Metazoa > Chordata > Amphibia > Caudata > Salamandridae > Lissotriton > Lissotriton vulgaris. The sequence continues at coordinate 22,859,374 of NC_141698.1, forward strand.
CTCCATTTCCCCCTCTGCACCGCCCCCTTGTTCTCATCTCCTTTGTGTTCTTGTTCCAGTTGTAGGTTCTTCTCCCACTGACTGCCTTACCGCTGTCTTACACTTGAGGGTCTTCCTATTGCTCCATGCACAAGTCTTCAAAGGCTTCCAGCCTTGCAGCCCCCCCAAACACCCGGCCGCGCCCTACCCACCCCTCACCAGGAACCTCAGACTTGCTCGGTGCTGGCAGGAGCACAGAGCTTTTCATCCCCTTCTCTGCAGCAGCAGCTGGTGGCCATTTACTGGTCGTTAGAAAAGCACCCCAGTATGTGCGATTCTCAACATATGCAAACCATCTCCTCGACAAAATAGTGGTTTTTGCACATGCGCACTTTTCAGCGTGCCCAGCCGTTCCCTGTCAGTAACTGCCCGCCGAAGGCTGGGCCTGTGCCAGGAGAGGGCGCGATACTTGTCACATCTTAGTCTTCAGTAGTACTATTCATGGGCCGGCTCTACCTACGGTTCCTTCCTTGTCGAACACTAGACTCCTGCTCCTAGTTAGAGGCGTCCGTCAGATGCCCAAGCCCCGGCGTGCTCCTGAAAGATGCAGACCTTGCTTCCTCCTGGTGGGCCGCCCTCCTCCCGGGGCGGGGGGAAGGGGGTAAGGAAATATAGGGGCGGCAGTGCTTGTCTGAGATGAGTGAGGTCTCCTCTTATGACCAGGGTGCAGTAGTGAGCCCTTCCATCATATACACTTGGGTTGTCCTTAGTACACTGTGCTGAGCTCCTTCTGGTTGAGGGCCGGAGGGCTTGTGCTCTACAAAGTGCAGCGGTGGCGGCTTCCTCTCATTTAGTTGAGGACAGGAGCAGTGTCCTCCTTAGTATTAGAGGGAGGTGGTCGTTTGCTCATTTACTTTCTAGAAGGGTGGGGGTCATTTGTTCAGTGGCCTCCTGGAACTGTGGGGGTCGTTCGCTCAGTGACCTTCTGGAAGGGTGGGGGTCGTTCGCTCAGTGACCTCCTGGAAGGGTGGGGGGTCATTGGCTCAGTGACCTCTTGGAAGGGTGGGGGTCATTGGCTCAGTGACCTCCTGGAAGGGTGGGGGTCATTGGCTCAGTGGCCTCCTGGAAGGGTGGGGGTCATTGGCTCAGTGACCTCTTGGAAGGGTGGGGGTCATTGGCTCAGTGACCTCTTGGAAGGGTGGGGGTCGTTCTGTGTGAGCTCTTTTCAGGCTCCCCTCCATCCCAGACTCTTTGCCCGCCCCTCATTGGTTGATCAGTCTGTCCCAGCAGCGTTGAGAGCTCTTCAAAGGTCATAGGCTGGTAATGGTCGCTCGCTCATATAATCCGCCTGCATGGAGCCTCATTAACCTTCTCTGCACCACTCTCCTCAGATCTTGGTTGGAGGGCTGGAGTACTCGCCGGGCACGCTGCACATCTACGCCGACAGCGCCCTGACGCTGCCCGCCATCATTGGCATTGGAGCTGGCGGCGGCCTGCTGCTCTTCGCTATCATCGCCGTGCTTATTGCCTACAAGCGCAAGACGAGGGACGCTGACCGCACACTCAAGCGGCTGCAGATGCAGATGGACAACTTGGAGTCTCGTGTGGCCTTGGAGTGCAAAGAAGGTGAGCTGTGGGGCCTGGGAGTGGAACGAAGGTGAGCTGTGGGGCCTGGGAGTGCAAAGAAGGTGAGCTGTGGGGCCTGGGAGTGCACAGAAGATGAGCTGTGGGTCCTGGGAGTGCACAGAAGGTGAGCTGTGGGGCCTGGGAGTGCAACGAAGGTGAGCTGTGGGGCCCTGGAGTGGAAAGAAGGTGAGCTGTGGGGCCTGGGAGTGCACAGAAGGTGATGTGGGGCCTGAGAGTGCAACAAAGGTGAGCTGTGGGGCCTGGGAGTGCAAAGAAGGTGAGCTGTGGGGCCTGGGAGTGCACAGAAGGTGAGCTGTGGGGCCTGGGAGTGCACAGAAGGTGATGTGGGGCCTGAGAGTGCAACAAAGGTGAGCTGTGGGGCCTGGGAGTGCAAAGAAGGTGAGCTGTGGGGCCTGGGAGTGCAAAGAAGGTGAGCTGTGGGGCCTGGTAGTGCACAGAAGGGGATGTGGGGCCTGGGAGTGCAACTAAGGTGAGCTGTGGGGCCTGGGAGTGCAATGAATGTGAGCTGTGGGGCCTAGGAGTGCAAAGAGGGTGAGCTGTGGGGCCTGGGAGTGCAAAGAAGGTGAGCTGTGGGCCCTGTGAGTGCACAGAAGGTGAGCTGTGGGCCCTGGGAATGCACAGAAGGTGAGCCTTGGGGGCTGGGAGTGCAACGAAGGTGAGCTATGGTGCCCTGGAGTGCAAAGAAGGGGAGCTATGGTGCCCTGGAGTGCAAAGAAGGTGAGCTGTGGGGCCTGGGAGTGCAAAGAAGGGGAGCTATGGGGCTTGGGAGTGCACAGAAGGTGAGCTGTGGGGCCCTAGAGTGCAAAGAAGGTGAGCCGTGGGGCCTGGGAGTGCACAGAAGGTGAGCTGTGGGGCCCTGGAGTGCAAAGAAGGGGAGCTATGGTGCCCTGGAGTGCAAAGAAGGTGAGCTGTGGGGCCTGGGAGTGCAAAGAAGGTGAGCTGTGGGGCCTGGGAGTGCAAAGAAGGGGAGCTATGGGGCTTGGGAGTGCAAAGAAGGGGAGCTATGGTGCCCTGGAGTGCAAAGAAGGTGAGCCGTGGGGCCTGGGAGTGCACAGAAGGTGAGCTGTGGGGCCTGGGAGTGCAAAGAAGGTGAGCTGTGGGGCCTGGGAGTGCAAAGAAGGTGAGCTGTGGGGCCTGGGAGTGCAAAGAAGGTGAGCTGTGGGGCCTGGGAGTGCAAAGAAGGTGAGCTGTGGGGCCCTAGAGTGCAAAGAAGGTGAGCTGTGGGGTTTTTGGAGTGCAAAGAAGGTCAGCTGTGGGGCCTGGGAGTGCACAGAAGGTGAGCTGTGGGGCCTGGGAGTGCACAGAAGGTGATCTGGGGCCTGGGAGTGCACAGAAGGTGATGTGGGGCCTGGGAGTGCAATGAAGGTGAGCTGTGGGGCCTGGGAGTAGAACGAAGGTGAGCTGTGGGGCCTAGGAGTGGAAAGAAGGTGAGCTGTGGGGCCTGGGAGTGCAAAGAAGGTGAGCTGTGGGCCCTGGGAGTGCAAAGAAGGTGAGCTGTGGGGCCTGGGAGTGCAAAGAAGGTGAGCTGTGGGGCCTGGGAGTGCACAGAAGGTGAGCTGTGGGGCCTGGGAGTGCAAAGAAGGTGAGCTGTGGGCCCTGGGAGTGCAAAGAAGGTGAGCTGTGGGGCCTGGGAGTGCAAAGAAGGTGAGCTGTGGGGCCTGGGAGTTCAACGAAGGTGAGCTTATGGAGTGCAAAGAAGGGGGGGCTAAGGGGCCCTGGAGTGCAAAGAAGGTGAGCCGTGGGGCCTGGGAGTGCAAAGAAGGTGAGCCGTGGGGCCTGGGAGTGCAAAGAAGGTGAGCTGTGGGGTCTGGGAGTGCAAAGAAGGTGAGCTGTGGGGCTTGGGAGTGCAAAGAAGGTGAGCTGTGGGGCTTGGGAGTGCAAAGAAGGTGAGCTGTGGGGCCTGGGAGTGGAAAGAAGGTGAGCCGTGGGGCCTGGGAGTGCAAAGGTGGTGAGCCATGGGGCATGGGAGTGCAAAGAAAGGTGAGCTGTGGGGCCTGGGAGTGCAAAGAAGGTGAGCCATGGGGCCTGGGAGTGCAAAGAAGGTGAGCCGTGGGGCCTGGGAGTGCAAAGAAGGTGAGCCGTGGGGCCTGGGAGTGGAAAGAAGGTGAGCCGTGGGGCCTGGGAGTGCAAAGAAGGTGAGCTGAGGGGTCTGGGAGTGCAAAGAAGGTGAGCCGTGGGGTCTGGGAGTGCAAAGAAGGTGAGCCGTGGGGCCTGGGAGTGGAAAGAAGGTGAGCCGTGGGGCCTGGGAGTGCAAAGAAGGTGAGTCGTGGGGCCTGGGAGTGCAAAGAAGGTGAGCTGAGGGGTCTGGGAGTGCAAAGAAGGTGAGCCGTGGGGTCTGAGAGTGCAAAGAAGGTGAGCTGTGGGGTCTGGGAGTGCAAAGAAGGTGAGCTGTGGGGCTTGGGAGTGCAAAGAAGGTGAGCTGTGGGGCTTGGGAGTGCAAAGAAGGTGAGCTGTGGGGCCTGGGAGTGCACAGAAGGTGATCTGGGGCCTGGGAGTGCACAGAAGGTGATGTGGGGCCTGGGAGTGCAATGAAGGTGAGCTGTGGGGCCTGGGAGTAGAACGAAGGTGAGCTGTGGGGCCTAGGAGTGGAAAGAAGGTGAGCTGTGGGGCCTGGGAGTGCACAGAAGGTGAGCTGTGGGGCCTGGGAGTGCAAAGAAGGTGAGCTGTGGGGCCTGGGAGTGCACAGAAGGTGAGCTGTGGGGCCTGGGAGTGCAAAGAAGTTGAGCTGTGGGCCCTGGGAGTGCAAAGAAGGTGAGCTCTGGGGTCTGGGAGTGGAAAGAAGGTGAGCTGTGGGCCCTGGGAGTGCAAAGAAGGTGAGCTGTGGGCCCTGGGAGTGCACAGAAGTTGAGCTGTGGGCCCTGGGAGTGTAAAGAAGGTGAGCTGTGGGGCCTGGGAGTTCAACGAAGGTGAGCTGTGGGCCCTGGGAGTGCACAGAAGTTGAGCTGTGGGCCCTGGGAGTTCAAAGAAGGTGAGCTGTGGGCCCTGGGAGTGCACAGAAGTTGAGCTGTGGGCCCTGGGAGTGCAAAGAAGGTGAGCTGTGGGGCCTGGGAGTGCAACGAAGGTGAGCTTATGGAGTGCAAAGAAGGGGGGCTAAGGGGCCCTGGAGTGCAAAGAAGGTGAGCCGTGGGGCCTGGGAGTGCAAAGAAGGTGAGCCGTGGGGCCTGGGAGTGCAAAGAAGGTGAGCTGTGGGGTCTGGGAGTACAAAGAAGGTGAGCTGTGGGGCCTGGGAGTGCAAAGAAGGTGAGCTGTGGGGCCTGGGAGTGCAAAGAAGGTGAGCTGTGGGGTCTGGGAGTGCAAAGAAGGTGAGCTGTGGGGCTTGGGAGTGCAAAGAAGGTGAGCTGTGGGGTCTGGGAGTGCAAAGAAGGTGAGCTGTGGGGCTTGGGAGTGCAAAGAAGGTGAGCTGTGGGGCTTGGGAGTGCAAAGAAGGTGAGCCGTGGGGCCTGGGAGTGCAAAGAAGGTGAGCCGTGGGGCCTGGGAGTGCAAAGAAGGTGAGCTGTGGGGTCTGGGAGTGCAAAGAAGGTGAGCTGTGGGGCCTGGGAGTGCAAAGAAGGTGAGCTGTGGGGTCTGGGAGTGCAAAGAAGGTGAGCTGTGGGGCTTGGGAGTACAAAGAAGGTGAGCTGTGGGGTCTGGGAGTGCAAAGAAGGTCAGCTGTGGGGCCTGGGAGTGCACAGAAGGTGATCTGGGGCCTGGGAGTGCACAGAAGGTGATGTGGGGCCTGGGAGTGCAATGAAGGTGAGCTGTGGGGCCTGGGAGTAGAACGAAGGTGAGCTGTGGGGCCTAGGAGTGGAAAGAAGGTGAGCTGTGGGGCCTGGGAGTGCAAAGAAGGTGAGCTGTGGTGCCTGGGAGTGCAAGAAAGGTGAGCTGTGGAGTGCAAGAAAGGTGAGCTGTGGAGTGCAAGAACGGTGAGCTGTGGAGTGCAAAGAAGGTGAGCTGTGGAGTGCAAAGAAGGTGAGCTGTGGAGTGCAAAGAATGTGAGCTGTGGGGCCTGGGGTGTGAGAAGCGTGCACTCTTATGGGTGTGTGACAGTACAGATCACCTCTTTGTGATGCTACAGTCAGAGGAATGGCTCGGTGATCACTGCTGTCCTTCTGTACACACCATACAGAGCCCGGGAGAGGAGCTGCTCTGTTACTGTGACTCCAAGGAGGGAGCTTTCCCATGTGTAAATGTAAATTGTTATGTAAATTGACACTTGTATAGCGCACTACTCACCCACAAGGGTCTCAAGGCGCTTGTACGAATACCGCTGTGGAACCCATCCTGGCTTTTCCCTGTGAGGCGTCCACTCCTGGGCACCCCTAAGGTGGAGGCCAGGCATCCTTAGCGTTGTAGGGGCCGTTGTGGAGATTAAGCAAGCTATTGCCCAGAGTTGCAGAGTGGGACTCCATGATTGGAATAGGCACCGAGGCGAGAATTATCAGGTCTGTGGAATTTTGAGCCCAAGACCCGCCGAGGCGAGGAATTGAACCCTGGTCCCGGGCTAGGCCTCTGAATCAGGGTCTGCCGCTCTAATCATTGAGCCACACTTCTCCATGTGTGCGATGGCAAAGGGGGAGGGGGGGCCACGGGGACCACCGTGAAGGCAGCTCTCGCATAGAGATGAAGTGAGAGTAGAGAGAAGACACCTGGGAGGCCCACAGGGAGCCCCCGTGAAAGACGCTTTCACATGTACGTAGAGTCGGAGTGGGCCAAGGCACAGGGAGCCACTGTGGTGGCAGCTTGTAGGTGGAGTGAGAGGGTGGCAGGACCTGGGTGTGCAGTGAGAGGCTTCCTCCATACATGCAGGGACATTGGTTGGTGGAGCCTGGAGGCACAGACCGCACCATGCAGCAGCTTGTAGGTGGATAGGGGGTAAAGATGGCAGCGTGTATCATGCCTGAGAGAGATGCAGTCACTCGAGCTCGTCCCTGTTTGTTTTCTTTCTCCATTAAGTGCGCCTCAGTTGAGTTGGTGATTCTCTCACAGGCGTCTCAACCCTCCTGAGGCCGGAATGAAAGGAGGGAGCAGAGGAATGAGGAGCACTCTGGAGCCCCCAGAGCAGAAACTACAGAGAGTCCATTAGTCCTCTGAACTGGGCTGAAGAGCCCTCGGGGAGGCGCTGCACCGGCCGGGCAGCTTTCATGTGCAGCTAACCTGGCAGACCCGGCAGGGGCCCCGCCCGATGGGCCAGCAGGAGGCAGACACAGGGTGGAGGCCCGACCCACTCATCTAGAGGGGAGAGAGGAGGCTGGAGAGTGGGCATAGAGAAGCAAGTGGGTGCTGGTAGAAAACAGGAAGGTGAAGAGCAGTAAGGAAGTAAGACAGAGCGAGCAGCCGGAGGAGGCTGGAGTGTGGGCAGCAGCCGGCGGACGGGGTGGAGTGTGGGCAGCAGCCGGCGGACGGGGTGGAGTGTGGGCAGCAGCCTGGCGGACGGGGTGGAGTGTGGGCAGCAGCCTGGCGGACGGGGTGGAGTGTGGGCAGCAGCCTGGCGGACTGGGTGGAGTGTGGGCAGCAGCCTGGCGGACTGGGTGGAGTGTGGGCAGCAGCCTGGCGGACTGGGTGGAGTGTGGGCAGCAGCCTGGCGGACTGGGTGGAGTGTGGGCAGCAGCCTGGGGGACGGGGTGGAGTGTGGGCAGCAGCCTGGCGGACGGGGTGGAGTGTGGGCAGCAGCCTGGCGGACGGGGTGGAGTGTGGGCAGCAGCCTGGCGGACGGGGTGGAGTGTGGGCAGCAGCCTGGCGGACGGGGTGGAGTGTGGGCAGCAGCCTGGCGGACGGGGTGGAGTGTGGGCAGCAGCTGGCAGAGGGCGCAGAAGGTGGGCAGCAGCCGGCGGAGGCTGGAGGGTGAGCAGCAGCCAGAGTAGGGTTGAAGAGAGGGTGGTACGCTTGACTAGTATAAGGAGCCTGGAAATGAAATGTATTTGAAAGTTTTATAGAGCGCGAACCAGACCTGTGAGGGTATCAAAGGGCTTTACCAGATTGAAGGGTGGTATACAAAGATTTAGGAGGGAAGGGTAACAGTGGGGTAAAAATAGGTAGATACAATATACAAGGAAAACAAGCAGTGCAAAGTCCCTGATACCTTTGGGATAAAAACAACAGGTAGATACATTATACAGGAAGGCACGCAGTCTGAACTCTTGAGTGGGATACCCAGGAGTGCAGGGACAGTATCCATAAAAGCCATTGATAATGCCGAGGTGGAGGGTGGAACAGGTCGCTGTCGTAATTGTAATATGATCGTTATGCGAGGCATTTGCCCATTAGGAACATTTTGGTCTCCTTTTTAAAGCGAGCCAAAGACTGAAGTCTTCTGATAGCGGGCGGGAGAGGGTTCCAAATGCTTGGAGCGGCCCCAGAGAAGGCCCGAATGTAGGTTTTTTTTTCTCCTGAAGCGTGCTGGTTGGAGCAACAGGTCTCTGGCAGATCGGGAGTTAATGGCTCCTCCGGATATCACAAGTTTCTGGGCGGGAAATGCGGGGGAGTTGGAGTAAAGCGCCTTGTGAGTGATGCAGGCCAGTTTAAGTTGGATTCTGGCCTTAAGGGGAAGCCAGTTCAGAGCTTCGAGGTGGGGAGAGATGTGGTTGGGTTCCTTTGAACCAGTTAGGAGTCTGGCTGCGACGTTGAGGCCGGCATTCAATGGGGCCAGAGAGTTCTTGGGAAGACCTGCGAGGGTTGAGCATCCATATTCTAGTCTGGAAATGACTAGTGCCTGGTTTGCCGTTTTTAGGTCGGAGGCGTCGAGGAAGGGTTTCAGGTCTCTTAGGTAACTCAGGTGAACTCTGGTAGTTTTGGTCATCGAGTTGATATGGCCCCGCACTTTCAAGCTGCCGCCAAGGGTTATTCCAAGGCATTTCGCGGAGTCCACAATGGTAGGAGGGCAGTTCAGCGCAGTGATAGCCTTGATCCATTCTTTGATGTCTGGATTTGTTTTGGGTGGGGAGATTAGAAGAAACTCAGTTTTATTTGCGTTCAGTTTGAGCTGGTTGGCGGTGAACCAGTGGTCAGCTTCACGGCCTCATGCAGGGAGAGAATGTCTTCATGGGAAGAGATTTTAATGTAGATCTGTGTGTCGTCAGCATACATGAGACTGGAGATATTGGCGGTGCGTAGCATCTCGGTGAGCGGCTCAAGGTAAAGATTGAAGAGGGTGGGGGAAAGGGTTGATCCTTGGGGGACTCCAAACGTGATCGGAGAGGGAGCGGATAGGTTACAGTTGATGAGGACTCTCTGTGAGCGATTTTCGAGGAATGATATAAACCATTCAAGGACGGTGCCATCCAAACCCATCCTGAGTTTGAGTCGTTCAATGAGTATTTCGTGGTTAGCTGAATTGAATGCCGAGGATAGGTCTAGGAGGATTAGGAGACAGGTTTTGCCTTGGTCGAGGGCTTGGAGAGTGTCAGCCATGATGTGGAGGAGGGTGGTTTCCGTGCTGTGTCCAGGTCTGAACCCGGATTGGAAGTCATCTAGAAGGTGGAAGTTTGTGATGTGTAGGCTCAGCTGCTGTTGCACACAGGTGGATCAACACAATCCTCCGAAACGCGTTGCTGTCTTTTTTGCTCACAAACTATTGAATGTATCTGTACATTATCTTCCTACATAAGTGCTATACTATTGTGAAGATTGCTATTAATATTTGTGTATTTTGTGATTTGGTATTTACCGATGTTTTTAATGTGTATATTGTTGTGCTATTTTTAGCAAGATTTTTTAATATATAATTTTATATGAACAAGTGTAATAATAATAAAAATGTTTTTTCCTCATGGAAAATAATTTCTGTTTAATTATTAATTTTCTGGTGTTGTTGGTACTGACCCAATAAGTGTGTTGTAGAGTTGTTGAATACTGAGGTATGATTGGACATATTGTATGACTAGAGAATACCCCAAAGGGAATCTTTCTCAGACTTAAGTTGCACACATTTCTCCAGAACTTTGGCAATGAGTGGGATGTTTGATATGGGTCTATAGTTGTCGACTGAGGCAGGATCCAACGCAGGTTTTTTAAATATATGTACAACTTTAAGAGAGTCATGTATCGAGCCCTGTAGGAGAGAGGCATTGATTATTGCAGTCCAGGAAGGGATGATCGCTTGAGGCGGCAGCTAGGCAGTTAGAGGGGAGAGGATCAATGAAGTGATTGTTCAGGTTAAAGGAGGCTATAATGTTTGAGATAGTGTTCATCATAGACTTTGAAGTTGGACCAGTGCGCTTATTTTTTGGGTGCAGTTTGGGAGGGCAGCACGGAGAGAAGAGATAGACCCAATGTATTTTGGTGGCGAGTTGCGGACATAAGTTTGTTTCCTAGGGCAGAGATTTTGTTGCAGAAGAAGGATGATGTTAGGGGTTTAGGCGTTTCCTTGGAGGTTTTTGCTAGTTTGTTGGATTGGTGTTTGACCAAATCAAATAAATTGCGAGGTCTGTTCTTGGCTTTTTCTAGTTCTGCTCTGAAGAATTCTTTTTTAGAGTTGAGGGTTTTCCTATTGTAGGCATTTCTGGCCTGTCGGAGAAGCTTTAGGTGGGTTGCTGAAGGGTGCTGTTTCCAGTTTCGTTCAGTCTGCCGAAGGGATCTCCTCTCCTTGTTGAGGGACCAGTTGAACCACGCACTCCGGTCTTTGATCTGTGTTCTTTTTAGTTTTAGCAGAGCGAGATCATCGAGAATAACGGATATAGTTGAGGAATAATGATCCGCGGGGTTGTTAACTGAATTGCACTGAGGGGGGGCAGTCTCACAGCAGGCAGCCAGATTCCCGAGATCAAGGTTCTTGGTGTCTCTAACCCATCGTTTGGGAATCACGGGCTGGGTTGTCCGTGTCTTGTGGGTGCTGGGCAGGAGGAAGGTCATAGCGTGGTGGTCAGACCAATCACATGGGTCAATAGAGATAAGTTTGACCCCTGGCTCCTTAGCGATGATCCAGTCTAGGGTGGCACCTTTCTCATGAGTGAGGAAAGAGCATGATTGGGTAAGGGCTTGGTTCGGCCAGGAAGTCTCGGATGGCGTTGACCTGCGGGTCCTTAAGATCGTTCCAATGCAAGTTGAAGTCGCCAAGGAAGATGTCATTAGACAACCTTGGCTGTGATGATTTTCAAGCGGTGGTCAATAAAGGTGTCATTCTTGCCTGGGGGGTGGTAAAAGATGTGAAGTCTGCACAGTTGGGGAGGAGTTGTTGGAAATGGAGAGTGCGAGGTATTCACAGGAGTCTATAGGGTCCGCCAGAAGTTCAGTAACAAGGAGGCCAGAGCAGTAGATGTAGGCAATGCCTCCTCCTTTTTTCTTTGAATGCCTGTCCAGCCTAACAGTGTTGTGATTGGGCGGGACTAAGAGGTCCAGGTAGGGTGATGAGGATTCCTTGAGCCAAGATTCAGTCAGGATCGAGCGGTCCGATTTTTGGCTCTGGATGAGATTGGCGACATCGGATGCATGCTTTACTGCTGAGCGGCAGTTAATTAGGAGGCCGGTTAGAGCGGTGTCGGAGTGGGTGTCATGGGTAGGAGTAGAGATGGAACCCAAGAACCGGTTTGTATATCCCAGAAGTAAAAAAAACATGGGATGTGCTGTAACCCGTGAAAACCTAGGAGGGAGAAGAGCGCGAGTCGTATCAGGACGGGGCGAGCAGACCGAGATGGTCATAGAAACTATTTTTGCAGCTCGGAGCAGACTTCAGGTTGTGTTCAGGCCCTTGTGAGGTACACGTGGGAAATGGAGCAGAGGGCTGAGCAAAGGATCCAAAACCTACGGTTGTGCGAGTTCAGTTCTGTCATTGTACGTCCTTCGTATCCTTTTGTAAAAATTGTTTTTTTCCTTCCCATGCCTGGCCTTCTCTTGTTTATTTGTGTTAATTAATCGAAATGATGGCCCGTGCCAACGCTGCCATGTGCTGCGCCTCTCGCGAGCCCAGACTGCCTCTTCGGTGTTAAGCTGTTGGATCAGGGTGCTTGCCTTAAGGATTTGTTGTATTTCTATTCCAGCTTTTGCCGAGCTTCAGACCGACATCAACGAGCTGACGAACAACATGGACGGCGTGAAGATCCCTTTCCTGGACTACAAGACGTACGCCATGAGGGTGCTGTTCCCCGGCATCGAGGAGCACCCCGTCCTTAAAGAGCTGGATGTGAGCCCCTCTTTCTTAGCTTCATTTCCTCTACTGCGTTTAATGTTCCTGTTTATTTCTGGGATAAAAACAATGGCCTATACAAAGCCTATTCTTGGTCCCCTACAAGTCACTACCTTATATTTGGGGGTGAAGGGCGATAACTCCCCAAAAGACAACCACTGCCCAGTGGGGTCTTTGACCAGAGTGGAAGACTTACAGCCATACAGTCTTGGGCAAACCAGGGTTGTTCCCAACATGGTGGCTTTGGCTGCCCGGTCACCGCACTCCTGCTGCTCAAAGTTCGCGTCGTTCTGGAGCCGAGCACTGGTGATCGGTTCTTATTGTGGGGCGAGGTTGGCTGATGTCCAGGTCTTTCTAGGGCAGATCACGCTTGTGGTCTTGAGGTGCAAGAAGGTGACCGTGGATGTTGAGGGCTATGTTCTTGCCCTGTTTATCCTTACCAGTACTTGACTGGTTCTAGAGATGGGGCGAAGTCTGTTTTTCTATCGATTCGCTGTCCTTTTGGGCAGAAAACTGCACAGCAGGTTTTTTAAGGGTGGGGGGGCAGGGGGTGATAATCTTGTCTTTCTGGGGCAGAACGCGCTGTGACAGTTTCTGGACTCGTGGACAGAAGGTAAGTGCTGGTATCCCTTTGATACCTGTGTGGGTTGAATTGTGGATGTGCTTGTCCCTCTGGGACGGAGGACGCTGTGATACAGTTTCTACACCCGTGGGCAGAAGGTTGGAGCTGGTATCCCTTTGATGTAGGACATAAGATGTACCTACAGGGATTTGATGGTGGATGTGCTTGTACCTCTGGTGCAGAGCAGTGCATGATAGAAATGAGGGTGGTTATATGTTGATTGTTATGTATTGTGTGCACCGAGATACCAGTAGCATAAATGTTCCCTTGAGAAGCCACCAGTATGTTAACCCCTTGCAGCATTCTCCCTCAAGCCCTTGAACCTCTCATTCAGCAGCAGAAGACCCTTGGATTTCTCTAGCAAAGTACTATGTAATATTTTATGATTCTGGTGATTATATGCCTTCAGTATTCAGTTCCACGGTGGAGCACCCACCATTGGCAACAGGGTGAGAAGAAAATCTCAAACCTTACTTCTCTCGGGTTAACGTGTGATTTTTGAGGGTCTTCGTGGGTTTTGCTAGTTTGAGGCCACTCGGAGGAGGATTTGTTGGTCGAAGGCTGAGCGCTTAAAGAATATTCAGTCTGATAAGATACAAAAATCCATCGCAACAATTTCATGTTATTCTATCCATGGGTATTTGGCAAGCCCAAGAATGCCAGTAAGGTGTCCTCAAAGTGGCAGATGTTGACAGAACTTGTGTGGTTCAGATAGGCCTTGAGCTCACTCAATTTCCTGGCATAAATAGTGTCTTCTAAGAAGCCCTATTCCTGTGTACGAGCTGTCACTGGCAGCTGGCTACAAATTCTCTGTGTTTCATCAACAAGAAGGCAAATGGCTGTTTACAGCAAAGACTTCATGTCAAGAGGCACCTACTGCAGAGACAGCACCCCACGCCCCCAGAATCCACATGGATGGGGGTTCTCCTGGAGACCGACAGATCCACACAGCATCGCTTATTCAGATTTAAGGGGGTTTGTCCAAGTTTTAATTGTGAATCCCACAACCAGTGGCCACTGGTAGGTATAGACATGGCCTACTTTTTCCTCAAGTGTTTGATAAGCACTATATCTAGTTCTTCTGTAACCTACCTCTTCATGCTCAGTAACTGCGTGAGAGTGAAAAGATCTTAACGACCCGCTAAGCTGGTGACTATATTTTTTAACCTTTTTCGAGAAGCATTTTCAGTACCAGAGTAGCAATAAAGCTTTCATTTTTCTTCTTTGCAAAAAATGCAGAGGAACTAAAATGTGTCCCTAAAATGTAGTCCTCCCAGAAAGGGTCAGTCGTGTGTAAGGATCCTTCTAAATGAATGTAGTCACTAGTCGGCCTGGGCGTAGTTCGTGGAGTCTTGCTTCGCCGAACTCTGCGAAGTTACAAAAAAACTCTGCGAAGTTCCGCAAGTGGCGGAGTGCAGTGCGTACTGCAGTTTGTGTTTGTATTTCTGCTGCTCGGGTAGAAATTCTACCCGAGCGGCAGCTCGATCGCGAGGAAAAAAACTCCGCTGCACATCGCGAAGCAGAGTTTTCTGCACTCCGCGAGCTCTGCGGAGTGCATAAAACTCCACGAGCGGAGCGAAGTTCACCGTCCAGGCTTAGTTATGAGTGGCTGGGTGAATCCTCTGGAAACTCCTTCAATTATTTAGCTACAGAATAAAATTCCATAGATTTGTCTCCAAAATACAGCACCCAAGCGACTAAGGAATCTTGTCTGATGATTTCCAGCAGCACGTCAAGCCATGCCTTTCCTCTGCCCGTTCCATGGGTGGCACTCTTAACTATGGCCTTGTTCCTTCTAGAGACAACCCTTGCTCCACTGGTATAGTTCTTTGTACACATCTGCCATTGCAGGCGTTTCACAGTGAACTATGCAACAAGCAGGCACATCTGTCTTAGAACCAATGTGTTCCTTCACAAGTTTGCATCCAGGGATTAGAAGTCTCCGTTCCGAGACCCTGGGACAGAGGCGGTGCATCCTTAAACTTCAGCCTGCCTTTATGGAAAACATCAACAAAGTCAGAACAGGATTTGCAGCAAAACATATTATGAATTAAAGTAGAAAATATTTTATCTCTGTTCTCTTGCCTGGAACCTTACCCCTTTCAAATTTCTCATAGAAACGTCTAGGCCCCTTCTGCGTCATCTGGAAATACAACTCCACTTGGGTGCATTTTGTTTGTGCTGTTCACTTCAACGGAAACAAAGTAAGCAACTGTGTCTAAGCGGAAGCAAAGAACTACTCTACCTTGAAAGACAACCCTCCTTCCTCCTCCTGTGTTCTGTCTTCTTCCTCCAGAGGGACGACAAACAATTTGACACATCTGGAGACAGACAGAGCTTCAGTAGGGAGTACTGCAAATCTGAAATCCAACCATCGACAACTCTCAATTAGATTTTCAATTTCTATTCCCACCACGGTTTTGATACCAAGGCGTTGACTCACAGTTGAGAAACCAGCGCGCAGACAACCTCAGTGGATTATCATAATTTTTTTGACGTTTTTTTTTTTTATAGCAGTAAAGTTTATCTTGGGACCTATCCTGGGTCTCTTACAAAAATTCCTGAGGACATTTACACCCACAACTCCAACTAAGTCCATTTCACCAACACATCTAAAGCAGCACCGCGCTCTCTGCAAATCCATCCTGCCAAATGTACTCTCTGGTATGAGTGAGAGAAGCTTGCAGAGGAAAGTGCCCCTCTGGTCTTGGTTGTCCGAGTGTGATTTTTAGGTTTGGTGTTCGACTAAGCATTGAACTTGAGATATCAAACCCTGGTCATTTGGGAGTCGACTGATCACAAACTTCTCTGCTCATAAAAGGGCCTCATGTGATTGTAGCACTGGTTAGGACGCTGTGGTCCAAGCGCTTGTCGCATAGCACCGCAGTGTGGAAACGCAGTAGTAGATGGCTTCCCCAAGTCTGCACCACCACTTCCTCTCGCCCAGGTGCCGCGGCGTGCCGTCGAGCTTGTGTCTGCGGTAAAAGTTACAGTTGTACCTCCCAGTCTGCATTGATCACCTCTTGATTAGCAATGCTGCCTTTTCAGGTTTCATGTTTTACTTGTCAGACTCTCCAACACCCCATGATCATTACAGGTAGTCTAAGTTCTCCAGAGAAAGAGTTCTTCCCTGAATCGAGGCCTCCCCATCCGGAAGGCAGAGTCACTCTGCCCTCTTTTCACCAATAAATGCTCGACAACTGTGCCCTTTGTTTCGGCTCTGGTGCTGGATGTCCTTTCATTGGTACTGACTCTGCCTTCTTTCTTGTTGATTCTGTCCATCGTGCATGCCTCCCTGTACAGTGCCTAGATGCCTCTGTGGGCTCAACTTGTGCGCCTATACTGTATTTGATGAACCGATAAATAAACTGGCGAGAGAAGCTTTGTAGCCTTCGGGGTGCTGTTGGAGGAGATAGTCCTTTGCATAAAGTAGCAGAACTAGATAAAGAATCCCCCTCTTCTGAGTCGTGAGGGGGGACCCATGAGTGTTGTCTTCAGAGAATCAAACCGCCCTCCCGACCTCGCCTTTTTGGAGTGCTCCAGGTTGGCGTTATCCTCCTTTTACTACAGAAGGGAAATGAACACGGTACTTGGAGGCTGGAGAAAATGTGCCCTTCTGTAGGAAACCAAGTTACTTCTTCTAATGATGAAGTAGGACGTTTGTTTGTGTTTTGGGGGGTTTCGCGCCAAGTCATTAGATGTGTTCGGAGCAGCTTCTGGCCCCTGAAGATGCTCATTCTTTAGGATTGTTGAAGCGGGCATCCATCTATGTTCAAGTGAGAGTGAGCGAGTATCTACAAATGTCCAACCAAATGTGATCCATGAAAGTGCCCATAACGATCACGTACTCCTTCTTCCTGCTTCTGTTTAGACTCCTCCGAACGTAGAAAAGGCGCTCCGGCTCTTCGGGCAGCTGCTCAACAATAAGGTTTTCCTGCTGACCTTCATCCACACCTTAGAGGCGCAGCGAAGCTTCTCCATGCGGGACCGTGGAAACGTGGCATCGCTCACCATGGTGACACTGCAAGGCAGGATGGAGTATGCCACCGTGGTGCTAAAGCAGCTGCTTTCAGACCTGATTGAGAAGAACCTGGAGAACAAAAACCATCCCAAGCTGCTCCTCCGCAGGTAAGAAATACCCCAAGGATTCCTGAACCATTCCCTCAAAGAATCATTAGTCTGTCTTGAATATGGATATATAAGGCTCTTTGCTTTGAAGTTCAAAGGGAACGTCTTCACCAAATTCATCTTCTTTGCAGAACGGAGTCCGTGGCGGAGAAGATGCTGACAAACTGGTTTACCTTCCTGCTGTACCGATTCCTCAAGGTGAGATTTTGATTCTAAGAGTGAAGGAGAGACAAAGGGGAAGGCAGTTTTGCAGGAGAAGAAGAAGAAAAATCCAGTGGCTAACAAAATCCCAAATGAGAGTGAAATGGGAATGGAGTTCAGTGCATGTCAGGAGTGTAGGGGTCTATAAAAAGCGCAGTGGCCAGTCTCTCCGCTCTTTGCTCTGGGGGTTGTCTTCTTGGGATTATGATGGTCGCTCGGTATAATCAGACTTCCACCACATAAACTATCTGTTTGAGCTTCTCTTGAGCTACCTGGAGCTGAGCACGGTCACACTCCTATTCCTTTAGCCATTTGGGATGTCTCTTTGGGCTATGGTGATAGGGCTCAGCAGGGTTCAGACTCACATCTTTACCACTAGGATTTAGCTTCTGTTTTGGTGCGATGGGGCAGAGGAGGTCCGGTGCCTGAGCCTGCTCTTCAGGTCTAGGATCCGTTTATCTCTACAGGTTCAAACTCTGCTCCTCTCCTTTAAGGCGTGTCTTGTTTCTGGGTTAGGATGGGTGGAGTTCAGATGGACCAGATTTCTCTTTTCAGCTCTAGGGGTTGTCTTCTCTCTGGGTTATGATGGTGGGGTTCACCAAGGTCAGACTCGGTTTCACACCTCTAAGGCTTGTCTTGTTTCTGGGTTATGATGGTAGAGTCTAGAAGGGCCAGATGTCACTTTCATTTCTAGGGGTTGCCTTCTCTCTAGGTTTGATGGTAGTCTTCACTGATGTCAGGTCCTGCTCTCCACCTTTAAAGCGTGTCTTGTTTGTGGGTTATGATGGTGGGTTTGGTAAGACAGTGCTTACCCCTCAGTTCTGAGTTCCTCCTGTCCCTGGTTCATGATGGGTTCAGGGCGCTCGGGCCCTGTCCCTCAGCTCAGGGTTCGGATCATAGGACTCGCTGCTGCTTCTTTTACCCATTGTTCTCCCATGTCCCCGTTGTAGGAGTGTGCCGGCGAGCCTCTCTTCATGCTGTACTGTGCCATCAAGCAGCAGATGGAGAAAGGGCCCATCGACTCCATCACCGGCGAGGCCCGCTACTCGCTCAGCGAGGACAAGCTCATCCGGCAGCAGATCGACTACAAGACGCTGGTGAGTCCCTGCAGAGGAGGCGAGATGGCTTTGGGATGGAGCTGGCATGGCCTTTGATATCACCCATGTGGTGTCACAGGCTTTGCCGTCTTCTTACTGTTAAGTGCCAAAACACCCTCGGGTATTCGCGCGCTCATAAATCTCATTAACATAACATAACGCAGGGTTTGAAGTCTCTTAATGCGCGTTACTTCGGGTTTCTTAAGGTTCGTACATAGAGAACCTAAGATACTCAGACCTTAGGACTATTACTATACGAAGGAGGGTAGTGAGTAAAGAAGAGGAATTTAATGACGCAGAACAGCTTACGTCACCACTGTTGTGTTAAAAAAACGAACGCGCTGCCCTGGGGTCATGTATGTGCCAGTGAGACATGGGCTGTGCGCAGAATAATGGAAGATGATTTACGTCATTGGTACGTACAGAAGCTGCTCTTTCCAAAGATCAGAAGGTGCCCCTGGGACACCTGCCCCCCAGGTCACTCTCCAGGTGACAGATGTGCTGTGGCCTGCTGCGGAGCTCGGTGCACACAGATAGCTCTATCCAGCAGCTCTGATGTGTAGTGCTCCGATGCAGAGTGCCGAGACTCGGTGAGCAGGCGCTATGCCTTGGTATTTTATTTATTTCTTCGTTTGAGTTTTATATAGCGCTAACTAGACCCGGTGGTATCGGAGCACTTTACATGAGGATCGTTGCGTTACAAGTTACAAATTACATCTGTTACAAGAGCATTATAAGAACACAGGAAAAAGAACAGTTAACAGTAGTTCATCGGAGCGAGGGGCTGGAGGGAGACAAAAAGGGGAGATGAGAACTATGCCTAATGTCCAGCTGGGTAGGTGATGGTCAAGGTATCCTCAAATATCAGTTTACGTGGTTAAACTCCGACACTGTGGATTTTTCAATGCCATCCTTTTCATACCCCTTGCCTTTAGATTAATACACTTGCCCTCCAGCCTTCAGACAGAACTCTAGATCTTCCCGTCACGTGATTTTGTCCCATTCTAGTACTCTTTTGTATTCTGTTTTCTACAGTGGTTTTGGCTATTTTAACCCAAAAGCCACGTTTCTTGGTAGCAGGACTCTGCTCTGCTTTGCTTGCAAGCCATAATGTTTCTTCTTTTCTCCTCTAGAGTTTATTTTTTGCTTGCCTTTCCTTTATGTGAACTTTACGTTATCAAGTCTTGTTTGTGCCTTGTTTCTGGGCAGCCAGGCACAGCATATATTGTTTGCCCGGGCTGCCAGTGGCATGGCCGTATGGCTCTGGCTCATGGCCAGTCAGTGTTGGCAGTACAAGCACCAAGAGGTTGTCACTGATCTCCGTGCCACTCTGCCCAAGGATAGTGCTCGGGTGAATTCAGCATCATAAACTGTTTGTGCCACTCCACCTCTGTGGTACGTGGCTGACTACATTGTGCCATGCTGTTCATGCCACCCTGGGCTCCACTGGTGCTGCAAACGTCCCTGTGGCACATACGCAAGTGACTCCAGTATCACATGCTCTTCGTACCTCTGTGCTCCACTTTAGCCAAGGCCCTTCAGTGGTATGTCGATGTCTACAATATACCATGATCTGCGTGCCATGAACATTGCCTGTAGCCAGGGTGCCTCTGGGATGGATACATAGGTGGCAGGTGAACCCACTGAAATCATGCCCCAGCCTCCCTTGGAGCCTGTGTGACTCTGTGGTACATACCTGCCGTGCGCCTCCCTGCAGTCTGGCTGATCTGTGGTGCATTACTGACTGGGGGAAGTGTTTTTTCCACTTACTAACTCTTCAAGCCTTTCAGATTCGGGTGGAACAAACCCAGAAACCATAAAATGTCACCAGGTCTATTAACTGCCAAGAACTATGATTCCCCTCCAGGCATCCGCGCGAGTAATATTCATACCTGACCGAGAATTGGAAGCGGAGAGCCTGTAAATATTTTAGAGAGGTGCTCCAGCGCACTGCGTTTCACTCTGAATAAACAGCACAATGTTTGTCATCGTTTCAAATAGCTTGTACCAAGTCTGTGAGAGCCCGTGCCAGCCTAGAGCCCAGCTCTCCCGACGTACAGTCAGTGTCGGAGAAGCGCAGCACTTCATGGAGTATCTGAAGGCCTCGGCAAGCCTACTGCACAGTTATTCTGGGGGAGGCGCAGCATTTCATGGGGTACCTGAAGACCCCAGGGAGCCCTGCCGTACAGTCATCCTGGGAGAGGCGCAGCACATCATGGAGTACCTGAAGGCCTCGGGGAGCCCTGTTGTACAGTCGCTCTGGGAGAGGTGCAGCACATCATGGAGTACCTGAAGGCCTCGGGGAGCCCGCCGTACAGTCGTTCTGGGAGAGGCGCAGCACATCATGGAGTACCTGAAGGCCTCAGCGAGCCCCGCCGTACAGTCGTTCTGGGAGAGGCGCAGCACATCGCGGAGTACCTAAAGGCCTCGGGGAGCCCCGCCGTACAGTCGTTCTGGGAGAGGCGCAGCACATCGTGGAGTACCTGAAGGCCTCGGGGAGCCCCGCCGTACAGTCGTTCTGGGAGAGGCGCAGCACATCGTGGAGTACCTGAAGGCCTCATCGAGCCCTGCCGTACAGTCGTTCTGGGAGAGGCGCAGCACATCGTGGAGTACCTGAAGGCCTCAGCGAGCCCTGCCGTACAGTCGCTCTGGGAGAGGCGCAGCACATAATGGATTAACCGAAGGCCTCAGTAAACCCTGCCGTACAGTCGTTCTGAGAGAGGCGCAGCACATAATGGAGTAACCGAAGGCCTCGGTGAACCCTGCCGTACAGTCGTTCTGGGAGGCGCAGCACATCATGGAGTACCTGAAGGCCTCGGGGAGCCCCGCCGTACAGTCATTCTGGGAGAGGCGCAGCACATCATGGAGTATCAGGAGTGCGCGCGAGCTGTGCGCACGCTCACTCTCCATGTGTAGACCACAATATGGCATGGCTTTAATTAAGCTTCTTGTGGCTAAAGTTTCACTTTTACGTTGCAAAGCTGTTGTGTTCCATCATCAGGTGAGATTGGCAACTTTTGTTCAAACCAATCCCCAGCAGTGCTATATTACTTTTCCAGCAGACCCGTGCTCCTGGGCCGAAAAAAGACTCGTCCATGCCCTCATATAGCACTTCCCTTTGGGGGCAAGGGTCGTCTCTGGCCAAGGTGAACTGTCTGTCTCGCGAGTGGTACGAGCTACCTCCTTCGGACACGCCTGCCCGCCATCTTAGATCGGAAGGGAAAAGGCTGTTAGTGGTTCCCCGGTTTAAGAAGCTTAGGACAGGCAACAAAACTGTTGTCCATCTGGCCTCGAAATTTTGAAACCGCCTACCTGTGGACCTGTGTAAATGCTTCAATCTTTTACGCTTTAGGAAACTCCTGAAAATTGCATTATCCAGAGTGTAATTTCTATCTGCGCGTGCTCGTCTGACTTTCCCGTTAAGATAGCGCGGAGATACCCCTCCAGAGGTGGTTCCTGCGCTTTATAAATCCTTTACATGCATACATACAAGTCCTCATGCCTCCTGGCAGTCACATACTGCAAAGGGGATATAGCCTTGCCAGGGGGGGTGGGGGTAAAACTCGGGGTGATGATGCCTCCAAACAGACTTCAAAGAGCATTGGGAGAGGAGTTGGCCTAATGTCTTGGACGGTAGACCTCGAATCTGGGGAACTGGGTTCGAGTCTCGGCAACGACGCTGAACATCCTGTGATTCTGGGCAAATCACTTAATCTCCCCGTGCCTAACAAAAATGAATGTGTCCTCATGTAATGCAACTGGTGCTATGTAAAGCGCTCTGATACCCGATACCGGGTCAAGTTCGCACTATATAAAACTCTGTAAAAAAAAAAAAAAACATTGAAACCCCGTTGGAAATTAAGTTCCCACAGAAAGCCCTCACCACAGCCCACATCCTTATCATTCACTTGACGTGGGCTCAAGTCGGGTGGACGGAGTCCCCCACCTATTAAGAATGAGGACTCCCTTTCCCTTTCCCTTTCCCTTCGTCCTATGCTCAGAGGCGCCCCCTTCTGGCCCAGCAGTGCAGCCCCTCGCCTTTGCAAACCGGTGTGCCTGCCCCTGGGCTCAGGATTCTTGTGAATCACCCTCACGCCAGCAGCATCCCAGGTCTGGGGATGGCCCAGGAGGGGGTTATAGTATCATCTCTTACCTGCTGCAGACACACAGCCAGTGTGAAGCACCTGTGTGCTTTGAAGCTGGTCAAGGTCGCCAGCAGCATGCACAGCGGGCTTCCTGTTTACAGCACGCGGCCAGCACACTTTGTTGACTCACGGAAAGCAGTTCAAATGGAATTACTTCGTATTTTGGCTCCAAAGGTCTGCTTGAAAATAATGTTAATTTGCTTTGGAAAATAGGCCCCTTACTTTTTAAGTGAGGGTTATTTTAAGGGACTCCTTTGACGTCATCGTGAATGCATTCAACCCTATCTTCCTTTGGACGTGTGCCCTAACTTGACCTCGTGGTCACCTGCAGTCTGCAGACGTCGGTTGTGCTGGTTCAGCCAGGGTCACACGAGCCTTCTCAGCTCAGCAGCTGTCCAGCCTGAGCATCACCACCCAGTGACCCTGCTGACTGAGAGCCCCTCGCCCACGTCTGGGGCAGCCTTCACCCCTACCTCGCCTGCACTATCAGATGTTTTAGAGAGACTTCGCATCAGACCCTTGACGTGGGTCCTGGTTCCTCGTGTGTGCACATCAGAGCCCTTGAGGTGGGTCCTGGTTCCTCGTGTGTGCACATCAGAGCCCTTGAGGTGGGTCCTGGTTCCTCGTGTGTGCGCATCAGATCCCTTGATGCGGGTCCTGGTTCCTTGTGTGTGCTCATCAGAGCCCTTGAGGTGGGTCCTGGTTCCTCGTGTGTGCGCATCAGAGCCCTTGAGGTGGGTCCTGGTTCCTCGTGTGTGCGCATCAGAGCCCTTGAGGTGGGTCCTGGTTCCTCGTGTGTGCGCATCAGAGCCCTTGAGGTGGGTCCTGGTTCCTCGTGTGTGCGCATCAGAACCCTTGAGGTGGGTCCTGGTTTCTCGTGTGTGCGCATCAGAGCCCTTGTGGTGGGTCCTGGTTCCTCGTGTGTACACATCAGACCCTTGACGTGGGTCCTGGTTCCTCGTGTGTGCACATCAGACCCTTGAGTTGGGTCCTGGTTCCTCGTGTGTAAGCATCAGAGCCCTTGAGGTGGGTCCTGGTTCCTCGTGTGTGCGCATCAGAGCCCTTGAGGTGGGTCCTGGTTCCTCGTGTGTGCGCATCAGAGCCCTTGAGGTGGGTCCTGGTTCCTCGTGTGTGCGCATCAGAACCCTTGAGGTGGGTCCTGGTTTCTCGTGTGTGCGCATCAGAGCCCTTGTGGTGGGTCCTGGTTCCTCGTGTGTACACATCAGACCCTTGACGTGGGTCCTGGTTCCTCGTGTGTGCACATCAGACCCTTGACGTGGGTCCTGGTTCCTCGTGTGTGCACATCAGACCCTTGACGTGGGTCCTGGTTCCTTGTGTGTGCACATCAGACCCTTGACGTGGGTCTTGGTTCCTCGTGTGTGCACATCACAGACACTTCACGTGGATCCTGGTTCCTCGGAAGTGCACATCACACACCCTTGACATGGGTCCTGGTCCGTTGTGTGTGTGTGCACATCACAGACCCTTGTCACGGGTCCTGGTTCCTTGTGCGTACACATCAGACCCTTGACGTGGGTCCTGGTCTATTGTGTGTGTGCACACACTAGCTAGCGCTATATAAAACGTATAAAAAAAAATAAAAAATTACAGAACTCTTGAGTTGAGTGCTGGTACCTCGTGCATGCACATCACAGGCCCTTGAGGTGAGTCCTGGTACTTCGTGTGTGCACATCACAGACCCTTGAAGTGGGTCCTGCTTCCTTGTGTGTGCTCATCACCGGTCCTTGACGCAGGTCCTGGGTCCTTTTTGTGTGAACATCGAACCCTTGAGGTGGGTCCTGGTTCCTCGTGTGTGCACATCACAGAACCATGGACCTCGGTCCTGGTTCCTTGTGTGTGCACATCAGAACCCTGGACGTGGGTCCTTGCACCTCGTCCGTGCACTTCACAGACCCTTGACGCGGGTCCTGGGTCCTTGTGTGTGAACATCACAGCCCTTGAGGTGGGTCCTGTTTCCTCGTGTGTGCACATCACAGACCCTTGAGGTGGGTCCTGGTTCCTCGTGTGTGCACATCACAGACCCTTGAGGTGGGTCCTGGTTCCTCTTGTGTGCACATCAAAGAGCCCTAGATGTGGATCCTGGTTCCTTGTGTGTGCACATAGCCCTTGAGATGGGTCCTGGTTCCTTGTGTGTGCACATCACAGAGACTTTTGTTTTGGGTCCTATTTACTCGTGTGTGCTCATCACAGAGCCCTTGAGGTGGGTCCTGGTTCCTCGTGTGTGCATATCAGAGCACTTGAGGTGGGTCCTGGTTCCTCGTGTGTGCATATCAGAGCACTTGAGGTGGGTCCTGGTTCCTCGTGTGTGCCCAGCACAGACCCTTGATGCAGGTCCCGGTTCTTCACGTGTGCTCATCACAGAGCCCTGGACGTAGGTCCTGGTTTCTTGTGTGTGCCCATCACAGACCCTTGATGCGGGTCCTGGTTCTTCACGTGTGCTCATCACAGAGCCCTTGAGGTGGGTCCTGGTTCCTCGTGTGTGCACATCAGAGCCCTTGAGGTGGGTCCTGGTTCCTCGTGTGTGCACATCACAGAGCCCTTGAGGTGGGTCCTGGTTCCTCGTGTGTGCACATCTGACACTTTACGTGGGTCCTGGTTCCTCGTGTGTGCTCATCAGAGCCCTTGGGGTGGGTCCTGGTTCCTCGTGTGTGCACATGAGAGCCCTTGAGGTGGGTCCTGGTTCCTCGTGTGTGCACATCAGATCCTTGAGGTCGGTGCTGGTTCCTCGTGTGTGCACATCAGACCCTTGAGGTGGGTGCTGGTTCCTCGTGTGTGCACATCACAGAGCCCTTGATGCGGGTCCTGGTGTGCGCCCATCACAGAGCCCTTGAGGTGGGTTCTGGTTCCTCATGTGTGCACATCAGAGCCCTGGATGTGGGTCCTGGTTCCTAGTGTGTGCACATCACAGAGCCCTTGTGGTGGGTCCTGGTTCCTCGTGTGTGCACATCAGACACTTTACGTGGGTCCTGGTTCCGCGTGTGTGCTCATCAGAGCCCTTGAGGTGGGTCCTGGTTCCTCGCGTGTGCACATGAGAGCCCTTGAGAGGGGTCCTGGTTCCTCGTGTGTGCACATCAGACACTTTACGTGGGTCCTGGTTCCGCGTGTGTGCTCATCAGAGCACTTGAGGTGGGTCCTGGTTCCTCGTGTGTGCACATCAGACACTTTACGTGGGTCCTGGTTCCTCGTGTGTGCTCATCAGAGCCCTTGAGGTGGGTCCTGGTTCCTCGTGTGTGCACATCAGCCACTTTACGTGGGTCCTGGTTCCTCGTTTGTGCGCATCAGAGCCCTTGAGGTGGGTCCTGGTTCCTCGTGTGTGCACATCAGAGCCCTTGAGGTGGCTCCTGGTTCCTCGTGTGTGCTCATCAGAGCCCTTGAGGTGGGTCCTGGTTCCTCGTGTGTACGCATCAGAGCCCTTGAGGTGGGTCCTGGTTCCTCGTGTGTGCGCATCAGATCCCTTGATGCGGGTCCTGGTTCCTTGTGTGTGCTCATCAGAGCCCTTGAGGTGGGTCCTGGTTCCTCGTGTGTGCACATCAGAGCCCTGGACGTGGGTCCTGGTTCCTCGTGTGTGCTCATCAGAGCCCTGGACGTGGGTCCTGGTTCCTCGTGTGTGCTCATCAGAGCCCTTGAGGTGGGTCCTGGTTCCTCGTGTGTGCACAACAGACCCTTGTGGTGGGTCCTGGTTCCTCGTGTGTGCACATCAGAGCCCTGGACGTGGGTCCTGGTTCCTCGTGTGTGCACATCAGACACTTTACATGGGTCCTGGTTCCTCATGTGTGCGCATCAGAGCCCTTGAGGTGGGTCCTGGTTCCTCGTGTGTGCACATCAGAGCCCTGGACGTGGGACCTGGTTCCTCGTGTGTGCTCATCAGAGCCCTGGACGTGGGTCCTGGTTCCTCGTGTGTGCTCATCACAGCCCTGGACGTGGGTCCTGGTTCCTCGTGTGTGCTCATCAGAGCCCTTGAGGTGGGTCCTGGTTCCTCGTGTGTGCGCATCAGAGCCCTTGTGGTGGGTCCTGGTTCCTCGTGTGTGCGCATCAGACACTTTACGTGGGTCCTGGTTCCTCGTGTGTGCTCATCAGAGCCCTTGAGGTGGGTCCTGGTTCCTCGTGTGTGCTCATCAGAGCCCTTGTGGTGGATCCTGGTTCCTCATGTGTGCACATGAGAGCCCTGGACGTGGGTCCTGGTTCGTGTGTGCACATAAGAGCCCTTGTGGTGGATCCTGGTTCCTCGTGTGTGCACATCAGAGCCCTTGCCGTGGGTCCTGGTTCCTTGTGTGTGCACATCACAGAGCCCTTGCTGTGGGTCCTGGTTCCTTGTGTGTGCTCATCAGAGCCCTTGAGGTGGGTCCTGGTTCCTCGTGTGTGCTCATCAGAGCCCTTGACGTGGGTCCTGGTTCCTCGTGTGTGCACATCACAGAGCCCTTGAGGTGGGTCCTGGTTCCTCGTGTGTGCACATCACAGAGCCCTTGAGGTGGGTCCTGGTTCCTCGTGTGTGCACATCACCGAGCCCTTGAGGTGGGTCCTGGTTCCTCGTGTGTGCACATCACAAAGCCCTTGAGGTGGGTCCTGGTTCGTCCTGTGTGCACATCAGACCCTTGAGGTGGGTCCTGGTTCCTCGTGTGTGCGCATCAGAACCCTTGAGGTGGGTCCTGGTTTCTCGTGTGTGCGCATCAGAGCCCTTGTGGTGGGTCCTGGTTCCTCGTGTGTACACATCAGACCCTTGACGTGGGTCCTGGTTCCTCGTGTGTGCACATCAGACCCTTGACGTGGGTCCTGGTTCCTCGTGTGTGCACATCAGACCCTTGACGTGGGTCCTGGTTCCTTGTGTGTGCACATCAGACCCTTGACGTGGGTCTTGGTTCCTCGTGTGTGCACATCACAGACACTTCACGTGGATCCTGGTTCCTCGGAAGTGCACATCACACACCCTTGACATGGGTCCTGGTCCGTTGTGTGTGTGTGCACATCACAGACCCTTGTCACGGGTCCTGGTTCCTTGTGCGTACACATCAGACCCTTGACGTGGGTCCTGGTCTATTGTGTGTGTGCACACACTAGCTAGCGCTATATAAAACGTATAAAAAAAAATGAAAAATTACAGAACTCTTGAGTTGAGTGCTGGTACCTCGTGCATGCACATCATAGGCCCTTGAGGTGAGTCCTGGTACTTCGTGTGTGCACATCACAGACCCTTGAAGTGGGTCCTGCTTCCTTGTGTGTGCTCATCACCGGTCCTTGACGCAGGTCCTGGGTCCTTTTTGTGTGAACATCGAACCCTTGAGGTGGGTCCTGGTTCCTCGTGTGTGCACATCACAGAACCATGGACCTCGGTCCTGGTTCCTTGTGTGTGAACATCAGAACCCTGGACGTGGGTCCTTGCACCTCGTCCGTGCACTTCACAGACCCTTGACGCGGGTCCTGGGTCCTTGTGTGTGAACATCACAGCCCTTGAGGTGGGTCCTGTTTCCTCGTGTGTGCACATCACAGACCCTTGAGGTGGGTCCTGGTTCCTCGTGTGTGCACATCACAGACCCTTGAGGTGGGTCCTGGTTCCTCTTGTGTGCACATCAAAGAGCCCTAGATGTGGATCCTGGTTCCTTGTGTGTGCACATAGCCCTTGAGATGGGTCCTGGTTCCTTGTGTGTGCACATCACAGAGACTTTTGTTTTGGGTCCTATTTACTCGTGTGTGCTCATCACAGAGCCCTTGAGGTGGGTCCTGGTTCCTCGTGTGTGCATATCAGAGCACTTGAGGTGGGTCCTGGTTCCTCGTGTGTGCATATCAGAGCACTTGAGGTGGGTCCTGGTTCCTCGTGTGTGCCCAGCACAGACCCTTGATGCAGGTCCCGGTTCTTCACGTGTGCTCATCACAGAGCCCTGGACGTAGGTCCTGGTTTCTTGTGTGTGCCCATCACAGACCCTTGATGCGGGTCCTGGTTCTTCACGTGTGCTCATCACAGAGCCCTTGAGGTGGGTCCTGGTTCCTCGTGTGTGCACATCAGAGCCCTTGAGGTGGGTCCTGGTTCCTCGTGTGTGCACATCACAGAGCCCTTGAGGTGGGTCCTGGTTCCTCGTGTGTGCACATCTGACACTTTACGTGGGTCCTGGTTCCTCGTGTGTGCTCATCAGAGCCCTTGGGGTGGGTCCTGGTTCCTCGTGTGTGCACATGAGAGCCCTTGAGGTGGGTCCTGGTTCCTCGTGTGTGCACATCAGATCCTTGAGGTCGGTGCTGGTTCCTCGTGTGTGCACATCAGACCCTTGAGGTGGGTGCTGGTTCCTCGTGTGTGCACATCACAGAGCCCTTGATGCGGGTCCTGGTGTGCGCCCATCACAGAGCCCTTGAGGTGGGTTCTGGTTCCTCATGTGTGCACATCAGAGCCCTGGATGTGGGTCCTGGTTCCTAGTGTGTGCACATCACAGAGCCCTTGTGGTGGGTCCTGGTTCCTCGTGTGTGCACATCAGACACTTTACGTGGGTCCTGGTTCCGCGTGTGTGCTCATCAGAGCCCTTGAGGTGGGTCCTGGTTCCTCGCGTGTGCACATGAGAGCCCTTGAGAGGGGTCCTGGTTCCTCGTGTGTGCACATCAGACACTTTACGTGGGTCCTGGTTCCTCGTGTGTGCTCATCAGAGCCCTTGAGGTGGGTCCTGGTTCCTCGTGTGTGCACATCAGCCACTTTACGTGGGTCCTGGTTCCTCGTTTGTGCGCATCAGAGCCCTTGAGGTGGGTCCTGGTTCCTCGTGTGTGCACATCAGAGCCCTTGAGGTGGCTCCTGGTTCCTCGTGTGTGCTCATCAGAGCCCTTGAGGTGGGTCCTGGTTCCTCGTGTGTACGCATCAGAGCCCTTGAGGTGGGTCCTGGTTCCTCGTGTGTGCGCATCAGATCCCTTGATGCGGGTCCTGGTTCCTTGTGTGTGCTCATCAGAGCCCTTGAGGTGGGTCCTGGTTCCTCGTGTGTGCACATCAGAGCCCTGGACGTGGGTCCTGGTTCCTCGTGTGTGCTCATCAGAGCCCTGGACGTGGGTCCTGGTTCCTCATGTGTGCTCATCAGAGCCCTTGAGGTGGGTCCTGGTTCCTCGTGTGTGCACAACAGACCCTTGTGGTGGGTCCTGGTTCCTCGTGTGTGCACATCAGAGCCCTGGACGTGGGTCCTGGTTCCTCGTGTGTGCACATCAGACACTTTACATGGGTCCTGGTTCCTCATGTGTGCGCATCAGAGCCCTTGAGGTGGGTCCTGGTTCCTCGTGTGTGCACATCAGAGCCCTGGACGTGGGACCTGGTTCCTCGTGTGTGCTCATCAGAGCCCTGGACGTGGGTCCTGGTTCCTCGTGTGTGCCCAGCACAGACCCTTGATGCAGGTCCCGGTTCTTCACGTGTGCTCATCACAGAGCCCTGGACGTAGGTCCTGGTTTCTTGTGTGTGCCCATCACAGACCCTTGATGCGGGTCCTGGTTCTTCACGTGTGCTCATCACAGAGCCCTTGAGGTGGGTCCTGGTTCCTCGTGTGTGCACATCAGAGCCCTTGAGGTGGGTCCTGGTTCCTCGTGTGTGCACATCACAGAGCCCTTGAGGTGGGTCCTGGTTCCTCGTGTGTGCACATCTGACACTTTACGTGGGTCCTGGTTCCTCGTGTGTGCTCATCAGAGCCCTTGGGGTGGGTCCTGGTTCCTCGTGTGTGCACATGAGAGCCCTTGAGGTGGGTCCTGGTTCCTCGTGTGTGCACATCAGATCCTTGAGGTCGGTGCTGGTTCCTCGTGTGTGCACATCAGACCCTTGAGGTGGGTGCTGGTTCCTCGTGTGTGCACATCACAGAGCCCTTGATGCGGGTCCTGGTGTGCGCCCATCACAGAGCCCTTGAGGTGGGTTCTGGTTCCTCATGTGTGCACATCAGAGCCCTGGATGTGGGTCCTGGTTCCTAGTGTGTGCACATCACAGAGCCCTTGTGGTGGGTCCTGGTTCCTCGTGTGTGCACATCAGACACTTTACGTGGGTCCTGGTTCCGCGTGTGTGCTCATCAGAGCCCTTGAGGTGGGTCCTGGTTCCTCGCGTGTGCACATGAGAGCCCTTGAGAGGGGTCCTGGTTCCTCGTGTGTGCACATCAGACACTTTACGTGGGTCCTGGTTCCGCGTGTGTGCTCATCAGAGCACTTGAGGTGGGTCCTGGTTCCTCGTGTGTGCACATCAGACACTTTACGTGGGTCCTGGTTCCTCGTGTGTGCTCATCAGAGCCCTTGAGGTGGGTCCTGGTTCCTCGTGTGTGCACATCAGCCACTTTACGTGGGTCCTGGTTCCTCGTTTGTGCGCATCAGAGCCCTTGAGGTGGGTCCTGGTTCCTCGTGTGTGCACATCAGAGCCCTTGAGGTGGCTCCTGGTTCCTCGTGTGTGCTCATCAGAGCCCTTGAGGTGGGTCCTGGTTCCTCGTGTGTACGCATCAGAGCCCTTGAGGTGGGTCCTGGTTCCTCGTGTGTGCGCATCAGATCCCTTGATGCGGGTCCTGGTTCCTTGTGTGTGCTCATCAGAGCCCTTGAGGTGGGTCCTGGTTCCTCGTGTGTGCACATCAGAGCCCTGGACGTGGGTCCTGGTTCCTCGTGTGTGCTCATCAGAGCCCTGGACGTGGGTCCTGGTTCCTCGTGTGTGCTCATCAGAGCCCTTGAGGTGGGTCCTGGTTCCTCGTGTGTGCACAACAGACCCTTGTGGTGGGTCCTGGTTCCTCGTGTGTGCACATCAGAGCCCTGGACGTGGGTCCTGGTTCCTCGTGTGTGCACATCAGACACTTTACATGGGTCCTGGTTCCTCATGTGTGCGCATCAGAGCCCTTGAGGTGGGTCCTGGTTCCTCGTGTGTGCACATCAGAGCCCTGGACGTGGGACCTGGTTCCTCGTGTGTGCTCATCAGAGCCCTGGACGTGGGTCCTGGTTCCTCGTGTGTGCTCATCACAGCCCTGGACGTGGGTCCTGGTTCCTCGTGTGTGCTCATCAGAGCCCTTGAGGTGGGTCCTGGTTCCTCGTGTGTGCGCATCAGAGCCCTTGTGGTGGGTCCTGGTTCCTCGTGTGTGCGCATCAGACACTTTACGTGGGTCCTGGTTCCTCGTGTGTGCTCATCAGAGCCCTTGAGGTGGGTCCTGGTTCCTCGTGTGTGCTCATCAGAGCCCTTGTGGTGGATCCTGGTTCCTCATGTGTGCACATGAGAGCCCTGGACGTGGGTCCTGGTTCGTGTGTGCACATAAGAGCCCTTGTGGTGGATCCTGGTTCCTCGTGTGTGCACATCAGAGCCCTTGCCGTGGGTCCTGGTTCCTTGTGTGTGCACATCACAGAGCCCTTGCTGTGGGTCCTGGTTCCTTGTGTGTGCTCATCAGAGCCCTTGAGGTGGGTCCTGGTTCCTCGTGTGTGCTCATCAGAGCCCTTGACGTGGGTCCTGGTTCCTCGTGTGTGCACATCACAGAGCCCTTGAGGTGGGTCCTGGTTCCTCGTGTGTGCACATCACAGAGCCCTTGAGGTGGGTCCTGGTTCCTCGTGTGTGCACATCACCGAGCCCTTGAGGTGGGTCCTGGTTCCTCGTGTGTGCACATCACAAAGCCCTTGAGGTGGGTCCTGGTTCGTCCTGTGTGCACATCAGACCCTTGAGGTGGGTCCTGGTTCCTCGTGTGTGCGCATCAGAACCCTTGAGGTGGGTCCTGGTTTCTCGTGTGTGCGCATCAGAGCCCTTGTGGTGGGTCCTGGTTCCTCGTGTGTACACATCAGACCCTTGACGTGGGTCCTGGTTCCTCGTGTGTGCACATCAGACCCTTGACGTGGGTCCTGGTTCCTCGTGTGTGCACATCAGACCCTTGACGTGGGTCCTGGTTCCTTGTGTGTGCACATCAGACCCTTGACGTGGGTCTTGGTTCCTCGTGTGTGCACATCACAGACACTTCACGTGGATCCTGGTTCCTCGGAAGTGCACATCACACACCCTTGACATGGGTCCTGGTCCGTTGTGTGTGTGTGCACATCACAGACCCTTGTCACGGGTCCTGGTTCCTTGTGCGTACACATCAGACCCTTGACGTGGGTCCTGGTCTATTGTGTGTGTGCACACACTAGCTAGCGCTATATAAAACGTATAAAAAAAAATGAAAAATTACAGAACTCTTGAGTTGAGTGCTGGTACCTCGTGCATGCACATCATAGGCCCTTGAGGTGAGTCCTGGTACTTCGTGTGTGCACATCACAGACCCTTGAAGTGGGTCCTGCTTCCTTGTGTGTGCTCATCACCGGTCCTTGACGCAGGTCCTGGGTCCTTTTTGTGTGAACATCGAACCCTTGAGGTGGGTCCTGGTTCCTCGTGTGTGCACATCACAGAACCATGGACCTCGGTCCTGGTTCCTTGTGTGTGAACATCAGAACCCTGGACGTGGGTCCTTGCACCTCGTCCGTGCACTTCACAGACCCTTGACGCGGGTCCTGGGTCCTTGTGTGTGAACATCACAGCCCTTGAGGTGGGTCCTGTTTCCTCGTGTGTGCACATCACAGACCCTTGAGGTGGGTCCTGGTTCCTCGTGTGTGCACATCACAGACCCTTGAGGTGGGTCCTGGTTCCTCTTGTGTGCACATCAAAGAGCCCTAGATGTGGATCCTGGTTCCTTGTGTGTGCACATAGCCCTTGAGATGGGTCCTGGTTCCTTGTGTGTGCACATCACAGAGACTTTTGTTTTGGGTCCTATTTACTCGTGTGTGCTCATCACAGAGCCCTTGAGGTGGGTCCTGGTTCCTCGTGTGTGCATATCAGAGCACTTGAGGTGGGTCCTGGTTCCTCGTGTGTGCATATCAGAGCACTTGAGGTGGGTCCTGGTTCCTCGTGTGTGCCCAGCACAGACCCTTGATGCAGGTCCCGGTTCTTCACGTGTGCTCATCACAGAGCCCTGGACGTAGGTCCTGGTTTCTTGTGTGTGCCCATCACAGACCCTTGATGCGGGTCCTGGTTCTTCACGTGTGCTCATCACAGAGCCCTTGAGGTGGGTCCTGGTTCCTCGTGTGTGCACATCAGAGCCCTTGAGGTGGGTCCTGGTTCCTCGTGTGTGCACATCACAGAGCCCTTGAGGTGGGTCCTGGTTCCTCGTGTGTGCACATCTGACACTTTACGTGGGTCCTGGTTCCTCGTGTGTGCTCATCAGAGCCCTTGGGGTGGGTCCTGGTTCCTCGTGTGTGCACATGAGAGCCCTTGAGGTGGGTCCTGGTTCCTCGTGTGTGCACATCAGATCCTTGAGGTCGGTGCTGGTTCCTCGTGTGTGCACATCAGACCCTTGAGGTGGGTGCTGGTTCCTCGTGTGTGCACATCACAGAGCCCTTGATGCGGGTCCTGGTGTGCGCCCATCACAGAGCCCTTGAGGTGGGTTCTGGTTCCTCATGTGTGCACATCAGAGCCCTGGATGTGGGTCCTGGTTCCTAGTGTGTGCACATCACAGAGCCCTTGTGGTGGGTCCTGGTTCCTCGTGTGTGCACATCAGACACTTTACGTGGGTCCTGGTTCCGCGTGTGTGCTCATCAGAGCCCTTGAGGTGGGTCCTGGTTCCTCGCGTGTGCACATGAGAGCCCTTGAGAGGGGTCCTGGTTCCTCGTGTGTGCACATCAGACACTTTACGTGGGTCCTGGTTCCTCGTGTGTGCTCATCAGAGCCCTTGAGGTGGGTCCTGGTTCCTCGTGTGTGCACATCAGCCACTTTACGTGGGTCCTGGTTCCTCGTTTGTGCGCATCAGAGCCCTTGAGGTGGGTCCTGGTTCCTCGTGTGTGCACATCAGAGCCCTTGAGGTGGCTCCTGGTTCCTCGTGTGTGCTCATCAGAGCCCTTGAGGTGGGTCCTGGTTCCTCGTGTGTACGCATCAGAGCCCTTGAGGTGGGTCCTGGTTCCTCGTGTGTGCGCATCAGATCCCTTGATGCGGGTCCTGGTTCCTTGTGTGTGCTCATCAGAGCCCTTGAGGTGGGTCCTGGTTCCTCGTGTGTGCACATCAGAGCCCTGGACGTGGGTCCTGGTTCCTCGTGTGTGCTCATCAGAGCCCTGGACGTGGGTCCTGGTTCCTCATGTGTGCTCATCAGAGCCCTTGAGGTGGGTCCTGGTTCCTCGTGTGTGCACAACAGACCCTTGTGGTGGGTCCTGGTTCCTCGTGTGTGCACATCAGAGCCCTGGACGTGGGTCCTGGTTCCTCGTGTGTGCACATCAGACACTTTACATGGGTCCTGGTTCCTCATGTGTGCGCATCAGAGCCCTTGAGGTGGGTCCTGGTTCCTCGTGTGTGCACATCAGAGCCCTGGACGTGGGACCTGGTTCCTCGTGTGTGCTCATCAGAGCCCTGGACGTGGGTCCTGGTTCCTCGTGTGTGCTCATCACAGCCCTGGACGTGGGTCCTGGTTCCTCGTGTGTGCTCATCAGAGCCCTTGAGGTGGGTCCTGGTTCCTCGTGTGTGCGCATCAGAGCCCTTGTGGTGGGTCCTGGTTCCTCGTGTGTGCGCATCAGACACTTTACGTGGGTCCTGGTTCCTCGTGTGTGCTCATCAGAGCCCTTGAGGTGGGTCCTGGTTCCTCGTGTGTGCTCATCAGAGCCCTTGTGGTGGATCCTGGTTCCTCATGTGTGCACATGAGAGCCCTGGACGTGGGTCCTGGTTCGTGTGTGCACATAAGAGCCCTTGTGGTGGATCCTGGTTCCTCGTGTGTGCACATCAGAGTCCTTGCCGTGGGTCCTGGTTCCTTGTGTGTGCACATCACAGAGCCCTTGCTGTGGGTCCTGGTTCCTTGTGTGTGCTCATCAGAGCCCTTGAGGTGGGTCCTGGTTCCTCGTGTGTGCTCATCAGAGCCCTTGACGTGGGTCCTGGTTCCTCGTGTGTGCACATCACAGAGCCCTTGAGGTGGGTCCTGGTTCCTCGTGTGTGCACATCACAGAGCCCTTGAGGTGGGTCCTGGTTCCTCGTGTGTGCACATCACAGAGCCCTTGAGGTGGGTCCTGGTTCCTCGTGTGTGCACATCACCGAGCCCTTGAGGTGGGTCCTGGTTCCTCGTGTGTGCACATCACAAAGCCCTTGAGGTGGGTCCTGGTTCGTCCTGTGTGCACATCAGACCCTTGAGGTGGGTCCTCGTGTGCGCTCATCACAGAGCCCCGGGCGTGGGTCCTGGCACCTCGTGCGTGCACGTGCACAGCCTCGGGCACAGACCTGTGGCACTCGTGCGTGGGGGCTGGGGCGCGGCGGAGGAGGATGCTGAGGAGAGAGAGGAGGATGCTGAGGAGAGAGGCCGAATGGGCCTTTGATTGCCGCCCCGGGCCCGCCCCGTCTCCTCCCCGCGCAGCATCTATAGGGCTGCGGGCCCGGGGCAGCGACGGCCCGTGGGCGCCCTCTCCTGGGCAGACGGCGCCGCCTTTCATCCTGCTCGGAAGACATGGAAAAGCCACATTTGATGACATTTTGTCAGCTGCAGAATTGTATGGTATAACTAGGCGGACGCAGGGGAGTGAAGAATGTAGCTTGGTCGGTGTCCCGACTAGGGTACCACCCCGCTCAACGATGAGCCCTGAGCTGGGAGCCCTTCAGGCACACTGCACTGCACCCCTCCCCCACTGCTCCGAGTTTACATATCTGGACCCTTTCAGTTTATTTATTTATTTATTTATGCAATTTTATATAGCGCGGACTTTACCCGAAGGTGTCAGAGCGCTTCACAGAAATGATACAAACTGAGAACATTACACGAGCAACAGATTGCAGAGGCATACGTTACGTTACATACGGTAAAGTGATAATTGTGAGCAAACAAGAATACATGAGGTAGTAAAAATTGTGAGAAACCAAAAATACATGAGGTAGACAAGGTAATTGTGACACTTGTGAGCAAACAAAGGAGACGGTGGGGGTCCCTTCCATGGCCCACCTTAGACCCCCCCCCCCCCCACCCCCCAGACCCCGCCGTGCAGGGGGCCCCGCCTTGACCTCAGCTTCACGCGCTCCCAACGCTGTACCCCCACCCTGCCTCGCGGCTCACTGTGGAACTTCCGGCATCGTCCAGTTTTTGATTCAAAGCCCCACGGTCCGAGCTGCGGGGTGCACCCACCTGTGCGTGCGTCTCACGTACCACTGCTAGCCCATCCTTGCAGGAACGCCTGTAAACCACTTTCCTGGGGCACAGAGGGGCGTCTCATTGCCACATTGGCTAGCGCTTTGGGGCTCAAAGGACCACGCAGATAGCAGTAACCCCTACCCCGGGGGAAGGGGGGGTCGTTGCTGCAGCGTGGGGGCAGCCTCAGCCATTTGTGGCCGCTCCTTCCCCAGCCCGGCTGCTGTGGGCAGGGCAGCGCCTTGGACTGACCTCAGGGCGCTCGTCAAGAGGGAGTCACATGGAGGTTCTAAGCACGCCCTCTTGTTTAAAATCAGAGGTGTTTTAAGGCACTTCTCTATTGTATTGTATTGTAATTGCATTTGTATAGCGCTTACTACCCCTAACGAGGCGTCAAAGCGCTTTTTCGGCGAGTCGCACGCTACTCCGGGACCCATGGAGGATTAGTGTTGAATTAGTATAGTGAAACATGCAAGTACATTTTAAGTGGTGGATAGGTGAGTCAGTTATTTGGATTTGTAAGGATAGCAGAAGGATAGAGGAGGACAAAGGTTTGTATTTATATAGCGCTTCTAACCACTGATGGGGTGTTGAAGCGCTTTTTTTGGCGAGTAGCACGCTACTCCGGAAACCCATAAAGGATTAGTGGTGAATTAGTATGGTTGAATATGAAAGTAATTTGAGTGGTGGATATTAGTCCGTTATTTGGAGTGAGAAGGATAGCGGAGGGATAGAAGGGGAAGAAAGATCTATGCTCTCTCGGGAGGGTGAGCTTTCTGTTTCAGGGGGGTCAGGCGGTCTAGGAAGGACAGGGTAGCAGAATCTGCACTTCAGATAGAGGGGGAGAGGATGTACCCTAACGGCTAGAGCTGCCGACCTCTGAGCTGGGGAACCGGGTTCGAGTCCCGGCAACAACGCTCAACATCCTGTGATCCTGGGCAAATATCACTTAATCTCCCCATGCCTAACAAAAATGAATGTTTCCTTCTGTAATGAAACTGTTGCTCATGTAAAGCACTCTGACACCCGATGTCTCAGGTCTAGTTTGTTCTATATAAAACTCTTTTTGAAAAAAGAATTAAAAAAGTTGATCAAAGTAAACATGCCATAGGGGAAAAGTAAGGGGGGGGCTTGTTTCATTCCCTCTTCCTGCTTGTGATATGATTGCGGTATTCAAAGATGGTTCACCCCCACCGTCTCACTGTGCTGTTCCTTCTGCTCTTTCTCCAGACCCTGAACTGTGTGTGCCCGGAGAACACGGACAGCAGCACCGAGATCCCCGTCAAGGTGCTGAACTGCGACACGGTGACCCAGGCCAAGGACAAGCTGCTGGACGCGGCCTACAAGGGCATCCCCTACTCCCAGCGGCCCAAGGCGGAAGACATGGACCTGGGTGAGTGGGAACCAGGGGGACACGGTGGTTTGCCTGACCTCGCTATGGCGCAGGCTCACATCTTGGGAAACTCATAACCCAGTGCCACAGGATGTTTTAATATATATTTCCAACTCTCTGGCTGACTTTATTATTATTATTAGGGGATTTGTCGAGCGCGCGGCTGCCCTGAGGCTTCCCAGCGCTGCATGATCGGAAACTGAGCAGGATAACCGTGACTTAGAGATATTGCTTGAACAGCCAGGTCTTGATCTCTTTTCGAAACTGTAATTCCCTGTCTATCAGTCTGTATTCCAACAGCAGAGAATTCCAGAGTTTGGGAGCCAGATGGGAGAAGGACCTTCCTCCCATCTCTCCCTCCTGGCCTTTGTATTAGGCGTTCCTCTGTGATGGAGCGTAGCCGCCTATTTGGGATATAAGGAGTATTAACTTCCTCATTTTTTCCGTACCTTTATCATGGCGTGCTCTGTGAGTGATGATCAAGACTTTAAATGTTATTCTTGCTTCTATCGGAAGCCAATGGAGACCCACCAGGTGCTTTTTTACTGATTCCCGTGTGGGAACGTTACAAAGCAGCCTCCCGGCTGCATTCTGTGTTATCTGCAATCTGTGCGTGACATATTTTGGGGCCCTCAAGAACAGTGAGTTTCCATAGTCTAGTCGAGATGTGACCAGAGAGTGGTCCACAGTCTTCCGGAGCTGTATTGGCACCCTATCCAGCATTTTCCATATGCTTCTCAATAGGCCATAACAGGTTGCGACAACCTTCTTGGCCTGTTTTGCCACGCAGAGGTCTGTTTCTAGCCAAAATCTTAGGCTTTTTAATATTTCTGTGGATGTAGGTGGATTACCTAGGCGGGCCAATCTATGATGGGCCTGGGTATTGATTTGTTTCCGAGACCTAATATATCGGTTTTCTCCCCATTGAACTTTAGACGGCTTCTAGTCATCCACTCTGACAGTTTCTCCCCGTCTCTACTATTTTTTGGATCCGGAGAGATAACCAGCTGCGTGTCGTTGGCATACGAGGTCATGGATATGTCAAATTCCTGCACAATCTTGGCAAGGGGCTCCGTGTACACATTAGAAAGGGTTGGGCTCAATGCGGATCCCTGTGGAACGCCGCACTTCAGCAGCATGGTTTTGGAGAGAGTGGAATTTTCCTGTACTTTGAATGTTCTTTTATTCAAGAATGAAGACAGCCATTTGAGTGCCGTGCACTGAACCCCAATATTTGAAAGCCTTCTGCATAGTATTTGATGGTCCACCGTATCAAATGCGGCGCTCAAATCCAGCAAGAGCAGGACTACTGATCTTCCCTGGTCTAGGGATTGTCTCAGACCTTCTAGCCCTACCAGCAGGGCAGAGCAAAGGCAAGCCCTCCTCACCTAGGGGCCAAGGACATGCAAAGAGTCCAGGTGTAAGTCACTTAGAGTCCGGTCTGCCTGTAAGCGCAGGCGACGAAGGCGAGGTGAAACCGTGTCCTTGGTTCACAGAGAGGCACATGCCCGCTGACAGCATAATGCTTTCCACCACCCTTGGGCACCGCCCAACCGAGGCCCAAGAAAATGACCCAGGTACCAGCCAAGTCTGTAGTCTCAGCCACAGCTCACATGTTTGATTGTTTAAAGTTTATTTTATTTGCATAGTTACTAAAAACCATTGCAACTTTTAAAAAAAGGCATAGAATTGATATTGTACACCATTAACATCAATAAAACGAGTGCTAAAAAATGCTCTACGGTGGTTAAAGTTGACGGTGTGAGCGTTAACTAGAATCATTAGTTCACAGATTAAAATACAGTGCTGTCGCTTAAAACGTTACTGAGGCCAGAAGTACGCGTAGTAAAGTGCTGTATAGTGCATATTATTTGGTAGTGATTGTATTATTTTACATCTTTGGAATTGTATCCCCAAGAACTTTAGGAAGAATACTATTTGGAGTTTCTTCTCGTCATTGAGGAGAACACTGCGTGTGTCCCTTTTCCCGTGATGTCATAGAGGTCATGGACCGCCCATAGATCGTTTTCCCCATCATCGAGAAGGGCAGCGGAACACTCTTGTCCTTTGCAGATGTATTTGATTCCCTCTGTTGGGCATTATCAGGATTTTCCCCTACGCTCTGCTGAACGGACACTACATCAACAGGTGTAGATGTAGTCGTCCTCAGTTGAGGCACCCCTAGAGTATTTGCCACCAAAACAGAAGCTCATTCGGTGTTCAGAGTGCTGTTCTCAACTAAGATATTTCAAGTGCTGCAATTCTTTATTGAAAGCACATTGTTGTATGTCCTTGGACGATCAAAACACACCACATAAGGCTGTGCCACTCTTGTGAAGGTGAGGTTGTCCTCGATTGCCAAGGCGTCGAAATGAAAACCAACCCGTAGTACCTAAATAGGCCGTGTATCCTCACTCACACTCGACGGTATGCTTCATCTTTACGTCAATTCCTTGCCCACCTCAGTCCATTCGCTATTGTGTGTATCCCCTGTGTCACAAGGTGGGGGGAGGGGATTTAGAACTACCATTTCGTAAGTTGAAATAGTTAAATTTATTTGTCTCCGACACCTCCACAAGATTAAAATCGAATGTGGATGGGATATTTTGGTTAATTAGTACACTTCCCACATGAAAAGGTCATCATGTTTCTGCCCTAAACAGAGGTGTTCGACAGTCTGAGGGCTTCACCAGGACCAAGTGGGAAACCTATACCTGGCTGTGCCTCAATAACCAACTAATTGTGTACTGTGCGTTGTGCAATGAGGATTAAAGCAGAATTTTACCTGTTTGTCAGGCAACTACATGGATCGTCATGTCATTAGGATAGTGTCCTATGGGAAATAATCAAAATAGAATATTAAATGATCAAAGCTAAACTTATTACAGTACTATGGTAGATGTTGTACCATCCAAACACAGGAGGAGTAAATACTCCTATTGTAAGTACCCTGCAAGTGCGTCAACGCTGAGCTGTGTCATCCATCACGTGCACCGCAGTCACACACAAGCAGAAGTTGTGGAACATGCCAAGGCGTGGAGAGGTTCACCTAGGCTGTCATTACTGATCTCTTCCCTGGACAAGTAGTGGGATTGTCAGACACTACTTGTGCTCTGAGGGAAGAGTTGTAAGGCAGGATTGGGTAACAGAGAAATGACTCGGTTGTATCAGTTGTGGGTGGATCCTGTCAATGGTCCGGGTTGACCATGATTGAATTAAACTTCAGATCCTGCTAAAAGATGGGTATGTGCAAATTAAATCCCAAAGGACTAAGACAGTGACACAAGTCTCGTCCAGAACCAACTTGGAGAAGTTTAGCAGCTTGCTGGAATCTCCTGGTCCTCCTGGGGCTGACTTCACTTTGGATCAGGATTACAAGACTTGACCTCTTGGTCAGAGAGGGCTACTCACAGGTTCTGCTACCACTGGTTCCCCTGCAACTCATCGCAGCCATGTCCTCCGCTCTTTTGACATAACTTCCTGAAAGTAGCTGTGCTGTACTGCAAACATATAGAACAGAGCTCGCGTAAAGCCCGTGATCCTTCAAACTTGGAAACAGATTAAAATCTTATAAACCGCAGATTTTAGCTGCTATAGCAACTATTTTGTAGAGCAAATACTAAAAGCCCGCGATGCTAATAAAGAGCTTTTTGAGGAGTTAAATCCTTCGCTTACCTGACTGCATATCACAAACTATAGAGCACTCGCAGTTGCTCTTCAATAAGTTGACAACTTATTTTAAAGTAAAAAAATCTCTATAATCGCAGATTTCTTCACCCGTTTGTCTAACGCGGCTGTTGGGACTATGCTGGAGGAGAGGGCAGTGGAGCTTGGCTGTGACTCTCCTAAACTGGTTGAATTTACTCCTGTGGCAATTGGGGAGGCTGTACACATCTCTAAACCCATCTCCCCGGCTCTTCTTTTGATCCCATCACTCCTAACATTTGTAATCTGTCCTAATGGTGGCAGACGAAGTACATTGGATGGGCAGTATATCTATGCCTCAAGCAGATGTTTATCAGGCCTGGTAAAAAGCCATGGTGGTACCACTACTAAAAATAAATAGACCGCAAACCCTGCTATACTGAGCAATTACGACCCAATTTAATAACTCACTTATCCCGTTAAATCTTGGAGAAATGGGCGAAGAAGGAATCGTCATGGTACTCGAAGAGCACCAACCTTCTTTAACCCATTTACCGCTGCGATAATTTCGCCGCGGTGCGGGGTGTTCTGTTATGTGGGCGGGGCCGCGCCGGCCAACAAATGTGCGCAGCCCTACCAAGGTAGTGCTTGCGATGGCCGTTGGCCGACGGCAGCAAGGAAAGGGTTAATGAGGCACAGTCTGGCTTCAGACCAGGTCACAGTATGGAGCCGAGCTGGCCTCTGCCTGATGATCTGTGGATGGTAGCCTACCCGAGCACTGCTTGTTCTGTCCGCAGCATTTGATACCGTCTCCCATGAGTGTTTGCTACTTCGACTGAGAGGGACTGGAGTACAAGCTGGAGCTCTGGAGCAGAGTAAATCGTATATTTCACAACACCAGCAAGCAGTCTGTCCACAGCCGTTTGTTTCTCAGTCTAAGGTTTTAAAATAGGGAGTACCGCAAGGCTCTTCTTTAAAACTCGAGCTGTTAACGCCATATGTCTGCCGATTTGCCCTACTTTGATTTGACTTTAGTCTTCAGAGCTATGCAGACGATCCTTTTGTTGGAGCAGTCCGGCTCGGATCCTAGTGCCCTGTTCAATTTTCAAAATTGCTTGGGGCAGTGATGAACTGGCCTTACATGTCATCCAGATAAGATGGTGATTCTTCTTTTATTAGCCCACAGTTGCTTACCTATTTTCAGCTTTTGGCCAGAGTAACTTGGCCCAAGACCGACTCCAGCTACCACAGTTCATAGCCAATGTGTTTTTCTTGATGATAAAACTACTCTCACCAGTCTTGTGAACTGTCTGTTTGTCTTTCTTCCTCTTGTTTTCCTCTGACGGGGCTTCAACACAAGATTGTGCCTGGTTTACCAGCACACACTCTCCTTTTAATAGTTCAAGCCACAATTTTAAGCAGACTGGACTGGTGTAATTTGCAATTTCTGGATTCATCTGCCTTTGTATTCGCCAGAAATCTGAATATGGCAGCCAAACTGGCTCGCCAACGTCTTCAGGAGTTGACCTCCGCTGCAGCACCAGGGAAGCTGTACTAGCTTCCCATGACTCGCATGGTCAGCTTTAATGCGCTGGGTCTGTTTTTCTGAGGTTACAGCCTAGGTCCATGATATTTTTAGGCTAAGTTCCAGAAATATATGCTTGCCCAGCAGTTGGGATCTTCTGAAGCTTTGTTCGTAAGTGTTCCTGGAGGTAACAAAGCCAGACTAGCTGGGCAAGCTTTTGGCTAGTCGCAGTGAAGGCCTGGAATGCAATGCTGCTTCAGCTATGGGCTGCGCCGCAATTTTTAACCTTCAGGAAGACACTTGTGCCCTTTCTCTACAATGTTATTTCAGACCATAGCGAAACAGGATGTCAATACTACCACATTCAATACCATTGTGTTCCAGTTAGCCTTAGGACACCATTTTTGGTAATTGGGTATATAAAATTGCCATTACATTATATGGCATAAAATTTGTGTCGGTGTCCAATTTTAGTAGCCTCCTACCCAATCAAGGCCGCTTTCAGTGTTTTCCTGGTGCTTTTCCCGTCCGTACCTCATACTGCGGGAAGGGTGCAGATCAATAGAAGCAGCAGCGCACATGTCAAAACGTCATTTCATCAGGATGCACGTATGAGAAGCAGAATGGTACCGGTTGAGATGCTTTCAGCCGGCTGGGAAACATAGAATGTTTATTTTTCAAAGCGGCATATTTTGTTCATATGGCACCATACAAAGCAATATTGAATCCTTGGAGAATCGTTGGACTGTTCAGTGGTAAAAGCCATTTAATGTCAAAAAGTGGAAGCACAAGGTGCACTTATTATCTGAAAGAAACACGTTAGTGTTAGATTCCTTACCTTAGAATATCCCCAGGCGTCAGTCTGGATCCGGAAACTTTTGCGTAGCAGTACCCCTGCGCGTCGGTAGGCGTCGTCTGCAGGCGTCCCCTGCGGCTCCGCGTCCGTCGTCGGCGTCGTGCGCCGTGATGACGTCGCTGGAGTATATAGACGCCGCCTCCGCGCGCTGACGTCAGTTCTTCTTTTTTCCGCGCCAGTGGACGCAGATCTGAAGAGCAGTACTCCGGTCTTTGACCAAGTTTTTCGAATTGTTATTTCACTCCTTGTGCCTGATAGGATGCCTGGGTTCAAGCACTGTGATGACTGCGAGCGCACGATGTCGGTCACGGATCATCACCGCCTCTGTCTCCGGTGTCTGGGCCCCGACCACGACGTGGACTCCTGCGTCGACTGCCGGGCCCTCACCAACAAGGCTAGGCGGGAGCGGTCCCGCAAGCTGCTGGAGCTCCGGGTGTCGGCCCCACGTCGGACCGGGAGCGGTCCCGGTCCGGCCGGAGGTCGAGAGAGCGTTCGAGGGAGCGGTCGCGGAGCCGCGCCGAGCGTTCCGTAAGTCGACACCACTCATCGGGCTCATCAGGTAGGAAGCACAAGAAGTCGGG
This sequence comes from Lissotriton vulgaris, assembly GCF_964263255.1. Taxonomy (NCBI): domain Eukaryota; kingdom Metazoa; phylum Chordata; class Amphibia; order Caudata; family Salamandridae; genus Lissotriton; species Lissotriton vulgaris. Next base: position 22,903,376 of record NC_141698.1, read on the forward strand.
GCATCGTCATCGTACCCCCGACTCCCCCCCCCGACGCTCGCGCGATGCGGCCGGGGGCTCGGGTGACCCCAACCCCGCGGCTCCGCGAGAGTCGCCGGCGCGGCCTGCCTCATACCCTCCGGTCCCTGGGCACGGCGCGACGCCTGAGGAGATCGAGGCGTTCCTCATGGCCATGAGAGCGCTCGGTTCTCCGACGGGGCCTACGGCGCCTTCGGGCCCAGTGCCACCGTCTGGGGGCCCTAGCGGTTCGGGTGTCCCTGCCTCGGCGCCGTCGGGTGCTCCGGCGCCACCGACGGCTCCGACCCCGGCGCCGCAAGGGCCTTCGGGATCGGCGCCGGCTGGTCTTCCGGCCTCTCCGGCGCCGTTACCATCGGGGTTACCCCCGACGCCGTCCCCGCGCGGCGCCGGTTCTCCGGTGCCGGCTCCGGCCGGCAACGGGGCTCCGACGCCGGCTCCGGGCGGCGCCGTCCCCTTACCTTCACCGACGCCGGACGCGGAGTCGGACCGGCGTCGCTCGACGCCGGGCTCGGCGCCGGTGGGGCCCATGAACCCCGAGGAGCCGGTCTACATCGTTGACTCCGAATACAGAGAGGATGAAGAGTTTGGTGAAGGTTGGGAGGGGTCCGAGGACCCTCTGTCACGCGAGTGCCAGTATGACCCGGACTGGACAGGTGACTTGGGGGATGCCAGTGGCTCGGACGACTCTCCTAACCCTGGTTTGATCTCTCCTCCTTCCGTGGCATCGGTGGAGGGAGCTGCATATTCAGTGGTGCTGATGAGGGCTGCCAAGGCCTTAAACCTTGAGCTCCCCGTCGCGGCCGTGAGGCCTAACATCCTCACCGAGGTCTTCAAACCGCAGTCATGCCCACAGGAGCCACTGCTGCCGTTTAATGAAGCCTTGTCAGACGTTCTGTTGGGCACGTGGTCCAGGCCCGCTTCAGGTGCGCCTGTTGATCGGAACGTGGCCAGGCGCCACCGTCCTTGTCCGGACGACCCCAAGTTCCTGTCTACCCACCCCACTCCTGAGAGTCTGGTGATCCAGGCCTCGACCTCCCAGTCCGCATTCTCGTCGGCCCCGCCCGACCGGGAATCCAAGAGGTATGACCAGTTTGGCAAGAAGGTCTTCTCGTCCATTAGTTTGGGCCTGCGGTCTTGCAACACCGCTTGCCTCTTGGGCCGCTACACCCACTCTGTGTGGGATACGGTCGCGGAACTACTGCCAGAGTGCCCCATGGAGGTGCGGGCTAAACTCGGTCAGGCTGTGGCTGAGGGCCGAGATGCAGCTAAATATTCGATACGGTGTGGTCTTGATACGACCGACTCGCTGGGCAGAGCTATGTCAACGACGGTGGCGATTCGTTGCCACGCCTGGCTGAGATCCGCCAACTTTTCGGCAGATGTCCAGAATACATTGATGGACATGCCGTTCGATGGCTGTCACCTGTTCGGTGACAAGGCGGACCACGCGCTGGAACGCTTCAAGGACTCCAGGGTCACGGCCAAGTCCTTGGGTCTCTCGACCCAGCGTCAGCAACCGGGTTCGTTTCGTCCCTTTCGTGGCCAAGGAAGGGGCGCCCCCACACGTGCTGCCAGCCACGCGCCACAACAATCCTTTCAACGCGGTGGCGGCCGTGGAAACCGCCGTGGTGGCGGTCGGGGACAACGGCGGGGTCAGACCACACCTCCCCCCGCAGCATCTGCCTCAAAATCCTCCTAGTCCGTGCTTTCGGCCCCATGTGACGCCAGTGGGTGGCAGGGTTCGCCATCACCACGCTCACTGGCGCACGATCACTTCGGACAGGTGGGTGCTGCAAATCGTCCGAAGGGGCTACTCCCTCCCCTTCGAGACCGCTCCTACAGCCATGCCACCGCAGAACCACCGTGTGTCGGGGGACCACTTGGCACTTCTGCAGGAGGAAGTTACGGCCCTCTTGGCCAAGGGGGCCATCGAGCGCGTTCCTGGGCCAGAAGTAGGGCGTGGTTGCTATTCCAACTACTTTCTGGTACCCAAGAAGGACAAGGGGGGCCTACGTCCTATCTTGGATCTAAGGAACGTCAACGGCTTCCTCCGGAAGGAGAAGTTCAAGATGTTGACGTTAGCTCAGGTCTTGGCTGCTCTAGACCCACAAGACTGGATGGTAGCGTTGGACTTGCAGGATGCCTATTTTCACATCCCCGTCCTGCCGGCCCACCGGCGTTACCTGCGGTTCACGGTAGGCCAGGAGCACTTTCAGTTTATCGTGCTTCCCTTCGGCCTTACCAGCGCCCCACGGGTGTTCACAAAGGTGATGGCGGTGGTCGCAGCCCATCTGCGCAGGTTGGGGGTGTCAGTCTTCCCCTACCTAGACGACTGGTTGTTGAAGGCGGGCTCGCCCCAGACAGTCGTCCACCACCTTCAGATCACGGCAGACCTCTTGCACAACCTGGGGTTCTCCATCAATGTGCCGAAATCACACCTGTGTCCCTCCCAAAAGCTCCTTTTCATCGGAGCGGTTCTGGACTTGGCGCAGTTTCGGGTTTATCCTCCGGAACGGCGGGTCCGGGATATACAGGCTTTGATTCCAATCTTTCAGCCGCTATCTTGGGTTTCGGCCAGGTTGACGCTGCGGCTGCTGGGACTGATGGCTTCCTGCATCCTTCTGGTGCATCACGCCCGGTGGCGGATGCGGGCTCTGCAGTGGGACCTGAAGTTTCAGTGGGCCCAGCATCAGGGCAACTTGTCCGACCACGTCTTGATCTCGGAGGGCACTGCGAGACAACTGCAGTGGTGGCTTACGGACCGCGATTGGGTCAGAGGCAGATCCCTCTCCCTTCCCCAACCGGAGCACGTTGTCGTGACGGACGCGTCCCTCCAGGGCTGGGGTGGCCACTTGGGAGAGGCAGAGATCAGAGGCATCTGGTCTCCGGCGGAGTCCCGGCTCCATATCAACCTGTTGGAGCTGCGGGCGATTCGTCTAGCACTGAAGGCATTCCTCCCCTTTGTCAACGGGAGTGTAGTGCAGGTGTTCACCGACAACACCACCGCCATGTGGTACTGCAACAAACAAGGCGGAGTGGGGTCGTGGACCCTTTGCCAGGAGGCCCTGCGCCTCTGACAGTGGCTGGAACGTCAGGGCGTGACCTTGACGGTTCAACACCTGGCAGGCTCTCTGAACGCCAGGGCGGACGAACTCAGCCGTCGGTGCTCGATGGATCACAAATGGCGTCTGAACTCGGACGTGGCACTAGGCATCTTTCTGCGATGGGGAGAGCCTTGATTAGATCTATTCGCCACAGAAGAGAACGCGCAATGTCATCAGTTCTGCGCGTTGGAGTTTCCAAGACGGCACTCGCACGGCGACGCCTTTCGGCGAGAGTGGAGTTGCGGTCTGTTATACGCCTTTCCGCCTATACCACTTCTGCCCAGAGTGCTGAAGAAGATCAGGCGCGACCGGGCCCAAGTCATTCTTGTGGCCCCGGACTGGGCTCGAAGGTACTGGTATCCCGAGCTACTCAGCATGTCAGTCGGTCCCCCGATCCGCCTGCCCCTTCAGGAGGACCTTCTGTCGCAGCAGCAGGGGACGGTTCTCCACCCGAACCTGTCCAGTCTCCACCTCCATGCTTGGAGATTGAGCGGCGGCAGTTGAGGCCATTTGACTTGCCTCCTGAAGTCTGTGATGTGATTCTGGCAGCCAGGCGTTCCTCCACTAAGTCGGTATACGCCTGTCGGTGGAACAGATTTGTGGCATGGTGCACAGCAAAGGCTGTGGATCCACTCTCTGCCCCTCTTTCCGAGGTTCTTCTGTTTCTTCTCTCTCTTGCCCAGCAGGGCTCTGCTCTGGGAACTATCAAGGGCTACCTTTCTGCCCTTTCAGCCTTTTTAAGGCTTCCTGATCAGCCTTCTTTGTTCAAATCCCCGATTATCACTCGATTCTTAAAGGGCATCAATCACATGTTTCCACCTGTTCCGTTTGTGATGCCTCAGTGGGATTTGAACCTGGTTCTGACCTTTCTGATGTGTGCTCCCTTTGAGCCCCTTCATTCTTGCCCTCTCCGTCTCCTGACTTTAAAGACGGCTTTCCTGGTTGCCATCACCTCTGCCAGGAGGGTGAGTGAGCTCCAGGCTCTTTCTGTCAAACCTCCTTTCTTGTCCATTCATCCTGACAAGGTGGTTCTGAGGACTAGACCTTCTTTCCTGCCCAAGGTTGTTTCGGCCTTTCACATCGGGCAGTCCATCACCCTCCCTTCCTTCTTCCCGCCTCCGCATCCTTCGAAGGATGAAGAGCGGCTCCATCGTCTGGACCCAAAACGTGAGCTTTCATTTTATATGGATCACACACGCCAGTTCCGGGTGGATGACCAACTGTTTGTTGGCTACGTGGGTGCGAAGAAGGGACGGGAGGTCCATAAACGGACCATCTCTCGATGGGTCGTTCTCTGCATCAAAGCGTGCTACTCTTTGGCTCGGAAGGAGCCTCCTGTTGGGCTGAGGGCCCATTCCACTCGGGCCACGGCGGCTACTACTGCCTTGGGCCGGGGAGTCCCTTTGCAGGACATTTGCCAGGCGGCTACGTGGGCCTCGCTGCACACTTTCGCGAGGCACTACTGCCTGGACAGTCAAGTCCGGAGGGATGGCTTCTTTGGCCGTTCTGTCCTCCAGGACTTTCTGGTGTAGGAATGTATTGGTTCGCAGACCCACCACCGGGGTTGGTATTGCTGGGGTATCTATTCTAAGGTAAGGAATCTAACACTAACGTGTTTCTTTCAGATGAACAAGTTACTTACCTTCCTTAACGATATATCTGTAAGAAACATTAGTTAGTGTTAGATTCCTTACCGAACCCGCCCATCCTCCCCGTTCTGCAAACTGATACCTAGGGTTAAGGACATCCCTTTCAGGGCCCTAGTTTTACATGGCACCAGTGTTGGTTCTCTCATGGCTCTGCGTCTCCTGGCGCAGAAAAGCTGTGTACAAAGAACTGACGTCAGCGCGCGGAGGCGGCGTCTATATACTCCAGCGACATCATCACGGCGCACGATGCCGACGACGGACGCGGAGCCGCAGGGGTACTGCTACGCAAAAGTTTCCGGATCCAGACTGACGCCTGGGGATATTCTAAGGTAAGGAATCTAACACTAACTAATGTTTCTTACAGATATATCGTTACCGAAGGTAAGTAACTTGTTCTACCCGTCCTTGAGTATTTGGCTAACCGGAACCCATACTCTCCGGGAAATATGGTGTTGCTTTTACAGGAGTGGGTGCCAAACAGATATTTGGATTAATTATAGCCTTCTTGGAGCTACGATGTCCGTACTGTCCTGTAATCCCTGCTAAGATATTCATGGGTGTGTGAAACCATATCCGAAGCCCTGCTGTTCCAGTAAAGTTGCACTTGTATTGCATGTTCCGAGGTATTTCGAAAGAGTGCCGCTCCACCCCCTCATTAAAGCCTATAGCACCAGTGGGCAGTTCAAAAATCCATTGGTGTTCTTTAAAGCGGTGTTGGTGCTTTGCAGCCTGCTCTTTCCGTGAGTTAATAATTGTTTCTATAAAGGTCCAGTGTAGGTCATTGGCAGGATGTTGTGCTTCAGGGAAGAATCTGACTAGCACAATTGTTAGCCTTGCACATCTGATAATAGATTTGTGCTCCAAGATTCCGCTATTCACCTTGCAGGAGGCATAGCTTCATCTCATGTTGCTTGGACACATCAGCATCTATACCACTTGGTCGCTGTAACTATTAGTATGCTTCCTTTGCTCCCATGGGTTCTCCAAACCCAAATTAAGTGTGTTTGTGTAAGTAGCAGGCCAGGGCGTAGTTTGCTACGCGAAAATCTCCACGAAGTTACATAAAAAAACTCTGCGAAGTTCCGCAAGTGACGGAGTGCAGTGCGAACTGCAGTTTGTGCTGGTGTTCCTGCCGCTCGGGTAGAAATTATACCCGAGCGGCAGCTCGCGCTCTTGAACTTACCGTTCGTGAGCTGAGAAAAGACTCGGCTGCACATCGCGAAGCAGAGTTTTCTGCACTCCGCAAATTCCGCAGAGTGTGAAGTGCCAAAAACTCTGCATACTCCGTGAACGGAGCGAAGTTCACCACCCAGGCCTAGTGAGTAGTATGTATATACAGACACTTCAGGCACCTCGCAGAAAGTGTCTTACCTCTAAACAGGGAATCCATAAAGGCTGTAGGGCCTTATCTCTGCTTTGTAATTCTCAAACTGTCAGTGTCCACACACTTTGTTACGAGTGCCTTTTAAAATTCCCACACCAGTGTGTTATTTGCACGTGTCGGAATTATGAGTATGTCAGAACAATACGACAGTCGGTTTGTTCACCAGATAAATTTCATCGGGTCAAATCTGGTGAAATGCATTTGGTGAATAAGATTTATAAAAAAAAAAACAGACATGCGGATTTTGGTGCAGTAACAAGCAAAATCTGCATATTATGCCCCATTTTGAGGGTCAAAACTTGGCGTTGCCATTATTTATCGGATGCAATAAATAATGCAATTTTGAAGAGTTCATAATATAGGACTTAGCAGCGCTGATTCAACTGATTAATGATGTTTTTTTCTGATACTTATTCCGGATTACATAGTATGTTAGGTGGAGTGGACTGCACAAAGTGGGTGTATTTTATGCAGTTGTTGTTTTTTTAAAGTTTTTTTTTATTTATAAATTCACAGCAGCGAGATTACAAAAAAGCAATGTGAAATTGACTCAGAATATCAGTTAATGGCAATTAATACTGAACAATGAATACATTGATAATTAAGTCAATCAATAGATCACCCTTCAAAATAATCCCTAAAGGCACCCCAGATACTTAAACCAATCTTACGTTTCTATGATCCTCTGACAGAAAACAAACCCCATTATAGCTTACAAAAATTATACATTTTCGCCGCCTCAATTCAAATGCAGGTGGATCTACCTGAAGCCATTCAGCAGCAATACATAAACGTGCAACAGTCATGGAATTTTTTTTTAGCTGTCGATGAACATAGAGTGGGTTCACCATATTGCTTTCAGGCCCCTTCCCAATTAACATAATAGCGGGTGTGATAGTCAAGTGTACATTCATAACCAAAGACAAAAACTTTTCTATATCAGTTATAAATCTAAACAATTTATCGCACTTGTGTACGCTATCCACACTATCCTGCCCACAGCGAAAATACTTGCCATCAAACTCAGGCCCCCCATGTAGCCATCCGTGCTGGGGTATAATATAAATCAAAAAAGGACTTAAAAAATTAGGCCTTCAGATTTGCGGACATTAATATCTCCCTAGAAGCTGCAATAAGTTTCTCAACCCTAATGTCTGCCACTCCCAGCTCCTTAACCATTTTATGTTATATTTATCCAAATCATCAGGTCTGTCGGCTAATAATAATTGATATACTGCTCCGATTCTAGATTGTCGTCTAACCATTTCTGTAAGAGAATGGGGTTTCATATTAAGCTTAATCCGAAACAAAAAAATCCCTAATCTGCAAATATTAAAAAAAATTGTGTTCTAGGGATACCATACTGTAAAACCAAATCATCAAAAGATTTACAAACCCCATCAGTAGAGTAGAAATCAGGCTGCATGTTTTTTACAAAAAAAAACATTGCTTTATTTAAAAGCAAAATTAGACCTGGTGGTCTGCTGTCCCCAGCAGGCCACCATCCCTGTGTTAGCAATTCCCAATGCGTTGCAAATAGCGACCTACCCCATGAGTATTAATGAGGTAGTTTAATTGCTACCCACTGGTAATTGCAAGTAGTGTAAAACACACTGTTGTACATAGCTGTTTGTGATTTCCTAATAGCGAATCGCAAAAATGTGCTATTGGGAAATCACACACTGAAGTCTGTGTACATCTAGCCCTTCATTTTTAATCTCTAGGTTAGGCTACTTAAAGGCTGCCAGTGCACACAAATGTGGTTTGGGAACCACCCTGGATTTTTATTAGTATTCCAAGCAAGCATGTGTCACCGAGGACAAGCGCATTGAAGAATCTTTGTAAGAGCCCATCACTGTTTCTTGTGCCCAGAAGTGCAGTTTCAGATGATGCTGTATCGCGCATAGACTATGGGTCTCTAATCCTGATTTTTTTCCTCTGCTTTCTCTCATCAGAGTGGCGCCAGGGCCGCATCACTCGCATTATCCTGCAGGATGAAGACGTTACCACAAAGATAGAGTGTGACTGGAAGCGACTGAACACCCTTGCACATTACCAGGTGGGTTTACCTGCCAGCTCCAGGATACTCATAACAATGGCTTGCGGGGGTTACGACTAGTTACATTGGCATTTATGGTGATTTTGTGGGTAGTTGCCGGGGTTCCAGCATCATCCTTGTGACCAAGTGAAATGCTAAATTGTAAATAATGTCTTTTATTCACTGCAGGTTACAGATGGCTCCTGCGTCGCTCTTATTCCTAAACAGGTGTCTGCCTACAACATTGCCAATTCCTTCACCTTTACCCGGTCGCTCAGCCGATATGGTAAGTCCGCACGGAAGGAAGGGCTGGTTATTTGGCAGGGACTGGATCTCTGTGTAACAGTGGATCGGATAGGCGGACGGTATCACAACAGTGGCAATGTATGTTGGAACCACACAGGGTATTTTGGAACCACGCATGCCTTCACACCAAGGTCCGAATCAAGTCGTAATGACTTGCGTGGTAAAGGAATGCATTGTCAGACACATTCGTGGTTTGGATGGCGTTGTTACGGCACAGCTTGGTTTGAGCTGGCTGTTTCCCAGCATAGACTGTCTCTCCAGGTGTGCACCTGAACACATACTTCTGACGGGTGGCTTGTTCCCTGGTGCTGTGATATGTCCACTGATTTTGTGCTCACCCTCTGATTCTTGTAGAGAGCCTTCTGCGGACCTCAAGCAGCCCAGACAGTCTGCGCTCACGGGCACCTATGATCACTCCAGACCAGGAGACGGGTACCAAGCTCTGGCACCTGGTGAAGAACCATGACCACAGTGACCACAAGGAAGGCGACCGAGGCAGCAAGATGGTGTCCGAGATCTACCTCACCAGGTTGCTGGCTACCAAAGTAAGACCTGCCTTGGGAACATTACTGGAGGTTTCAAGCAGAGCTCCCAGCTGACAGGCTCTGTGATTTTGTTTTGCGCACCCCAATCCTCGCTGAATGACTTGGATGCTTCCCTTTCAGAGCCTTTCATTTACTAAGTTGAGTAAGTTGAGTACAACTCTGGCAGGATTTTTAATGTCTCTTTTGCAGCCCCATTGGGGGGGGGGACACATCTCCATGGCTGCAAAAGTGTGTGTAGAATCGTAAAAACATCTTCGTCAGAGGATGTAAAGAGCAAGTGTTGCTATCCATGATTTTTACTTAACCCACCCCTTAAGGATAAAAGACTGAATCGGCCCTTCAATGTTCGAAGCTCTGATGTCTGGTTAGACATAGATTGTTGTCAACTGACTGAACGGTTCGTGGGAGCATCCTGCTGCTGTGATTGAACATCTGGGGCTGTATTATAGAAGTGCCCCGGGGGCGCAACGGGCATTTGCACCTGCTTTGTGCTCCTCGGGGCACTTTGGTATAAAAGAGGGGCTACAGGCCCCTTCTGTAATACCAAGAGCACTGGCGTACATAAAGCGCCAGCACTATCTTCAGGGGGCGTTTCCTCATTTGCATGGGGAGTGCCCCATGCTAATGGGGGGTTCCTTTTGCCTCCGCGCCCGTACCATAGTCCAGGCATAGAGGCAAAGAAGCTCTCAGGCGGCGTACTGACAGTGCGCCATCTAAAACCTGGCATGCTGTCAATGAGCCCCATGATGGCAGCCCTCTGCAGAGGGTAAAAGGGGCCGTATGGATCCCCCAGACATCCCTTTGCAGGCAGGTGCAATCACTCACTCACCCACCCACCTGCACCGGGAGCTCTCATCGCCCTTCAAAGTGCAGGCAGGTTGCTGCCTGCACTGTGAAAGCACAGAGCGACTTTAAAGCAGCCACTCTGTTTTTCACCTGAATGCGCTGCCCCCAGGGCAGCATGAGTTCACTGCTGCCCTGGGGGCAGTGCATACACCAAAATACAGTTCATTTCCATTGTTTGCGCTGGGCACACCTTTTAAAATTTGCGCCCGGTGCAAACAATGAAAAGGCGCTTTTTGTGCAATACAGGCACTGGGGCCATATTGTAGAAGTGCCCTAGGAGTGCAACAGCTGTTTGCGCCCGCTTTGTGTGCCCCCGAGGATATTACACACGGGGCGCTGGTGCACATACATCACCAGCGCTTCCTCAGAGTGCGTTTCCTCATTTTCATGGGGGCGTGGCCCCATGCAAATGAGGGAATTATTTTGCCTCTGTGCCTGCACTGTATTACAGAAGCGGGTGCAGAGTCAAAGAAGCTCTCAGAAGGCACACTGATAGTGTGCCCCCTGATTGCAGCCCTCTGGCGGGGTTAAAGAGGGTCCCATGGAACCCCTAGACATCCCCTTACAGGTGGGTACAGTCACTACAGCACCTGCCTGCATGGGGATCTCGAATCCCCTTTAAAAGTGCAGGCGGGTGCCACCTGCAATTTGAAAACACAGCTGCTCTGTTCATCACGTGAATGCACTGCCCTGGGGGCAGCGCGGGTTTGCGGCAGCCCTTGATGCAGCGCATTCCCCCTAATACAGCGCATTTTTACTTGATTGCGCCTGGCGCACGTTTTAAAAGGAGCACCCAGCGCAATCAAGGAGAATGTGCCATGTGTTTAATACTCCCCATGTTACTTGTTTCCCAGTTTTATGTGTTTTTAGTAAGGGAGGAACAAATGCATTTGGTAATAGAGCAGAGGCAAGTGACCGGTGACGCTGGCAGCGCCGCTCTGCATCAGTCTGAATTTTGTGGGGTGTTTCCTGGATGCTCCGGTTGCTATTTTAAGCTGCATATCCAGAGTGGCAGGGCTCATGAGCTGCCTTTGCCAAGTGGCACTGAGAGGGATGCGTGGGTTTCACGCGGCCTGCGGTGAGTAACCGTCCACAGTTTACAGTTCTATCTAGCAGGTGGCTGGAACTGGGGCACATAAAACATGCAGCACCTCATTTTGAGATGGCTGTTGCACAGGATTAAAAGAGACTGATGTTAGGGGTTCCCCCAACTGGGAGAAAATTGTTAAAAGCCCCTGTGTTCGATTCGCTCCTCTGCCATCAGTACAGATGATTAACGTACCAAGAAATTGCTTATATCGGAGAGAACTTTAGTGCGGGAGGAAGGACGAGTTACTTACCTGTAATCCTAGTTCTCTTCCAGGGGTATCCTCATCAAAGTCATAAGCACATGAATATTCCTGTGCATGGGCGGGAATATTCATGTGCTTATGACTATTGATGAGGATCCCCGGGAAGAGAACTAGGATTACAGGTAAGTAACTCGTCCTTCCTCCCGCACTAAAGTTCTCACCGACCTAAGCAATTTCTTGGTGCTTTAATCCACTTCATGGAATTTCTGAAGAAAGCCCTGTCTTGCATGTCCATCTCAGTATCCGGATCACCTCCCTATAGCCACGTGAATGCAGGTAATACATTACCACTGCTTGGGGAAGCTGCACCCATCATCCACTGGTCACCTTTCCAAACCAGTGGCATCCAGAATGGATCCTAGCGGATTCAGTGCACAGCTGCCGTACTAGCATGCTTACATCACAGGATCACTCTACACAAGCACACACCTGACTTGCATATGTGATGTCAGGCCAATGTCCTGGGTGAGAAAAGTAGAAATGTACAACAACAAAAAGAGGGGGCCGGCGGACCACACTCAATGAACATAGGTCTCGCATTTGCGAGAGTTTAAGCTATTGGCATTGTAAATGACAATGCCTTTTATTTATCTTTTTTGATAATTAACACACAAATAAAAGGCATTGCCATTTACATTGTCACAAACTCTTGTAAATGCGAGACCTACTGCATTTCAAAGAAGCGGTTGCCACTGCTTGGAAGGTGAAAGCAAGCATGGCACGCTGAATGTTGCAGGGAAGCATGTCATGCCCGCAGTAGGAGAAACTCATTAAAGAAAATAGTGCTTCTCTTCCAGGGGATCCTCATCAATAGTCATAAGCACTGAATATTCCTGCACGGTGACGGTCCCCGTGCACGGACGGGAATATGAGGATACCCCTGGAAGAGAACGAGGATTACAGGTAAGTAATTATCCTAACAGACTAAATAAGACCTACTGTGTAACAGCCAAAGTAAAAGGGCCAGTCCTTATGGGAGGGTACAAATGAAGACAAGGCGGTACTAACAAGCTGGTGTTTGTATCTGAAGCCAGCATTCACAAAGGACAATGGCACAAGCCAATGACAAATATGGGCGGAGAGAGGGCGGGGCTTCAAGTACATACGACTACAGCATGCCTCGCAGAGCAGCGCATGCGCTACCCAGTCTCGACCTAAAAAGGACGGTCGACTACAAAATTGCAACCCACAGTACACCTCTACGCACTCTTTCTGCCCTGGACGTTGTATATAAATACAACATCCATGGCAGCAAGAGTATTCTGTCCACTTTAAAAGTAGTATAGGTCCTTGACTTTGCATAATTGGGGATAGGCCTAGACCTGTGCACATTCCCTAGATTAGCATGATGCCAGGACCAGAATAAAAAATCTGAAAGATTCACACGCAATTGAAGACTAAAGTCAGCGGAACACACCTGTATACCGCACTGAGACATGGAATTACACCTTTGATGTTTGTAATCTGTTACGTTCCTTACAGCGGTGACAGATGGTGATTACATTAGGTTTGATGAAAATACCCATTGCGTTCTTTCAATTAAAAGTGGGCTCTATAAAAGGCCACTAATACCCAACCATTTGGAAGCCTTAGTATGGAGGTGTTCTATTCTGTATACTAAAGTAGATTGTGTGACCCGGTGCTGCATGGCAGGTGATACGTGCTTTGGCGCATGTGGTTTGTGGTAATAAGTCTTGCAGTCACAAAGGGAGCTACGTGGTAGGCGTGATGTGCATTGACGGGGCTGTGTGTGGGTTTCCATGCTGGCTACGCAGGTGTAATGTTGTATATCAGGAATGAGATGCATTGGAATATTTCTGTGTTAGTCTCAATGCAGGCATAGTTGAAGTGTTACAGAGAAGGACTGAGGCGCATTGGCAGAGCGTTCGGGTGTCGGCGGTCAAATGTGTTTATCCACATCCTGGAATTGCAGCCCACTATGTGTTCCATTAGCAGAATTGAGTTCTTGCCAGTTACCTGGCCTATCTCGTAAAAGAACCTGATCTCTCCTACAAGACTGGTGGCCTCTGCACAGTATTTGCATTGGGAGAATGCATTCACTGCCACTAAGCCATGCACCCCTTTCTTCCTCCAGGGCACGTTGCAGAAGTTTGTGGACGACCTTTTCGAGACGGTCTTCAGCACTGCACATCGGGGCAGTGCCCTCCCCCTGGCCATCAAATACATGTTCGATTTTCTGGACGAACAGGCCGACCGTCGTCAAATCACCGACCCTGACGTGCGTCACACCTGGAAAAGCAACTGGTAAGTTGGCATTACTGAGCTGCTGGGTGTGAATAGAAAGGTTAGGGCCTGGCCCGCCATGATTACCAGGAGAAGCTGCTTTAAGAGTGCCATGCAGACGAGCAGCGAGCCTAGATTTTATTCAGACTTATTGAGCCTTACCCATAGCTGCAACAAAGGCATTTCTCAGTGGGTTTTTTTCTGTGACATTTCCAATGCTTGGAGAAGGTAGCATGCATGTCATTACCTGTTCTGTCTCTTATCCAGTCTGCCCCTGCGCTTCTGGGTGAACGTCATCAAGAACCCACAGTTCGTCTTTGACATCCATAAGAACAGCATCACGGATGCCTGCCTCTCGGTGGTGGCGCAGACCTTCATGGACTCCTGCTCCACCTCTGAGCACCGCCTGGGCAAGGACTCGCCCAGCAACAAGCTGCTCTATGCCAAGGACATCCCGAACTACAAGACCTGGGTGGAACGGTAAGAAGCCGAAACATGTCGGACAGTTTTGTGTCTTGGCCTTGAGATGTGTAGCCTGAGGGGACAGCTCTGTTCTTAAAGACCTGTATCTGTAGACCTTAGAGATGGCTGCATCTGTATGACCTTAGAGACGGCTGCATCTGTATGACCTAAGAGACGGCTGCATCTGTATGACCTAAGAGACGGCTGCATCTGTATGACCTAAGAGACGGCTGCATCTGTATGACCTAAGAGACGGCTGCATCTGTATGACCTAAGAGACGGCTGCATCTGTATGACCTAAGAGATGGCTGCATCTGTATGACCTAAGAGATGGCTGCATCTGTATGACCTAAGAGACGGCTGCATCTGTATGACCTACGAGACGGCTGCATCTGTATGACCTACGAGACGGCTGCATCTGTATGACCTACGAGACGGCTGCATCTGTATGACCTACGAGACGGCTGCATCTGTATGACCTACGAGACGGCTGCATCTGTGTGACCTACGAGACGGCTGCATCTGTGTGACCTAAGAGACGGCTGCATCTGTGTGACCTAAGAGACGGCTCCATCTGTGTGACCTAAGAGACGGCTCCATCTGTGTGACCTAAGAGACGGCTCCATCTGTGTGACCTAAGAGACGGCTGCATCTGTATGACCTAAGAGACGGCTGCATCTGTACGACCTTAGAGATGGCTGCATCTGTATGATCTTAGAGACGGCTGCATCTGTATGACCTTAGAGACGGCTGCATCTGTATGACCTAAGAGACGGCTGCATCTGTACGACCTTAGAGATGGCTGCATCTGTATGACCTTGGAGACGGCTGCATCTGTATGACCTTAGAGACGGCTGCATCTGTATGACCTAAGAGATAGCTGCATCTGTACGACCTTAGAGATGGCTGCATCTGTATGACCTTAGAGACGGCTGCATCTGTATGACCTAAGAGACTGCTGCATCTGTATGACCTAAGAGACGGCTGCATCTGTATGACCTAAGAGACGGCTGCATCTGTATGACCTAAGAGACGGCTGCATCTGTATGGCCTAAGAGACAGGTGTGTGCTGTGGTGCCTGAGCCTGTAAAGTCTGTTTAACCTGTGAGATAGCTCATTCTGACACCTGTTCCTACAAGTTGCTTTCTGAATGCTGAGCCTGTGTGATCTGTGTGGCCTGAATGCTGACACAGCTGCTGAGCCAGTGTATTCTGTATGGCCTTAGGGTTCCCTCTGCTCTCTGAAACGAGAGCTTGCTGCGCTGCCCTCCGTGACCCGAGGGGTTCAAGCTTTGAGACTGGTTTGAAATATTCTCCTTTTCTCTTCCCCAGTCCCTTCTCCTACTGTGCTGCCAGACTCTGGCAGAGTAAACAAAAGCCCTCAGTCTTTGTTTCATGCATTCATTTGTCCTTGCTTGTTCTCCTCTGGTAGGTACTACAGGGACATCGGGAAGATGGCCGCCATCAGCGACCAGGATATGGATGCGTACCTGGTGGAGCAGTCCCGCATCCACGCCAGCGAGTTCCAGTCTCTGAGTGCACTCAGCGAGCTCTACTTCTACATCAATAAATACAGGGAAGAGGTGAGTGGCTCCTCACAGCTGCATGCTTTGCAATCCCGCCTTCCCATGGTGTCTGCACGCCATTGCACGTCTGGTCATGATGAACCAATGACTACACGATGTGCCCTCTTTCTTTCACATTTCGTTACAAAGAGGGCACCCGCTGACAAAAAAATCAAGCACACAGACAGAAAGAGGAAATGATGGAAGAAAACCCCTTAGCAGAAATATAGAAGATTCTTTTGTAGCTGTGTAAGAAAGGTTGAAAACCTAGTAGGCACCATTAGTAGGCCTGGGCGGTGAACTTTCCTCCATTCGCGGAGTTTTATGCACTCCGCGGAGCTTGCTGAGTGCAGGAAACTCCGCTGTACGGTATGCAGCAGTGTTTTTTCCTCGCTCGCGATCAAGAACTGTAAGTTTACGAGCGTGAGCTGCCGCTCGGGTAGAATTTCTACCCGAGCGGCTGGAATACCAGCACAAACTGCAGTTCGCACTGCACTCCGCCACTCGCTGAACTTTGCAGAGTTTTTTTGTAATTTTGCGGATTTCCACGTAGCAAAACTGCACAAACTACGCCCAGGCCTGACCATTAGATGACAAGTAAACACAGCCCCTGGAACAAAACTTAGTTTTCAGTCAAACAGCTCTATATAGAAGCCAGAAATGCCCAGAATCCCTGCTTGAATGGAATAAGCTGCCACGGTCACTCTACTGGACACACAGCTTTCCAAAGTGGCAAAACATCATCTCTGTTGTATATCATAAGTGTGAGCTCCATTCTCCTTAAAATGAAAAACACGTGCCCCGAGTTGCGCTTTCAGTCAGTTGCACCATTACACGTCTCATTTGGCTGATTGTGCTAAAATGTTGACTACATTTTCTGGGTAAAGTTCCTTGTGTTTGAGGATACTGAATGTGCACAGAGACCTCTTCTGAAACCCTTGATGGGATTACTTGTTGATAGGAAACTGAGGTGGCATTGTGGGCAAAAGAACGATGGGTTGGGACGTTACCCTGAGAGATTGCCAGTGGTTAGACAAATTGCAAGCTTTCCTCCCATCACCTTTTGTGTGTTTCATAACTAGTTAATAACCTTTCCTTCCATTCGCAGCATAGTCACCCATCCTTCACAGAGGGTGCCAAGAATGCTTGTAGCATCCGTTGTAATGCCCAGGGAACCAGTAACCTTTTGAAAGGATGCCCAGAGACAATCCTAGGCTTCCAAAAGAGCAAAAGACAGTGCGTGACCAAAAGCGAATGAGAGTCCCATCAGAGGACAGTAGAGCTTCCCAGCTTCACCGAAGGACTTGTCGGGATTGTCCTGACTGAATAAAAGGCTCATACTGTGAGGTGGACCTTTTGTAAGCCACCGAGGACCCCCATTTGTTTATCAAGGAGATGGAGAGACATTTGTATAATAAGCCCACAATCCCTTCAAGCTGGTACCAAGTGGGCTCAGAAAATCATGTCCTTCAAGGAGCTCACTGCCCAACCAACTTTTGTTAATTCATAAAGAGTCTTGAAGTAGAAACCTGACAACAAAACTCCCCCTAGCAGCACAGGAATTAGGGTCATGTGAACTTCAGACAACACCCTGACCCGTTGGGTGGTCCCGAGTCCTACTCCTCCAGGACTGGGTCTGCGTCTTACTGTGGATTCAGCGCTACAGATTCCTTAGTTGCATTTCACTTCCTGTTCCCTGCGGTGTTGCTTGTACCTGCTTTCCCCTGCATGCTGTCTCTCCTTGTGCTTGCATGTGTCCTGGGAGTGTGTCTCACAGCTTCTGGGGGGAGTTAGTAGGTGCGTGCCCTCTCTGCTGTAACACTGCAATATACCAAAAGTTAGTGTGCGCATGCGCGCCTACTGTAGTCGGCTTCTGGCTATTCCTGAGTGTTTCATTGTATCCTTTACTTTTTTCTTGGTGTTCAGATCTGCACTGCACGCCCTTGATTCCTCCAAGGGGTGGAGGAAGCGTAACTTTGTGCATAAGTGGTACTGCCTAGATTGTCCAAGAAGCAGGCCTTTCCTGATTGGCTGCTCCATAACTCTCCTGTTGATCTTCCCTCCTCTTCCAGATTCTCACTGCACTGGACCGGGACGCCTACTGTCGGAAGCATAAGCTGCGCCAGAAGCTGGAACAAGTCATCAGCTTGATTTCAAGCAACAGCTGAGCGGACGGGCATCCGGCACCATGGCAGGTCCCAGAAGCCAGCGCACGCGTGGACTGCAGCTTCAAACGGGAGAACGCATTTCATTGGAACAAAAAGACAATATTAATGAAACTCTAGCTATAAGTTCAACAATCGGAGACCGGGCGAAAGCTGCAATCGTGAACTTTCACCTCCGCTCGCCGAAAACGGAGTCGAGATCCTGCTAAAGCCCCTTCCAGCCCATGCCGAGGGGGCAATTCAGGGGGTTCTTGGAAGGCGTGTCGGTGAGACACCCCACAATTGTCTGCGGCACTGGCCGCCCAATAGCGTATCAATCAGTGTCTTAGGGTGCATTGCTGGCTGCTTGTCTGATCAAATCAGGATGGAGGGTTCCTTTATCCTCCTGCAGAGGAAGGAAGATCACATTTCCTTTTATTGTCTTTTTTACTTTTACCCCATGAACATATCACTTGACTGGTTGAGGATCATAGTCCTGATGGCGAATTGTGCTATCTTTCGCCAGCCTCCTCTTTGCCTAAGACGTGCGCAGCATCTCCCTGGAGGAAGACTTTTGTTCCCTTGGTGCAGGTAGCTGCTCGTGTAAGCACTTTGAAGGCAGGATGCGAGACAGCGGCACAAGACTGTTCATAGTCGTCTATCCCCCATGGTTGGCCATCCAATGGACTTTGCCGGCCACCAGGATATAAGATGAACCATTTGCCACCAGCACCGGATCGGGTTGATGTGCGAGTGTAGGGCTGTGTTCTGAGTTCTTCGTGTCTCCTGGGGGCTGGATGTGGAATGGATTCTTCTATCCTTTGGTGGTCCTTGGAACGATGCAACAACTTGAGCAATCTCGGCTTCCCTCACTGCCTGTTCTAAGGTCTTTGGTGGGTGGATAGGGGGAGACGAGCTCTAACCCTGGTGATCCTCTTGTCTCATTCCTGGGAGGGTGGGGGGGGAGGAAGGGAGCTGGGATGTATTTATAGAGGATCAGTGTCTGTATTTCTAGTGCCTTTTGTTGCGTTCTGTCTTGAGTGACGGTAGTACGTGCCACTGACATGTAGTTCCCTAGTAGGATCTAGCGCGCACACGGAGTAAGGCCAGGCCCTGAAGGCAGCAAGAGCCAAGGCCCTCTGCTTGAACGAGTCCTGTTAGCACCATCCCGGTGCCTCAACCCAACTCTGAAATTTGCCCTGCTTCTTGAACTCAGATGGCCGCTGCTTCTCCCATAATGCACCTTCGGCTGCTCACATGTCGAGCACTCATCCTTGGCTTCTTCGGATGACCAGCCTTCCACTAAAGGGCTGCCCCCAGGAAGCACTTCACACATTTCACAGGAGTGTGGTACGCCCGTGCTGCCGTCTCCTATCCGCAGCCATACAAGCGAGCCTGCCAGTTCGCAAACCTTCCCCTTCACACTTACCCTCTTGCCAGGGCTCCGGAACCCCAGTTTGCTCAGCATCCCTGCTAGGTAGGGGTGGTGGTGTAGACTTTCCAAATGGCCCACCCATTCAATGGGTCAGGGACAGCAACTTTGTCATTTGCACGAATACACAGGCGTGCGTTGGGGGAGGGTATGTGTTAGGAGTATAAGTTGATTTCCCTTTTTTCCATGAAAAAGTAGAACGTGCCCTCCCTCAAAAGAGACTGTGCATTAATCCAGTTATTGACCACTAGTTTAGCGGTGTACACCGCACTGATGCCACATTTGGTCATACCTGAAAATGAGAGCTAGCCGACAGAAGTCACAAGGTAGAACAAATGCATTGTGAAAGTAACCAGGACTTCTCTTCCATCCCCCAGAGTATCTATCCCCTGATATAGTGATCGGGCTGATCGGGAGTTTGTTAGCCAAGCTTCACCGCACACCCAGTGGCGTGACTAGCTCTGCAGCTCTCTGTATGTGTTGTGTGCTCGCGCACGGCGTAGGTCCTCACCACTTTTCCGTAGTTGATCAGTTCTGTTGTGCCAGACTTGCATGGTCACTTTTCTCAAATAACTAATCTTGTTCCTCTCCAGCATCACCTGTCACATTGGACCAAACCCTTCGCGAGGATGCATTGAACTCTACTACAGCACTCTTGATAAGTGACCAATCCCTAGTGTGAGGCCTGCACTGCCTCCCATTGTGTATATGAAATTCCTGTCTCCTCTTGTTCATGCAGTGGGTGTCCTCACTTGCAACATGCTGCTGGCGAGAGACATGTTTGTACGCAAGGGACCTCTCCAGTGCGAGCTCGTGTAGTGTGATCTTGAACTCTTGCTAATGTGCAAACTCAGTAATCGCCACTCGTGGCTGGGCGTCTTAAGAGAGGGTTCACATCATACGCTACATGAGAACCTCACATGTCCCAGGAATTGACACATAATTAGTTTTATGTCTTGCATGTAAACCAAGCTGTGCTGGCATTAAAGCCTCTTGAACAATCCCACAACACAAACCCACATACCTGTATCGATGTGAATGCGGACACACACAGGCACACTTTTCACATTCCCACTAATGAACCAAGGACAGGCACATTCAGGCGATGGCCAGGCTGCCCTCAGAGGCCGGAGCAGGCAGCAACCGGGGTCCAGCGGCTGCGTGGATGCATTTCAAGACTGCACCGGGTACAGGAATGACACGCGCCACCATTTATTTATGACTCCCTCTCATTATTTATTGTATTTAAATTATTGCCCCTATCACGTCTTTAAGAAGAGAAGACAGAAACCTACACGCTCACAGAGAAATGAAATTGTATTGTGTACGCGTCACTGTTTCCAAAAAGCCATGTCTCACTTTTTCTTTTTTTAGAAATATATATTGTACATAATATTTTTTACAAGGCCTTCTGTTCTTTTTTTCTTTTGAGATGTAATATTTAGTAAAAGGTGCATAAATCTTAAAATGCTCATGTTGTTTCTTTAAGAGAAGATTGGGGTGTATCACTGATCATTGAGACTGGATCCACTTCAGCCTGCTCCATTTCATTCACAGGTTTCCGTATGCCCCATACGGTCGACTGGCTCGTTGTGCCCGCTTGCATGTGCTTCACAGTAGTTCGAGTGATCTACTGTGTGATCGAGGCATCAACCCTCTCCGGTGGCCTGAATATTTTGCTAATCCTGCTTCTCTCTCAGGGGCTCTCCATTGATAATCATAACCACTGAATAGTCCCGCCTACGTACGGGGATCACGGAGCACCTTTCCTTAGCATGTCTTAATTGCAGATGTTGGCCTTTCTTCAGGAAGGCCTGTAGAAACACTTAAGAACATTGTGCAGCATATAAAGAAGGCTACAGTGGCTAAATTCTTCATATTGTACTTAAAAAGGGGGGGGGCATATATATGAGTATTTATAGCCAAATACATTTGTAGGCAGCTTAAATCTCTTTCACAAACTCTTTAAAAAAAAATAAAAGTAGTGAGATGAAGCATAGCAGGATAGGGTAGCCCTATAGGCTGTCACTATGTGAGTGTAAAAACAACGTCTGTGCCTTTTAGGGCCCAGAGTCAACAAGTATCCCATCATGCTGAGGGGGTGGCAGTTTCATCCTTTTTTTTACAGCTCCTGGTGATAGGACCTTGGAGCACTGAGCTCAGCCTTTTTTGGATTTTTCTCTTAAAAAATCTCACATAGATTTTTGTGACAACTGTTTCATTTAACTGTGTTCTACTGTCCCTTTCGTTTTCTGTTTTTTCAGACTAATTTTTGGTATGTAGTCAAATATAATGCTATCTTTATATGTAAAGTGTCCTGCCTGTGGAGAGAAAGAAGGCCAAGTCAGACCCTCATGATGCCTGCATCATCTGCCTTCCTGAGAGCCATGGTCTTGACAAATACCAACACTGCAGGAAGTTGTTGAGACGTATCCCGAGGGAAAGGGAGAAGATTTGCCTCCATGACACAGCAGAGCGACGGAGGCAGCAGGCGCAGTCTGAAGGTGGGACTTCAAAAGAGCGAGAAGAGGGCCAGTCCTCTACCAGGTCTCTTCCACCTTCTTTTGGGGACTCCAGGCATGGGAGATCGCAAAAGCGAAGCCCACATCAAAAACGTAATTCCAAGTCAACATCGAGAGCATAGATGTAAATCCCTACATGTTCACAGTTAAGGGTTGGGTCGACTTCAAAGAGGAAATTACTTTCAACATTGAGACATAGGAGGTCAATGTTGAAAGAGACTGCAACATCGAGGCACAGGAGAAGTTCGATGTCGGAGTCTGTCCACGTCTAGACAATCCAGACCTGTTGAGAAAGTCAGAAAATTAAGACCTATACATCTACCATCCTCTCCTGACTCTGAATACTCCACGGTATATTTTCCATGGTCACCTATGCTGCTTCCAGACTCTCCTGCTCCTCGTCCACTTTTGACTCCGCTTACTCGACCTCCTCTGGCACCTCATCCGGATGTACCATGGTTCGAGGCATGTGGGCTGCTGAATTCATATCTGTGCATAGATCGCCGCCTAGTGTTTGGTCCGGATGATTGCACATTGTTGTCCTGGAAGAGTCTTCGAAGTATCACGAGATAGGTGGCTCCTCCCCTGGACTACAGTGCGCATGGGCATCGCCTCCATCCCCAGATTGTTTTTTTCCGCCATTGGGTTCGGATGTGTCTCGGTTCCCTCTGTCGGAATCGATAGTTGTTAAACTTTTCTACTCGAGACCAAAAGGTCTTTAGGCTGAGCGTCGGTATCGTTTCGTTCGGGTTTCTTGTCTGTCTCTCAGCTCCGAACTCTTGCTACCCATCCGCGTGCTCTCGGCGCGGACGGGCCTACTCTACGCTCCAGCTATGGAACGAACTCCGTTCAAGAGGTGTCCGGTGTGTACCTCCAAGTATTCACACCTCGACGTGCACCCTGTGTGCAACAAATGTCTGTCACCGGACCATGACGAAGACAGATGCATGGCATGTTCGAAGTTCCGGTGTAAGAAAACTCTCAAGATTCGTCGGGCCGCTAGACTCCAGGCCCAGTTATCGGCTACCCCGGCGCCCCCACCAGACAACATCTTCGAAGAATTTGTTGAAGACGACGACGCCATACAAGTTTCGGACTCTAGTCCCGCGTCCGAGGGGGATGCCTACGACGCGGGTGATGAGGACTTTGACGAAGCCGGCGACGAGGTAGGGGACGACGATGGGGCCATTGCCACCGTGGGGGATAGCTCGGAGGAAGAGCATCCCCAAACAGACTCAGGGGTCAACCCCCTTCATGCGGCCCAGGTCGAGGGATCGCCTTCGGGCCTTACCCAAGACCTCGTTACTAGTCCAACAGCCCCGCCTCCGGGCCCGGTCACTGACATTTCTGAGGCGCCACTCCCGTTAAAGAAAACGAAAGTGAAGCCATCGGGATCCACTCCCCCGGTTTCGAAACCGAAAGTGAAAGTTGCGCTGGTGCAGAAGGCTCTGGAGGCGTCAACTGCCAAACAATTCAAAATGGCCGACTTGAAGAGCCACGCCAAAATGGCCGACCCGAAGCCCTCGGGGTCGACGCCGAAGGCGAAGTCGACCGACGCGGCTGCGTCGGCGCCGAAGATGGTCGTGGTCGATGACCCGAAGACGGCTCCGAAGAAGCGTCAGGGCGACGCCGCGGCCCAGCCTCAGCCGGCGCCGGCCCTCGGGGACAAAGAACGTGAGGTGTCGGCTCCGAAAAGGGTGCCTTTCGTCGAACCGACTCCCGACTCAGGAAGATCGCTCGAGCCAGTCAAGCCCTCTCCAGCCTTAACCAAAAAGGTCGCAGAATCCCTGCAGCGGATTCGGAAGGACGCTATGGTTCCCGAACCACGAAACGTGGCGCCGAAGCACACGCCTAAGCCTGCGAAGGCGCAAACGCCTATCCGCTTTACCCTGCCGCCGAAGTCGACGCCAAAGGCTTTCGCTCCGAAGCATGGGGCAGGCGGGCCCTCGAAGGAGGTATCAACGCCCAAAGCGGCATTAGTGGTGTCGAAGCCCTGGCTCCAGCCACTTGCAGAAGAAGAGCATCGAGAGGTCATCATCGACACCAATACTGGGAAACTGTCTCTCCTCAAAAGGAAAATCACCACGGAGCCGGTGTTGGAACATTTTCGGATTCCTCTCAAGAATAAGAGGGACTCTGCGGGGACTTCGGCCCCGATAGAGCCTATGTCTCCACAAGCCTTAGAACACTCGCCAACGCGTTCCAATGCAGGGGATGCTGACAATGAGGACGTCGAGTACAACTATCCGGCGCTCGGATCCGGAGGAGGAGCATGAACCTTGGTCTGCCGAAGGCGACCCAGAGGACCCGCAGTCGGGCCAGGAACCGCAGCTTTTTGCGGCCAAGACTTCACCGACGGAGGACTCGGCAGCCTTCAACGCTTTGATTGAGAGAGCTGCAGCTAACCATGATGTCGAGCTGCACTCAGACCCTGTGGATGTGGACTTTTTATTTGACACTTTCTCAGTGGCTGAAAAGTCAGTCAAAACACTGCCAATGCTTAAGGGAGTGCTGAAGCACGCAACGGAGGTCTTCAAAGAGCCCACCCGGGCGCGTGTCATTAACCCTCGCATTGATAAGAAATATAAGGCAGCGCCCTCGGATCCAACATACATCAAGGGACACTTGCCACTGGACTCGTTGGTTGTATCCAACGCTCGGAAGAGGGCGAACTCGCAGACCACTGGTGACGCTCCTCCCCCAGACAAAGAGTCTAAAATATTTGAGGCCTCAGGGAAACGGATTGCTGCACAGGCAGCTAATATTTGGCGAATCTCAAACACACAGGCCCTACTTGCACGCTACGATAGGGCTCATTATGACACCTTAGAATCACTACTGCAACACTTGCCTGACCAGTACAAGGAGGCAGGTGAAATGTTAATTCAGGAGGGAAAGCTCATCACAAACGCTTCCATCAAATGTGCGCTGGACGTGGCTGATACGGCCTCCAGGGCCATCAACACTAGCGTGTTGCTTAGAAGGCATGCTTGGCTTAGGATCTCAGGGTTCAAACCGGATATACAAACGACAATCCTGAACCAAACAGTTAATCCTGACCACCTGTTCGGCCCAGAGGTGGATGCGACACTGGAAAAAATGAAAAAAGATACAGACACTGCCAAGTCTATGGGGGCCCTCCAGTCTCAGCAGTTTCGGAGTGGTTCCTTTCGCCGCTCCAATTCCAGAGGCACCTCAAGGGGTCAGGCATCGCAGTCCACACAGTATTATAAAAGTAACACCCAAACCTCATACACCAACAAAGGTAGAGGTGGCTACAGAGGCAACAACGTCAAGGGCAGGGGACGTGGAAACAACAGCTCCAGGTCCACCACCGCCAACAAGCAGTGACGTCTTGTCACTGCCCCCCGACCATACAACACCGGTCGGGGGGAGACTCCAGCAGTTCCTGCCCGCGTGGAAATCCATCACCACGGACAGGTGGGTCAAGTCACTTATCCAGTACGGTTACTGTCTGGAACTTACTTCCACTCCACCAAACATACCCCCAAGGAGCCGTCCTATGTCCGGCGAGCACTTGCACTTGTTGCAGCAGGAAGTTCAAGTCATGCTGCAAAAAGGGGCAATAGAGCTCGTTCCATTGCAAGAAAGGGGAACAGGGGTTTACTCCCTGTATTTTCTAATCCCCAAAAAGGACGGATCCCTCAGGCCCATCCTGGACCTCAGGCCCCTCAACTGGTACATTCTCTCGGAGCACTTCCATATGCTCACGTTACAGCAAGTACTCCCTCTGCTTCAACAGGGGGACTTCCTGGCTACGCTGGATCTGAAAGATGCATATTTTCATATCCCCCTGCATCCTTCCCACAGGAAGTATCTCAGATTTACGATTCAAGACCAGCATTACCAGTTCAGGGTTCTGCCGTTCGGGGTCACCACGGCGCCAAGGGTATTTACAAAGTGCCTGGCGACTGTGGCGGCGCATCTCCGACGCCAAAATGTCCACGTCTACCCTTACCTGGACGACTGGCTCATCCAAGCAAGAACAGAACAGCAGTGCGTCGACCATGTGTCCCGCACCATTCATCTCCTGCACGATCTGGGATTCTCTCTGAACTACCCGAAATCCCATCTCCAGCCCGCCCATGTGCGACAATATCTGGGCGCGACAATAAACTCTGGCAGCCACTGCGCAGCCAAATTCAGTGAGAATCGCCAGTATCCAAACGCTGATCCAACGATTCAGACCCCAACACTCGCTTCCAGCGAAAGTGTTCATGCAGTTGATAGGCATGATGGCCTCCTGCATCTCCATTGTCCCGCACGCGAGGCTACATATGCGTCCGCTTCAGGAGTGCCTAGCACGTCAGTGGACTCAGGCTCATGGGCAACTGACAGACCTAGTGTTGGTGAGCGGTCGGGCATACAACTCTCTGCATTGGTGAAATCCACAAAACCTTTGCCAGGGCCGACCATTCCAAGAGCCTGTGCCACAGATTATCCTGACGACAGACGCTTCTCTCCAGGGATGGGGAGCGCATGTACTCCACTACACAGTGCAGGGACTATGGACACTACAGCAAAGGAAGATGCACATCAATGTGTTGGAACTGATGGCAATCTTCATGGCCTTAAAGGCGTTCAAAGTACATCTGTGCAACAAAGTTTTGTTGATCCGGACGGACAACATGACGGCCATGTACTACATTCAGAAGCAGGGAGGCACACACTCTCCGCAGCTGTCTCATCTGGCTCAGAGCATGTGGAAGTGGGCCATTCAGAGGAACATCTTCCTCATGGCAGAGCATCTCCCGGGCAAGGACAACCAGATGACGGACCTGCTCAGCAGGCACAGCCATCAGATGCACGAGTGGGAGATACATCCATCAGTACTCCAACCGTACTTCCAAAGGTGGGGTCATCCAGAGATAGACCTGTTCGCCACAAAGGAGAACGCAAAATGCCGAAGCTTCGCCGCCAGGTTCCCACACCCGCAATCACAGGGCAATGCGATGTGGATGAACTGGTCAGGCAGATTTGCGTACGCTTTTCCCCCAGCACCTCTGATACCGCTGGTGGCACGCAAGCTCAGGCAGCACTCGATGACTCTCATCCTGGTTGCTCCAACGTGGGCTCGCCAACCGTGGTACACCACGTTTCTGGAACTCTCCGTGGTACCGCATCAAAGGCTTCATCTCACTCCCAGCCTTCAGACGCAGAGCCATGGCGACATTCAGCACCCAGATCCGCAACAGCTCAACCTGGCGATCTGGCTCCTGAAGTCCTAGAGTTTGGCTACCTCAATCTTCCTCCCGATTGCATGAACATCATTCGGGAGGCAAGGAAGCCCACTACTAGAGCCTGTTATGCGGCTAAATGGAAAAGGTTTGTCATTTACTGTGTTAACCACAATATTGACCCGCTAGATGCTTCCATTCAAAACATCATTTGTTACCTGTTTCACCTGTATCAATGCAATTTGGCGTACTCTTCCATCCGCATTCACCTGTCTGCTATGGCAGCATACCTCCAGAATAGGCAACACCTGTCACTTTTTAAGGTCCCTGCTATCAAGGCTTTTCTGGAAGGACTCAAGAGTCATTCCACCAAGGACCCCACCAGCTCCAGAATGGAACCTCAATGTGGTTCTTACAAGACTGATGTGTCCTCCCTTCGAGCCACTGCACTCTTGTGAGCTTCAGTTTCTGACTTGGAAGGTTGCGTTCTTGGTAGCAATTACATCGCTACGGAGGGTTAGCGAGCTGCAGGCGCTCACCATCCAAGAACCTTTCTTCCAAGTGCATGCTAACAGGGTTGTGCTCCGCACTAACCCTAAATTCTTACCCAAGGTTGTATCTCAATTCCATATAAACCAAACAATTGAGTTGCCGGTGTTTTTCCAAAACCCAGAGACGCTGGCGGAGCGGATGCTCCACACCCTTGACGTTAAGAGAGCCTTAATGTACTACGTGGACAGGACAAAAGATTTTCGCAAAACCAAGCAGCTTTTTGTTGCTTTTGCCACACACCACAAGGGAAACGCTATCTCCAAAGCTGGGATCGCTAGGTGGATTGTGAAATGCATTCAAATCTGTTACGCTAAAGCTAAACGCACTCTCACTATCCCACCAAGAGCCCACTCAACCAGGAAGTTGGGGGCCTCTATGGCTTTCCTAGGTAACATTCCCTTAGAAGATATTTGCAGAGCAGCCACATGGTCTACCACACATACTTTCACTAAACATTACTGTGTAGACGTGCACTCCAAACAGCAGGCAGCTGTTGGTCAGGCTGTTCTCAAAACACTTTTTCAGACTGCTGCAGCTGGCACGGGCGGCCACCGCTAATGGAGGGACTGCTATGTATTCTATGCACAGATATGAATTCAGCAGCCCACATGCCTCGAACTGCAAATGCTACTTACCAGTATGCATCTGTTCTTGGCATGTAGGGCTGCTGACATTCATATCGCCCACCCTCCTCCCCGGCGCCTGTAGCAGCTGCAGTATTCATATATATTTATGCTCATAGCATGGTCATCACTCACATACTTCACTCCATCTCTGCCAATGGCTAAAAACAATCTGGGGATGGAGGCGATGCCCATGCGCACTGTAGTCCAGGGGAGGAGCCACCTATCTTGTGATACTTCGAAGACTCTTCCAGGACAACAATGTGCAATCATCCGGACCCAACACTAGGCGGCGATCTATGCACAGATATGAATGTCAGCAGCCCTACATGCCAAGAACAGATGCATACTGGTAAGTAGCATTTGCATTACTCCGCATACTATTACTCCGCATACCGTTACAACGCGACTTTTACAACGCATACCATTACAACGCATAGCGCTTTGGGGTGCTGGATAGTGGTAAGTATAATTTACTATTCTAACTCCAGTCCCCGTGGACCCTAGGGAAGGTGTTGGATAGTAAATTATACTTATTCCCTATCCTAGAGCGCCCCCCAGCGCAATGCGTTGTAATGGTATGCGGAGTAAAAGTCGCGTTGTAATGGTAGTGTGGAGTAAAAGATGCGTTGTAACGGGTGTATACCACCTCATCCACCTCTGGCATAAACCGCTTCCACAACTACAACCTGTGGAAGCCCCTTTTTCGAGGCCTCTACCTTCTCCTTGGCGATCACGTACATGATGTCAACATAGTTTACAACATTTCAGGCATCACAGGTCCCGCCGTTCCTCATCGTGGCCATTCTCTTGAGGCACACTTCATCAACATGTGTCCAGGTCCAGAACACGATCAAGACGGCGTTTGACCTACTATTCATCTTCCTAATCAAGCACTGGCAAATATTCACCACATTGTCTGACTCTCCCCAACCAAAAGTCTCTCCTGTGGATGACATGAACACCTTTCAGGAGGTACTTGTGAGAGACGCATCAACATTGAACATTCCAATGCCGGCTCCCACTCCATCACATTGGTGATTTTTCGAGACGCTTCGCCACCGAACGGCGTCCAGACCTCTCCTAGCATTGGTTCCGGTACTATTGTAACTATGCATGGAGCTATTCCTTACACCAGCTGCAGCCAAATCTGAGGCTACAAAAGAAATATAGACCTCCAGCGAAGAACCAGCTGTTTCTCTGCTTGAACCCTCGCCCTGATTCTGTGGTTATTCTTGCCGTAAAGAAACTGCATTTCATTACTCCATCTACAGTGCTACCAGACAGAGAATAAGAAGTTAGATTCAGTGGGGCGCAAGGTTTGGGGGACCATAAAAGCGGCAAGTGGTCATCGGCCCTACTGGGCAGGTATGACAGAGCCTCGTGGGACTCTACAAAATTTTGCAGAAAACGTCCCCAGATATTGACAAGAGGACTTCATTGAGATGGTAAATGAGGGCGTGATGGTCTCCAACCAAATCATTTGTGCTGCTGCTGCCACCTCCTCATTATTGACAGCCCACAAAAACTGTCATGGTGTGGCCCTGAGAAGGCACGCTTGGCTTTGTCTTACAGCCCTTAAACAAGAGCCCAACAACATATTCTTATTTTATTTATTTTGAAAGTTTTATATAGCGCGAACATGACCACCGAGGGTATCCGAGCGCTTTACAGATTGTGCAGTAGGACGAGTACATGCAAACACAAAAAATCAACATATTGACAAGTACATAGACTTAGAATGTCCAATATTCTCAAGAGCCTAGCATCTAGGACACAAAACCGAGTCGAATGGCCCGGGAGTCAAGTGGGGAAGGAAGACTGAGGGAGATATGTTTTCATCAAGAGCTCTTTAACTCCTGATTTGAAGAGGACAGAGGAAGGGATCACCCTGACTTCGGGGGTAAGAGAGTTCCAGATCCTTGGCGCCATACCTGAAAATGTTCGTTTATAGTTTTTTTTTTTTTCTTGAATTTTTGTGGTTTGAGTAAGAGGGTGCTGGCACTTCTGGAGGCTCTTGAACCACATGAGAGCTCCAGTTTCTGAGCGAGGTACATCGGGGTCTTGAGGTGGATGGCTTTGTGTGTCATGTGTGCAATTTTCAGCTCTATCCGAGCTTCATAAGGGAGCCATTTCAGAACTAGCAGGTCCAGAGAGATGTGGTTGAATTTTTTTGTGCCTGTTACGAGCCTGGCCGCAGCATTGAAGGTCACCCTAAGGCAGAGGTCTTCAAACTTTTGTCGGTTGAGCCCCCTCATCTAAACCTTTTTACACCTGACAAAAAAAGTTCTGGAAGCTGGTACTCTGCATCCTTGATGGCCATTCCCTCCTGCGGAGCCCAGGTTGCAAGGTCAAATAATATTAAATAAAGAGCTCCACTTCCAGTCTTGAGCAGTACCTGGAAACTGGAGTGGCCACAAAATGTTGTAATATTTTTTTTGCAGTTTTATGTAGCGCAAACATGACCCAAAGGTATTGGAGCACTTTAAAAGAGCATCTTTTACATTACACAAGCACACATTCATTTTTTGTAAGCACAGGGCGATAAAGTGATTTTCCCAGAATCACAGGATGTTGAGCAGACACCAAGACTTGAACTTGGTTCCCCAGCTCCACAGTCATCAGCTATGGCTGTTGTACCACATCCGTGCTCTAGACAAGATATCAGAACAAGCAATAGGTCTCAGCAATCAGATAGCTATAGGCCATGGCAATGTAAGTGCATTTGTGTATGGCTCAGGGGCTCTACAGTCCACATAGACTAGAGGTTCTTTTCGTCGCTCCTTTTATAGAGGAGGCTCCAAGCAAACTGGGGCAGACACAACATCATCTTTCAAGACGCAAACACAAACCTCCTCTAACGAAGGCTATTTTAGAGTTGGATACAAAGGCAATAATAACAAGGGAAGAGGTCGCGGTAACAACAGCAATCACTCCTCCTCCACAACTAAACAGTGACTTCCCTCTGATCCCCCAACAGCATTCCACTCCTGTGGGGAGCAGTTTAACACACTTCCTGCCCGTCTGGAACTCCATCACAACGGACAGGTGGGTGAGACAGATTATCCAACATGGCTACTGCCTAGAACTCACAGCAACCCCCCCAAACATACCACCCAGGCAGCGTCCTATGTCTACAGATCACCTGACTCTGCTTCAACAAGAAGTCCTAGCACTTTCCCAAAAAGGACGGGACACTGAGACCAATTCCCGACCTCAGGCCTTTCAACCATTACATACAATCAGATCATTTTCATATGATCACTCTGCAACAAGTGCTCCCACTATTGCAACAGGGGGACTTTCATTAAACACTAGACCTAAAGGACGCCTATTTTCACATTCCTATACATCCTGCTCACAGGAAGTACCAACAGTTTGTCATACAAGGACAGCACTATCAGTTCAAAGTCCTTCCATTTGGTGTCACAACAGCTCCACGGGTGTTTACAAAGTGCTTAGCAGTAGTGGCAGCTCATCTCAGAAGACAACAGATACACCTCTTCCCTTACCTGGACGATAGGTTCATAAAAGCCAAATCATTCCACCAATGTGTACACACTCAGCAGACAATTCAACTGTTGCACAACTTAGGGTTTACGATCAACTACACAAAGTCGCACCTAGAGCCTTCGCACGTGCATCAGTATCTAGGAGCTACCATAAACACGTCTACAGCTCTAGCGTATCCCAGTACAGCATTCAAGCCTTAGTCTCAACTTTTCAACACCAACAGTCTCTCCAAGCAAGACTGTTCATGAGATTAAAAGTCATGATGGCGTCTTGCATATTCATAGTGCACATGCAAGACTGCAAATGCATCCATTACAAGAATGTATGGCGCAACAGTGGAATCAGGCTCAAGGTCAGTTCACAGACCTGGTGTTGGTAGACAGCCGTACGCATCGCTCTCTGCAATGGGGAACACCAAAAACTTGACAAGAGGACGGCCGTTCCTCGCGCCTGTTCCACAAATAGTGCTCACAACAGACGCATCCCTCACAGGATGGGGAGCCCATCTCTTACACCATACTACTCATGGTCGATGGAACAACCCACAAAAGCTGTTACATATCAACCTGAACCATCTAGAGCTGCTAGCGATATTCTTAGCACTCAAAACGTTTCAACTTCAATTACAGAACAAAGTTGTCTTAATCCGAATGGACAATATGACAGCAATGTACTATATACAATATACAAAAACAGGGGGGACACACTCTCTGCAACTGTCCCAGCTCGCACAGAACATTTGGAGATGGGCCATTCCTCAAAACATATATCTGTTAGCGGAACACCTTGCAGGGGTTCACAATCAGATAGCGTATCTGTTAAGTCGGCAGTCACAACAGATTCACGAATGGGAACTACATCCACAAGTTCTTCAACCATTCTTCCTACAGTGGTGGCACCCACACATAGACCTCTTTGCCACCCACGAAAATGCAAAATGCCCAACCTTTGCCTCCAGGTTCCCACACCCACGGTCAGAGGGCAATGCAATATGGATGAACTGGTCAGGCAGACTTGCGTACGCTTTTCCGCCTCTCCCCATCATTCCACTAGTGGTGCGCAAGCTCAAACAATAGTCTCTCAGCTCATTCTAGTAGCTCCCACCTGGGCACGCCAGCCGTGGTTCACCACACTACTAGATCTCTCTCTGGTTCCACATCAAAAGTTACAGCTCACACCCTCGCTGTTAACACAGAACCATGGAGAAATCAGACACCCAGACCCGAACCAACTGAATTTGGCGATCTGGCTCCTGAAGTCTTGGAGTTTGGTTATCTTAACCTACCACCAGACTGCATGAATATCATTAAAGAGGCCAGGAGACCTACTACAAGAGCGTTTTATGCTGCTAAATGGAAAAGATTTGCAATATATTGCAAAAATAATCACATTGATCCACTGGATGCTTCCATCCAAAAACTCATTTGTTACCTGTTACATCTACAAAGGTCTAATTTGGCATACTCTTCCATACGTCTACATCTTGCAGCAATTACAGCCTATTTACAGAATAGACAACACCTGTCTCTTTTTAGGGTACATGCAATCAAAGCATTTATGGAAGGATTAAAAAGAATAATCCCTCCCAGGCGGCCACCTTCCCCAGTATGGAACCTAAATCTTGTCCTTACGAGACTCATGGGACCCCCTTTTGAGCCTCTGCATAAATGTGAACTGCAATTTCTCACATGGAAAACTGCTTTCCTTGTTGCCATCACCTCTCTCAGAAGAGTAAGTGAAATACAAGCGTTCACTATACAAGAACCATTCTTTCAAATACATCCTAATAAAGTGGTTCTCAGGTCTAATCCAAAATTTCTTCCAAAGGTTATCTCACCTTTTCATCTAAACCAATCTGTAGAGCTACCTGTGTTTTTCCAAAACCCAGACAGGTAGCAGAAAGGGCCTTACACACGTTAGATGTTATAAGAGCTCTGCTATACTACATAGATAGAACTAAATCCTTTAGAAAGACAAAACAATTGTTTGTATCTTTCTCTCCTCCACACAAAGGCAACCCTATCTCTAAGGGTGGGATTGCCAGGTGGATTGTTAAGTGCATACAGATATGCTATCAAAAAGCTAAACGCACACTAACAGTTCCTCCTAGAGCACACTCCACTCGCAAGCTAGGAGCCTCTCTGGCTTTCTTAGGAAATATACCATTAAAGGATATATGCAAGGCAGCAACATGGTCTACACCACACACCTTCACTAAACACTATTGTGTTGATGTGCAAGCAAAGCAGCAAGCTGCAGTAGGCCAGGCTGTCCTTAGAACACTATTTCAGACTACTGCAACGGATACAAGTGACCACCGCTAGGGGAGACACTGCTGCACAATCGATGCATAGTGTACGATCTGCAGCTCATATGCCTCGAACGGAAAATGCTACTTACCAGTATGCATCTGTTCTTGGCATGTAGAGCTGCAGTTGTACGCGCCCTCCCTCCTCCCCAGACTTGTATCCATTCCAGTTATCATCTTACTTAGATGCACACGCATACTTTTTTTTTTCTTACTGTATCTCTACTAACTCCATCATTTCCCATCATGGAGAAAAGCAATCTAAGGATGGAGCCGATGCCCATGCGCAGTATTGTCCAAGGGAGGAGTCACCTATCGGGACTACAAAGACTTCTCCAAGAAGACAACAACCTGCAATCATCTGAGCCCAACACCAGGTGGCGATCTATTGCTAAGTGTACGACTCTGCAGCTCTACATGCCAAGAACAGATACATACTGGTAAGTAGCATTTTCCTTTCAGCTTGGAGATGTGAGGGCTCAAAGACACAGGTATCTGTGTCTTTGAGCCTCACACATGCACATCTGTGCATGTGTGTGAAGCCCACACATGCACAGAATGATTATTACAATCCCTCGGCATACCGAACTTCTCTTGCCTACATAGAGGGATGCTCACAATCCCTCGAAGGAGCCAAGGCAAACTCTCGCTCTGGCACAGAGTGACAGGCTATGTTACAAACTGGTTGGGCAGGGGGGTTATTGGCATATTACATTTTGTCACAAGAGGCAAATGAGACGAGAGAGCCCCGACTGAGCGAGGAGAGGTGTGGCTCACTGGTTAGAGGCGGCAGACCCGAGAGCAGAGAACGGCCCGGGACCAGGGTTCGATTCCCGACGCGGCAGGGTCTTGGACCAGGATCAGCGGACTGATAATTCTCGCATCGGTGCCTACTCCGACCAGGGATCACACTCGGCAACTCTGGGCATTAGCTTGCCTCATCTCCACAACGGCCCCACACAAACGCCGGGGATGCCTGGTTTCACCTTGGAGACCCCCAGGAGGGACTATCTCACAGGGAAAGCCAGGACGGGTTCCCCAGCGGTCTATAGCGCTACGAGGCCTGCGGTGCGGGTAGCAGTGCGCTTTACAAGACACAATTTACAATTTACGAGGGGAACAGGTTAGAAACAGAAAAGTGAAGGAGAGATCCTACCAAAAGAGCAAGAGGATGCATTGTGGGCCCAGTGTGGGCCTAGCGTGGGCTGGCTGGACAGGAATTTGGAAGGAATTCAAGACTGAGGAAATAAACGGCAGGCTAAACGGTAGACATATTTTTGCAGTTGACGTTGAAAGATGGATTTTACAACCTCATTGGTGTGTGAGTGGTGTATCAGGGAGACGAGATGGGCTGGCTTGACCATGTTAGGATGTAGTTACATCAGTTTAGAATGTACGTCTAAACTGAAGGCTATTGTGTCTGTGCACTCAACTCGCTTCTGAAACAAAGGCCTTTTTCAGAAACAGCAAATGATCTCCGTCAGTGTGAACTTCCGCGTGCGAACCCAGGCCTGCATGTAAACACCATGCTACTCGGTGTCGGCATACTAGGCATTTGCAGGAACTTTGACCCTGATGGCTGGTGGGAATTCCGTTAAAACAAACATTCCCAGAATTCCCCTTCTTTGTGCACCTGTCCCTTGTGTCCCTCTTTGCTTTAGGCATTTGGATAGTCACTGAAGCTAAAAAAATAAACATGGTCCGTTTCAGTGTTTTTATTTAACGCTGACCTCTATGGAGAAACTAATATGCTGGATCTCCAGCTGTCTCCAGTGGTTCCCCCAACCTAGTCCAGATGTCATACAGGGGTTGATGGTGCAGAGCTCTGCCCCCCTGGACTCCTGCCAAAGGGCAGCAAGGATGAGTTTGTCCGCCACAGTTGGCGACTCGGTGCACCAAGCGTTTTTGACAGCTGTAATGAATCTAGCAGCTTTAGAATTATTTAATTTGTAGTATTGTAATTGCATTTATATAGCGCTTACTACTGAGGCATTGAAGCGCTTGTCTTCACAACTTGAGTAGCCCATAAGGGGTTCTTAAAGTATGCGCACATGCATTGATCTGTTCCTGAGACATATGGTGCACAGTGTACATGAGACCCTTGTATCTAGTTTCTATCCTACCCTATGAAAGACGTTTTAGGGTAGGAGAGGCACACAAAGATGATAGCCAGCTAGGCAGTTGACAAACAAATACCCCAGCCGTAGGCACCCAATAGAAGTCTGACACCTTCGCCGCCCCTGTGAATAAATATACCTGATCCGATGTCCGTATTAAATAAGGAGAGCAGTGGATTTCCAAGACTCGCATTTGCCGTTTCCGTGTAAAAACTGATGCGCACAATGGCACTGCATCCGAAGTCCGCCTTGCTGTCAAACGTAAGGAATAGCAGAATGGGGGCCCAGGGGGAACTGAAACTTGGAAACAAACTGCCACTGTAACCAGTTTACAATACTATGTAAAAATATGCACATGGTCTTTAAAGACCTGTGAAACTCGGGCGTACCGAGATAAGACTCCAGACACTGCCCAGCCGAGCCCCCAGCAGCTCCAGCTGCAGCAGCTGAGACACACAAAGGAGCGGCTGAAGCCCTTCCAGCCTAATAGGAGTTGGCGCCTGGAAGCAACAATGAAAGGTGAAGTGGTAGGGTGGAATGCGCGCCCCCTCCCCTGAGGGGATGCTGCGCCGCCCCCCTCCCCCCCAGGGGGTTGCGCCCCCAGTTTGAAGACCGATGCCTTAAGGGGAGCCGTTCTCACTCAGTTTCTTTAAAATCTGAGTGACTTGACCCATTTTTAGGCAATCTGGTATAGCACCTTGCCGCAGTGATGCCGCAGTCCATAAATGTTAGTAGGGAGGTTCGAACTTCTGGGAAAAGGTTTGATGGCAGCGGGTCATTGTAGTGGTTGGAAGGTTTCAGAGTCTATAACGTTTTCTTATAGCGTATTCATCCAAGGTTTAGAAGAGACTCCAGGAGGCATTGTTTTTGGGGAGGTGTGGTTGCGCCGGGACCATGAAATCCCTACCAGGTGGGCATAGGTGGGTTGGTGGACTGATCGACAGGTGGTTACAGGCCGTTCATAGTTCAATTTCAATCTTACTAGTCTTATCTGTGAAGAAATTTGCGAATTCTTAATCTTCCCTTCTCAGGATCCACCTTAGTCGGCAGTCGTACCGATGATGAAATGGCTCCAATGAAGTCTGAGATGGAGACCCTGAAGGCCGTGGTCTAGAAACAAAACAACGAAAGCGCACATACAAGCCTTATCAAAGTTTTTACCCGCAGAGGGTTCAAACCCCTCAATGGTACTAAGGTCGCCAACAACAGCAACAAAGAAGACCTTACCAACAACATCGCTAACCCAGAGGAAGAGCTAGCCAACAGCCTGCTCAAATGGGAAAACCTACAGCAGTCTCTAAACAATGAATCTCTACTTCCTCCTCTTCTGTTACCCGATCCGGTAGGGGAAAGAATCTCTCATTTCCCGACAGAGGTGCAGTCCATCACGATAGACACCTTGGTTTTTAAATGTTGTACAGAATCTGTATTGTCTCAGGTTTACTAGTCTTCTGCCAAATATCCCACCAAAACCGTCAAATCAATATCTGCAGATGTTGCGCTCTGAAGTACATTTTCTTCTGCAGAAGCATGCAGTGGAGACTGTTCCTACCAAACAAGGAGGCACGGGGATTCACGTTCTGTTCTGGTGAAAAAGAAATGCTGCAAAAACGAATTTAGACTCATCCTTGATCTAAAACTAGCCAACAAATGGGTTTGAAGAGAAGTTTTGAATGCTTGCCCTGCATCAGATCTATCCCCAAACACACCAGGGAGACTGGCAGTATTCTATAGACCTCCTGGGTGCATACTTTCATGTTCCAATAGCCGAAACGTGCCGCAAAATCTTGAAGTTTGTCATAGGTCTCGATCATTACCAGTACAACGGGCTTCTGTTTGGCCTCAGATCAGCCCCCAGAACTTTTTCAAAGTGTATGGCAGTGGTAGATGTACACCTCAGAAAACTCTGAATATTCATCTACTCGTATGTAGACGACTAGCTCATCAAGGCGTCAACACCTCAATAAGCCCAACGGCATTACCAGTTGACAAGCAGTCTTCTTGACTGACTAGGACTGCATGTCAACAACAATTCAACCTCTACTCCAGTCCAATTCCTGCCTTACTTGGGGGCCACCATTGACCACATACAAGCAAGAGTGTATCCTTCGAAGGAGAGACTGTTATTGATCCGTCTGAAGTTACTCTCTCGTGAAAATCTCTCACTCCACAATGAGAAGTGTCATCTCTTCTCGGCTTGATGGCTTCTTGTATTTTTCTGACTCCAAACACCCGTCTCTACATGAGACCTCTACAAGAATGCCTGTAGGATCACTGGGGTCAATACTCGGATGATTGGGAGGACAAGTTCACACTCTCTCCCAAAGCAAAGCAGTCCCTGGAATAGTGGTACCCTCCGACAAACCTACTTCAAGGGATGCCAGTTCATCGGGACATTCCCTCTCACTCTGTTCGGTTGGGGAGCGCATATGGGTCACCTTCAAATCCACATGGTCCCTGAAAGAGATGACTTATCGCATCGATCTCCTCAAGCTACGAATGGTTCAGCATTGAAGGCTTTTCGCCCATCTTTCAAGATGCAATCCCTGCTTGTTCAGACAGACAACATGACAACCATGTACAACCTCATCAAGCAAGGGGGATTAAGGTCCCAGACCATTGTCTTAAAAAACCCAGACAATTTGGATTTGGTTGATAACCAGAGACCCACGGATCACTGCAACTCGTGTTCAAAATGTGTTAAAAATGTTCAAGCAGAATCCCTAAGTAGAGTCCCTCAGGAAAACCATGAATGGATCTTTCACGACGGCATTGTGCACACCATTTTCAGCATGTGGACACTCCTCACATAGATATAGTCGCCACTGCAGAAAACAAAAAATGCCCTGGCTTTGCCTTGAGGTACTTCCAACCAGGATACAGTAGGGAATGCCCTATGGATTGACTGGTTCAGCAAATTTCTTTATGGCTACGCCTTGCCTCTGATCCTCCTAATTCCATCAGTTCTCATCACTGTCTTATTTGAGGGCCTGAAGGTTCTTGATTGCTCCAGAGTGGCCCCGACATTGGTGCCTCACAGGCCTTCTGCACATGTCAGAGCGTCCACATGTGAAGCTGCCAAGCAGACCGGATCTTCTCATGAAGTTTGGAGGCCAGATGGCTCGACCCAACCTCTCCTCTTTGAGTTGGCAGCATGGCTCCTGAGCTAGTGCAATATGGACATTTGAACATTCTAAACAACCTGTAACACGTTCAGCTTATACATTTAAATGGAAGAGATTCTGTATTTGGGGTTCTGACAAGAACATAGACCCAATGACCTGTCAAGAAGATGCGATTCTTCCAGATTTTCTTCATCTGGCCAAATAAGTCTCACAATTCTCTTCCATGAAAGTTCATTTGGCTGCAATTACTGCCTACAGAAAATGTCCTTCACAAACCTTTTTTCAAAATTCTCGTTATCGGGGATTTTTTTTAGAGGGTTTGAAAACGGTTTTCCCTCCCGTACACCTTCCACCTCCTCGCAGCGAGCTGAATAGTCTTTTTACACCAATGCAGGTCCCTTTAAAGCCCATTCATTAATTCTCGTTGCAACATCTCTCTTGGAAAGCTGCTTTCCTCATGGCGATCACATTAGCACGTAGGGTTAGAGAAATTCAGGCGTTATGTTCTCACGAACCATACAAGTTTTTCATTCGAGTAAGGTGGTGAGAGGACTTTCATGTTAATCAGATCATTTCTTTACTTACCTCCTTTCAGCACCTTTCTACACCAGCTGAAAGGTATCTCCGTTCTTTAGACATCAAGTGAGTCAAAGTTTTATCTGGACAAAACAAAAGATAGTCCTAGGTCGGGCCAATTGTTTGTAAACTAAGGGCCAGTCCATGCAGGTTTAGCCACATCCAAACAGGCCATATCCCGGTGGATAGCGTCCTGCATTCTGTTATGCCATCAGAAGGCAAATAAGGCTCTGTCTGGTAGACCAAAAGCTCATTCCACCAGAGAAAGTGGCTACGGCTGCTTTGAAATATACCAGTTGCTGAGATCTGTAAAGCAGCCACATGGAGATCTGTTCACACTTTTACCAAACATTACTGTTTGGATTCAGATGCTAGAACAGATACTCCAGTAGGACAGGACTCCCTTCCCTGAGAAATAGGTTTGCGTAATCTTGTCGGTTGATAGTTTTTTCTCTTTTCCACCGCTCTTTGGTGGAAATGGGCCTGCTACTCTACTCAGTGCTCATGACGATCAATGAGCTCCCCTGAGAGAGAAGGAAGGGTTTCTTCCCTGTAATCCCATTTCTCTCAGGGGACTCTCCTTTGAAGTCATAAACCATGCTCCCGCCTCCCTGGTGGAGATGACCAATACGATTATTGAACCTGCCTAAGACTGTCACATCTCTGCAAAAAGAACTGATGCAACTGCTGCCTGCTGGGCATTATGGGATACTGGTGGTCTCTGGGCCTTTAAGGGCGCAGACGCTGTTTTCACATTTACTTAACCTGTTTACCACACCAAACATTTTGCCGCGGTGCGGGCGTTCGACGGAGTGGGCGGGGCTGCGTCGGCCAACGGTCGTGCGCAGCACCAGCAGGTAGTGATCGCGCCGTCCAACGTCCGACACGAGCACGGAAGGGGTTAATGGCAACCTATAGAGGTTGTAATTCCTGTGCTCGCTTGAATCTATTTGTTCCAAGGCACGTTTAAGATTTCTAGCTGGGATTCCCAACATTCCTATCAAGAGTAAAGGAAGCATGTTGACAATGTTACTAATGTATGTAAAGTTATGAAACAATTCCTTTTTTGGATTCAGACAAGGCGGTCCATGATCAAGTGCAAAGATCCTAGAATGTTTATGGCGCCTTTGATTATCAACATCCAAGCTGGGAATAAGACCAGGACCAGAGAAGACGCCTTCTTCGATACACTCGGCTCTCAGAGTATGTTACTAAAAGAAACCCTGAGACATCTGAATTCTCAACCTCCCTAGCCTCCTGGCCAAAAAGAATCAATTTCCAACTCCTTTGAGCCAGTTGGTAGAAAGCATGTGAGCATGTAGACATTTACAGACATCACAAAACAAAGTGAAAGTCTGAAAAAATTCAGATGCACTTCAACAGCGCTCTGATATCTACAAAGATCTTGTTTGCGCTATATAAAACTTTCTAAATAAATAAATAAATAAACAGAGCTTTAGTTTCAGCAATTAAGAGTCTGGATTTAATCCATTTCAAGGGAAGGAGGAATTAAGAGACGCTTCAAGAGGTCAATACCTAACATAGAAGATGTAGGTGCTTGGATGGTAATGTACAGGGACACACCGCACTCTCCTCGCCCAGATCCGCCGCTGCACCCCAGAGTATGTCCAAGAGGACAACACAAACCCAACTTGAGTTTACGGAGGACTATTAAAGAGCAGAGTGTCCTTGGGAGGAGAAGGTCCTTTCCAGAAGTGATGAGGACATTAATCCTGATGGGATGGGCGGCCGTCAGACAGAGCGCTGGGTCTGTGGAAAGTGATTTGTAGGGTGGACCCTACACTCTCAGGCTACAACAAACCACCTCCAGCGCCCTGAGATGTATCAAAGCCAATACAAGATGTTTGAAAAGCTTGCAGCGATAAAAGGAAGATGGTAAATAAATATAAACCCGCTCCGCAGGATCCTGCGTTTGTGGTGCCCGGATAGTTTATCCTGATCGATATATCGTGTCCTCCATCCCTACTCCTGATGGGTTGATCTTAAGAGCGTCTGCCCGTTGTGTTTTGGGGTACAGTATTCTGACGCCCAACCGTGTTTGTAAGGGGCCCCAAGAAACCGGCTTGGTAAATATAATA
The DNA here is from genome assembly GCF_964263255.1 of Lissotriton vulgaris. Classification (NCBI taxonomy): domain Eukaryota; kingdom Metazoa; phylum Chordata; class Amphibia; order Caudata; family Salamandridae; genus Lissotriton; species Lissotriton vulgaris. Next base: position 22,945,097 of record NC_141698.1, read on the forward strand.
CGGGCCAGAAACAAATGTCCGGTCATCTGCCGTCCACTACTAATCCATCAGCAGAGCATAAAACCAAAGTAGGCAGCCAGCAGCGTACGGTCTGAGAAGAATACAGGCAACAGGTTTGGGGAGACTGCAGTCATAGAGTGTTCACTTATATAGTTTAGATTTCAAAGACATCCCAGTCAATAGCACTGAGGCTTGAAGAGGCCGAAAACTGTAAATAATTCACTTCTACAGTTACAGTGAAAGGGTAATCAGGTCTGTGTCACTGCGGCTGTAGGGGCCACAGACTGTAAAGTACTCACTTCAGTTACAGTCCAAGGGCTGAGAGGTCTGTGTCTCTACGGCTGTAGGGGCCACAGACTGTAAAGTACTCACTTCTTCAGTTTACAGTCCAAGGGTTGAGAGGTCTGTGTCACTGCGGCTGTAAGGGCCACAGACTGTAAAGTACTCACTTCAGTTACAGTCCAAGGGTCGAGAGGTCTGTGTCTCTACGGCTGTAGGGGCCACAGACTGTAAAGTACTCACCTCTTCAGTTTACAGTCCAAGGGTTGAGAGGTCTGTGTCACTGCGGCTGTAAGGGCCACAGACTGTAAAGTACTCACTTCAGTTACAGTCCAAGGGTCGAGAGGTCTGTGTCTCTACGGCTGTAGGGGCCACAGACTGTAAAGTACTCACTTCTTCAGTTTACAGTCCAAGGGTTGAGAGGTCTGTGTCACTGCGGCTGTAAGGGCCACAGACTGTAAAGTACTCACTTCAGTTACAGTCCAAGGGCTGAGAGGTCTGTGTCTCTACGGCTGTAGGGGCCACAGACTGTAAAGTACTCACCTCTTCAGTTTACAGTCCAAGGGTTGAGAGGTCTGTGTCACTGCGGCTGTAAGGGCCACAGACTGTAAAGTACTCACTTCAGTTACAGTCCAAGGGTTGAGAGGTCTGTGTCTCTACGGCTGTAGGGGCCACAGACTGTAAAGTACTCACTTCTTCAGTTTACAGTCCAAGGGTTGAGAGGTCTGTGTCACTGCGGCTGTAGGGGGCACAGACTGTAAAGTACTCACTTCAGTTACAGTCCAAGGGTTGAGAGGTCTGTGTCTCTACGGCTGTAGGGGCCACAGACTGTAAAGTACTCACTTCTTCAGTTTACAGTCCAAGGGTTGAGAGGTCTGTGTCTCTACGGCTGTAGGGGCCACAGACTGTAAAGTACTCACTTCTTCAGTTTACAGTCCAAGGGTTGAGAGGTCTGTGTCTCTATGGCTGTAGGGGCCACAGACTGTAAAGTACTCACTTCTTCAGTTTACAGTCCAAGGGTAACCAGGTCTGTGTCACTGCGGCTGTAGGGGCCACAGACTGTAAAGTACTCACTTCTTCAGTTTACAGTCCAAGGGTTGAGAGGTCTGTGTCACTGCGGCTGTAAGTGCCACAGACTGTAAAGTACTCACTTCAGTTACAGTCCAAGGGTTGAGAGGTCTGTGTCTCTACGGCTGTAGGGGCCACAGACTGTAAAGTACTCACTTCTTCAGTTTACAGTCCAAGGGTTGAGAGGTCTGTGTCACTGCGGCTGTAGGGTTCACAGACTGTAAAGTACTCACTTCTTCAGTTTACAGTCCAAGGGTTGAGAGGTCTGTGTCCCTGCGGCTGTAGGGGCCACAGACTGTAAAGTACTCACTTCAGTTACAGTCCAAGGGCTGAGAGGTCTGTGTCTCTACGGCTGTAGGGGCCAAAGACTGTAAAGTACTCACTTCAGTTACAGTCCAAGGGCTGAGAGGTCTGTGTCTCTACGGCTGTAGGGGCCACAGACTGTAAAGTACTCACTTCTTCAGTTTACAGTCCAAGGGTTGAGAGGTCTGTGTCACTGCGGCTGTAAGGGCCACAGACTGTAAAGTACTCACTTCAGTTACAGTCCAAGGGTTGAGAGGTCTGTGTCTCTACGGCTGTAGGGGCCACAGACTGTAAAGTACTCACTTCTTCAGTTTACAGTCCAAGGGTTGAGAGGTCTGTGTCTCTACGGCTGTAGGGGCCACAGACTGTAAAGTACTCACTTCTTCAGTTTACAGTCCAAGGGTTGAGAGGTCTGTGTCTCTATGGCTGTTGGGGCCACAGACTGTAAAGTAATCACTTCTTCAGTTTACAGTCCAAGGGTTGAGAGGTCTGTGTCTCTACGGCTGTAGGGGCCACAGACTGTAAAGTACTCACTTCTTCAGTTTACAGTCCAAGAGTAACCAGGTCTGTGTCACTGCGGCTGTAGGGGCCACAGACTGTAAAGTACTCACTTCTTCAGTTTACAGTCCAAGGGTTGAGAGGTCTGTCACTGCGGCTGTAAGGGCCACAGTCTGTAAAGTACTCACTTCAGTTACAGTCCAAGGGTTGAGAGGTCTGTGTCTCTACGGCTGTAGGGGCCACAGACTGTAAAGCACTCACTTCTTCAGTTTACAGTCCAAGGGTTGAGAGGTCTGTGTCACTGCGGCTGTAAGGGCCACAGACTGTAAAGTACTCACTTCAGTTACAGTCCAAGGGTTGAGAGGTCTGTGTCTCTACGGCTGTAGGGGCCACAGACTGTAAAGTACTCACTTCTTCAGTTTACAGTCCAAGGGTTGAGAGGTCTGTGTCACTGAGGCTGTAAGGGCCACAGACTGTAAAGTACTCACTTCAGTTACAGTCCAAGGGCTGAGAGGTCTGTGTCTCTATGGCTGTAGGGGCCACAGACTGTAAAGTACTCACTTCTTCAGTTTACAGTCCAAGGGTTGAGAGGTCTGTGTCACTACGGCTGTACGGGCCACAGACTGTAAAGTACTCACTTCTTCAGTTTACAGTCCAAGGGTTGAGAGGTCTGTGTCACTGCGGCTGTAGGGGCCACAGACTGTAAAGTACTCACTTCAGTTACAGTCCAAGGGCTGAGAGGTCTGTGTCTCTACGGCTGTAGGGGCCACAGACTGTAAAGTACTCACTTCTTCAGTTTACAGTCCAAGGGTTGAGAGGTCTGTGTCACTGCGGCTGTAAGGGCCACAGACTGTAAAGTACTCACTTCAGTTACAGTCCAAGGGTTGAGAGGTCTGTTTCTCTACGGCTGTAGGGGCCACAGACTGTTAAGTACTCACTTCTTCAGTTTACAGTCCAAGGGTTGAGAGGTCTGTGTCACTGCGGCTGTAAGGGCCACAGACTGTAAAGTACTCACTTCAGTTACAGTCCAAGGGTTGAGAGGTCTGTGTCTCTACGGCTGTAGGGGCCACAGACTGTAAAGTACTCACTTCTTCAGTTTACAGTCCAAGGGTTGAGAGGTCTGTGTCTCTACGGCTGTAGGGGCCACAGACTGCAAAGTACTCACTTCTTCAGTTTACAGTCCAAGGGTTGAGAGGTCTGTGTCTCTACAGCTGTAGGGGCCACAGACTGTAAAGTACTCACTTCTTCAGTTTACAGTCCAAGGGTTGAGAGGTCTGTGTCTCTATGGCTGTTGGGGCCACAGACTGTAAAGTAATCACTTCTTCAGTTTACAGTCCAAGGGTTGAGAGGTCTGTGTCTCTACGGCTGTAGGGGCCACAGACTGTAAAGTACTCACTTCTTCAGTTTACAGTCCAAGAGTAACCAGGTCTGTGTCACTGCGGCTGTAGGGGCCACAGACTGTAAAGTACTCACTTCTTCAGTTTACAGTCCAAGGGTTGAGAGGTCTGTGTCACTGCGGCTGTAAGGGCCACAGTCTGTAAAGTACTCACTTCAGTTACAGTCCAAGGGTTGAGAGGTCTGTGTCTCTACGGCTGTAGGGGCCACAGACTGTAAAGCACTCACTTCTTCAGTTTACAGTCCAAGGGTTGAGAGGTCTGTGTCACTGCGGCTGTAAGGGCCACAGACTGTAAAGTACTCACTTCAGTTACAGTCCAAGGATTGAGAGGTCTGTGTCTCTACGGCTGTAGGGGCCACAGACTGTAAAGTACTCACTTCTTCAGTTTACAGTCCAAGGGTTGAGAGGTCTGTGTCACTGAGGCTGTAAGGGCCACAGACTGTAAAGTACTCACTTCAGTTACAGTCCAAGGGCTGAGAGGTCTGTGTCTCTATGGCTGTAGGGGCCACAGACTGTAAAGTACTCACTTCTTCAGTTTACAGTCCAAGGGTTGAGAGGTCTGTGTCACTACGGCTGTACGGGCCACAGACTGTAAAGTACTCACTTCTTCAGTTTACAGTCCAAGGGTTGAGAGGTCTGTGTCACTGCGGCTGTAGGGGCCACAGACTGTAAAGTACTCACTTCAGTTACAGTCCAAGGGCTGAGAGGTCTGTGTCTCTACGGCTGTAGGGGCCACAGACTGTAAAGTACTCACTTCTTCAGTTTACAGTCCAAGGGTTGAGAGGTCTGTGTCACTGCGGCTGTAAGGGCCACAGACTGTAAAGTACTCACTTCAGTTACAGTCCAAGGGTTGAGAGGTCTGTTTCTCTACGGCTGTAGGGGCCACAGACTGTTAAGTACTCACTTCTTCAGTTTACAGTCCAAGGGTTGAGAGGTCTGTGTCACTGCGGCTGTAAGGGCCACAGACTGTAAAGTACTCACTTCAGTTACAGTCCAAGGGTTGAGAGGTCTGTGTCTCTACGGCTGTAAGGGCCACAGACTGTAAAGTACTCACTTCTTCAGTTTACAGTCCAAGGGTTGAGAGGTCTGTGTCTCTACGGCTGTAGGGGCCACAGACTGCAAAGTACTCACTTCTTCAGTTTACAGTCCAAGGGTTGAGAGGTCTGTGTCTCTACAGCTGTAGGGGCCACAGACTGTAAAGTACTCACTTCTTCAGTTTACAGTCCAAGAGTAACCAGGTCTGTGTCACTGCGGCTGTAGGGGCCACAGACTGTAAAGTACTCACTTCTTCTGTTTACAGTCCAAGGGTTGAGAGGTCTGTGTCACTGCGGCTGTAAGGGCCACAGTCTGTAAAGTACTCACTTCAGTTACAGTCCAAGGGTTGAGAGGTCTGTGTCTCTACGGCTGTAGGGGCCACAGACTGTAAAGCACTCACTTCTTCAGTTTACAGTCCAAGGGTTGAGAGGTCTGTGTCACTGCGGCTGTAAGGGCCACAGACTGTAAAGTACTCACTTCAGTTACAGTCCAAGGGTTGAGAGGTCTGTGTCTCTACGGCTGTAGGGGCCACAGACTGTAAAGTACTCACTTCTTCAGTTTACAGTCCAAGGGTTGAGAGGTCTGTGTCACTGAGGCTGTAAGGGCCACAGACTGTAAAGTACTCACTTCAGTTACAGTCCAAGGGCTGAGAGGTCTGTGTCTCTATGGCTGTAGGGGCCACAGACTGTAAAGTACTCACTTCTTCAGTTTACAGTCCAAGGGTTGAGAGGTCTGTGTCACTACGGCTGTACGGGCCACAGACTGTAAAGTACTCACTTCTTCAGTTTACAGTCCAAGGGTTGAGAGGTCTGTGTCACTGCGGCTGTAGGGGCCACAGACTGTAAAGTACTCACTTCAGTTACAGTCCAAGGGCTGAGAGGTCTGTGTCTCTACGGCTGTAGGGGCCACAGACTGTTAAGTACTCACTTCTTCAGTTTACAGTCCAAGGGTTGAGAGGTCTGTGTCCCTGCGGCTGTAGGGGCCACAGACTGTAAAGTACTCACTTCAGTTACAGTCCAAGGGCTGAGAGGTCTGTGTCTCTACGGCTGTAGGGGCCAAAGACTGTAAAGTACTCACTTCAGTTACAGTCCAAGGGCTGAGAGGTCTGTGTCTCTACGGCTGTAGGGGCCACAGACTGTAAAGTACTCACTTCTTCAGTTTACAGTCCAAGGGTTGAGAGGTCTGTGTCACTGCGGCTGTAAGGGCCACAGACTGTAAAGTACTCACTTCAGTTACAGTCCAAGGGTTGAGAGGTCTGTGTCTCTACGGCTGTAGGGGCCACAGACTGTAAAGTACTCACTTCTTCAGTTTACAGTCCAAGGGTTGAGAGGTCTGTGTCTCTACGGCTGTAGGGGCCACAGACTGTAAAGTACTCACTTCTTCAGTTTACAGTCCAAGGGTTGAGAGGTCTGTGTCTCTATGGCTGTTGGGGCCACAGACTGTAAAGTAATCACTTCTTCAGTTTACAGTCCAAGGGTTGAGAGGTCTGTGTCTCTACGGCTGTAGGGGCCACAGACTGTAAAGTACTCACTTCTTCAGTTTACAGTCCAAGAGTAACCAGGTCTGTGTCACTGCGGCTGTAGGGGCCACAGACTGTAAAGTACTCACTTCTTCAGTTTACAGTCCAAGGGTTGAGAGGTCTGTGTCACTGCGGCTGTAAGGGCCACAGTCTGTAAAGTACTCACTTCAGTTACAGTCCAAGGGTTGAGAGGTCTGTGTCTCTACGGCTGTAGGGGCCACAGACTGTAAAGCACTCACTTCTTCAGTTTACAGTCCAAGGGTTGAGAGGTCTGTGTCACTGCGGCTGTAAGGGCCACAGACTGTAAAGTACTCACTTCAGTTACAGTCCAAGGGTTGAGAGGTCTGTGTCTCTACGGCTGTAGGGGCCACAGACTGTAAAGTACTCACTTCTTCAGTTTACAGTCCAAGGGTTGAGAGGTCTGTGTCACTGAGGCTGTAAGGGCCACAGACTGTAAAGTACTCACTTCAGTTACAGTCCAAGGGCTGAGAGGTCTGTGTCTCTATGGCTGTAGGGGCCACAGACTGTAAAGTACTCACTTCTTCAGTTTACAGTCCAAGGGTTGAGAGGTCTGTGTCACTGCGGCTGTAGGGGCCACAGACTGTAAAGTACTCACTTCAGTTACAGTCCAAGGGCTGAGAGGTCTGTGTCTCTACGGCTGTAGGGGCCACAGACTGTAAAGTACTCACTTCTTCAGTTTACAGTCCAAGGGTTGAGAGGTCTGTGTCACTGCGGCTGTAAGGGCCACAGTCTGTAAAGTACTCACTTCAGTTACAGTCCAAGGGTTGAGAGGTCTGTTTCTCTACGGCTGTAGGGGCCACAGACTGTTAAGTACTCACTTCTTCAGTTTACAGTCCAAGGGTTGAGAGGTCTGTGTCACTGCGGCTGTAAGGGCCACAGACTGTAAAGTACTCACTTCAGTTACAGTCCAAGGGTTGAGAGGTCTGTGTCTCTACGGCTGTAGGGGCCACAGACTGTAAAGTACTCACTTCTTCAGTTTACAGTCCAAGGGTTGAGAGGTCTGTGTCTCTACGGCTGTAGGGGCCACAGACTGCAAAGTTCTCACTTCTTCAGTTTACAGTCCAAGGGTTGAGAGGTCTGTGTCTCTACAGCTGTAGGGGCCACAGACTGTAAAGTACTCACTTCTTCAGTTTACAGTCCAAGGGTTGAGAGGTCTGTGTCTCTATGGCTGTTGGGGCCACAGACTGTAAAGTAATCACTTCTTCAGTTTACAGTCCAAGGGTTGAGAGGTCTGTGTCTCTACGGCTGTAGGGGCCACAGACTGTAAAGTACTCACTTCTTCAGTTTACAGTCCAAGAGTAACCAGGTCTGTGTCACTGCGGCTGTAGGGGCCACAGACTGTAAAGTACTCACTTCTTCAGTTTACAGTCCAAGGGTTGAGAGGTCTGTGTCACTGCGGCTGTAAGGGCCACAGTCTGTAAAGTACTCACTTCAGTTACAGTCCAAGGGTTGAGAGGTCTGTGTCTCTACGGCTGTAGGGGCCACAGACTGTAAAGCACTCACTTCTTCAGTTTACAGTCCAAGGGTTGAGAGGTCTGTGTCACTGCGGCTGTAAAGGCCACAGACTGTAAAGTACTCACTTCAGTTACAGTCCAAGGGTTGAGAGGTCTGTGTCTCTACGGCTGTAGGGGCCACAGACTGTAAAGTACTCACTTCTTCAGTTTACAGTCCAAGGGTTGAGAGGTCTGTGTCACTGAGGCTGTAAGGGCCACAGACTGTAAAGTACTCACTTCAGTTACAGTCCAAGGGCTGAGAGGTCTGTGTCTCTATGGCTGTAGGGGCCACAGACTGTAAAGTACTCACTTCTTCAGTTTACAGTCCAAGGGTTGAGAGGTCTGTGTCACTACGGCTGTACGGGCCACAGACTGTAAAGTACTCACTTCTTCAGTTTACAGTCCAAGGGTTGAGAGGTCTGTGTCACTGCGGCTGTAGGGGCCACAGACTGTAAAGTACTCACTTCAGTTACAGTCCAAGGGCTGAGAGGTCTGTGTCTCTACGGCTGTAGGGGCCACAGACTGTAAAGTACTCACTTCTTCAGTTTACAGTCCAAGGGTTGAGAGGTCTGTGTCACTGCGGCTGTAAGGGCCACAGACTGTAAAGTACTCACTTCAGTTACAGTCCAAGGGTTGAGAGGTCTGTTTCTCTACGGCTGTAGGGGCCACAGACTGTTAAGTACTCACTTCTTCAGTTTACAGTCCAAGGGTTGAGAGGTCTGTGTCACTGCGGCTGTAAGGGCCACAGACTGTAAAGTACTCACTTCAGTTACAGTCCAAGGGTTGAGAGGTCTGTGTCTCTACGGCTGTAGGGGCCACAGACTGTAAAGTACTCACTTCTTCAGTTTACAGTCCAAGGGTTGAGAGGTCTGTGTCTCTACGGCTGTAGGGGCCACAGACTGCAAAGTACTCACTTCTTCAGTTTACAGTCCAAGGGTTGAGAGGTCTGTGTCTCTACAGCTGTAGGGGCCACAGACTGTAAAGTACTCACTTCTTCAGTTTACAGTCCAAGAGTAACCAGGTCTGTGTCACTGCGGCTGTAGGGGCCACAGACTGTAAAGTACTCACTTCTTCAGTTTACAGTCCAAGGGTTGAGAGGTCTGTGTCACTGCGGCTGTAAGGGCCACAGTCTGTAAAGTACTCACTTCAGTTACAGTCCAAGGGTTGAGAGGTCTGTGTCTCTACGGCTGTAGGGGCCACAGACTGTAAAGCACTCACTTCTTCAGTTTACAGTCCAAGGGTTGAGAGGTCTGTGTCACTGCGGCTGTAAGGGCCACAGACTGTAAAGTACTCACTTCAGTTACAGTCCAAGGGTTGAGAGGTCTGTGTCTCTACGGCTGTAGGGGCCACAGACTGTAAAGTACTCACTTCTTCAGTTTACAGTCCAAGGGTTGAGAGGTCTGTGTCACTGAGGCTGTAAGGGCCACAGACTGTAAAGTACTCACTTCAGTTACAGTCCAAGGGCTGAGAGGTCTGTGTCTCTATGGCTGTAGGGGCCACAGACTGTAAAGTACTCACTTCTTCAGTTTACAGTCCAAGGGTTGAGAGGTCTGTGTCACTACGGCTGTACGGGCCACAGACTGTAAAGTACTCACTTCTTCAGTTTACAGTCCAAGGGTTGAGAGGTCTGTGTCACTACGGCTGTAGGGGCCACAGACTGTAAAGTACTCACTTCAGTTACAGTCCAAGGGCTGAGAGGTCTGTGTCTCTACGGCTGTAGGGGCCACAGACTGTAAAGTACTCACTTCTTCAGTTTACAGTCCAAGGGTTGAGAGGTCTGTGTCACTGCGGCTGTAAGGGCCACAGACTGTAAAATACTCACTTCAGTTACAGTCCAAGGGTTGAGAGGTCTGTTTCTCTACGGCTGTAGGGGCCACAGACTGTTAAGTACTCACTTCTTCAGTTTACAGTCCAAGGGTTGAGAGGTCTGTGTCACTGCGGCTGTAAGGGCCACAGACTGTAAAGTACTCACTTCAGTTACAGTCCAAGGGTTGAGAGGTCTGTGTCTCTACGGCTGTAGGGGCCACAGACTGTAAAGTACTCACTTCTTCAGTTTACAGTCCAAGGGTTGAGAGGTCTGTGTCTCTACGGCTGTAGGGGCCACAGACTGCAAAGTACTCACTTCTTCAGTTTACAGTCCAAGGGTTGAGAGGTCTGTGTCTCTACAGCTGTAGGGGCCACAGACTGTAAAGTACTCACTTCTTCAGTTTACAGTCCAAGGGTTGAGAGGTCTGTGTCTCTACGGCTGTAGGGGCCACAGACTGTAAAGTACTCACTTCTTCAGTTTACAGTCCAAGGGTAACCAGGTCTGTGTCACTGCGGCTGTAGGGGCCACAGACTGTAAAGTTCTCACTTCTTCAGTTTACAGTCCAAGGGTTGAGAGGTCTGTGTCACTGCGGCTGTAAGGGCCACAGACTGTAAAGTACTCACTTCTTCGGTTTACAGTCCAAGGGTTCAGAGGTCTGTGTCACTGCGGCTGTAAGGGCCACAGACTGTAAAGTACTCACTTCAGTTACAGTCCAAGGGTTGAGAGGTCTGTGTCTCTACGGCTGTAGGGGCCACAGACTGTAAAGTACTCACTTCTTCAGTTTACAGTCCAAGGGTTGAGAGGTCTGTGTCACTGCGGCTGTAGGGGCCACAGACTGTAAAGTACTCACTTCAGTTACAGTCCAAGGGCTGAGAGGTCTGTGTCTCTACGGCTGTAGGGGCCACAGACTGTAAAGTACTCACTTCTTCAGTTTACAGTCCAAGGGTTGAGAGGTCTGTGTCTCTACCGCTGTAGGGGTCACAGACTGTAAAGTACTCACTTCTTCAGTTTACAGTCCAAGGGTTGAGAGGTCTGTGTCACTGCGGCTGTAGGGGCCACAGACTGTAAAGTACTCACTTCAGTTACAGTCCAAGGGCTGAGAGGTCTGTGTCTCTACGGCTGTAGGGGCCACAGACTGTAAAGTACTCACTTCAGTTACAGTCCAAGGGCTGAGAGGTCTGTGTATCTACGGCTGTAGGGGCCACAGACTGTAAAGTACACACTTCTTCAGTTTACAGTCCAAGGGTTGAGAGGTCTGTGTCACTGCGGCTGTAAGGGCCACAGACTGTAAAGTACTCACTTCAGTTATAGTCCAAGGGTTGAGAGGTCTGTGTCTCTACGGCTGTAGGGGCCACAGACTGCAAAGTGCTCACTTCTTCAGTTTACAGTCCAAGGGTTGAGAGGTCTGTGTCACTGCGGCTGTAAGGGCCACAGACTGTAAAGTACTCACTTCAGTTACAGTCCAAGGGCTGAGAGGTCTGTGTCTCTATGGCTGTTGGGGCCACAGACTGTAAAGTAATCACTTCTTCAGTTTACAGTCCAAGGGTTGAGAGGTCTGTGTCTCTACGGCTGTAGGGGCCACAGACTGTAAAGTACTCACTTCAGTTACAGTCCAAGGGTTGAGAGGTCTGTGTCTCTACGGCTGTAGGGGCCACAGACTGTAAAGTACTCACTTCTTCAGTTTACAGTCCAAGGGTTGAGAGGTCTGTGTCTCTACGGCTGTAGGGGCCACAGACTGTAAAGTAATCACTTCTTCAGTTTACAGTCCAAGGGTTGAGAGGTCTGCGTCATTGCGGCTGTAGGGGCCACAGACTGTAAAGTACTCACTTCAGTTACAGTCCAAGGGTTGAGAGGTCTGTGTCACTGCGGCTGTAAGGGCCACAGTCTGTAAAGTACTCACTTCAGTTACAGTCCAAGGGTTGAGAGGTCTGTGTCTCTACGGCTGTAGGGGCCACAGACTGTAAAGTACTCACTTCTTCAGTTTACAGTCCAAGGGTTGAGAGGTCTGTGTCACTGCGGCTGTAAGGGCCACAGACTGTAAAGTACTCACTTCAGTTACAGTCCAAGGGTTGAGAGGTCTGTGTCTCTACGGCTGTAGGGGCCACAAACTGTGAAGTACTCACTTCTTCAGTTTACAGTCCAAGGGTTGAGAGGTCTGTGTCTCTACGACTGTAGGGGCCACAGAATGTAAAGTACTCACTTCTTCAGTTTACAGTCCAAGGGTTGAGAGGTCTGTGTCACTGTGGCTGTAAGGGCCACAGACTGTAAAGTACTCACTTCTTCAGTTTACAGTCCAAGGGCTGAGAGGTCTGTGTCACTGCGGCTGTAAGGGCCACAGACTGTAAAGTACTCACTTCTTCAGTTTACAGTTCAAGGGCTGAGAGGTCTGTGTCACTGCGGCTGTAAGGGCCACAGACTGTAAAGTACTCACTTCTTCAGTTTACAGTCCAAGGGCTGTGAGGTCTGTGTCACTGCGGCTGTAGGGGCCACAGACTGTAAAGTATTCCTTTCCAGGGTTCAAGTTCCAAAATTTGTATAGCACACTACTCACTCAGAGGGTCTCAAGGCGCTTGAGGAAGGGAGGTTTACAGTCCAAGGGTTGAGAGGTCGGTGGCACTGCGGCTGTAAGGGCCACAGAATGTAAAGTATTCCTTTCTAGGGTTTAGAGTCCAAAGCTGTGCTGTTTGCTTAAAATGTTTACATCTGACTCTGTATCGATGTGTAAGTATCTAAATCTAATAATATACGTATAAAAAGTCAGATGTCATTTTTTTAAACCGAACACATAAATATTTGTGTATATACATACATATGTGTGGTCATTTAGAGTGGGTGCACGGCCCCACCAGTTTTATCTGTGGCCCCATGTGGGCACCCCCTCAAATTCACTGCCAGAGACACCACTGGCCCATGTAGTACTGGTTCAAGGGGGGCCCAGGTCAGCCAGGGCATTCTGGCCCAGCTGCGCTGACAGCTTCATCTCTGCTCTCAACCCTCTTGCCCTCCCCAAGAGGAAGGGGGTGTTCTCGGTGTAGTAGGCGCTGACTTCTCCCTACCCACGGGGTGGTTGGCATGCTGGTGGTTAGCATGCTGGTGGTTGGCATGCACATGGTGGTTGGCGTACTAATGGTTGACATGCTGGTGGTTGGCATGCGGCTGGTTGGCGTGCTGGTGGTTGACGTGCTGGTGGTTGGCATGCTGGTGCTTGGCGTGCTGGTGGTGGTTGGCATGCTGCTGGTTGGCCTGCTGGTGGTTGGCATGCTGGTGGTTGGTGTGCTGGTGGTTGGCGTGCTGGTGGTTGGCGTGCTGGTGGTTGGCATGCTGCTGCTTGGCATGCTGGTGGTGGTTGGCATGCTGGTGGTTGGCATGGTAATGGTGGTTGGCGTGCTGGTGGTTGGCATAGTCATGGTGGTTGGCATGCTGGTGGTTGGCATGCTGCTGGTTGGCGTGCTGGTGGTTGGCATGCTGGTGGTTGGCGTGCTGGTGGTTGGCATGCTGGTGTTTGGCGTGCTGGTGGTTGGCATGCTGGTGGTTGGCAAGCTCATGGTGGTTGACATGCTGGTGGTTGGCATGCTGCTGGTTGGCGTGCTGGTGGTTGGCATGCTGATGGTTGGCGTGCTGGTGGTTGGCGTGCTGCTGGTTGGCGTGCTGGTGGTGGTTGTCGTGCTGGTGATGGTTGGCATGCTGCTGCTTGGCGTGCTGGTGGTTGGCGTGCTGGTGGTTGGCGTCCTGGTGGTTGGCATGCTGGTGGTTGGCGTGCTGGTGGTTGGCTTGCTGGTGGTTGGCGTGCTGGTAGTTGGCGTGCTGCTGGTTGGCGTGCTGGTGGTGGTTGTCGTGCTGGTGATGGTTGGCATGCTGCTGCTTAGCGTGCTGGTGGTTGGCGTGCTGCTGGTTGGCGTGCTGCTGGTTGGCGTGCTGGTGGTTGACATGCTGCTGGTTGGCGTGCTGCTGGTTGGCGTGCTGATGGTGGTTGACATGCTGCTGGTTGGCGTGCTGGTGGTTGGCATGCTGCTGGTTGGCAAGCTCATGGTGGTTGACATGCTGCTGGTTGGCATGCTGCTGGTTGGCGTGCTGGTGGTTGGCATGCTGATGTTTGGCATGCTGATGGTTGGCGTGCTGCTGGTTGGCGTGCTGCTGGTTGGCGTGCTGGTGGTGGTTGCCGTGCTGGTGATGGTTGGCATGCTGCTGCTTGGCGTGCTGGTGGTTGGCATGCTGGTGGTTGGCAAGCTCATGGTGGTTGGCGTGTTGGTGGTTGACATGCTGGTGGTTGGCGTGCTCGTGGTTGGCGTGCTGGTGGTTGGCGTGCTGGTGGTGGTTGACATGCTGCTGGTTGGCACGCTGCTTGTTGGCATGCTGCTGGTTGGCATGCTGCTGGTTGGCGTGCTGCTGGTTGGCGTGCTGGTGGTTGGCGTGCTGGTGGTGGTTGGCGTGCTGGTGGTGGTTGGCGTGCTGGTGATGGTTGGCATGCTGCTGGTTGGCGTGCTGGTGGTTGGCATGCTGCTGGTTGGGGTGCTGGTGGTGGTTGGCGTGCTGGTGATGGTTGGCATGCTGCTGGTTGGCGTGCTGGTGCTTGGCATGCTGGTGGTGGTTGGCATGCTGGTGGTTGGCATGCTGGTGGTTGGCGTGCTGGTGGTTGGCATGCTGGTAGTTGGCATGCTGATGGTTGGCATGCTGGTGGTTGGCGTGCTGTTGGTTGGCGTGCTGCTGGTTGGCGTGCTGGTGGTGGTTGCCGTGCTGGTGATGGTTGGCATGCTGCTGCTTGGCGTGCTGGTGGTTGGCATGCTGGTGGTTGGCAAGCTCATGGTGGTTGGCGTGTTGGTGGTTGACATGCTGGTGGTTGGCGTGCTGGTGGTTGGCATGCTGGTGGTTGGCGTGCTGCTGGTTGGCGTGCTGGTGGTTGGCGTGCTGGTGGTTGGCGTGCTGGTGGTGGTTGACATGCTGCTGGTTGGCACGCTGCTTGTTGGCATGCTGCTGGTTGGCATGCTGCTGGTTGGCGTGCTGCTGGTTGGCGTGCTGCTGGTTGGCGTGCTGCTGGTTGGCGTGCTGGTGATGGTTGGCATGCTGCTGGTTGGCGTGCTGGTGGTTGGCATGCTGCTGGTTGGGGTGCTGGTGGTGGTTGGCGTGCTGGTGATGGTTGGCGTGCTGGTGATGGTTGGCATGCTGCTGGTTGGCGTGCTGGTGCTTGGCATGCTGGTGGTGGTTGGCTGTGTCACACACCCAGGCCCCTAACCCTCTCTCACCTCCTCCCAGCCCCCTGCCCTGGTTTCCAGGTGGCTCCCGGTAGGCATGCTGGGTTGCAGTGTGGGGGGGTTGGGACCCCCACACGCACGGGCTAAGTGGTTTTTCTACAGTCCCCAAAGGCTGTCTGATCTGTCACTTGGAAAAAACAAACAAATCCGCTCTAATGGCTTTTTTCACTCAGTGGAGTTAGAAGTCGGTGCGAGGCTTGGCGGCGGCGCTGGCGTCCTGCGGGTGCCAGCTCCTTAGCACGCCTCTGCCCACCGCGGCTGCCAGCTCCCTGCACCACCCGGGCACCAGCCCTGGACCCTCAATGCACCCGCGAGCACCAGCACTGCACACGCAGTGCACCCCCGTTCAATGCACCACCCCTGCACGCCCGAGCACCAGCACTGCACACTCTGGCACCAGCCCTGCACCCCCGAGCACCAGCACTGCACCCTCGGGCACCAGCCCTGCACCCCCGGTGCACCCCCGAGCACCAGCACTGCACCCTCGGGCACCAGCCCTTCACCCCCGAGCACCAGCCCTACACAGCCGGTGCACCCCCGTTCAATGCACTCCCAAGCACCAACCACTGAAACCCCACAAGCTGCAACTACCAGCCAGGTCCATGCACCCGCGAGCACCAGCCCTGCACACTCAATGCACCAGCGAGCACCAGCACTGCACACTCAGTGCACCCCGTTCAATGCACCACCCCTGCACACCCGGTGCACCCTGGGGCACCAGCCCTGCACACTCAGTGCAACCCCGTTCAATGCACCACCCCTGCATGCCCGGTGCACCCGCGAGCACCAGCACTGCACCCTCAGAGCACCCCGTTCAATGCACCACAGAGCACCAGCCCTGTACACTCCGTGCACCCCCGAGCACCAGCACTGCACACTCGGTGCACCCCAAGCACCAGCACTGTACACTCAGTGCACCCCGAGCACCAGCACTGCACACTCAGTGCACCCCGAGCACCAGCCCTGCACACTCAGAGCACCCCCGAGCACCAGCCCCTGCACCCTGAGCACCAGCCCTGCACACTCAGTGCACCCCCAGGCACCAGCCCTGCACTCAGTGCAACCCCGGGCACCAGCCCTGCACACTCAGTGCACCCCCGAGCACCAGCCCTGCACTCAGTGCACCCCCGGGCACCAGCCCTGCACACTCAGTGCACCCCCGGGCACCAGCCCTGCACACTCAGTGCACCCACGGGCACCAGCCCTGCACACTCAGTGCACCCCCGAGCACCAGCCCTGCACACTCAGTGCACCCCGGAGCCCCAGCCCTGCACACTCGGTGCACCCCCGAGCACCAGCCCTGCACACTCGGTGCACCCCCGAGCACCAGCCCTGCACACTTGGTGCACCCCGAGCACCAGCCCTGCACACTCAGTGCACCCCCGGGCACCAGCCCTGCACACTCAGTGCACCCCCGGGCACCAGCTCTGCACACTCAGTGCACCCCGAGCACCAGCACTGCACACTCAGTGCACCCCCGGGCACCAGCCCTGCACACTCAGTGCACCCCGAGCACCAGCCCTGCACACTCGGTGCACCCCCGAGCACCAGCACTGCACACTCAGTGCACCCCCGAGCGCCAGCCCTGCACACTCAGTGCACCCCCGGGCACCAGCCCTGCACACTCAGTGCACCCCTGGGCACCAGCCCTGCACACTCAGTGCACCCCCGAGCACCAGCCCTGCACACTCAGTGCACCCCGAGCACCAGCCCTGCGCACTCAGTGCATGCGCGGGCACCAGCCCTGCACACTCAGTGCACCCCCAAGCACCAGCACTGCACACTCGGTGCACCCCGGAGCCCCAGCCCTGCACACTCCGTGCACCCCCGAGCACCAGCCCTGCACACTCAGTGCACCCCCAAGCACCAGCACTGCACACTCGGTGCACCCCGGAGCCCCAGCCCTGCACACTCAGTGCACCCCCGAGCGCCAGCCCTGCACACTCAGTGCACCCCCGGGCACCAGCCCTGCACACTCAGTGCACCCCCAAGCACCAGCACTGCACACTCAGTGCACCCCCAAGCACCAGCACTGCACACTCAGTGCACCCCCAAGCACCAGCACTGCACACTCAGTGCACCCCTGAGCGCCAGCCCTGCACACTCAGTGCACCCCGGAGCCCCAGCCCTGCACACTCAGTGCACCCCTGGGCACCAGCACTGCACACTCAGTGCACCCCGGAGCCCCAGCCCTGCACACTCAGTGCACCCCCGGGCACCAGCCCTGCACACTCAGTGCACCCCCGAGCACCAGCCTTGCACTCCGTGCACCCCCGAGCACCAGCCCTGCACACCCTATTACTGTGCAGCAGCCTAAGTAACTGCCAGCGGGTATGATGAAAGGTAAATGGAATTGTAAGTCAATAACGCATTGGATTTGCCTGTCAGATCCAATAATTGTCATTTTAGGGTTGCAGCTGTGTTAATTCTAAATGACAACAGGATAAATTTAAAACCGAAATAATATATCAGGTTGTTTTAACCTTGAGAACATCGCAGAATGTAAACATCTCAACAAAGTGTCAGGCAGCGCCAAGTGTGACTGTCTCTAGTAAGCATGAGCGAATTTTGCGGATCTCGCGTTCGCGAATTTTGCGGATTTGCGGATTCGCAATCCGCAAAATCCGCGAATTCCCGCGAATTTGCTGATTTTTTTTTTTTTTGTGTTCGCCCGTGTTTCTGCCAGTTCGCGAGGGTTTTTACAATTTCGCAATTTGCGAACTTACCTGTCGGGTCGCAAGTTTTGCGAACTTGTTGTTTCTACGTGTCCAACCTGTTTGGGACACTCTTCTTCATCACTGCCACTCTCTGTCACCACTGCCACTCTCTGACTACTCATGCCACCCTCTGGCCCACCCATGCCACCCTCTGTTTCATCACCACACCCTCTGGTTGTCCAGTGTACATTATTTTCGGCAAAGCAAAGCACACCTTCCCTGCCTCAAGTGACCTGAATTAATTTGGGGCTGATTAATGTGTCACAGAATATTTTTTTAGCTGGCACCTGCTTCCTTAGTGCGCCCTGATTAGTGATCTTTTGCACTTGCTAAGTGCTTTCATTGTTGCAAAATTAGTTACAACACCTGCCCTGCCCCAACTGACAATAATGAATTAGGGGCTGATTAATGGATTTTAACTTCCAGCCTGGCTCCTGCTTGTCTCCCTTAGCTGTAATTCATGACCTTTGTGGCATATGTGTAACTATTCTGAGGTTCAGAGCAGGGTCACATAATAGTTTCAACTGGCAACTGAACTCTGGAGGGGCCCCTCAGGAAGCACTACAGGAAATGGCTACTAATGATGTGCCTGAACTTTTGAACCTGGTAAGTAGTTACTTTCAGTTTTGCTTAGATCGTATTTCTGCAATTTCGCACTTATTCGCGAGGCGCGAACTCACGCGAACAGTGCGAGCAGTGCGAGCAAAATCCGCTGCTCGCGGATTTGCGGATTTTGCAGGAAATTCGCAAATCTCGCGGATTGCGGATTTCCCGAAAATCCGCAAAATCCGCGAGCGGAACGGATTTTCCGCCCACGCCTAGTCTCTAGGCGCAGCACCGTGTGTGACTGTCTCTAGGTGCAGCGCTGTGTGTGACTGTCTCTAGGTGCAGCATCGTGTGTGACTGTCTCTAGGCGCAGCGCCGAGTGTGACTGTCTCTAGGCGCAGCACTGTGTGTGACTGTCTCTAGGTGCAGCACCGTGTGTGACTGTCTCTAGGCGCAGCGCCATGTGTGACTGTCTCTAGGTGCAGTGCCGAGTGTGACTGTCTCTAGGTGCAGCACCAAGTGTGACTGTCTCTAGGCGCAGGACCGTATGTGACTGTCTCTAGGCGCAGGACCGTGTATGACTGTCTCTAGGCGCAGCACCGTGTGTGACTGTCTGTAGGTGCAGGACCGTGTGTGACTGTCTCTAGGCGCAGGACCGTGTGTGACTCTCTAGGCGCAGCACTGTGTGTGACTGTCTTTAGGTGCAGCACCTTGTGTGACTGTCTCTAGGCGCAGCGCCGTGTGTGACTGTCTCTAGGCGCAGCGCCGTGTGTGACTCTCTCGGCGCAGCACCGTGTGTGACTGTCTCTAGGCGCAGGACCGTGTGTGACTCTCTAGGCGCAGCACCGTGTGTGACTGTCTCTAGGCGCAGCGCCGTGTGTGATTGTCTCTAGGCGCAGCGCCGTGTGTGACTGTCTCTAGGTACAGCACCGTGTGTGACTGTCTCTAGGCACAGCACCATGTGTGACTGTCTCTAGGCGCAGCACCGTGTGTGACTGTCTGTAATTGCAGCACCGTGTGTGACTGTCTCTAGGTGCAGCGCCATGTGTGACTGTCTCTAGGCGCAGGACCGTGTGTGACTCTCTAGGCTCAGCACCGTGTGTGACTGTCTCTAGGCGCAGCGCCATGTGTGACTGTCTCTAGGTGCAGCACCGTGTGTGACTGTCTCTGGGTGTGGCACCGTGTGTGACTGTCTGTAGGTGCAGCACCGTGTGTGACTGTCTCTAGGCGCAGCGCCGTGTGTGATTGTCTCTAGGTGCAGCACCGTGTGTGAGTCTCTCTTGTGCAGCGTCATGTGTGACTGTCTCTAGGTGCAGCACCCTGTGTGACTGTCTCTGTGTGCGGCACCCTGTGTGACTCCCTCTAGGTGCGACACCCTGTGTGACTGTCTCTGGGTGCGGCACAGCGTGTGACTGTCTCTGGGTGCGGCACCCTCTGTGACTCCCTCTAGGTGCGGCACTGTGTGTGACTGTCTCTAGGTGCGGCACAGAGTATGACTGTCTCTGGGTGCAGCACCCTGTGTGACTGTCTCTGGGTGCGGCACCCTGTGTGACTGTATTTCGGTACGGCACCGTGTGTGACTGTTTCTAGATGTGGCACCGGGTATCACTGTCTCTAGGTGCAGCACCATGTACAACTCTCTCTTTGCAGCACCCCGTGCGACTCCCTCTAGGCGCGGCACCACGTGCGACTGTCTCTAGGTGCAGCACCGCGTGCGACTCTCTCCAAGTGTGGAACCGCGTATGAGTGTCTCTGGGTGTGGCACAGCGTATGACACTCTCTAGGTGCAGCACTGTGTACGACTGACTCTAGGTGCGGCATTGTGTACGACTGTCTCTAGGTGCGGCACGGCATATGACTGTCTCTAGGTGCGGCACCGTGTGTGACTGTCTCTATGTGCGGCACCGCGTGTGACTGTCTCTAGGTGCATCACCGCATACTACTGTCTCTAGGTACCCAATCTCTGTCCATCTCTCGCTGTGTCTCAAGTCAGCGTCTTGAGACTAGAAATCCTGTCTCCACAGCACCCTGCCTGACTCTGTCTAGACAGAGCTGTCTCTAGCTCTATCTGGTCTATGCAGCAAACCCTCTGGTCTGTCTAGACAGAACCATTTCTATCTCTGTCTATTAAGCACCCGGTCTGGCTCTATCTAGACCACACCGACTCTATTTCTGTCTATTTAGCACCGTCTTTGGCTCGGTCTATACAACACCTTCTCTATCTCTGTCTATGCAGTACCCTTTCTGGTCTGTCTAGACCTGTCTCCATCTGTGCCATGTAGCACCCTCACAGGCTTTGTCTAAACAGCGCAATTTCTATATTTGCCTCTGCAGTACCCTTTGTGGCTCTGTCTACACAGCACGGTCTCAATCTCTAGGTCTGTCTATGCATCACCTTCTCTGGCTCTGTCTAGACAGCACCCTCTCTGTCTCTCTCTAGACCACCCCAACCTTATCTCTGTCTATGCAGCAACCTCTCTAGCTCTCTCTAGAGCGCATCTTTATCGCTTTCTATGCAGCACTTTCACTTGCTCTGTCTAGACAGCGTTGTCTCCATCTCTGTCGATGCAATCCTATCTCCATCAGTGTCCAAGCAGCACCCTCCCTGGTCTGTCTAGACAGCACCATTTCAGTCTCTGTCTGTGCAGCACCATCTCTGGTCTGTCTAGACAGCACTGTCTCTATCTCTATCTCTGTCTACGCAGCACCTCTTTGTCTAGATATCACCTCCTTTATCTCTATGTGTGCATCATTCTTTCTGGCTCCGTCTATACATCACTGTTTCTTTCTCTCCATCTAGAAAGCACCCTCTTTGGTCTGTCTAGACAGCACCATCTCTATCTCTGTTTATGCAGCACCCACTCTTGCTCTGTCTAGACAGCGCTGCCTCTATTTCTGTCTCTAAAGCACCCTCTCTGGCTCGGTCTAGACAGTGCCGTCTCTATCGCTGTCCATACAGCACCCTCTCTGGATGGACGGAATGTTGCACATTGGCAAAACATTCACCCCCAGACACAGATCTGGGTTTAATCCATCGTTATTTTTCTCACCATGCCATCCCAGTGCAGACATGGCCATATGCAAATCAGTCTTGACCCTGTGCCTCATGGGAACAGTCCACCCCGAACTGCCAAGCCATGTCTTCCCTGGACCGGAATCAAGCATCCTAGGACCGGTTTCTGGCTATCAGCCTTCATCAGCCAGGATAGCTTGACTCCAGTGGCGTAGTGAGCACGGGACCCACATCTGGGCATACCCTTCCCACATAGGGTGAACAGCAAAACACACAAGATGATGGACGGAATGTTGCACATTGGCAAAATATTCACCCCCAGTCACAGGTCGGGGTTTAATCCATCGTTATTTTGCTCACCACGCCACCCCAGTTCAGACATGGCCATATGCAAATCAATCTTGATCCTGTGCCTCATGGGAACAGTCCAGCCTAGACAGCACAGTCTCTGTCTAGGCATCACACTCGCTGGCTTTGTCTAGACAGAACCATCTCTATCACTGTCTATGCAGCACCACCTCTGACTTTCTAGATGGCACTGTCTCTATCTCTGTCTAGACAGCACCCTGTCTGGTTCTGTCTGGACAGCACCATTTCTATCTCTGTCAATGCAGCACCATCTGCACTCTCTCTGGCTCTGTCTGGACAGCACAGCCTCTTTCGCTGTCTCTCCAGCACCGTCTCTATCTCTGTCAATGGAGCTCCCTCTCTGGTCTGACTAGACTTCACCATCCGTATCTCTGTTCTAGACAGCACCCTCTCTGGCTCTGTCTAGACAGCGCCATCTCTATCTCTGTCTATGCAGCACTCTCTCTGGCTTTGTCTAGACATTACTGTGACTATCTGTGGATGTATCACCCTCTCTGGCTCAATCTAGACATCGCAAACACAGGACGGAGTGCGAACTGCCAAGCCATGTCTTCCCTGGACCGGAAACAAGCATCCTGGGACCGGTTTCGGGCTAACAGCCCTCATCAGCCAGGTTAGCTTGAATCCAGTGGCACAGTGAGCAAGGGACCCACGTCTGGACATACCCTGCCAACTTAGGGCGAACAAAGCCAACACAAGGAGATGATGGACGGAGCGCTGAAACTTTTCAGACACTCACCCCAGTCACAGATCTGGGTTGTTCCATCATCCTTCTTTAGCTCACTTCGCCACTCCAGTTCAGACACAGCTATATGCAAATCAGTCTTGACCCTGTGCCTCGTGGGAACAGTCCAGCTCGAACTGCCAGGCCAGGTCTTTCCTGGACCGGAAACAAGCATCCTGGGACCGGTTTTGGGCTAACAGCCTTCATCAGCCAGGATAGCTTGAATCCAGTGGCAGAGTGAGCACATGTGTGGGCAGTTCAAGCTGGTCCTATGAGGTAGAGGGTCAAGACTGATTTGCATATGGCTGGGTCTGAACTGGGGTGGGAAAGTGAGCAAGGGACCTAGGTCTGGGCGTACCTGTCCCAATCTGTCCCACTCGGGTGACAAATGCAAAAGAAACGTTGATGGACAGAATCCTGAACAAATTCCAACATTCACCCCAGTGCAGAGATCTGGACCTAAATCCATCCTTTGTTTGCTCCCCATGGCATTCCAGTTTAAACCCAGCCAACGGCAATCCAGACTTGACCCTGCTCCCCATGGGAGCAGTCCAGCCAGTTCTTCCCTGGACTGGAAACAAGCATCCTGGATCCGGCGTTGGGGCATCACCCCTCATCAGCCAGGCTAGCTTGAATCCAGTGCAAAGTGAGCACGTCTGGCCAGTTCGAGCTGGAATGTTCCCATGGGGCACAGGGTCAAGACTGATTTCCATATGGCTGGGTCTGAACTGGGGTGGCGAAGTGAGATAAAGAACGATGATGGATTCAACACAGATCGGTAACTGGGATGAGTGTCTGAAAAGATTCAGCGCTCCGTCCATCATCTCCTTGTGTTTGCTCTGTCTATACATCACCTTCTTTATCTCTGTCTAGACAGCGCCCTCCATGTCTAGACCCCACCGACTCCATCTTTATCGATGCAGCACCCTCTGTGGTCTGTCTAGACATCCTCGTCTCTATCGCTGTTTGTGCAGCACCGTCTCTGGTCTGTCTAGACAGCGCTGTCTTATCTATGCAGCACTCTCTCTAACTCTGTCCAGGAAGTACTGTTTCTGTCTCTGCAGCACCCTCTCTGGCTCTGTCTAGAGAGTGCTATCTCTGTCTATGCAGCACCGTCTCCATCTCTGTCTATACAACACCCTTTCTGACTCTGTCTAGACAGCGCTGTCTCTATTGCTGTCTATGCAGCACTCTCTCTAGCTCTGTCTTGAAAGCGCTGTCTCAGCAGCACCCCGGCTCTGTCTACACATCACCCTCTCTGGCTCTGTCTACACATCACCCTCTCTGGCTCTGTTTAGACATCACCCTCTCTTCCTCTGTTTAGACATCACCCTCTCTTCCTCTGTTTATACAGTACTGTCTCTATCTCTACCTCTGCAGCACCCTGTCTGGCTCTCCCAAGCCATCGCTG
Organism: Lissotriton vulgaris; assembly: GCF_964263255.1. Lineage (NCBI taxonomy): Eukaryota > Metazoa > Chordata > Amphibia > Caudata > Salamandridae > Lissotriton > Lissotriton vulgaris. Next base: position 22,968,545 of record NC_141698.1, read on the forward strand.
TCTATGCAGGACCCTCTCTGACTCTGTCTCTGCAGCACCCTCTCTGTCTCTGTCTCTGCAGCACCCTCTCTGTCTCTGTCTCTGCAGCACACTTTCTGGCCCTGTCTCTGCAGCACAGTCTCTTTCTCTGTCTTTGGAGCACCCTCTCTGTTAGGAAGCACTGTCTCTGTCACTGTCTCCGCAGCACCCTCTCTGGCTCTGGCTCTGCAGCACAGTCTCTTTCTCTGTCGCTACAGCCACCCTCTCTGTCTCTGTTTCTGCAGCACCCTCTCTGGCTCTGCAGCACCCTCTCTGTCTCTGTTTCTGCAGCACCCTCTCTGGCTCTGCAGCACCCTCTCTGGCTCTGTCTCTGCAGCATCCTCTCTGGCTCTGTCTCTGCAGCATCCTCTCTGGCTCTGTCTCTGCAGCACCCTCTCTGGCTCTGTCTCTGCAGCACCCTCTCTGGCTCTGTCTCTGCAGCACCCTCTCTGGCTCTGTAGCACCCTGTCTGTCTCTGTCGCTCCCTCTCTGGCTCTGTCTCTGCAGCACCCTCTCTGTCTCTGCAGCACCCTCTCTGACTCTGTCTCTGTCGCTTCCTCTCTGTCTCTGCAGCACCCTCTCTGTCTCAGTCGCTCCCTCTCTGGCTCTGTCTCTGCAGCACCCTCTCTGTCTCTGTCTCTGCAGCACCCTCTCTGGCTCTGTCGCTTCATCTCTGTCTCTGCAGCACCCTCTCTGTCTCAGTCGCTCCCTCTCTGGCTCTGTCTCTGCTGCACCCTCTCTGGGTCTGTCTCTGCAGCACCCTCTCTGGCTCTGTCTCTGTCGCTTCCTCTCTGTCTCTGCAGCACCCTCTCTGTCTCTGTCGCTCCCTCTCTGGCTCTGCCTCTGCATCACACTCTCTGGCTCTGTCTCTGTCGCTTCCTCTTTGGCTCTGTCTCTGCAGCACCCTCTCTGTCTCTGTCTCTGTCGCTTCCTCTCTGTCTCTGCAGCACCCTCTCTGTCTCTGTCGCTCCCTCTCTGGCTCTGCCTCTGCATCACACTCTCTGGCTCTGTCTCTGTCGCTTCCTCTTTGGCTCTGTCTCTGCAGCACCCTCTCTGGCTCTGTCTCTGTCTCTTCCTCTCTGGCTCTGTCTCTGCAGCACCCTCCCTGGCTCTGTTGCTTCCTCTCTGGCTCTGTCTCTGCAGCACCCTCTCTGGCTCTGTCTCTGCAGCACCCTCCGGGCTCTGTGTCTGTCGCTTCCTCTCTGGCTCTGTCTCTGTCGCTTCCTCTCTGGCTCTGCAGCACCCTCTCTGGCTCTGTCTCTGTCGCTTCCTCTCTGACTCTGTCTCTGTCTCTTCCTCTCTGTCTCTGTCGCTTCCTCTCTGGCTCTGTCTCTGTCACTTACTCTCTGTCTCTGTCGCTTCCTCTCTGACTCTGTCTCTGCAGCACCCTCTCTAGCTCTCTGTCCAGGCAGCAGAAGTACTGCCCATCACTCGCCATGCCCTCATGGGGGCCGCACGCGCGGTCTCTCGCGCTGCTGCTGTGCCCGGCAGCGCCACGGTGCCCAGACAGAGTGGCATTTCAAGTCCATCGCAGACTCCCTTTGAAGCTCTGCAGTGGGAGCTGTCTCTGCCCTCAGGAGCCCCCCTGTGATGTCTGCTCTTTAAGATCCCCGAGGCTTCTCGTTCTTCCAAAGGTCTGGCCCGTGCCCCGCGGGCTCTCCGAAGACAGGCCGCTGCCCAAGAACAGCTCCGCCTGCAGGAGGCGCCTTCAGGGCTGCAGAGAACCCCAGGTGCATCTTCACGTGCACGCGCAGGTATGAGCATAGGTAGTGCTGTACCCCGACGTGGAGGCCGTTTCTAAGCGCTTCCTAATTTGGAAAACGAAGGCAATTAAGCAACTAGTAACGGCCACACCGCTGGAGGGATGCAGCCCAAGGCCTGTCCCATCTTGGTCCATTTTCTCTGGACAAACAAGGTGGTTTATCTTTGCCAAACCCTATGGGACCCTTTGGAAACCATGTGGATGACCACGTGGAACACCCTTGAAGTCTCACAGCTGAACTTGACAGAGCACTGCAGAACGACTGCCTTGTAGTGTCCTCAAAATGTAGGAGCGCCTGGACCCCTACACAGGATGCTTAGATCGGCGGCTCTCTCCTTGCTGCTGACCCCTTCTCTTCTCTTGAAGGGTATATTCAAGGTGGCGTTAGAAGGTGAGGAGGGGTGCATTCAAGATGGAGGTAGAAGGTGGAGAGGGGAACATTCAAGATGGCGTTAGAAGGTGGAGAGGGGTACATTCAAGATGGCGTTAGAAGGTGGAGAGTGGTACATTCAAGATGGCGTTAGAAGGTGAGGAGGGGTACATTCAAGATGGCGTTGGAAGGTGGAGAGTGGTACATTGAAGATGGCGTTAGAAGGTGGAGAGTGGTACATTCAAGATGGCGTTAGAAGGTGGAGAGTGGTACATTCAAAATGGCGTTAGAAGGTGAGGAGGGGTACATTCAAGATGGTGTTAGAAGGTGGGGAGGGGTACATTCAAGATGGCGTTAGAAGGTGGAGAGGGGAACATTCAAGATGGCGTTAGAAGGTGAGAAGGGGTACATTCAAGATGGCGTTAGAAGGTGGAGAGTGGTACATTCAAGATGGCGTTAGAAGGTGAGGAGGGGTACATTCAAGATGGTGTTAGAAGGTGGAGAGTGGTACATTCAAGATGGCGTTAGAAGGTGGAGAGTGGTACATTCAAGATGGCGTTAGAAGGTGAGGAGGGGTACATTCAAGATGGCGTTAGAAGGTTGTAGGAGAGTAGGGGCTGCTATCCTATGGTCACCCCAATTTTTGCTTTTTGCTTCACTGGTTTTCGACTTACTGAGGCTGTGGGCCTGCTAATCAGACCCCCAGCCTGCTGTTCTCTCTCTAAATTTATGATACATGTGCTATAGGTACATACCACAATTGGAAATGGACTCCTTGTCAGCCCCTGTACCATGCACTATAGGTGCTCAGGGCATAGGTGCCACCAAGGCCTACCAGGGGCTGAAGCATAGCTTTTGCCACCCCTGGCTGGTTCTTAAATTGACACAACTGGCTGATCACTCAGCTGGGGCAAGTGGGTGTAATCACCCCTTGCTTAGATATAGTATACCTATATCTAAACCTATATCTGGACACATATATAACCTGTGAGCCACTCCTATGGAAGGCCTCATCAATCCTGGAGGCAGAGTGCGTGGTTTTATGTGAGATGGTGCTCTGGCATGAGCTGAGCCTGTCTGCAGCTGTCGGGAACAACTCCCTAAGCTGATCCGGGATAATGCCATACCATATACTCTTAAGCGCATTATAATCCTCGCGGTTATATAGCAACTTTGGTTTGGCTTTATCAAAACATGTCGTGTAAGGTGTCATACGAATTGGAATACTATCCCCTCGCCAGTTCTGGCGACGGGGATAGCATTCCACCCTTCTAGAGGGAGAAGACATGTTACTTTACTGAAACGCGGTTGATTTAAAATGAGCCTCAGATCCACAAAATGGATGCCCCTGCCACAGACACGGGTCTGGCCTCCTGCTGCTGACCGAAACCCGGCAGAGGAGGCCTGGACAAAGAGTTTCCTGTCACAGGGCGGTGTCAAACCACCCCAGACAGGAGATAGTGGATTGGAATAGGGAGGTTTCAAAGAAACCAGACACTGCCTGGGGAGCACAAGGCTGCCCCTGGCAGGATCCGGCCAAACCGGTTCTGGGGCCTCCCAGCCCCTGTCCCAGCGCGGCCAGGATCAAAGGAGAGGGGTGTAACCACCCCCTTCCTGGGTCCCACCCATAGGAGGGGACCTAGCAGGATGTCCAACCCCCTAGATTCGAATAAGAGGGGGAGCAGTCCCAACGGACCTCAGATCATCCTGAAGAAACATAAGAAACGAAATCTGGACCCTTCGACTTTCTACACGACGTGAGAAGACTGAAGAATCTCCCTTGTGGTCAAGGAGTGACCACCCTGTGCAAACAGGCACCATCCAGCCCTCGACCCTTGCTTTGTTGCAGTTCCCGCCGGAACTCGAGCGACAGAGATCGACGAGATCAAGCTTGCCTGCCTTCTACCTGCCCGATCCACAGTCCCTGCAGAGCTGAGACCCGTGGAGGCGACCGGAAGCGTGGGGCACGCCATCTTGAAAAGGCCACGAGACGCTGACCGTGCAGCCCACGAGTGACCCTCGAAGCTGTACACCGGGGTTTGAGAAGCCCCAGCCCCGAGCTCCACTTGCACCAAAGCTCACCCCTCCACACTCGACGAGTGCTGCGTGGGGCCCTTCTGCCTGTGTGTGCTCGACGCGTTGGCCCGGTCACTTGCCAGCTGGCTTGTGGCCCCTGTGCCGACGAAACTTGAAAACCGACTTGCTTTTCTGGTTGCTCCAGATCTGCACCAGCTCCTGTGAAAAGGAGCACCCACTCTGACCCTCCTGGTTCGAGTGATAAGCAATCTCCCGGTTCCGCGTGGATTGCTTTTGCCAAGTGCTGTTTGCTACAATCTTCAAGCCGACGGTGCTGACGGCGAGAGCCTACGTGGGACAGATCGTGACCTGCTCCTGGACGTCGCAGATGCCCCAGAGCCCACGTGACAGCGGAGAGAAGCCTATCGACAACCGCCTGATTGCGCCCGACATTGCCTGGTTCCGTCCTGGTTCCACCCTGGTCACTGCTGAGTGACCCAGACTCTGTCCCCTCTGCTTTCAGGTACTTTTCTACTTCGATCCACCCTTGGATCGCACCGGACACTTCTGCTTCACAGCGCCTGCAGCTGCAACAGCTCCAAGCACCAAGAACCTGCGTGACAGAACCCGACGCCACTTCGACCCTGTGCACCCACGGCCTGTGGGTGAGGTAACTTTGCAACGCCGGTGTCCTTACACTGGCACACACCTCTAGGGTCTGTGTCTGAAGTTTTGTGTTTCTAGGTTCAGCGGAAGTATCATTTAATTCACTTTAACTAACTTTTACGCACCATTGACTTTACATTGGTGCGCGCCGCACTTTCCGTGCTGCACCCGTATCCTGTGGGCTACTCCCGACTTCTTCATTGCTTGTCCTGACTGCTCCCAGCGAATCTCTAGGCCCTAGGCCTAACCATTGCTCGATAAGTGTTACTTATACCAGTTTTTTAGTATATGGTCTGAGTGGCCCCCCGCCCTCAGCCATAATTGTGCCAACTTTATATGTTTAACAGTGCTTTTGATTTAACGCTTGTGCCCCTTTCCTCATAAAGAGTACTGGGGAGTAATTTAGAAATAAATACATATATTTTTACCAATATATACTTGTGTGGTGTCCTTTCATTTGATTACAGGATTGTATGTGGTAAAACAAGCTCGCTTAACACGACCTCTTAAGTTAAGCCTTTAAGGCTGCTTAGTCCATGCTACCACTAGGATAGCTTGTCTACAAGGTTGACTTACAACCTGACATCTTTGGGGTTTGTTTGGACTGATACCCAGTGGTTCCAGAATTGGAAACACTACATATCAGGCCAACTTCTCACATTGGTGTGCAGCGGTGCGGATTTGAGCTTGCTGTTTGTTTTACCATTGCAATCTTTATCAAATTGAAAGATCACATCAAGTACCTCTAGGTACATATAAATCAAAAGCTTAGCATATTAAGTTCTACTGAACTTAGTAGTTGTAGATAAAAGGGAGTAGCACACCCTGACTACAACTCACTAGCAAGGTACAGTAGGAAACCACTTAGTGTAGGTAAGTGCACCACTTACACCTCACTAGCAGTCATGTCTGATACAGGTAGACCCTCAGGTTCTGCTCCTGTAGAAGTTGATCCTATAGGGACAACATCCAGATATGACAACCTTAGCCACAAAGACCTGAGTGCCTTGTGCACAGCCAGGGGGCTAAAAAAGGGCAGAGGCCCTACCATTCCTTCCCTAATAGCTCTCCTAGAAAAGGATGACCTAGATAAGGTGAGTCAGACTCCCTTAGAAACAGAGGAAGGGATAAACTCCCCTGAGAATGAGGATCTTCCAGATGATGATGTAGTGGAGGAGGAAGAGGAAGAGGAAGGCTCTGATGTAGAAGAGCCTGAAGATCAGGATCAGCAGGGAAACCAGGTACAGGTTGCCAGCCTTAACCAGGCCAACTTGGACCTACATGGGAATGGGGGGGGCCAGCACCACCCCAGATCTCATAACCAAATTCTCCCAGGCAATAGAAGGGAGAGATCTCCATCAGAGGACTCTCACCTTTCTAGTGCCTCAAGAGAATCTCAAAGAGGGATGACTTCCTCCCAGAGAAAAGAGCATAGGGCCAGAATGAGGGCTGTCCAACTCCAGATAGAGAGGGAAGAGGTAGCCCTGGCTCAAGCTAAGCTTACTTTGGAACAAGCTAAACTTACCTTGGCAAGGGAGAAAAAAATAAGTGGCTTAGATGCCACTGGTGGCAGCAAAATTCCTAAAGAAAAAGACAGGGCCTATGACAATAGAAACCTGACAAAAATTGTGCCCCCCTACAAGGAAGGGGATGATATCCACAAATGGATGACTGCTCTTGAGAGGGCCTGCATGGTACAGCAGGTCCCTGAGGATCAGTGGGCAGCAATTTTATGGTACTCCTTTTCTGAGAAAGGGAGGGACAGGCTCCTCACTGTTAGACCTGAGGATGCCAAAAACTACTCTGTTCTGAAGAGTGCTCTTATTGAAGGGTTTGGCCTAACCACTGAGCAATACAGGTTGTTGTTCAGAGACACCCAAAAAGCACAGACTCAGGACTGGACTGATTTTGTAGATTGTGCCACTAAGGCTCTGGAGGGTTGGCTGCAGGGAAGTAAAGTTTCAGACTATACAGGATTGTACAATCTTATGATGAGAGAACAGATCCTTAATAACTGTCAGAACCAGCTGTTGCATCAATACCTTGTTGACTCTGATTTGACCTCTCCCCAAGAATTGGGAAAGAAGGCAGACAAATGGGTCAGAACAAGGATTAAGCAGAAAAACCAGAACCAAGGTGACCAGAAGAAAACAGACCAGAAGGGTGGGAATCAGAAAGATAAAGAAAAGGACCAGAAGTCTTCAGGCCCCCAAACTAGCAATAAGGAGGGGGGTTCCCAAAATGGAAACAAGAAAAAGAAGAATGATGGCCCAAAGAAACCTTGGTGTAATACCTGCAAATCAGTTTCACACTGGGGCAGTGAATGCACTAAGAAAAATCCAGTCCCCACCACTGCAGCTCCTAAAGCAACTGCACCCCCTAGTACAGTCAGCAGTGGTGGTACACAGCCAAAGGGTTTAGTAGGGTTGACCCTGGGTACTGAGGTGGAATCTGGCCTAGTCAGAATCCCCACACAGGCAGTTCTCCTATATGATGTGGACATATCTTTGCCCACTGCAGTAAGCCCCAGTAACCTGGGCAAATATAGGCAGACTCCCTTAATTAATGAGAAACTGGCTCAGGCCTACAGGGACACTTGTGCCAGTGTCACAATGGTGGCACCTGGCTTTGTGGACCCTGGACAGATTGTACTAGGTGAAAGTTACCTAGTGACCAATGCAAGCAACTCCACTACTTCCCATAGTGTGGCTGTTGTGAACTTCTCCTGGGGAGGGGTAGATGGCCTAAAGAAAGTTGTTGTGAGTGCAGACCTCCCAGTAGACTGTCTGTTAGGCAATGATCTTGAAAGCTCAGTTTGGTCAGAAGTGGAGTACAGGACTCATGCAGAAATGCTAGGGATTTCAGCTCATGTCCTTGCAGTGACAAGGTCTCAGGCTAAGAAGTGCCTTCCTGAACCAGTGGTGGATCTTGAAACAATAGACCAACCACAACCCAAGAGGAGGAGCAAGAGGGTTAAGGCTGTGCCTTCCCACTTGCCCCAGGTTGAGGATCAAGTTTCACAGGAAACTGATTCTGCAGTCCAAGAGGAGACTGTCTCAGATGAGCTTGAACCTGAACAGGTTGAGTTTCTGGGGACAGGGGGACCCTCAAGGGCAGACCTGGGGCAGGCCCAATTAGATTGCCCTTCACTTGAACCCCTCAGACAGCAAGCTGCTGCTGAGGCTGCAGGGAATGCTCAAGGTACCCATAAGGTGTATTGGGATGAAGGGCTCCTTTATTCAGAGGCTAGAGACCCCAAGCCTGGCACCACCAGGAGGTTGGTTATACCTTTGAAGTTTAGGGGCTTCCTTCTTACCTTGGCCCATGATATTCCCCTTGCAGGACACTTAGGCCAGAATAAGACTTGGGACAGGCTTGTTCCACACTTTCACTGGCCTCACATGTCAGAAAATGTCAAGGAGTTTTGTCGCTCCTGTGTCACTTGCCAAGCCAGTGGTAAGTCAGGTGGCACAACAAAGGCCCCCCTGATACCACTACCTGTGGTGGGGGTACCCTTTGAAAGAGTTGGAATAGACATTGTGGGTCCCATGGATCCTCAAACAGCATCTGGGCACAGATTTATACTGGTGGTAGTGGATCATGCCACCAGGTACCCAGAGGCAATTCCCCTGAGGACCACCACAGCTCCTGTGGTGGCAAAAGCCCTCATTGCAGTTTTCTCAAGAGTGGGCTTTCCAAAGGAGGTTCTTTCAGACAGAGGTACCAACTTTATGTCTGGATACTTAAAAGCAATGTGGAAAGAGTGTGGAGTAAACTATAAGTTTACCACACCCTACCATCCACAGTGCAATGGGCTTGTGGAAAGGTTCAACAAGACCCTAAAGGGAATGATAAAAGGTTTACCAGAGAAGCTTAGGCGGAAATGGGACATCCTTTTACCCTGCTTGCTCTTTGCTTACAGAGAGGTCCCACAGAAGGGGGTTGGCTACAGCCCTTTTGAACTTTTGTTTGGCCACCCTGTAAGAGGTCCATTGAGTTTGGTGAAGGAAGGATGGGAGTTACCTCTCAAAAAGCCTAAACTAGACATTGTGGACTATGTACTTGGTCTCCGCTCCAGGATGGCTGAATACATGGAGAGAGCATCCAAAAACCTTGAGGCAAGTCAGGAATTACAGAAAGCCTGGCATGACCAAAAGGCTGTCATGGTTGAGTTCCAGCCAGGACAGAAGGTGTGGGTGTTGGACCCAGTGGGGCCAGCAGCTCTCCAGGACAAATGGACTGGACCCTACCCTATCATTGAAAAGAAGGGAGAAGTCACCTACTTGGTTGACTTTGGTACCCCTAGGAGCCCCCACAGGGTGCTCCATGTGAACAGATTGAAAGCATTTGTTGACAGGGAGGACATGAGTCTCCTCATGGCCACAGATGGGGAACAGGAGGAAGAGAGTGACCCTCTCCCAGACCTGCTTTCCCAGAACCCTGATGATGGTTCAGTTGATGGAGTAGCCTTGGCAGGCAGCCTCACTGAGCAGCAACAGGTGGACTGCAGACAGGTGTTGCAGGCCCACAGACAATTGTTTTCACTCACACCCAGTCAGACTAACTGGTGCACCCATGAGGTGGACACTGGTGACAATCTGCCTGTGAAGAATAAGATCTACAGGCAACCTGACCATGTCAGGGATTGTATAAAGGCTGAGGTGCAAAAGATGTTGGAGCTTGGAGTGATTGAGCCATCAGAGAGCCCATGGGCTAGCCCAGTGGTCCTTGTGCCAAAACCTCATACCAAAGATGGGAAGAGAGAAATGAGGTTTTGTGTGGACTACAGAGGTCTCAATGCTGTCACTAGGACAGATGCTCATCCCATTCCAAGAGCAGATGAGCTCATTGATAAATTGGCTTCTGCCAAATTTCTGAGCACATTTGATTTGACAGCTGGCTACTGGCAAATCAGACTAGCGGAGGAGTCAAAAGCCAAAACAGCATTTTCGACCCCTAGTGGACATTATCAATTTGTGGTAATGCCCTTTGGCTTGAAGAATGCACCTGCCACTTTCCAAAGGTTGGTGAACCAAGTCCTTGCTGGGTTGGATGACTTTTGTGCAGCATATCTAGATGATATTGCTGTCTTTAGCTCCACCTGGGAGGATCACCTGATCCACCTGAAGAAAGTTCTGGAGGCCCTGCAAAAGGCAGGCCTGACTATCAAGGCTACTAAGTGCCAGATAGGGCAGAGCAAGGTTGTGTACTTGGGCCACCTAGTAGGTGGGGGTCAAGTTCAACCACTGGAGAGCAAGATCCAGACCATACAGGACTGGGCTCCTCCAACTACCCAGACACAAGTCAGAGCCTTCTTGGGCCTGACTGGGTATTACAGAAAATTTGTAAAGAACTATGGGTCCATTGTGACACCATTGAATGACTTGACATCCAAGAAGATGCCCAAAAAGGTTCAGTGGACAGTTAGCTGTCAAAAGGCATTTGATGACCTGAAGAAGGCCATGTGCTCTGCACCTATCCTGAAGAGTCCTGACTACTCCAAACAGTTCATTGTACAGACAGATGCTTCTGAGTTGGGGGTGGGAGCTGTGCTTTCACAACTTAATCAAGATGGTCAAGACCAGCCCATTGCTTTTATTAGCAGAAGGCTGACCCCCAGGGAGAAACGTTGGTCAGCTATTGAGAGGGAGGCCTTTGCTGTGGTTTGGGCCCTGAAGAAGTTGAGGCCATACTTGTTTGGTACTCACTTCCTAATTCAGACAGACCATAAGCCCCTCTTGTGGCTAAATCAGATGAAGGGTGAAAATCCCAAACTACTCAGGTGGTCCATTTCCCTACAGGGGATGGACTTTACAGTGGAGCACCGCCCAGGGACTGACCATGGTAATGCAGATGGTCTCTCCAGGTACTTCCACTTAGAACATGAAGACTTATCTGGTCAAGGTTAAGTTTAATGTCCCTGCGTTTGGGGGGGGGTTATGTAGGAGAGTAGGGGCTGCTATCCTATGGTCACCCCAATTTTTGCTTTTTGCTTCACTGGTTTTCGACTTACTGAGGCTGTGGGCCTGCTAATCAGACCCCCAGCCTGCTGTTCTCTCTCTAAATTTATGATACATGTGCTATAGGTACATACCACAATTGGAAATGGACTCCTTGTCAGCCCCTGTACCATGCACTATAGGTGCTCAGGGCATAGGTGCCACCAAGGCCTACCAGGGGCTGAAGCATAGCTTTTGCCACCCCTGGCTGGTTCTTAAATTGACACAACTGGCTGATCACTCAGCTGGGGCAAGTGGGTGTAATCACCCCTTGCTTAGATATAGTATACCTATATCTAAACCTATATCTGGACACATATATAACCTGTGAGCCACTCCTATGGAAGGCCTCATCAATCCTGGAGGCAGAGTGCGTGGTTTTATGTGAGATGGTGCTCTGGCATGAGCTGAGCCTGTCTGCAGCTGTCGGGAACAACTCCCTAAGCTGATCCGGGATAATGCCATACCATATACTCTTAAGCGCATTATAATCCTCGCGGTTATATAGCAACTTTGGTTTGGCTTTATCAAAACATGTCGTGTAAGGTGTCATACGAATTGGAATACTATCCCCTCGCCAGTTCTGGCGACGGGGATAGCATTCCACCCTTCTAGAGGGAGAAGACATGTTACTTTACTGAAACGCGGTTGATTTAAAATGAGCCTCAGATCCACAAAATGGATGCCCCTGCCACAGACACGGGTCTGGCCTCCTGCTGCTGACCGAAACCCGGCAGAGGAGGCCTGGACAAAGAGTTTCCTGTCACAGGGCGGTGTCAAACCACCCCAGACAGGAGATAGTGGATTGGAATAGGGAGGTTTCAAAGAAACCAGACACTGCCTGGGGAGCACAAGGCTGCCCCTGGCAGGATCCGGCCAAACCGGTTCTGGGGCCTCCCAGCCCCTGTCCCAGCGCGGCCAGGATCAAAGGAGAGGGGTGTAACCACCCCCTTCCTGGGTCCCACCCATAGGAGGGGACCTAGCAGGATGTCCAACCCCCTAGATTCGAATAAGAGGGGGAGCAGTCCCAACGGACCTCAGATCATCCTGAAGAAACATAAGAAACGAAATCTGGACCCTTCGACTTTCTACACGACGTGAGAAGACTGAAGAATCTCCCTTGTGGTCAAGGAGTGACCACCCTGTGCAAACAGGCACCATCCAGCCCTCGACCCTTGCTTTGTTGCAGTTCCCGCCGGAACTCGAGCGACAGAGATCGACGAGATCAAGCTTGCCTGCCTTCTACCTGCCCGATCCACAGTCCCTGCAGAGCTGAGACCCGTGGAGGCGACCGGAAGCGTGGGGCACGCCATCTTGAAAAGGCCACGAGACGCTGACCGTGCAGCCCACGAGTGACCCTCGAAGCTGTACACCGGGGTTTGAGAAGCCCCAGCCCCGAGCTCCACTTGCACCAAAGCTCACCCCTCCACACTCGACGAGTGCTGCGTGGGGCCCTTCTGCCTGTGTGTGCTCGACGCGTTGGCCCGGTCACTTGCCAGCTGGCTTGTGGCCCCTGTGCCGACGAAACTTGAAAACCGACTTGCTTTTCTGGTTGCTCCAGATCTGCACCAGCTCCTGTGAAAAGGAGCACCCACTCTGACCCTCCTGGTTCGAGTGATAAGCAATCTCCCGGTTCCGCGTGGATTGCTTTTGCCAAGTGCTGTTTGCTACAATCTTCAAGCCGACGGTGCTGACGGCGAGAGCCTACGTGGGACAGATCGTGACCTGCTCCTGGACGTCGCAGATGCCCCAGAGCCCACGTGACAGCGGAGAGAAGCCTATCGACAACCGCCTGATTGCGCCCGACATTGCCTGGTTCCGTCCTGGTTCCACCCTGGTCACTGCTGAGTGACCCAGACTCTGTCCCCTCTGCTTTCAGGTACTTTTCTACTTCGATCCACCCTTGGATCGCACCGGACACTTCTGCTTCACAGCGCCTGCAGCTGCAACAGCTCCAAGCACCAAGAACCTGCGTGACAGAACCCGACGCCACTTCGACCCTGTGCACCCACGGCCTGTGGGTGAGGTAACTTTGCAACGCCGGTGTCCTTACACTGGCACACACCTCTAGGGTCTGTGTCTGAAGTTTTGTGTTTCTAGGTTCAGCGGAAGTATCATTTAATTCACTTTAACTAACTTTTACGCACCATTGACTTTACATTGGTGCGCGCCGCACTTTCCGTGCTGCACCCGTATCCTGTGGGCTACTCCCGACTTCTTCATTGCTTGTCCTGACTGCTCCCAGCGAATCTCTAGGCCCTAGGCCTAACCATTGCTCGATAAGTGTTACTTATACCAGTTTTTTAGTATATGGTCTGAGTGGCCCCCCGCCCTCAGCCATAATTGTGCCAACTTTATATGTTTAACAGTGCTTTTGATTTAACGCTTGTGCCCCTTTCCTCATAAAGAGTACTGGGGAGTAATTTAGAAATAAATACATATATTTTTACCAATATATACTTGTGTGGTGTCCTTTCATTTGATTACAGGATTGTATGTGGTAAAACAAGCTCGCTTAACACGACCTCTTAAGTTAAGCCTTTAAGGCTGCTTAGTCCATGCTACCACTAGGATAGCTTGTCTACAAGGTTGACTTACAACCTGACATCTTTGGGGTTTGTTTGGACTGATACCCAGTGGTTCCAGAATTGGAAACACTACATATCAGGCCAACTTCTCACAAAGGTGGAGAGGGGTACATCCAAGATGGCGTTAGAAGGTGGAGAGGGGAACATTCAAGATGGTGTTAGAAGGTGGAGAGGGGAACATTCAAAATGGCATTTGAAGGTGAGGCGGGGTACATTCAAGATGGCGTTAGAAGGTGGGGAGGGGAACATTCAAGATGGCGTTAGAAGGTGGAGAGGGTTACATTCAAGATGGCGTTAGAAGGTGGAGAGGGGGACATTCAAGATGGCGTTAGAAGGTGAGGAGGGGTACATTCAAGATGGCGTTAGAAGGTGGGGAGTGGTACATTCAAGATGGCGTTAGAAGGTGAAGAGGGGAACATTCAAGATGGCGTTAGAAGGTGGGGAGTGGTACATTCAAGATGGCTTTAGAAAGTGGAGAGGGGTACATTCAAGATGGCGTTAGAAGGTGAAGAGGGGAACATTCAAGATGGCGTTAGAAGGTGGGGAGTGGTACATTCAAGATGGCTTTAGAAAGTGGAGAGGGGTACATTCAAGATGGGGTTAGGTGAGGAGGGGTACATTCAAGATGGCATTAGAAGGTGGAGAGGGTTACATTCAAGATGGCATTAGAAGGTGGAGAGGGGTACATTCAAGATGGCGTTAGAAGGTGGAGAGGGGTACATTCAAGATGGCGTTAGAAGGTGGAGAGGGCTGCATTCAAGATGGCGTTAGAAGGTGGAGAGTGGTACATTCAAGATGGCATTAGAAGGTGGAGAGTGGTACATTCAAGGTGGCGTTAGAAGGTGGAGAGGGGAACATTCAAAATGGCATTTGAAGGTGAGGCGGGGTACATTCAAGATGGCGTTAGAAGGTGGGGAGTGGTACATTCAAGATGGCTTTAGAAAGTGGAGAGGGGTACATTCAAGATGGCGTTAGGTGAGGAGGGGTACATTCAAGATGGCGTTAGAAGGTGGAGAGGGTTACATTCAAGATGGCATTAGAAGGTGGAGAGGGGTACATTCAAGATGGCGTTAGAAGGTGAGGAGGGGTACATTCAAGATGGCGTTAGAAGGTGGAGAGGGGTACATTCAAGATGGCGTTAGAAGGTGGAGAGGGCTGCATTCAAGATGGCGTTAGAAGGTGGAGAGTGGTACATTCAAGATGGCATTAGAAGGTGGAGAGTGGTACATTCAAGGTGGCGTTAGAAGGTGAGGAGGCGAACATTCAAGATGGCTTTAGAAGGTGGAGAGGGGTACATTCAAGATGGCGTTAGAAGGTGGAGAGGGGTACATTCAAGATGGCGTTAAAATGTGAGGAGGGGTACATTAAAGATGGCGTTAGAAGGTGGAGAGGGGTACATTCAAGATGGCGTTAGAAGGTGGAGAGGGCTACATTCAAGATGGCGTTAGAAGGTGGAGAGTGGTACATTCAAGATGGCGTTAGAAGGTGGGGAGTGGTACATTCAAGAAGGCGTTAGAAGGTGGAGAGTGGTACATTCAAGATGGCGTTAGAAGGTGGAGAGGGCTACACTCAAGATGGCGTTAGAAGGTGGAGAGTGGTACATTCAAGATGGCGTTAGAAGGTGGAGAGTGGTACATTCAAGATGGCGTTAGAAGGTGGCGAGTGGTACATTCAAGATGGCGTCAGAAGGTGGAGAGGGGTACATTCAAGATGGCGTTAGAAGGTGGAGAGGGGTACATTCAAGATGGCGTTAGAAGGTGGAGAGGGATACATTCAAACTATATGTATAACCTATACTGGCGGCCATCTTACAATATTATCATCATAGCAACCGTGCATAGCAACTGCAACGGAGCATGGAGGACAGTGCAGATGAAATAAAACGATACTTACTGGTACTACTTTTTACAGTTTTAAAGAAAAAGTAAGAATTTAAAGGATTCAAAATAATGTAACAAGTTTAAAACAACCAGAGTCATTTAATGAGGAAAGTGAATATATATATATATATATATATTAAAATAAAAAAAATTAAAAAAATTAACATGGCATATCAAATACAACCATACCAAATAAATCCTTTTTTGCAAAATCCTGGAAAACCACCAGTAAGATGGCAACAGTGGTAAAAACCTTATACGGTGTATAAGGGAGAGTCCAAATATAGTAAACCATAACAAGTGGTTAGAGTTTCGCATTCATCAGTCATGGTCAATAACAAAGGTTGGTGGAATAAGAGTGCTGTCATTCAAATTGAGCCTTTTCAAAAGGACATAACTGAAAAGAAAACAAGTGAGATTGAAAAGTTGATGAATTCCTCATTTTTATGTTTTGGAAATTATCCTTCAGAAGTAGAAAATAATCCATCTATAGACTCTAATGTAATTCATAATTAATTTAACAATGTCAATGAAAGTTTGGAACAAGTATCTGATTCTTCTAATCAACAAATGGAATGTGATTAATTTAATTCTGGTTCAAACAGTATTCAAGAAAATGGTGATTGCAATTCTGGTCATAGTTCTGATTTGATTCATACTAAAAGAAATATTGTAGTTCCTTCTAAATTTAAAGACTTTTATTTATATTAATCTTGTTTTGGTTATGAAAGGAAGATGTTATATCCTATGCCTTTAATTCTGTAGAGTCTTTGTTATTGCACATGTTCTATGTTGTGCATTCTGTGTTCTCCTTGGATGCGTTGCTGTTCTGGCATTCTTCTTCTGGACATGGACTGACCAGCAACTCATCTAAAGCTTTCCTCTTTTACCTACTTATTGTTTTCTTATTTAAATGATATCTATCAAATAAAATCAACATTCAATTATCTGTACTTTTGTTGTCTATCGATACAACAGTCCCTGGAGACAGTGTCAGTAGGGACCTGGAAGGAGGTGGACTACAGTCCTTCTGACAATCCTGCTGGTGCTAAAAGGATTCCTTTCACACCGAGGACACAAGTGCTTCCCCAGTCCATCAACTAGGGACATTAGTATTATTTGGGCAAAGGCCCCACCCCATTAGTACCCAAGTAATACCTGAAAGCAGAAATTCTCTGCCGAAAGGCGACCAATTCCTTTCTGTAACCCGACTTTGGCCACGTTGTCCCACCTGCGTTGCTGTTTTTGTAACTTTCTGATCGTGTGAGGTAGAAACAAAATGGTGTTATTAAAATCAACAAACTGTACATACAGCTCGTGGTGAAATGTGTGGAAGGTGCATCAAGTACAAAAGAGGCAGAAAGTGCAGCAGGTGCACCGCCGCGTAACCCAGCATCCCTGACAGTACCGAAGAGTACTTACCACCTTCCTGCACACAAACAGTTCTAGCAGCGTTAACTCCAGCATCCCTGATAGTACCGAAGAGTACTCACCACCTTCCTGCAAGCAAACAATTCTAGCAGCGTTAACTCCAGCATCCCTGATAGTACCGAAGAGTACTCACCACCTTCCTGCAAGCAAACAATTCTAGCAGCGTTAACTCCAGCATCCCTGATTGTACCGAAGAGTACTCACCACCTTCCTGCAAGCAAACAATTCTAGCAGCGTTAACTCCAGGGGCCCTGATAGTACAGAAGAGTACTCACCACCTTCCTGCACACAAACAGTTCTAGCAGATTTAACTCCGGGGGTCTTGATAGTACAGAAGAGTACTCACCACCTTTCTGCACACAAACAGTTCTAGCAGCTTTAACTCCAGGGGCCCTGATAGTACAGAAGAGTACTCGCCACCTTCCTGCACACAAACAGTTCTAGCAGATTTAACTCCGGGGGTCTTGATAGTACAGAAGAGTACTCACCACCTTCCTGCACACAAACAGTTCTAGCAAATTTAACTCCGGGGGTCTTGATAGTACAGAAGAGTACTCACCACCTTCCTGCACACAAACAGTTCTAGCAGCGTTAACTCCAGCATCCCTGATAGTACCGAAGAGTACTCACCACCTTCCTGCAAGCAAACAATTCTAGCAGCGTTAACTCCAGGGGCCCTGATAGTACAGAAGAGTACTCACCACCTTCCTGCACACAAACAGTTCTAGCAGATTTAACTCCGGGGGTCTTGATAGTACAGAAGAGTACTCACCACCTTCCTGCACACAAACAGTTCTAGCAGCGTTAACTCCAGGGGCCCTGATAGTACAGAAGAGTACTCACCACCTTCCTGCACACAAACAGTTCTAGCAGATTTAACTCCGGGGGTCTTGATAGTACAGAAGAGTACTCACCACCTTCCTGCACACAAACAGTTCTAGCAGATTTAACTCCGGGGGTCTTGATAGTACAGAAGAGTACTCACCACCTTCCTGCATACAAACAGTTCTAGCAGCGTTAACTCCAGCATCCCTGATAGTACCGAAGAGTACTCACCACCTTCCTGCAAGCAAACAATTCTAGCAGCGTTAACTCCAGCATCCCTGATAGTACCGAAGAGTACTCACCACCTTCCTGCAAGCAAACAATTGTAGCAGCGTTAACTCCAGGGGCCCTGATAGTACAGAAGAGTACTCACCACCTTCCTGCACACAAACAGTTCTAGCAGATTTAACTCCGGGGGTCTTGATAGTACAGAAGAGTACTCACCACCTTCCTGCACACAAACAGTTCTAGCAGCTTTAACTCCAGGGGCCCTGATAGTACAGAAGAGTACTCGCCACCTTCCTGCACACAAACAGTTCTAGCAGCTTTAACTCCAGGGGTCTTGATAGTACAGAAGAGTACTCCCCACCTTCCTGCACACAAACAGTTCTAGCAGCTTTAATTCCAGGGGTCTTGATAGTACAGAAGAGTACTCACCACCTTCCTGCACACAAACAGTTCTAGCAGCGTTAACTCCAGCATCCCTGATAGTACCGAAGAGTACTCACCACCTTCCTGCAAGCAAACAATTCTAGCAGCGTTAACTCCAGCATCCCTGATAGTACCGAAGAGTACTCACCACCTTCCTGCAAGCAAACAATTCTAGCAGCGTTAACTCCAGGGGCCCTGATAGTACAGAAGAGTACTCACCACCTTCCTGCACACAAACAGTTCTAGCAGCGTTAACTCCAGCATCCCTGATAGTACCGAAGAGTACTCACCACCTTCCTGCAAGCAAACAATTCTAGCAGCGTTAACTCCAGCATCCCTGATAGTACCGAAGAGTACTCACCACCTTCCTGCAAGCAAACAATTCTAGCAGCGTTAACTCCAGGGGCCCTGATAGTACAGAAGAGTACTCACCACCTTCCTGCACACAAACAGTTCTAGCAGCGTTAACTCCAGCATCCCTGATAGTACCGAAGAGTACTCACCACCTTCCTGCAAGCAAACAATTCTAGCAGCGTTAACTCCAGCATCCCTGATAGTACCGAAGAGTACTCACCACCTTCCTGCAAGCAAACAATTCTAGCAGCGTTAACTCCAGGGGCCCTGATAGTACAGAAGAGTACTCACCACCTTCCTGCACACAAACAGTTCTAGCAGATTTAACTCCGGGGGTCTTGATAGTACAGAAGAGTACTCACCACCTTCCTGCACACAAACAGTTCTAGCAGCTTTAACTCCAGGGGCCCTGATAGTACCGAAGAGTACTCACCACCTTCCTGCACACAAACAGTTCTAGCAGCTTTAACTCCAGGAGCCCTGATAGTACAGAAGAGTACTCACCACCTTCCTGCAAGCAAACAATTCTAGCAGCGTTAACTCCGGGGGTCTTGATAGTACTGAAGAGTACTCACCACCTTCCTGCACACAAACAGTTCTAGCAGCTTTAACTCCAGGGGCCCTGATAGTACAGAAGAGTACTCCCCACCTTCCTGCAAGCAAACAGTTCTAGCAGTTTTTATGAGTTCAACCTCGATATTAACAAAAATGTTAGCACATCACAATCTAATTCATCTTCAGCCCTGTTAAATAATTCGCTGTTTTCATTTCAGAATGTTGCAACTTCTATGGGAAGAATCTTAAGTGATTCAGAAGTGTCCAGCAAGGCCTCGGGTTATTTCTGCCGGCTTTGCAGTGGTTTTATGATGGTTGTCAATGCCACACTCTACCAGTGACAAGAATCCCTTTTCACTGCTGCGCTCTGAATTATCTGATGTATTTTTTTTGCCCTGCGGGGTAGCTGGCAAGAGACTGAACCCTGACGATTGAGGGTCCTCCTGCATGGTTGAGACAAGACTAAGCCAAGCGTAAGATCCGGGGTCAGGCCACGCCCCGGAAGTGCCGCCATTTTGTGTCAGTTTCAGTGTCTGCTGAGGCCCGGCTGGCAGCGTCGTCGGAGCAGCGCATTTACACGCCGAGGAACCCGTTGTTCCTCTTCGTTCTCTTGGCAGATGCGCTGTTATAATTAAGGTGCATAAAAATGTGCTGCCGCAAGTCCAGCCCGCGCGGTGATTGATGAATTCCCACAGACTTTGTCAAATGTTCTTCTAATGGCTGCCTCGCTCCGCGGGGACGCGCGCCCCTGGGCAGCCCTGGAAGCGGCGGGAAAGAAGCTTTCGCTCTGCGCTGCTCCGATCAATACTGCGCAGGGCGTTGTTCCTCTACCTCCTCTCGCCCCGGTTGTCCTCGCGGGCATATTTTGAGCAGTCTCTAGACTCTGAAACGCTTGTGGGCATGCAGTCACCCCTTCCGCACCCTACGAAGATCCTACTGATGCCGACACGTGTTGGGCTGAAGGGAACACTGGCGCGATGTAGGTGTGGAAAAGGCCACTTTAATGAAACAGGTGCACATCACAAATACTTATATATCCGTAGGCAACATGCCTTACAAAACCATGACCCTCGCTATACATCATTCGCTGCCTACCACATTGGCCTATCCCCCCCACCCAATTGTCTCCCACCCCCAATAACCACACCTCAACTGCCTGTCACTGTTATTCTACTCCACTTCCTGAACTGACGTAGTTCCTAAAACTGTAAACCTTTAACTTCTTGCCTTCTGCAAGCGTCCACTCACTCTCATCCTCCCTTTCAAACGGTTTGACCTTCCCCAACAACAATAAAATCGACCCCAACCTATGGAAACATCTCAGCAAACCCCCACGCAGAAAAACTCCCCTCTAGAGTTTTTCTGCCCCCTTCCCTGCAAAGATAATCCACTGTAACTGAGTACTGCCTACCATCCCGACTCCTTCTGCCTACCATCCTGACCTCTTCTGCCTACCATCCTGACCTCTTCTGCCTTCCATCCTGACCTCTTCTGCCTACCATACTGACTCCTTCTGCCTCCCATCCCGACTCCTTCTGCCTTCCATCCTGACCTCTTCTGCCTACCATCCTGACTCCTTCTGCCTACCATCCTGACTCCTTCTGCCTACCATCCTGACCTCTTCTGCCTTCCATCCTGACCTCTTCTGCCTACCATACTGACTCCTTCTGCCTCCCATCCCGACTCCTTCTGCCTCCCATCCTGACTCCTTCTGCCTACCATCCTGACTCCTTCTGCCTTCCATTCTGACCTCTTCTGCCTTACATCCTGACCTCTTCTGCCTACCATACTGACTCCTTCTGCCTCCCATCCCGACTCCTTCTGCCTCCCATCCCGACTCCTTCTGCCTTCCATCCCGACTCCTTCTGCCTTCCATCCTGACCTCTTCTGCCTACCATCCTGACTCCTTCTGCCTACCATCCTGACTCCTTCTGCCTACCATCCTGACCTCTTCTGCCTTCCATCCTGACCTCTTCTGCCTACCATACTGACTCCTTCTGCCTCCCATCCCGACTCCTTCTGCCTACCATCCTGACTCCTTCTGCCTACCATCCTGACTCCTTCTGCCTTCCATTCTGACCTCTTCTGCCTACCATCCTGACTCCTTCTGCCTACCATCCTGACTCCTTCTGCCTACCATCCTGACTCCTTCTGCCTACCATCCTGACCTCTTCTGCCTTCCATCCTGACCTCTTCTGCCTACCATACTGACTCCTTCTGCCTCTCATCCCGACTCCTTCTGCCTTCCATCCTGACTCCTTCTGCCTTCCATCCTGACTCCTTCTGCCTTCCATCCTGACTCCTTCTGCCTACCATCCTGACTCCTTCTGCCTTCCATCCCGACTCCTTTTGCCTTCCATCCCGACTCCTTCTGCCTTCTATCCTGACTCCTTCTGCCTACCATCCTGACTCCTTCTGCCTTCCATCCTGACTCCTTCTGCCTACCATCCCGACTCCTTCTGCCTTCCATCCTGACTCCTTCTGCCTTCCATCCTGACTCCTCCTGCCTTCCATCATGACTCCTTCTGCCTTCCATCCCGACTCCTTCTGCCTTCCATCCTGACTCCTTCTGCCTTCCATCCTGACTCCTTCTGCCTACCATCCTGACTCCTTCTGCCTACCATCCTGACTCCTTCTGCCTACCATCCTGACCTCTTCTGCCTTCCATCCTGACCTCTTCTGCCTACCATACTGACTCCTTCTGCCTCCCATCCCGACTCCTTCTGCCTTCCATCCTGACTCCTTCTGCCTTCCATCCTGACCTCTTCTGCCTACCATCCTGACTCCTTCTGCCTACCATCCTGACTCCTTTTGCCTTCCATCCCGACTCCTTCTGCCTTCCATCCTGACTCCTTCTGCCTACCATCCTGACTCCTTCTGCCTACCATCCTGACTCCTTCTGCCTTCCATCCTGACTCCTTCTGCCTTCCATCCTGACTCCTTCTGCCTTCCATCCTGACTCCTTCTGCCTTCTATCCTGACTCCTTCTGCCTACCATCCTGACTCCTTCTGCCTTCCACCCTGACTCCTTCTGCCTACCATCCTGACTCCTTTTACCATCCTGACTCCTTCTGCCTACCATCCTGACTCCTTCTGCCTACCATCCTGACTCCTTCTGCCTACCATCCTGACTCCTTCTACCATCCATCCTGACTCCTTCTGCCTACCATCCTGACTCCTTCTGCCTACCATCCTGACTCCTTCTGCCTACCATCCTGACTCCTCCTGCCTTCCATCCTGACTCCTTCTGCCTTCCATCCTGACTCCTTCTGCCTTCCATCCCGACTCCTTCTGCCTACCAGCCTGACTCCTTCTGCCTCCCATCCCGACTCCTTCTGCCTCCCATCCCGACTCCTTCTGCCTCCCATCCCGACTCCTTCTGCCTACCATCCTGACTCCTTCTGCCTTCCATCCTGACTCCTTCTGCCTTCCATCCTGACTCCTTCTGCCTTCCATCCTGACTCCTTCTGCCTTCTATCCTGACTCCTTCCTGACTCCTTCTGCCTTCCATCCTGACTCCTTCTGCCTTCCATCCTGACTCCTTCTGCCTACCATCCTGACTCCTTCTGCCTTCCATCCTGACTCCTTCTGCCTTCCATCCTGACTCCTTCTGCCTTCCATCCCGACTCCTTCTGCCTACCATCCCGATTCCTTCTGCCTTCCATCCTGACTCCTTCTGCCTTCCATCCTGACTCCTTCTGCCTACCATCCTGACTCCTTCTGCCTTCCATCCCGACTCCTTCTGCCTTCCATCCTGACTCCTTCTGCCATCCTGACTCCTTCTGCCTTCCATCCTGACTCCTTCTGCCTACCATCCTGACTCCTTCTGCCTACCATCCTGACTCCTTCTGCCTTCCATCCCGACTCCTTCTGCCTTCCATCCCGACTCCTTCTGCCTTCCATCCCGACTCCTTCTGCCTACCATCCTGACTCCTTCTGCCTTCCATCCTGACTCCTTCTGCCTACCATCCTGACTCCTTCTGCCTTCCATCCCGACTCCTTCTGCCTTCCATCCTGACTCCTTCTGCCATCCTGACTCCTTCTGCCTTCCATCCTGACTCCTTCTGCCTACCATCCTGACTCCTTCTGCCTTCCATCCCGACTCCTTCTGCCTTCCATCCCGACTCCTTCTGCCTTCCATCCCGACTCCTTCTGCCTTCCATCCCGACTCCTTCTGCCTTCCATCCCGACTCCTTCTGCCTTCCATCCCGACTCCTTCTGCCTTCCATCCCGATGTAGTGTAGTTCCTAGTTTCCCACTAGGCCCTGCGCATTGGAATAACATAAACAGTAGTATCGACGTGGAACTGGCTATATTCCAGGCCTCCACTGACTATGCTAAACTTAATTGGGTTGTGTTACCAACTAGCTCAGAGGTCACTGGAAACTTTCTTCTCTGCATAGGAAGTGATCAGCTTCCTTGGCACAGACAAGAAGGGATTCAGCTTTCCAACAACCGTGCAACATGACAACTTTGCTC
The DNA here is from genome assembly GCF_964263255.1 of Lissotriton vulgaris. NCBI lineage: Eukaryota > Metazoa > Chordata > Amphibia > Caudata > Salamandridae > Lissotriton > Lissotriton vulgaris. Next base: position 22,992,139 of record NC_141698.1, read on the forward strand.
CTCAGATCAAGAGTCGATCTCTAGGGTCGTGTGAAACAATAGACATAGATTTCACTCAGTCAGTCTAGTGCAGTTTACTTTCACAGTATGTAGAGAATAGAGAGACGGGCGTGTATCAATAAAGGGTAACATTTATTGAACAGTCTTTCTTCTCGTACAAGAGAAATGTATTGCCACAATTGCAATAACTGTTATTATGAAAAGTACGTACAGTAAGATAAGAATAGCGAAATAGAACTGTAAAAGCATTGATATGGTTTCTTAGCCATACAATGGTTTAAAAGTAATAAAACATATATACAGTCATATATACATTAGGCTAACATACTCAACTGGTGCTTCTAACTAAGCCTACCCCAGTGTGCCTGACCTAGGCCTAACACGTGAGAAGGGGAGTAAGTAAGTAGCTTAAGTTAAGTTGGTTTTGCCAAGGTTTGTTTCAAGAATTCTCTTCTAAGGGTTTAGTCAACACCATACCTCTGAATAGAATGATGGAGGATTGGTATCTCCTTCAGGGGTCTCTCTCGATATCCCAGTCACCCGCGAGGGTAAACCGGAAGCGCCGGGACTGGATTTCTCTGCACGAGAAAGGCAGCGGCTTCTCTCAGCGCGTCTGGAGGAAGGAGGGGTGACAGCGTCCGCGGGCAGCTGGGCTGGATGTCTTCGCAGAGGACGGCTGCACGGCTCCTCAAGCGTACTGCACCATAGGTCGCGCTGTAGCGGCGATAATGGTAATCAGTAGCTTCACCACCACAGGATAGCAGGCTGCAGCGACAGAGTGCTAGTTTTTACCAACACGGGGTCATGCAGGCAGCTGGCATCAGCAACATGTTCGCTCGCTCAACAGCAGCTAGCTTCGCATTGCTTAAGGCAACGTTGGTAATATTTATACCTGACAGGTGCCGGGTTTGACGCAAGTTTGCTGGACATAAGACGTCAATTAAAGATGTCACTAGGAAGTGGCAGCTATCAGTTGCTCATTAGAGTTCTATTACTAATCAAAACATAGCAAGCGGGGATTTCCAGGTTTGCTAAGTTTTTATCTTGTTGAAGAACTCGGAGTGTTATCTAGGAATATCAGATAGTGACTGCTGCTCTGTCATTGCACTAATTGGTCGCAAAGGAAGTAGCAGAGAGTCATGCTGGAATGTGGCTCTGTGGCTCTGCTCGTGTGAGGCCAGAGATGACTTTACAGAAAATCGTACTTGAACGGTTATGCCAATATAGGGAACAAAGGGCTTTATAGCCGAATAGGGGCATAAGGTCACAGTATCGATCAGGAACCTAGATAAGCACATGACACCCACTCCACGAATTCATGTCCATCAAAATTACTAAAACTAAGCAATTAGATGTATGTGTAACATTGTGTAACATAGCCCACCCCAAAATACATAAATGCATTCGAAATAGGCGTACTTGTAATACATGGAATTTAGGTACTGTACGTTTTTTTAAAAGCATAGTAATCATTCAAAAATTATTGCATATGAAATCAATGAACGATTATGCATAAAGAATTACACATGAAGTATCTCTGACAGAAGAAATGCGAGATAAATCATCACATAAAAATGCATTGTAATAATATGTGTGCTAGAGGCTGGTGTTATGTTGTTATGTCTCTAGATGTGTTTTAGAAATAGAAGTGTGAAGCTTCTGTTCTCTAAGAATAGTTTTTACGCTAAGCAAAGAATTGTTCGTGCCAAAAGGAAAAAGGTTCAATATTTGAAAAATTGTCCAATTCAAAGAAAAATCAGTTTACCAAAGCTCCTGGCAGTTTTTTTGTTGATCAAAACTGAAGGCCGAATTCAGAGTTCATGGGAACGCCGTGTGTCGGAAAGCTTCTCAAAAGTTATTGTTTCTCTATGGGTGAGAACATCGTATCAGACAGGCTCGCAAAGAATTGGTCTACAAAATCAGGTGATAGTTCAACCAAATTAGATAGCGCTGTAACTTGGCAGGTGTGAGAATGATTGCTGTCATCGAAGGCAGGATCAGCAATGCTCACAGAACGTTGTACCTGGATGATGTTGCTTTTGTCACTCGCTCCACTGTTACCACTTGGCTGTAGTACAGGAGTCTCCACGAATGCCGTCATCAGGATTGGTAGCCGCTGGGGACAACACAATGCGTGAGCCGTTATTGGACTTAGCAAAGTATCGACGTCCATTGGTACTGCTGATGGAAGTGAAAGACAGATGTCCAACACGCATTCATCGCCGCAAAGCATACACCGTAGCACAGGTAAAATGCAATTTTGCCATATTGGTCTGAATGAAAGGAACCAGGTCATGTTTAGATCTCTCAGCCTGGCCAATCCGAGGACGTTAGTTATCCTGTCCCTGTAGCGCATTGCTAGGATTGTCTCTTCCATTCCCATGGGAGCTATGTCTGAGCCGAGGTTTGCCATAACGTAGCAGGAGGGTCAAAAATAGAATCCCTGCAATGAGTCCAAAAAATAGTGGAATACCACCAAAGATGGAGTGCACAAAATTAGGAAAGATTCCCAAAATCGCCTGGAAGGGTGTTAGCAGTCCCGTAAAGACTGTCTTAAATATGCCTGGGATGCTCGTGGCACTAGACATGTTAAGGAGTTGGTCGAGCATTTGTACGAAATGCACGGGGCAATTTGTTGATAAAAGGTCATGGACTTCTGTAGCCGTCCTTGCGACTAGAAGATCATACGTCTCTTTAGATGACGTTATAGGCACTGTTGTCTGTAAAAGCACAGATTTCATTTTGCTTAATGTATCAATTCGTATAGAATAGAGATTCAGACGAGGCCAGAGGGGAGTCACTGTGTCTGGAGGCCCGCTCGGAAACAATGCTTGCATACAACATTTGACCATGGACGTTACTTCTACTAGATAACTTAGTCCGGGCGCGAGGCCACAGCACCTGTGATCCGTTCTTAGAATGTAACTCCCGTTTGCGAGTTGCATAAAGAAGGGCTCTATCTGAGTTGCAGGTGTGACTAGCTGGTGGCATGAAAGGTTGTTTGAATTGCCATCACATGCTCCGTGTAAATTAATACCCTGACACAAAAGTATACCGCTTAGTGAGTGTTTACAGTTGTCACCACTGAGAAATACATTTTTGTCGCTGTCACTATAGCAAGAATGAGTGTATGGTAATTTCCATTCGGATTTAACATATCCCTTACCCAATTGTTCATATTGGCCAGCAGGTATGTATTCAAGGCACTTTTTAAAGCGGAAAGTTGTTATCGGAATTGTGATAATTCCGTGTATTATCCATTCAATGACAGGGCTCTCTGACATTGTCAATGATAATCTCTCGAGTTTTTCGATGCTCAAGATTGTATAGTCTGCTCCTTTCTGTGCCAAACTGATCTGTTTATCAGTAAGGTTAAAAATGGAAAATAATGACGTTGTGTTTATCAGACGCCAAGGCACATAGCCTGAACGAAGATTTTGCAGCGTCCAGCCTAATTCTATAATAGAGCGTAATTGAGACTGGCCATGTTGTAACATTAGCAAATCTCTGTCTATCACATCAAAGGCAGATGATACAATATTGTCCAAAGAATATATTCTGGAAGACAGAGTCATTAACCCATTGTCTACCACAGAAAGTGATTTTTCCAAATTAATACGATCAATTTCTCGTATCTTTTCAGCAGTTTCAATTTGCTTTACTTTCCAAGCCTCGTTGTAAGCTGCATAGATGCTGGTCGCTATGAAACGCTTTTGACGCTGTTTGCGTGGTCCAAGAATGAAATCGCGCAAATCAGCACCATCTTTTAATAAAGACAAGTGTTGCTTAATTTCAGCCAGTGTGGATGTAGTTAGCCATTCAAGGCAGAGTTTGCCTACACTGTATGTAGTTATAATTCCTGGATGTTGTCTCTGGGAATATCTTGAGTCTAATCTGGTCATTTTTAAACCCTGTGTTTTGTTCAGGAATCTATCTTGACAGTTATTTGTGTCTGTAGGCCAGATTAACCACTTTTTCCAATCAGGATGTGTTCTGTTGAAATGTAAAATGTGTGACACGTCTAACTCATTATCTGCAGTTGCATTCTCAGCTATTGGCTTTGGTATAGACGGTGTTTTCATTTCTTTGTTTTTGGCTAGGCCAAGACAAGATGTTTGGTGTACAGTGTCATTTAAAAATAACATTTGTTCTGGTATCATGCAGGTTCTAAATAGTGCTTCTATGCCTTGCACCTGCCAATCTTTTGTACCCCAAATTGTTTTCGTTTCAATATTATTTTTCCAATAATCAAAACCAAATGTCATCATTTTGTCATAAAATGCTTCTGAATATATCAATTTTGAATTTGTCAGCATTGTTTTCATTCCTGTTTTATCTAACAGTTTATAATAAAACGTTTCTGCATCACTGGTGTTAAACCCTGAAAAATATTTGAATTTCTCAAAAAATGCTTTAGAACTGCTTTTAGGTGGTGTAGAACAATGTTCCCATTGGTTATACATAAAAACATTTCTAGGCTGTGCAGATTTATGCAAGTAATGATCCCCATAGTGGGTGTAACAGAATAACTGCTCATAACTAGATGAACCTTGTAAATAATCATGATCTGTGAATCTAGCTGACATTACTAAATCAGACATCATGTCATTAATACTGTTAAAGTCCCAATCATCAGAGAAGGTACTTGGTGTCAAAAAGTCACTTAAGGAAACCTTTAGTTGATGAGGATACTTCAGGATTTCGACCGGACCATAGATCTCATAGTCTGTTTTCTCCCATACTACCCCACCAGGTATTGGAATTGCTGTGACATTTACTGTTGACAGTTCTCTTTTCTTCACGTGGGATGATCTGTGTGGTTTCAGGACTAGGTTGATGTTCTGACTTGCTGTGTCCATTCAATTGTAATGAACTTCCCTAAAATTAAAACTAAAATTAGGCAGAGTAGGAGTATGAATACCCCTGTGATAATCCAATGCTCAATCAACGGCGAATCCAGATAAAGTTCTTTGATTTGTTGAAGGAGTCCTGCTGTATTTTCTTTAGAATACTTTTTTGTTTCTGGCATCACTTCCGGGTCATTTAAATCTTCAGAGAAGTTGTCGAAGTTGATGAAATAACCAGAGGCAGTTCTGTCAATTGATGGGATTGTTCTTTCAATCTGTCTCTCGGTAGCACTTTCTGATGCCACATTATTGTAGACTGGTGTTGTTTCTTGACGAACTGTTTCAATCTGTGTTTCAAGAGGCACGAGTTCCATGGCATTATTGCATAGTCCTTCATTGTGCACTGCAGGCTGATCGAATGTGATTAGTCTTTCAGTTTGAACCTCTTGGATTGTTGCAAGTTTGGGTATTCTGTTGTTTCTTGGGAGTCCACTGGGCCTACTGTTGATTATAGGCCACATGCTTGTGGTTTTACCAGGTCGATGGACACGACTCTGTTCTCCTTTTTACCAGCAAGGGGCGGTAGCACAACTGATCTTGTTCCGGTGACTGCTAAGACAGGTACTGCTTTTCTGTAAGAAGGCCCAAATTCCTTCTTAACCGCGATCTTTTCTCTGACTAGATCCCCAATCTTTGGAATCCAGACAGGCCTTGCTGGGGCTGTTGCGGGTGGTGCCTCGTCAGTGGTACTTGGCTGTTGCTTTAACTTTATGTTGCTTAATGATTTTCTTGTTTCATTCAGTTCCTGTAAAACAGCCAAACGGTCTTTTACTTCAAACTGCTTTGTTTCTTTTTGTACCACTGACATCTGACTATCGAGGTCCTGAACGCGCATTCTTATTCCGAACAATAGTTCGTATGGGCTGAAACCTTTTAGAGAATTTCTTGGCATGTTGTTAAGACTAGTCTGGACACTTATTAAATGTTTGACCCACCCAGCGCCTGAACCTAATACCTTCGCTGTTATAGATTGCTTTATATCCCGGTTTTTTCTTTCTATCACACTTGTGCGACGGACAAGAATACCGCAACCCAATTCCCATGCTGGCCATGGCCTCCTTATAGGCTCGAGAGCTGAAAGCAGGACCCTGGTCAGAATGGAACGTGGTAATTGCGTATGTGCCGACATGGACTCGCTAATCTTTTATAACCGTTCTAGGCGTCAGCCGAGTGCTGGTGGCCTCATTTTTTTAAGTGCATTTCGTCTTAAACGTTGTACACTGGGACGCGCTTCTCTTCTTTGATTGCGCAGATAGACCGCCTTATGCTGTCTAGAAGGGATCCTGAAACTACACTGGCCTGTTCATTACTGCGATCTCTGTTGCAGTCTTCACAATTTTGAGCAAAACATTGAATATCTATACTCATTCCTGGCCACCAGTACTCTGATTGCAATTCTTCCAGAGAGGCTTTGATTGTTTGGTGTTTCAGACCCAACCCCATGTGTGCTTCCACTAATAGGAAGCCCCTCCTGCTCCTGTTTGGAATTACTCTATCCCCCACTCCAGGGATTCGAGCAAAAGGAACGGAGTTTGCATCGATTATGTATGCATAATTGAGTGGATAGTTAACGGGTAGTGCTGCACAGTCGCCTTTTACGGTCGTTTTTACTGCTAGCATGGTTTCCCCGTCTATATACTTATCTGTACGCTTTTTTGTGGCTACGGAAGCCGGTTTAGTTGCTTCCGTGGTGGCTGTATTAGCCAATGAATTCCCTGCAACGTGAACGCCATCACGCTGAAGACTCTGTGCGTGAATCACGTGAGTCTTTTGTAGTTCTTTGTGTAAAAGAGCTACTTGTTCCCAAAGCAATTTATGCTTTATTGTGGCACCTGTGTCATCTTTGTAGTCGTTTTCGATCCAACTCTGCAGTTTGTTGTTGTAAGAATTGACGCAAAAATGAGAATCGCACACGATAAGTGTGGGGAATTCGCGTTCTGCATTTTCGAGCGCCATCTTTAAAGATCTGATTTCAGTTCTCTGAACCGAACAGTTTCTTACAGATTCAGTTTTTGTTACTTTCGGTCTGAATTTACCGCACAGCCAACGACCTTTAATAATCGCACATGCTGCATCGTAGGATTTTCTCTCTACATTAAAATGCTGTACAAAGCTATCTGTATAGATTATACATGCGTATTGTGGGAGAGGCAGGATTTCGATTGGCAGAGGATATTCTTCTTCATATTCTAAATCATTCAGTTCTTCGTATTGCGGGGCGAAATAGTATTTCACATCTTCCGCTGCTAGAGAATCTATGCACTGTATCCATTTTGGATCCAGTGACACTGTAGGCAGGTTTACTGGGCTGAATAGCGCCTCGAAGGCGGATTCCGCTGTAAGGATATTAATCCGTTTGCCGTGTGCTAGTTCTCTTTCATTTGCTAATGCGATTTGCACTGCGTTCACAGTTCTTTCTGTGCGACTGAATGTTTTTTCTGCTTGTGTGTACAAGTGAGATTTAATTGAAATTGGTACCTTTTCTCCCTCATTAGAGGTTAGGTATGTGAATCCGCATCTTCCTGGGATGACTCGGATTACAAGATCGATCGTGTTGTCACGTGTATCTAATTTTGTTTTTGCTAACATGTCTGTTTGCAGTGATCTCAAAATTTCTGTGTGTTTTTGAGTCCAATTGATTTGTTTTAAATCAGGTTTTATTAGTTCGTAGAGAGGTTTAACCCTCTCTGCGTAATTTAGGATGTAAGTTCTTCCGAAATTCAGAAAACCTAGTATTGATTGTAAATTCTTCAGCGTTTTTGGAGCTTGGAGTACAGCGCACTTCTCTAAGAAGTTGTCCGCTAGGCTTTTCCCTTCACTTGATAATTCGTACCCTAAAAACAGTACTGTCAGATGGGCAATTCGGGACTTTTTAAAGTTGAATTTGTAACCCTCTGCTGCGAACCCAAGTATAATGGTGTTCACTCTTTTCAAGTGAGTATCCAAGTCGTCGTCTGTGAGATAAATATCATCTACGTAAGATAATGCTTCATCATCATAGATTTGTAGTAACTCTGTTACCCTAGCTGAGAATAGTCCTGGGCTGTTCTTGAACCCCTGTGGGAGTCGACAGAATTTTTTCTGTGACCCAAATGCGGAGAAAGCGGTCAAGTATCTGCTTTCTGGTGCAATGTTTTGACAAAAGAAACCATTAGAAATGTCTAATGTCGTTTTATATTTTTTCCTAACTATATTATTCATTAGGGCTGCACTATGCGAGTTTTGTACTGCAAAAGTTTTGCAACATGTATTAAGATGTCTGTAGTCCAAAACTAGACGATATGAATTGTCTGGCTTGGAGACAGGAAACAAAGGATTGTTCATTTGAGAGGTGCATGTTTCAATCACCCCCTGGTACTCAAGTTGATCTAAGATCTCCCTGACCTGTTTTTTAGCTTCTTGCTTTATGGGATACTGCCGTTGGGCAGTTGGTTCACTTTTTAGTTGGATTTTGTGAGGCGGAGAATCCTCATCCCATCCTACATGATTTTTATACAATGCAGGTGCCTGGGCTACAGCCCATTTCCTTGCATATGTGTATTTTTTGTGAATCGGTATGTGATTCGAGAAGGCAGGCATAATTACCTCTTCGCCACGAGGGCACTCCCTGACAAACTCTGGGGGCCAATCTTTTTCAGCTAACAGAATATCATAGCCTTTCGAGAGCTTATCCCAAAACAGACCCTTAATTTTCCTAGTCTTATCACCCTCTATACGCAATGTTATTTCGTATATTTTATGGGGCTCGCTAAGCCTGGCGTCGGCAGTTTCAACCTGAATGTATTCATTCGTGTCCACTGTCTCCAGATGACTCATCAAGATCTTGCGCGCTATACTGATTTCTGCTGCACTGTCCAACATTGTCAATGCCCACTCCCCGTTTTTCAACTGTGTCCTCAGTATTCTCGGCATGGTTGATTACTCTAATACTGGCTACCTTCTTTTTCTGAAATTGAGATTTCTTAATTTGAGCAGGTTCCTTGTCTTTGGACTTGGTGTGCTCTCCTGGGTCTGACCGTCCTCTTCTTTCCGAATTCTGTGGAAAAGATCGAGAGGGACGTGTATCAATACTTTGATATCTATCAGGTTTTTTTATATTATCCCTATTTCTAAGGTTATATCTTTTCTCAGAGGGCTCCCGTTGGGGAGACTGGCGTTCTCGAGTCGGAGTTCTTTCCCTCCGTCGAGGAGACCTTCCTCTGGACTGGAAAACTTTTTCCTTGGGAGTGGATTGTTTATTTCCATCCCAGCTCTTTTTAGGAGTGTTTAAATTATTTTTAATGAATAATTTTTCTGGATTTTCGAGCAGTTGGGGCTTTACTGGTTTTCCACCCAAGCTGTCTCTACCTAATTCTTCATAGCATTTTTCTATGATTTTTGCAAGCTCAACAGGATCTTTTATATCTGTTTCCCTCAACTTCTGGCGAATCGCCACAGATGCTGCTTCTCCCTTTACATTGGCTAATAATATAGCCGTGACCTGCTTGAAGTCTTTCAGTAATTTCATACCTAGATTTAAAGCTGGTTCTGGACCGAATTCATTTTGAATCTGTTTTAGCACATCTGGTATTACCGCCATAGACGGAACACCGTGTGTTTTTGTGTAAATGGAAGCAAAGACTGTACCCCAAGTGTCACAGTCCTCCACGTGTGGTGCGATTCCCATAGGAAGGCAGATGGTCAAGATTCTGTGTTTCTCAATAGGGGAAGTATCAGGAAATACTGCCTCTATTTGAGTAATTTTCTGGGCTAACCAGAAAGGAATTTGTTCCCGTTTTACGGGTGTTTTACCAAGACATGACTGTATGTTCTGTGGTGTAATTTTATTTGTGTTCCCCTGATGAGGGGTCAGCTGGTGTGAATTAACAGCTGGCTGGACTGTTGCAGTCCGTATTACATATTGGACTAATTGCCTATGTATTTTTATTAATGTGTTTAGCTGTGCTAACAGCTCTTCTCTAGACATTTTTATAATGTCAGGATGTGGTGTGTAGCTGGCTAGAACCGGCCACGTGGCTCCTGGTCTACCTAGTGGACCGAGCCTGGTTATGTGATCATTGTGTTTTAGGGCGCCATTAAACCAGAGCAGGTGCTCTTGAAATTTAAGTGGAATTTCAACCTCCTCGAAAGGGGCGTACTCATCCGGAGGTTCCTCTATTTTGTAATAGTGAAACTCTTGTGTTATAGCGTTTACCGCTGGAAAGTTTATCCATGAATAGAATACCTCTGTCTGCCGATACTCGTGAGCCTCTATCACGAAAATTACTGTACCACCTTGAGGTGTCAGTCCGTTTTCTATAAGTTTTAAAGTTATAGATCTAGTTAACTGGACCGGGATGATAATTGCACCCGGGTCTGTGTATTCGGGACCTTGCTGAGTCGCATCTGCTGCGGCCCCAGTGGTGCCGTTGTTTTGTACTGACATTCTAAAAATGCAGTTTTTGCAGAGTAGGTCTCCAAGGAGACAAAGATTAGATGCACAATATTTTGGAACACTGTATCCTTCAACGTTGAATAAACCAGAGCTTTACATAGGAATCTCTTCCTACTAAGGTCGGGCGGATTTTAACCTTTCACCCACTCCAGACGTCTATTGGAGTATTTAAGGGAGAAAGGGGTGTGAAATATGCACGACTGAGTTACTCTACAAGTCTTGCGTTAGTTTATCGCCTTACCAAACGTTAGGGCGCCATGTAGTGTAGTTCCTAGTTTCCCACTAGGCCCTGCGCATTGGAATAACATAAACAGTAGTATCGACGTGGAACTGGCTATATTCCAGGCCTCCACTGACTATGCTAAACTTAATTGGGTTGTGTTACCAACTAGCTCAGAGGTCACTGGAAACTTTCTTCTCTGCATAGGAAGTGATCAGCTTCCTTGGCACAGACAAGAAGGGATTCAGCTTTCCAACAACCGTGCAACATGACAACTTTGCTCCTCAGATCAAGAGTCGATCTCTAGGGTCGTGTGAAACAATAGACATAGATTTCACTCAGTCAGTCTAGTGCAGTTTACTTTCACAGTATGTAGAGAATAGAGAGACGGGCGTGTATCAATAAAGGGTAACATTTATTGAACAGTCTTTCTTCTCGTACAAGAGAAATGTATTGCCACAATTGCAATAACTGTTATTATGAAAAGTACGTACAGTAAGATAAGAATAGCGAAATAGAACTGTAAAAGCATTGATATGGTTTCTTAGCCATACAATGGTTTAAAAGTAATAAAACATATATACAGTCATATATACATTAGGCTAACATACTCAACTGGTGCTTCTAACTAAGCCTACCCCAGTGTGCCTGACCTAGGCCTAACACGTGAGAAGGGGAGTAAGTAAGTAGCTTAAGTTAAGTTGGTTTTGCCAAGGTTTGTTTCAAGAATTCTCTTCTAAGGGTTTAGTCAACACCATACCTCTGAATAGAATGATGGAGGATTGGTATCTCCTTCAGGGGTCTCTCTCGATATCCCAGTCACCCGCGAGGGTAAACCGGAAGCGCCGGGACTGGATTTCTCTGCACGAGAAAGGCAGCGGCTTCTCTCAGCGCGTCTGGAGGAAGGAGGGGTGACAGCGTCCGCGGGCAGCTGGGCTGGATGTCTTCGCAGAGGACGGCTGCACGGCTCCTCAAGCGTACTGCACCATAGGTCGCGCTGTAGCGGCGATAATGGTAATCAGTAGCTTCACCACCACAGGATAGCAGGCTGCAGCGACAGAGTGCTAGTTTTTACCAACACGGGGTCATGCAGGCAGCTGGCATCAGCAACATGTTCGCTCGCTCAACAGCAGCTAGCTTCGCATTGCTTAAGGCAACGTTGGTAATATTTATACCTGACAGGTGCCGGGTTTGACGCAAGTTTGCTGGACATAAGACGTCAATTAAAGATGTCACTAGGAAGTGGCAGCTATCAGTTGCTCATTAGAGTTCTATTACTAATCAAAACATAGCAAGCGGGGATTTCCAGGTTTGCTAAGTTTTTATCTTGTTGAAGAACTCGGAGTGTTATCTAGGAATATCAGATAGTGACTGCTGCTCTGTCATTGCACTAATTGGTCGCAAAGGAAGTAGCAGAGAGTCATGCTGGAATGTGGCTCTGTGGCTCTGCTCGTGTGAGGCCAGAGATGACTTTACAGAAAATCGTACTTGAACGGTTATGCCAATATAGGGAACAAAGGGCTTTATAGCCGAATAGGGGCATAAGGTCACAGTATCGATCAGGAACCTAGATAAGCACATGACACCGACTCCTTCTGCCTTCCATCCCGACTCCTTCTGCCTTCCATCCCGACTCCTTCTGCCTTCCATCCCGACTCCTTCTGCCTTCCATCCCGACTCCTTCTGCCTTCCATCCCGACTCCTTCTGCCTTCCATCCCGACTCCTTCTGCCTTCCATCCCGACTCCTTCTGCCTACCATCCTGACTCCTTCTGCCTACCAGCCTGACTCCTTCTGCCTCCCATCCCGACTCCTTCTGCCTTCCATCCCGACTCCTTCTGCCTCCCATCCCGACTCCTTCTGCCTACCATCCTGACTCCTTCTGCCTTCCATCCTGACTCCTTCTGCCTTCCATCCTGACTCCTTCTGCCTTCCATCCTGACTCCTTCTGCCTTCTATCCTGACTCCTTCCTGACTCCTTCTGCCTTCCATCCTGACTCCTTCTGCCTTCCATCCTGACTCCTTCTGCCTACCATCCTGACTCCTTCTGCCTTCCATCCTGACTCTTTCTGCCTTCCATCCTGACTCCTTCTGCCTTCCATCCCGACTCCTTCTGCCTACCATCCCGATTCCTTCTGCCTTCCATCCTGACTCCTTCTGCCTTCCATCCTGACTCCTTCTGCCTACCATCCTGACTCCTTCTGCCTTCCATCCCGACTCCTTCTGCCTTCCATCCTGACTCCTTCTGCCATCCTGACTCCTTCTGCCTTCCATCCTGACTCCTTCTGCCTACCATCCTGACTCCTTCTGCCTACCATCCTGACTCCTTCTGCCTTCCATCCCGACTCCTTCTGCCTTCCATCCCGACTCCTTCTGCCTTCCATCCCGACTCCTTCTGCCTACCATCCTGACTCCTTCTGCCTTCCATCCTGACTCCTTCTGCCTACCATCCTGACTCCTTCTGCCTTCCATCCCGACTCCTTCTGCCTTCCATCCTGACTCCTTCTGCCATCCTGACTCCTTCTGCCTTCCATCCTGACTCCTTCTGCCTACCATCCTGACTCCTTCTGCCTTCCATCCCGACTCCTTCTGCCTTCCATCCCGACTCCTTCTGCCTTCCATCCCGACTCCTTCTGCCTTCCATCCCGACTCCTTCTGCCTTCCATCCCGACTCCTTCTGCCTTCCATCCCGACTCCTTCTGCCTTCCATCCCGACTCCTTCTGCCTTCCATCCCGACTCCTTCTGCCTTCCATCCCGACTCCTTCTGCCTTCCATCCCGACTCCTTCTGCCTTCCATCCCGACTCCTTCTGCCTACCATCCTGACTCCTTCTGCCTTCCATCCCGACTCCTTCTGCCTACCATCCTGACTCCTTCTGCCTATCATAACTTGACGCCTGAGGCTACTGACAACGTCTCTCATAACTGCATCAAATAAAGGTCCATCCCTAAGATTGACAGGTGTCCTCCATCGCGCTGAAAAAACGTCAACGCCTCAAACGTTAACTCTGAGTGAGCAATGCCAGCCTCTCCATCCCCCCTACAAACTTTACGCAGCTCTCTACTCAATTTCTTTCTACCCTTGACTATGTCAGCAGACCTCTCCACCCCTCTCTACTCTCTCCTGGGAATCAACTCGGTCCACAGCGCATGCGTCCAGGCCCAGAATCACTGTACCTGTCTCAAGTCTTCCTTCCTGGCTCCCATCAATGCCAACCCTTTGTCTTGCACAAGGTGATTCTCCCCTAAGTGAACAGCTAAAATATTAGGACAACAATCACCCTCAGCATCGTGGCGACCTGAGGCAACAAGGCCAGCCATGACATACACTCTTTTCCCTGGGAACGCACCTACAGCACCTACTCCCCCAGACCCAAACCCATCCCACGTCTTCTCACTCTCACTTGTCTCGGCGGCCATTTCACAAACGAGTGTCCCACAATCCAGATGGTCATCTCGTCGGACCCCGAACAGACCTAAGATAAAACAACATAACAATCAGACGATACACACTTTGCATTTCCACCTACTGCATATATCGCCTATAGACGTCCAATGACCACCTCCCCAATTGCATTATTTTGTCTTTGCCCAAACCCAACCTATTCCTCTCTGTTGCCCCCAGCACTGTCTGGTTGGCTGAAGGGATGCCCTCAGCCAGGCAGAACCTACCACTCCCGTCAAGGGTGGGTGATTACACGCGCTGTACAACCTGTGCTCACTCTTGGGTAGCTTGGCACTGAGCAGCCAGGCTTAATTCAGAGGCAATGGCACAGCAGTCTGTCACGATAATTACACTGAGTGTCACAAAGGAGACTTCACACAGGATGAATGTAAAAATGTTTGCATTCAACACACACATAGGCAATCCTTATAACATGAACATCAGGTACTTTTGGGCATAAAACTCATCTGGAAACATTACTAGCAGTACTAGGCCCACTCGTATTGTTATGAGATAAATAGTATGCACATTGTGGGCAATTCCTAATCTAACCCCTCCCCCCACAGAGAGAGCACTCTTTGCAGTGCGACACGCTGTCCACCTCAGGCCCACCCTGGCAATCCTGATAACACAGTCCAACATAGTTATATTGTACACCACCGGTCACAACAATATAAAAAAAATACATATACACAAAACAAGAAAAAGGTTTAGCACCACAGCGGGCCGGAGTCATGCGGGTAAACCCAACGTCAAATGTATTGCGCTTTTGGGAGGAAATCAACGTGTAAATCAGCATTGCTGACCAGTGTCATGAATCACAGTCGGTCCTCAAACTATCATTTTCACTCGCACACACTCCCTCCGCACTGCTACATGGTGCGACAGGTATTCGGCTCAGTCCGTATAGAAAGCTCTTGCACATGTGCACTCAGCACCGTAATGCGGCGCCACTGGTACCCAGCAGGTTAATGGATAACACTCTGCAGACTCCGTGGCCCCAGCCTCACTCCTCTCTCTAGTTCACCCTGATTGTCCTACACCCCGGGTGGAAGATAACCAGCTCCGCCTCCCTCACACTAGGCCGTGCGCAGCCAAAGTCACTAAGGGGGTGATTAGGATGGCAAGCAGATCGCTACCGCCGGCCCGGCAGTGGCGAACCGCTTGCCATCCCAATCCGATTTACTCCCTGCAATATTATAATAGCGGGGGCTATTGCTGCAAACGCAAAGTGCGTCCGCCGCTTTTCCGCCTGTCGGCAATCATTCCGATTGTCGGTCGACCGGACTTGGGCCTTAATATGGTGGTGGTGCCTAGCAGGCACTGCCATCCATATTAGTATGTGTGTTCTTAATGGCCTTAATGGCCTTTCCATGGCGGCGATGCTGCCATGGAAAGGCTGGCGGGGAATTGCTTTGGGAGCCTGTTGCGGACTCCCAGGGGGGTGGGGGCTGCATTTGGGGGTACCTATGGTACGCCCCTACATTGCCATGCACAAGGTGGCAGGCTCTACACGGGGCCTGCCATGTTGTGCATGGCAATGCACAACATGGCACTTTGGCATTGTGGCGGGTGCTGCTTACAGCACCGCCCGCTGCAATGTAAAAATTCCGGAATGCGACCGCCAGGGTAGCGTTTACATCCTAATTAGCGGTGAGGGACCGCTGCACGTCTGGCGGCCGGTCCCAGCACTGCTAGTTACCCCCTTAGTCTTGGTCCTCAGGAAGCAGGTGGGAATATGTAGTAAGTTTTAATTAGGGGGTAGATGTAAAAATGGGGAGTTCAGCAGCCACGCAGGAAGTTTACCCACAGGTCTCAAAACACAATGGAGTCACGCAGTCTCTTGGTCAACTGTCTCAGATGCGTTCCTTCACCCTAGTCAATCTCTCTTGCTGCTACCTGGCGCCAAGATGTCTTCAGGAGGGGCCAGGTGTGAAGAGGGCTGTTGGTTTGCAACGATGAGGATCACAAAGTGAACAACCAATGAATAGGGAGTAACACAGAGGCGCCTCTTGATTGGATGAATCACCCGAAAGGTACACAATGATCAGGGTTGTGCCCAAGCAATCCGAGTACAGTGTCTGGTGCTCATTGGTATGAGGCGCACCAGCCACTTTAGATCTCAAACACGATGAGTTGCAAATTCCTTACCTCCGTGGAAATGAGGCACTAAAACCTGTGCATATTGATATGGGTTGCACCAGGCAATTTCCGGTCACACACAACAAAGAGTTGCATAATCTGTACCTCCCTGGAAAGGAGGCACCACGTCTGGTGAATGATGACCAGGTTGCACCAGACCAATCCGGTCACTCACACAGGCACAAGTTCAGCAGAGCCACTTGAGATAGAATGAGGCACCACTATGGGTACACCCCACCTTCAAGGGTTGCACCCTGTGAATTGCACATTGCACGCAATGAGCATGCAATTAGCGTGTCCACAAGAGACCTGCGGCACAATCGAAGAATTGGGTCACCTTGGATCCGGCAACCAGTGAATCCGCCCACCACCAACTAGATGCTTATGAGTGTTAGGGTTCCTGCAATACAGGAACCACACACCTTTGATAGGTTGTTAGTTCCAGGCTCAGACCTCGCTACTCGTTGGGATTTAGTAGCCGATGTGGGTACTTGAGAGGGCCCCGCTCTCCAGATGGCAGGTACATGGTGTTGGTCCATCTTGGGAGATCTTTGCTGACCCTGAGAACCCCAAGAGAACAGGAGACCCACTGATGGGTCCTTGGAAAGCACACTTTGGTGTTGAGAGGGAATATTAAGTGAGAAATATTTACTGACATTAATATTGAGTGAAAAATATAATGGAATGGAAATATCAAGTGCAAGACTATCGTTGTCAAGAATATCGATTTTAAGTTAAGTAATATCAATTTAATTTTTTTGTTGTTTATTTTGTTATATATTTTATGTGTATATGATGTCGTTTTTTTGGTTTAAATATGGTTTATGTTTTTTAATATTTGTAAATTTTTTAGTAGTTATTAAATGTATATTGAAGTAATTTTTATTATTTTTGGCACCGTGTCAGGTTGTGGGTTTTATAGGGTACAGGTGGGAAATAATTTAATTAAAATAAATTAATGTTTATGTTTTTAATTCATTTTATTTGTTTAAAGAATAAATGACAATTAATGTTGGTAATTGTGTACTTCATTTTTCAAAATGGTTAATTAATATTTATTATTTAATTGGTAATCATGTTAATATTGTAAATGTTTTTTAATTTAATTTGTATATGTGGGTTGAGGAGTTATAGGGTTAGAGGTTGGAAAGTTATTTCATTTAATTTTAATAGTTAATTAGTTGTTAATTCATGTTCATTATTTAATTGATCATTAATCACGTTAGTGTAAGTTAAAAAAATTATGAGTGGGCTGTGGGATTTGTGGGTGTACAGGGTTGTAAGATATTTAATTGTAATTAATTGTTAATAATATGAATTATTTAATTGATAAATTAAGTTTAGTATTTTTTATTTTAGGTTTGTGTTGTGGGATTTATAGGGGTATATAGTGGGAGGAAAGTATAACTTAACTAATTTTATCAATTAAATGTATTAATAAATATTTTTAAGATACTTTTTTATATGTATTTTGTTATATTTAAAAATTACATGCTATATGTTTTTTGTATGTAAAATAATACAGGCTCCCATTGAAAAAAATGGGTGGGTGGGGAAAATCTTGCACCCTGTGGCGGGTACCCCATTTTGCCTGCCACACTGTGCATGGTTAGGAAGGAAGGTCCCTTTGGTACCCCCATAGACCCCATCCGGAGGCCCACGAGTAACGGGGGAACTGCTACAGGCCCCCAAAGTCCAATTTCCACAGCTGTGTCATCTTAGCCAAACGTATTCGAACGGCTGACCGAATCGGTCATCGTACTCTCTTGTTCGAAACCGTCCCTATTGGGCTGTACGATTCGGCTCTGAATGACGCAGGCTGCCTGAATCCTGTTTGGAACCGATTCGGACAGCCCGGACGGCTTCCTTACATCGTACTCGGACACCGGAAAGGGTGACCGATTAGGTCAGGAACATAGGTCCCGAATCGGATTAGCAGAATCCGAATGCCATTCAGAGCCTTTCCTGATGACATCCTAATCGGCCCCCATGTGTGACATCCTACTACTAGCCAGTGCCGTACCCGACCCGGGTATGTGGTGTACCTGTTTATGGGGTGCACTGAGGTACGACACCTAAACCCATCACGTACGCACTTCCTGCCCGGCGCGTGCACACCTTCCCTCTGCAGTAGAGGGGGAAGGTGCCCAGATTCCTAAGCTCGGCAAATACAAGGCAGAAAAAGCTAAAAGGTTGGGGTTAATTTCCCCTACGAAGTGCCATGTCCAACACTTCCTCTGTCTGAAATGAGTGTGTCTCATAATCCTTTGAAGGCAGGTTCAAACTGTTTAAAGGCTTGCACAACACAGACAACTCGAACGCAGTCGCCTTGTACCCCATCTGATGCCTGAAAACCTCTCCTTCTCTTTCCTAAACTTTCTCCAACAACCACTGGAACCAGGACACAGGACAGCATCTACTTTCTAAGCACACCAGAGCTGCACAATACTTCCTCCTCCTCTTGTATCTGTTATTGTCCTTCCCATGTGTAACTTCAAACCATCACTGGTCATCCACACCTCGGGCCCACACAAACCTCCTACCTGCCTCTTTCCCAGCAATTCTGACTCTCGAAAGCCCCAAAAAATGTACAACTCTATACACATGAAAAGAGCACATATTCTTCTTCGTTGCTGCCAACTCTGGTCAACATATTAACACCTGGCAAAAAGTTGGTCAACTTTCTCAATCGTACCCATGATGAAGGGTATCACGTTCTCCCTTCCCAACCACTGTTCCTCTTCTCAGTTTCTCTCCTCTGCTCCTGACTCGAAGTTCTCTTCCAGACTTGCCCATATGCACCCCTAGTAGACTTTGCCAGGACACAGCTACCAAGTGCAACACCCTTTATGCTGATCTACCACAGATCTTCCGGCATTTGTGTCTTGTCTCTGTTTGCCTCTATTTGCTCCCAAAGCAGGACCAGGGAACCTCGACCACTAAGAACGCGACGGTGTCTGCTATGATCCCGGGTATGTGGTGGGCTCTAAACACTTTGTTATATGTCCTATGTTCCCATAAATGCAAAACCCCTCAATAATGTCAGCAGCTAGGTATTTCTTGCTGATTGCTTGTTCACAATGTGTACCACAGCTATGTAATCTACACGAAACAGCACCTTCTTGTTGAAAATTGCTCGCCCCACATTAATACGTCCATTGCCAGTGGAATGAACTCCAAAAATGCAAAAATCCTACCCCATGCCGCCGCTCCTTGGACCACTGTTCTGCACACCAATGTCCTTGCCAATATAGTCCAAACCCCAACCCTCCTGCTGCACCTGAAAAATGTGGACCCTCCAGAACGTTTCTTCGTCAAAACTTGTCAGGAATATGCCATTGAAATGCTCCAAAAAGGAACACCCCATTCTTAAGTACTCTTTCACTTCCACCTCACTCTATGGTAAAGACAGGCCGACAATACCAAGCCCAACCGCCCACAAAACGTCCTCGCCACCCAAACTACTCTACAAGCGAACTTCAAATGTCGTAATAACACTGGAATTTCTCGCAACAACATTTTCTTCTTCACCAGCATCATATCAATTAAGTCCATCATGGATGTACGTTGTTACAACGCATGTTGTAACAACGCATGCCATTACCACGCAAGTCTTACAATGCAAGTCGTTACAACGACTTGCGTTGGAGGGCGTGGATTTAGGAATCTTATAATTTTATATTCCAACACCAGTCCCCGTAACAGTAGGGAAGGTGTTGGAATATAAAATTGCAAGATTCCTTATCCCACAGTGCCATCCAGCGCAAGTCGTAGTAACGACTTGCGTTGTAATAGCTGCAGGGTAAAGGCACTGCGGTGTAAAAACTGCATCGTAAACGATGATCCCCGTCCACCATAGCCCCTTTCTCATCAGCCGGCATCCTTCCCTCCATCTTTCCTGCAGCAATCTCATTGCCCAGAAATGTCAGTCCTGTGCTATTCCCCACAGTTTTTTTTCTGACAAGTAACCCACACACTACCCGTGAGCTACTTAAAACTGTCCACCATTTGCTGAAAGTCTGAGGAACTTGCAGATTGTCCTACAAAAAATAAATTGTCTAGGTAAAATGTTGAACTCCATCCCACCGCTGCTGACACTCTCAGTTACCTCGTATCCACTGAGGCAACCCCTGACCACCTGGGACCAGCTCACCACACAAGATACCACTGCCATCATGAAATGCATCAACTCCGGAGATCCCACAGACCCCTGTCCCTACCACTTATTCAACCCAGGGAGCAAGATAATCAGCGATGAGCTCACCACCATCTGCAACGCATCCATCACCTCGGCCACCTTCCCTGAAGACTGGTAACATCCCATCTCTCTGCTCCCCTCTCCCCACCAAAGCCATTGAAAAAGCCATCAGCCATCAACTCACGGAACACCGGCGGAATAACAGCAGGGCCGGACTGGGAGCCAAAACCGGCCCTGGCAAAGTGTTCAACCGCCCCCCCCCCCCCTCCCCACTCGGGGGGGGGGGGGGGGCGGGGGTTGGAGGTGCAGCCGAGCGCTTTACTAGGGCTGGTTTTCGGACGATTTTGTTGCAGGGCTGATTTTGCAGCCCTGTAACAAAATCGGCCCCCAGGGGCTCAAAACCGGCCCCCACCCTTGCGGCACACCGGCGATTACCCGATGCCCGCTATGGCCAGTCCGGGCCTGAATAACAACCTTCTGGACTGCTCCAAATCTGGATTCCGCTCCAGCCACAGCACTGAATCTGCCCTCCTTGGTGCCACCGACGACATCAGAACCCTCCTAGACCGGGGAGAAACAGCGGCTGTGATCCTACTTGACCTCTCAGCAGCGTTCAACACCGTACTCCACCCTACCCTTACCCAGAGACCTCACCACATTGGAATCCAAGGAGACGCCTGCCTTAAGATGGATCGCCTCCTTCCCCACAGGAAGAACCAAGAGAATCCGCCTGCCTCTGTTCACCTTTGAACCTTAAAACATCACCTGTGGCATTCCTAAACACCTCGTCCCTCAGCCCTACACTGTTCAACACCTACATGACTCCCCTGGCAAACATCGTCAGAGCCCATGGACTGAACATCATATCCAACTCGGACGACACCCAGCGCATCCTCTCGCGATCAGGAGACTGCCACCTCAAGGCCGTAGCACTGCCACCAAGAATCGCCAGACACGGACGTACAACACAACACACCAGCAGAGCATCTCCCACACGTCAACAACACATCTCAAAGCCCAGTTATAGGAGCACAGTATGGAAGACTGCTGACGTACCAATTCCTAATTTAGTGTTTTATATGAACTGAATGACTGCACTGGGATCCTCTGCAGGTATATTTGTAAATCTTCCAGTATTTCTTATTAATTCCCACAGGACCGCCAAACTCCCACAGAATAGCACAGACAGATCACATCATGTGCTTCCAACACAGATATGCCGTATAGTCGGCTACCAGACTCCTCCCAACAGCAGCCAAACCGAAGAAATACCGACAATCCCCAACAGTCCACCCTGGACCCAGCTAGTCACCTGCACCCAACACAGGCCAGGTAGGCCTTGCAGCTGTCCCCAAAATCCCAACATCACTTGGTACCCAAGAATGCATCTGTCAGTCCTGCCCAGAAATACTTACAGTCCACTCCAACTCAACACAACAGGTGAAACAGATCACCTGACACCATGTGTACACACCACAGCTCCAGGGCCACACATGTGACAAAGTGTTGCCACCTCGACAGCATCTCCCTGTGGTGAGACCAGCGCACACCTTGGAACCACTGGAAGAAATTAGCGCTAACATCCGTCTCCTCATTTGCAACCCTTGCACGAAGGCACAGATGACTGACTGTCCAGCAGTTCCTGATAACAGTTCACCTGGGACAAACAAGAGACAGCCAGTCACCTCAGTGGAAGACAAGCATTTGCAATGCAATTGGTCTCGCCTTTGGCACCTTATATGTATTGAGCTATGCCGCACATTAGCCTAGGTGCTGAAACATCTACTGTTCTTTAACATGGACGGAAAGTAAGCACCAAACTGCGTGAAATGCCTGGTATGGGAAAACATGGAGAGAAATATTGCCTTTCAGCGGAAAATGGTATAGTCCAAAGCTCTGTTTTTAGTATAAAATCAGGGCCTTCAGTGGTCATATCACTGAAAATTCAAGTTTTAAAAAAAATATGATTGTCTACAGGTGCTCGTGGCAGACGATTTCTATGGAGTGGAATCTAGAGAATGCTAAAGTGATTCTAATATTTTACTGACCTCTGCTGGTCGTTTTCTATCAAGAAAGTTAAATAGAGGCAGTTGCCAGAAAAAAATAAAATATATATATATATATATATATATTTTTTTTTTTTTTTTTAAAAAGAAAGTCCCTCCGTAGAAAGCAATTCTGGTATTTTACTGACCTCTGCTGGTCATTTTTCATCAAGACAGTGAAATAGAGGCACTTGAACAGAAAAAAAAGTCCCTAAGCGGAAGCAGACAAGTCCTAGGGCAGATCTCCAAAGCCCACAAAGTACATACACATATAAGTATATATTAAAGTATATACAAGAGGTCTCGAATGCTCGACCTAAAAAGGGATGTCCAAGCCCTTCAGCACACACTTCCACTCACACACACACACACACACACACACTCTCCACAGACCCCTCACGGGATCACACAGATTTTATTTTTGACATTTACCAATAGAACTACTATTAACTAATCCGATTTACAAACCAATATTCACTAACCAAGCACAAACAAGCACAACAGGTCGATGAGATTCCCAGAAGAAATGAAAGCTAAAAGCTTGAGTGCGGCAAGAAACAAAGCTGCCGCGATTACAGGGCTCATCAGCTCTGGCGCTGCTGCGCCGTTCTTGCCCAGATCCGTGCAATACGGAAGAAGCTTCGCGCTGTGAGCTTTAAAGTGCATTTCACCAGAAGGCAAAGCTCTGGAGATCATCTGTGCAATGCCCCAAGCTTTCAGGTCTTTACTTTTACAGGTTTTTGATGCTGTGCTGTCTGCACGTTGCCTCACATCAAGCCGCGCATCGCTGCGTCTTTTCTGAAACAGAACTGGGCATGTTTGGCCCTCAGAAGGGAGGCCGGGAGGTCTGTGCTGGCCTCTGTGTTCTGGGTGGTTTTTTTTTTTTGTGTGTATCTTATATAGCGCACAGCTACCCCAACGGGGTGTCCCGGCGCTTGCATTGGGAACCCGTCCTGGCTTTTCCCTGTGAGATAACCCGTACCGGGCATCCCCAAGGTGAAAGCCAGGCATCCCGCCGCGGGGGGCCGTAGTGGAGATTAAGCAAGCTATTGCCCAGAGTTGCAGAGTGTGAACCCGTGATTCGAGTAGGCACCGAAGTGAGAATTATCGAGTCCGTGGACACTTGGGCTCAGACCCTGCCGCGTCGGGAATTGAACCCTGGTCCCGGGTCTGACCTCAGCTTCCGGGTATGCCTCCTCTAACCATTGAGCCACACTTCTCCACTTCTCCAGTGTTGTTACACTGCGCCCTGGCAACCCTAAAGGCGGTCCCATAATGGAGGTCCGATAGTAACCTTTTATCCAGGGAAAACATTGGAATACAATAATTCGGCTATGCCCCCTTGTCCAGTGGTGCCTGCTAGTGTGTTGTGTTGTGTTATGTTGTATGTTGTGTTATGTGGATTTGCAACGTGTGGCTAGTCACCCGTGAGGCTATCCGCACCCAACATGGTGGCTCAGAGAGCAGGTAGTGTGTCTAGCTACAAGCTTTTCACTTTGTGGGGTGTTTTTCTCCTGATTTGGGATTCAAGACGACAAAAGGATCGCCACCCCTTCATTAGGCATCCCATATTAATATAATATGGTTCACAGAGTTGTAGGTGTCCTCTCCACTCCGCGCCCTCACGGACACATTTCCAGTCCTGGGCTTTTCTGTGTCCGCCAGGTGCATTCTGAGTGTTGTAGCCCTGATCTGCTCCAGTTGAACTAATTAGATTGGCGCAACTGACTGCAATGATGTGTAGGTTAAAACTCAGGTCTGACTGGAAGTAGTGTCCGTGATGACATGGAGTGAGGTGGTCGCCCTACTGCTGGGGCTTCACCCCTCTGACCTGGAGCCATTAGAACCATCATTCTGGGACTTAGAGACTAGAAACTACTACTACTCCTGCAGTTTCAAGGGCCAGTGTCGCTGTGGCCCTACCTAGGGTACTCCTGTTTTCGACGGGTGCCATCTTTAATGTGGTGCCACTACATTCACAATCATTCCCGCAGTCAGTCAGGCGAGAGAGGTCCCACGTGCTCTGGAACAGAGGGGTGCCATCCTGTTTCAAAATATCCCTTGCATCCCGTGGTTAGTTGTCCCCGTTTTGTTACCGGGCCCCTGTGTCACTGGGGCGGCAGTCCAGTTTCCCTCTTTCATCCAGTACCCCTTCTAGTGGTGTTTGTGTTCCCACTTCAGTTTAGGGTGGGAGGTATTTAGGTTTGGGCCAGGCACCGCAGTGTTAGCCCAGACCCACCGAGCTAACCTTCATAATCCCCAGACTAAGAGAGTGGGTCTTATGGGGTGCACTGCAGCCCCCCTCTGACACCTCCCCTCTGTAACTTCAGAACCGAACCCTATTGTAACCCTACAGGATCGACAGGTGCCCAGGGTGAACTGAAGACGTCACAGCCCCTCCCCACAGGATAGCCCTACACTACACCCTGCCTTCACTGGAGTAGGGTACACGACAGTGCCCAACATAGATACTTTTGACCTCTGACCTCACGCAGGACGCGCAGAGCGGACCTCACAGTGAGCAGTGCTGGGACCAGGGTGTGCGCTTACACTTTCATCTGCAGATCGTGAAAACCATCAAGGAAATGCCAATTGTGGGTGAAAATTGTGAAACTTCTGTGGAAGCAACAAGGGACCCTATGCCCCTCTAAGTTGGCACCTCCTGCCCCGACTTTTCTGAGCCCACCAGTGCACCTCATATCTGGGCCTGCCCATTACTCTGTTACCAAACCCATAGGGGTCCCCAACTGAGTGGACAGGACCACTACAGCCAGCCATGCCAGCTTATTCAGTCCTGATGAGACCCTAATATTGGATTCAGGGCCGAAACACGTTGGACAGACACCTCAAGACAGGCTGTATTTGTAAAGGTGCAAACAAAACAATTGATGGACCGAATGTGGATCAATGTCACACATTCACCCCAGTCCAAAGATCTGGGCCCAAATCCATCGTTTTTTTTGCACTCCACACCACCCTGGGTTAGACAATGGCGATATGCAAATCAGCTCTGACCCTGTGCCCCATGGGAACAGTCCAGTCCGAACTACAAAAGCCATGTCCTTCCCAGAACGGAATCAAGCATCCGAGGACCGGACCGGTTTCGAGGTAACACCTCTCATCAGCCCGGCTAGCTTGACTCCAGTGGTGTGTAGTGCCTGGGACCCACGTCTGAGCATCCCCAGCGCACTTAGGGCGGAATATGAGAGGTGTTACCTCAAAACCGGTCCGGCCCTCGGATGCTTGATTCCGGTCTGGGAAAGATATGGCTGTGTAGTTCGGACTGGACTGTTCCCATGGGGCACAGGGTCAGAGCTGATTTGCATAAAGCCATTATCTAACCCAGGGTGGTGTGGAGTGCAAAAAACGATGGATTTAGGCCCAGAGCCTTGTACTGGGGTGAATGTAAGACATTGATCTACATTCTGTCCATCAAATTGTTTTTTGTAATTTTCTCCCTGAGTGTACTGGGGTAGCTCAGACGTGGGTCCCAGAGCCTCCACACCACTGGAGTCAAGCTAGCTGGGCTGATGAGAGGTGTTACCTCGAAACCGGTCCGGTCCTCGGATGCTTGATTCCGGTCTGGGAAAGATATGGCTGTGTAGTTCGGACTGGACTGTTCCCATGGGGCACAGGGTCAGAGCTGATTTGCATAAAGCCATTATCTAACCCAGGGTGGTGTGGAGTGCAAAAAACGATGGATTTAGGCCCAGATCCTTGTACTGGGGTGAATGTAAGACATTGATCTACATTCTGTCCATCAAATTGTTTTTTGTAATTTTCTCCCTGAGTGTACTGGGGTAGCTCAGACGTGGGTCCCAGAGCCTCCACACCACTGGAGTCAAGCTAGCCGGGCTGATGAGAGGTGTTACCTCGAAACCGGTCCGGTCCTCGGATGCTTGACTCCGGTCTGGGAAAGATATGGCTGTGTAGTTCGGACTGGACTGTTCCCATGGGGCACAGGGTCAGAGCTGATTTGCATAAAGCCATTATCTAACCCAGGGTGGTGTGGAGTGCAAAAAACGATGGATTTAGGCCCAGATCCTTGTACTGGGGTGAATGTAAGACATTGATCTACATTCTGTCCATCAAATTGTTTTTTGTAATTTTCTCCCTGAGTGTACTGGGGTAGCTCAGACGTGGGTCCCAGAGCCTCCACACCACTGGAGTCAAGCTAGCCGGGCTGATGAGAGGTGTTACCTCGAAACCGGTCCGGTCCTCGGATGCTTGATTCCGGTCTGGGAAAGATATGGCTGTGTAGTTCGGACTGGACTGTTCCCATGGGGCACAGGGTCAGAGCTGATTTGCATAAAGCCATTATCTAACCCAGGGTGGTGTGGAGTGCAAAAAACGATGGATTTAGGCCCAGATCCTTGTACTGGGGTGAATGTAAGACATTGATCTACATTCTGTCCATCAAATTGTTTTTTGTAATTTTCTCCCTGAGTGTACTGGGGTAGCTCAGACGTGGGTCCCAGAGCCTCCACACCACTGGAGTCAAGCTAGCCGGGCTGATGAGAGGTGTTACCTCGAAACCGGTCCGGTCCTCGGATGCTTGACTCCGGTCTGGGAAAGATATGGCTGTGTAGTTCGGACTGGACTGTTCCCATGGGGCACAGGGTCAGAGCTGATTTGCATAAAGCCATTATCTAACCCAGGGTGGTGTGGAGTGCAAAAAACGATGGATTTAGGCCCAGATCCTTGTACTGGGGTGAATGTAAGACATTGATCTACATTCTGTCCATCAAATTGTTTTTTGTAATTTTCTCCCTGAGTGTACTGGGGTAGCTCAGACGTGGGTCCCAGAGCCTCCACACCACTGGAGTCAAGCTAGCCGGGCTGATGAGAGGTGTTACCTCGAAACCGGTCCGGTCCTCGGATGCTTGATTCCGGTCTGGGAAAGATATGGCTGTGTAGTTCGGACTGGACTGTTCCCATGGGGCACAGGGTCAGAGCTGATTTGCATAAAGCCATTATCTAACCCAGGGTGGTGTGGAGTGCAAAAAACGATGGATTTAGGCCCAGATCCTTGTACTGGGGTGAATGTAAGACATTGATCTACATTCTGTCCATCAAATTGTTTTTTGTAATTTTCTCCCTGAGTGTACTGGGGTAGCTCAGACGTGGGTCCCAGAGCCTCCACACCACTGGAGTCAAGCTAGCCGGGCTGATGAGAGGTGTTACCTCGAAACCGGTCCGGTCCTCGGATGCTTGACTCCGGTCTGGGAAAGATATGGCTGTGTAGTTCGGACTGGACTGTTCCCATGGGGCACAGGGTCAGAGCTGATTTGCATAAAGCCATTATCTAACCCAGGGTGGTGTGGAGTGCAAAAAACGATGGATTTAGGCCCAGATCCTTGTACTGGGGTGAATGTAAGACATTGATCTACATTCTGTCCATCAAATTGTTTTTTGTGTTTTTTGTATTTGTAAAGGTGGCACAGTGATAAAATGCTCTGTGTTCTGTCGTGTATTAACTCCAATTCGCTGTCTTGTAAGTGAATAACCGAAATACTGCATGTGTTCACATCATTCACAATTGTGTTTCCTCTTAGTTCTGTTTTCATTTTCATTCACTTGGGGGTTATTGTTTCTTATTTATTCATATTTTTTCTTTTCAAGCAACATCTTTTCTCACTCACATATTTCACAAATGTCTGAGATGGCACAGCTGTTTTTCTAAGACAAAAAAAGTTGATTCTGCTGAATTGAAATACAATACAGAACACTGGCTTCTCTCTTTTCGAAATAATGTCTACATTGATTTAATCAAAACAAGACCAATTCTGTCTTGAAAATATCTTGAATTGAAATGCTCACGCAGCCTCGACTCGACTCGACTCGATCTACATATTTGTTAACATAGCAAACCATTGCCGCTAATCCACCACTTCAATATGGCGGCCGTTATCATAAAATAGCCGACTTTTCATTACACATGCGTCCTCGTAATTCTAAAAATCTCTTAATGCATTTTCCTGAACGCCAATAGTTTTTATCTGCGAGAGTACTATCACAGTAACATCAAAAATCAGCGAGAGTCTACTGTGAATAACCACACAACTAGCGATCCCCATATCAAAAGTAGGACTACGCGTCCTTACACCGAAACTCGGAAGTCCGTCGTCGATAGCTACACAGCTAGTGTTTACTATATTAAAAGCAGGACTACTCGTCCTCACGCTGACTCTCGGAAACCGTTGTGACGGGTCTACAGAGCACCTCGCTCCGGTAAGGATTCTTCAACATTCGTTCATACGGCATTTAAACAGATCGGATATTAGCCAGCATTACAAGAAATACTATGTTTTATTTGGCAGATCCACCCTCACTTTTGAGCATCTGCTGAGCCCGACTTTCATCATGCAGGACTCACAGGTAAACTCCACTTCTAATGGAGTTAGAATTAATGACACATTTGCTGAGGGCATTAATGATGGAGATTTTTTACGTTCCCTCATAGGCTCCAGTTTTAAAGTCTACTTAAATAAGGTGAGGACTAATATATATCACGTAAGACAAAGTCAAATCAGTCCCATGTTTATTGAGTGAGAACAACATGCACTCCCTTCACCATTCTTACTCCTAACCCCCCCTATTCCTATTTTTCAGACCAGATATAGCAAAGCGCACAGGTAATGTGAAATTTCACTTAAAGGTTTTCAAATAAAATCAATTCAACTTATGATGCTTATACACAACTTCCCCTCTTTTTCTACGTTTAGGCCATTCCAATATCCATTTTGGTTACTGCAACCCATAATTGACTCTACCTCACCTGCGGTAAGAAACATGCATAGCGTAGAAGTCTATACTTATATATAGCAGTGCATCAATAGTAATGAGATTCCTTTTCTTTTTCTTTCTCTTCTCCACATACAGACCCCTGACGAAGGGGCTCGCGCCCCGAAATGCATTGGGTGTAGATAAAATGTATTGATATTGAAATGCATGGTATATGTACAAAGACAGCAATATACATGTAGATGATAAAAAATTTGCTTTGCAACAAATGAAACGTGTATGTTGATCTAAGTTGACTTTTCGTGAAAATTCAAAATAAATGTACTAGTGTTCAAATTCATATTGAGTAGTGCGTACTGGTGTCCTGGTTCTTAACCAGGCCAAATACACGCAGATTAAGGGCCAGATGTATCAAGCAAATTCGCATTTGCAAAGGCCGAAATTTGCGAATGCGAATTTGCTAAATGGAATGTATGGAGCAAAATCTGGTGCAAAATAAGGAATCGCTAAATTTGTGATTCCTTATTTTGCAATTGCATTTAAGGAATCGCAAATTTTGCGATTCCTTAAATGCAATGTATGTAGCAAAAAAAATTAGCAAAATGCCCTTAAGGAATCGCAAATTACCACCAACTTCTAGTTGGTGGTAAGTTGAAAATTCCTTGAAAAATGCACATTTTTGCATTTTTCAAAGTGCCATGTGACGCACATACATGCCCTTAGGGCATGTATATGCGCCACGTGCACCCATGCATATTTCAGGGGTGCAACAGGGTGTCCTTTGGACACCCCTGCACCCTTGAAATTATTCTCAATTTGCAATTAGCAAATTGCGAATCTCAAATTGAGAATAACTTCCCATTCATTCCTAAGGGCCTCCTGGCCCATAGAAATGATGGGAAATATTCCTTAATTGCGATTAGCAATTTGCTAATCGCAATTAAGGAATTTTAAGAAATCGCTAAAATATAGCGCCTTTCTACAGTCTGTGATGTTAGGAATCTTTTCTTCAAATGAGATCCAGTGAATACTTGTTCCAAGGTCTCTACTTGTGTGACACACAGCCTTGCACCACTGCTGCTCCCTGCGAGTGTGTGTGGCTGTGTGCTGCTGTCCAGGTGTGACCGAGAGCCTTGCACCACTGCTGCTCCCTGCAGAGTGTGTGTGGATGTGTGCTGCTCTCCAGGTGTGACAGAGAGCCTTGCACCACTTCTGCTCCCTGCGAGTGTGCGTGGCTGTGTGCTGCTCTCCAGGTGTGACAGAGAGCCTTGCACCACTGCTGCTCCCTGATGAGTGTGTGTGGCTGTGTGCTACTCTCCAGGTGTGACAGAGAGCCTTGCACCACTGCTGCTCCCTGCAGAGTGTGTGTGGCTGTGTGCTGCTCTCCAGGTGTGACAGAGAGCCTTGCACCACTGCTGCTCCCTGCAGAGTGTGTGTGGCTGTGTGCTGCTCTCCAGGTGTGATAGAGAGCCTTGCACCACTGCTGCTCCCTGCGAGTGTGTGTCGCTGTGTGCTGCTCTCCAGGTGTGACAGATAGCCTTGCGCCACTGCTGCTCCCTGTGAGTGTGTGTCGCTATGTGCTGCTCTCCAGGTGTGACAGAGAGCCTTGCACCACTGCTGCTCCCTGCGAGTGTGTGTGGATGTGTGCTGCCCTCCAGGTGTGACAGAGAGCCTTGCACCACTGCTGCTCCCTGCGAGTGTGTGTGGCTGTGTGCTGCTGTCCAGGTGTGACAGAGAGCCTTGCACCACTGCTGCTCCCTGCAGAGTGTGTGTGGCTGTGTGCTGCTCTCCAGGTGTGACAGAGAGCTTTGCACCACTGCTGCTCCCTGCGAGTGTGCGTGGCTGTGTGCTGCTCTCCAGGTGTGACAGAGAGCCTTGCACCACTGCTGCTCCCTGACGAGTGTGTGTGGCTGTGTGCTGCTCTCCAGGTGTGACAGAGAGCCTTGAGCCACTGCTGTTCCCTGTGAGTGTGTGTGGCTGTGTGCTGCTCTCCAGGTGTGACAGAGAGCCTTGCACCACTGCTGCTCCTTGCAGAGCGTGTGTGGTTGTGTGCTGCTCTCCAGGTGTGACAGAGAGCCTTGCACCACTGCTGCTCCCTGCGAGTGTGTGTGGCTGTGTGCTACTCTCCAGGTGTGACAGAGAGCCTTGCACCACTGCTGCTCCTTGCAGAGCGTGTGTGGCTACTCTCCAGGTGTGACAGAGAGCCTTGCACCACTGCTGCTCCCTGACGAGTGTGTGTGGCTGTGTGCTGCTCTCCAGGTGTGACAGAGAGCCTTGCACCACTGCTGCTCCCTGCGAGTGTGTGTGGCTGTGTGCTGCTCTCCAGGTGTGACAGAGAGCCTTGCACCACTGCTGCTCCCTGACGAGTGTGTGTGGCTGTGTGCTGCTCTCCAGGTGTGACAGAGAGCCTTGCACCACTGCTGCTCCCTGCGAGTGTGTGTGGCTGTGTGCTGCTCTCCAGGTGTGACAGAGAGCCTTGCACCACTGCTGCTCCCTGCGAGTGTATGTCGCTGTGTGCTGCTCTCCAGGTGTGACAGAGAGCCTTGCACCACTGCTGCTCCCTGATGAGTGTGTGTGGCTGTGTGCTGCTCTCCAGGTGTGACAGAGAGCCTTGCACCACTGCTGCTCCCTGATCAGTGTGTGTGGCTGTGTGCTGTTCTCCAGATTCTACTTGTGTGACAGACAGCCTTGCACCACTGCTGCTCCCTGCAGAGCAAGTGAGAGCAGCGCCCGTTGTCCGATCCATTCGGCAGTGTACCAAACCTCCGGATTCAGGAATTACAGCCGGTCCCTGACGCGTCTTCCCCATCTCGGGTATCACATCTTCCGCATTAACTTCACTTCACTGCATACCAGTTACAACTTTGATAATTACCGCATGACACTTCTTGCATGACGTGACATAACCGATTTGTGGCTTGAGACCTTGCTCTCGTACACCGCGTATAAAGGTTGCCTGCCCCTTTTCATGTCCTGATGAAGACCCCACAGCAAGGGCCCAACTAATCCCTGCATTACTCAGAGGGTCGAAACATCGACAACTGCCCATCTATGTATCAACTTCACGCCATCAATTGTATCATTCACTTTTCAATGTGAAGTATGATCCTTTAACTAAAGTGCCATGAACCATCAGTCAATCATACTGTATATGATTCATAAATACAGCGTCTCTGATTCATTGATTTTACTGTCACCTATTCCTATCCACTACCTCATCCTCACCTGATCACATGCCACTACACTTTCCCTATCCTTCCTGGGGCACTGTACAACCAATTGTACTCATTGATTTGTTCGTGTGTATATTAATTATACTCAAGTCCCATTGTGAATAAAACAATGTGGACTCATCTACTGTGTTGCTAATAATTTTTTTGCATTTGTTCCATTAATTTATACTCACACTGGGACCCTTCCTCTCAGTACCTATCGAACCCAGGTCCCAGTGACTATGTTTGGGTAAACCCCATTTCCATACCCCGCTCTCCAGGTGTGACAGAGAGCCTTGCACCACTGCTGCTCCCTGCGAGTGTGTGTGGCTGTGTGCTGCTCTCCAGGTGTGACAGAGAGCCTTGCACCACTGCTGCTCCCTGCAGCCTGTGTGTGGCTGTGTGCTGCTCTCCAGGTGTGACAGATAGCCTTGCACCACTGCTGCTCCCTGCAGAGTGTGTGTGGCTGTGTGCTGCCCTCCAGGTGTGACAGAGAGCCTTGCACCACTGCTGCTCCCTGCAGCCTGTGTGTGGCTGTGTGCTGCTCTCCAGGTGTGACACACAGCCTTGCACCACTGCTGCTCCCTGCGAGTGTGTGTGGCTGTGTGCTGCTCTCCAGGTGTGACAGAGAGCCTTGCACCACTGCTGCTCCCTGCGAGGGTGTGTGGCTGTGTGCTGCTCTCCAGGTGTGACAGAGAGCCTTGCACCACTGCTGCTCCCTGCAGAGTGTGTGTGGCTGTGTGCTGCCCTCCAGGTGTGACAGAGAGCCTTGCACCACTGCTGCTCCCTGCGAGTGTGTGTGGCTGTGTGCTGCTCTCCAGGTGTGACAGAGAGCCTTGCACCACTGCTGCTCCCTGCAGCCTGTGTGTGGCTGTGTGCTGCTCTCCAGGTGTGACAGAGAGCCTTGCACCACTGCTGCT
Organism: Lissotriton vulgaris; assembly: GCF_964263255.1. Taxonomy (NCBI): domain Eukaryota; kingdom Metazoa; phylum Chordata; class Amphibia; order Caudata; family Salamandridae; genus Lissotriton; species Lissotriton vulgaris. Next base: position 23,025,404 of record NC_141698.1, read on the forward strand.
CCCTGCAGAGTGTGTGTGGCTGTGTGCTGCCCTCCAGGTGTGACAGAGAGCCTTGCACCACTGCTGCTCCCTGCAGCCTGTGTGTGGCTGTGTGCTGCTCTCCAGGTGTGACACACAGCCTTGCACCACTGCTGCTCCCTGCGAGTGTGTGTGGCTGTGTGCTGCTCTCCAGGTGTGACAGAGAGCCTTGCACCACTGCTGCTCCCTGCGAGGGTGTGTGGCTGTGTGCTGCTCTCCAGGTGTGACAGAGAGCCTTGCACCACTGCTGCTCCCTGCAGAGTGTGTGTGGCTGTGTGCTGCCCTCCAGGTGTGACAGAGAGCCTTGCACCACTGCTGCTCCCTGCGAGTGTGTGTGGCTGTGTGCTGCTCTCCAGGTGTGACAGAGAGCCTTGCACCACTGCTGCTCCCTGCAGCCTGTGTGTGGCTGTGTGCTGCTCTCCAGGTGTGACAGAGAGCCTTGCACCACTGCTGCTCCCTGCAGAGTGTGTGTGGCTGTGCGCTGCCCTCCAGGTGTGACAGAGAGCCTTGCACCACTGCTGCTCCCTGCAGCCTGTGTGTGGCTGTGTGCTGCTCTCCAGGTGTGACACACAGCCTTGCACCACTGCTGCTCCCTGCGAGTGTGTGTGGCTGTGTGCTGCTCTCCAGGTGTGACAGAGAGCCTTGCACCACTGCTGCTCCCTGCGAGGGTGTGTGGCTGTGTGCTGCTCTCCAGGTGTGACAGAGAGCCTTGCACCACTGCTGCTCCCTGCAGAGTGTGTGTGGCTGTGTGCTGCCCTCCAGGTGTGACAGAGAGCCTTGCACCACTGCTGCTCCCTGCGAGTGTGTGTGGCTGTGTGCTGCTCTCCAGGTGTGACAGAGAGCCTTGTACCACTGCTGCTCCTTGCAGAGCGTGTGTGGCTGTGTGCTGCTCTCCAGGTGTGACAGACAGCCTTGCACCACTGCTGCTCCCTGCGAGTGTGTGTGGCAGTGTGCTGCTCTCCAGGTGTGACAGAGAGCCTTGCACCACTGCTGCTCCCTGCAGAGTGTGTGTGGCTGTGTGCTGCTCTCCAGGTGTGACAGACAGCCTTGCACCACTGCTGCTCCCTGCGAGTGTGTGTGGCTGTGTGCTGCTCTCCAGGTGTGACAGAGAGCCTTGCATCACTGCTGCTCCCTGCAGACTGTGTGTGGCTGTGTGCTGCTCTCCAGGTGTGACAGAGAGCCTTGCACCACTGCTGCTCCCTGCAGCCTGTATGTGGCTGTGTGCTGCTCTCCAGGTGTGACAGAGAGCCTTGCACCACTGCTGCTCCCAGATGAGTGTGTGTGGCTGTGTGCTGCTCTCCAGGTGTGACAGAGAGCCTTGGACCACTGCTGCTCCTTGCATAGCATGTGTGGCTGTGTGCTGCCCTCCAGGTGTGACAGAGAGCCTTGCACCACTGCTGCTCCCTGCGAGTGTGTGTGGCTGTGTGCTGCTCTCCAGGTGTGACAGAGAGCCTTGCACCACTGCTGCTCCCTGCAGAGTGTGTGTGGCTGTGTGCTGCCCTCCAGGTGTGACAGAGAGCCTTGCACCACTGCTGCTCCCTGCGAGTGTGTGTGGCTGTGTGCTGCTCTCCAGGTGTGACAGAAAGCCTTGCACCACTGCTGCTCCCTGCGAGTGTGTGTGGCCGTGTGCTGCTCTCCAGGTGTGACAGAGAGCCTTGCACCACTGCTGCTCCCTGCGAGTGTGTGTGGCTGTGTGCTGCTCTCCGGGTTCTACCTGTGTGACAGACAGCCTTGCACCACTGCTGCTCCCTACGAGTGTGTGTGGCTGTGTGCTGCTCTCCAGGTGTGACAGAGAGCCTTGCACCACTGCTGCTCCCTGCGAGTGTGTGTGGCTGTGTGCTGCTCTCCAGGTGTGACAGAGAGCCTTGCACCACTGCTGCTCCCTGCGAGTGTGTGTGGCTGTGTGCTGCTCTCCAGGTGTGACAGAGAGCCTTGTACCACTGCTGCTCCCTGCGAGTGTGTGTGGCTGTGTGCTGCTCTCCAGGTGTGACAGAGAGCCTTGCACCACTGCTGCTCCCTGCGAGTGTGTGTTACTGTGTGCTGCTCTCCAGGTGTGACAGAGAGCCTTGCACCACTGCTGCTCCCTGATGAGTGTGTGTGGCTCTATGCCGCTCTCCAGGTGTGACAGAGAGCCTTGCACCACTGCTGCTCCCTGCAGACTGTGTGTGGCTGTGTTGGACAGGCCACATGAAGGGCCCGCTCCCCCTCTGCCCGACCAGGACCGAGCCCGGTCCCCCGAGTGTTACACACCACCACTTCACGTTGTCCGTCCCCTCCGGGACCCCTGCCTCTGAACATCTCGACCTCTTGGGCCCGATCCACTACTGGCCCGCGCGCCCGACCTGGGCGCCATCTTGGACACTGCACCACGAGGCCGCGTGGCCTCCGATCGACCCTAACCCTGGGCCTGGCCAGGCCTCAGACATCCCGGCACCACCATCCACCCAGGAGGTGAGCGGACTACTTGGCAGGTCAATGGGAGAGAGAGGTGTCGATGGCTCTCCCCCGCCAGGTACCGCTCGCCCCCAGCCTCCCCGGGCGCTGGCTCCACTCCCCTGCTGGGTGTCTGGACTCCCTCATCCTGGACCCCCCGACCTCCAAGTGCGAGGGTCCGGACATCAAAGGGCAACAGCCCTATAACTGAGGCAGCCCCAGAGCAGGAAGGCAGTTGTATCCTGGAGTCGAGAGACGCAGAGAAGAACTCATCCTTGACGGACTACTGGCGCTGCCGTAGCCCAACCTTGTGAACTATCGTCGTCGGGACCTGCTGGCGTGGCCGCGGACCGTTTGTACCACCATCTTCATCGGGACCTGCTGGCTCCGCCGCGGACCGTCGCTACCTTCCACCATCTCGGGACCTGCTGGCTCCGCCGCGGCCCGATCATCTAGAACGCCGAGCTCGAGGATTGAGAGCTATCCATCCACCCAATTGGTAACAAGACTGTCCCGCTACCCCTTTTCCCCACCAGAGACCCGAACCGAGGGGACCCCTGAGTCCAGACCTCCTTGTATCATTTGACCGTACTCGAAGAATTGCTGATAAAATATCGTTTAACCTTATCCTTGTGTGGTGTCCGTCTGTGGGGGGGAAGTTACTTGTCTGTACGATCGCTGGAGACGGCTCTCCCTGGAGACCTCTCCCCTTCTACTCGGCCGACCCTCCCGGTCCGTCTAACATTGGTGGCCAGCGGCGCGATCCGAATCACCGCATAATCGTACAGAGAGTAGCTCATCCCACGACGAAATCACGATGACAACCAAAGAGAGCGGATCCACCGAGAAATTTCAGATGGAGAAATTGGAAGAATACAGCCATCGTGAATTAAAACAATTCTGCATCGAACTAGGTATCGCTACCACCGGTCTAAGTATCAAAGATGATTTCAAACAGGCTCTGGAGTCCTGGGCAGAAACCGGGGCCGCCAGACCCCCGGACCAAAATATCGCAGCAGTAGAAAAAGACACCGCGGCTCCCGAGGAGCGAAGAACGGGCCTCTCGCAAGACGAGATCCAGGAACGAGAAAGGACAAGACTACATGAACTAGAAATGGCCCGGCTCAAAATGGATGGTGAACTCAAGTTGGCCGAACAGAAACTGAACTTAGAACATCTGAGGCTCCGAGAGGAAAGAGAGGAAAAACAGAGACAAAGAGAGCTCGAGGAAAAAAGACTGGCATATGAACATGAGCGCAAATTAGCTGAGATAGACTTACGCAAGCAGAACAAGGAATCAGGGGCGACCGAGACACCCCGTACCCCGGGAGCAACAGATAAGAAGGTACACATCCCCAAGGATGTCGTTCGAGAATACTTCCGAGAGGACGACATCCAACAATGGTTCAAGGCCTACGAAATAGCTATGACCTCCCACCGGATCGATCGAAGCGACTGGGGAGCCGGTCTATGGGGGAGATTCCTCAATGAGGGCCGCGATGCCCTGCTACAGCTCCCGGACCATCTGATGACCTCCTATGACCACATGAAAGCGGCCCTCCTCACCCGATATGGGCTCACACCCGAGATGTACCGCCAGAGGTTCAGAGACTGCACCCGCCTCCCGGGTACAACTTGGGTGGAGTACGTTAACTATTTCAGCAGAGCCTTCGAGGGTTGGATCAAAGGAAGCAATGTCACAACTTACGAACAGCTCTTCAATCTCATGGTGTGGGAGCATCTGTCAAACAATTGCTTCATCGAGCTCCGGCAGCACCTCCTCGACAGCAAATTGTCTGATCCGCGGCAGCTCGCAGCCGAAGCTGACCGGTGGGAAATCACCAGAGTCGGCCGAAATGGGTCCTATGAACAGAACCGAAACCACCACGGTCAGCACCGTCCCCGAGGAGGAGGGGGCCAAGGAAGAGGAAGAGACAGCACTCCGGCCGCCCCCGCTGCCAGCACCACTACCCCGGCCAACCGGGGCAGCACCCCGGCACGACCGGGATATAGGGCCAATGTCACGTGTCACCGATGCCAGCGAGTCGGCCACTACGCAAACGACCCAAATTGCCCACAGAACCAGAGCCCGAGACCCCGCCAGGTGGCTGCCGCCGCCCTGGGGGAAGAACAGATCTCCGAGGAACAAGAAGAATATGAGCAAGAACATCAAGAATGGGAGCCAGCCGCCATGGCTCTAGCCTGCTTAGGGGGGAAAGACATGGTCCCGCGGGTCCCCCTACCCGCTAACACCCGGAAGTACAGCCAATGGGTGAGCATCAATGGACGCCGGGCCGAAGCCCTCCGTGACACCGGGGCCAGTGTAACAGCCGTCCGCTGTCACCTGGTGACTCCAGAACAGTTCCTACCAAATATTCTCTGCCCTGTCTGTTCAGCCGATAACTCGGAGACTCTGTGTCGGATGGCCTGCGTCCCTTTCGAATGGGGAGGAGTCTCCGGCATGTTGAAGGTGACGGTCCGAGACGATGCCCCCGTAGACTGCCTCCTGGGGAATGACCTTGAAAGCTCTCCGTGGGCAGCCGTAGAACGAAGAGAACACCTGGGGATGTTAGGCATCCCGGACTGGGCGTGCGTCACCACCCGGTCCATGGCCGCCCGTGCCAATCTCCGACCCGAGGAGCCTGAATGGCCGGCACCTCCTCCCCCGGTCGCGCCAGTCGAAGACGCCGACCGTGCCGTCCCCCCAGAACCAGCTCAACCTCCGGACCTCTCTGGCCTCGACCAGTGGCATCAAGAGGGGGGACCCACACAGGAGCAGTTTCGCCAAGAGCAGAAGACCTGTCCCTCCCTCGAGGGACTCCGCCAACAAGCCCTCGCCCAGAGCGCCGGGGATACCTCCGGAACACATTGGGTCTATTGGGACAATGATCTGCTATACAGTGAACAAAAGATCGCGGAGTTGGGGGCCAGTCGAGTGCTAGTGGTGCCCCTCCGTTTTAGAGACTTCTTGCTCAATCTGGCCCACGATGTCCCCCTGGCTGGACACCTGGGTCAGGATAAAACTTACAGCCGCCTAGTGACCCACTTCTTCTGGCCTAAAATGAGGAATGATATACTCCAGCATTGCCGATCTTGCCCCACGTGCCAAGCCAGTGGGAAGAGCGGCCGCAAACTAAAAGCCCCCCTGCAACCATTTCCAGTGGTCACCACCCCGTTCGAGAGGGTCGGGATAGACATTGTGGGGCCCCTGGACCCCCGTACAGCACAAGGGCATCGGTTCATCCTGGTACTGGTGGACCACGCCACCCGCTACCCCGAGGCTGTTCCCCTGCGAACTGTGACAGCCCCGGTAGTCGGCCGGGCCCTGATGGGCATCTTCTCCCGCGTCGGCTTCCCCCGAGAAGTCGTCAGCGACAGAGGCACGAACTTTATTTCAAAATATATGAAGTCCCTCTGGCAACAGTGTGGGGTCACCTACCGATTCACGACCCCCTATCACCCTCAAGGAAACGGACTCGTTGAGCGGTTCAACCGCACGCTCAAAGGGATGATTGGGGGGTTGGAAGAGCCCCTCCGTCGCCAGTGGGATGTGCTACTGCCGTGCCTCCTCTTCGCATATCGAGAAGTCCCCCAAAAGTCCCTCGGCTTCAGCCCGTTTGAACTGTTGTATGGACACCCCGTACGGGGGCCGCTCAGCCTAGTCAAGGAAGGCTGGGAAATGCCCCCTCTAAAGAACCCTCCAGATGTCTTCAAATACCTCCTAACCCTCCGCAACCAGACCCGACGGTTCAGAGAGCTGGCAAAAGCAAACTTGGAGGCCAGTCAAGAGGACATGAAAAAGTGGTATGACCAAAATGCCTCCTCCATCGAATTTGAACCCGGCCAACAAGTATGGGTGATGTCCCCCACCGAACCATGCGCCCTGCAAGACAAGTGGACAGGGCCCTTCAAAGTAGTCGAGCGCAAGGGCCCTGTCACCTATCTCATCGACATGGAATCCTCACGGAACCCCCTCCGGGTCCTCCACGCTAATAGACTGAAACCCCATTTCGTGCGTTCAGAACTCAGCTTCCTGATGGCCACAGACAATGGAGCCGAAGAAGACTCCGAACCCCTCCCTGACCTCCTACGGACTCGGGAGAAAGACGGCTCCGTGGACGGGGTCCGACTCTCGGAGGCCCTCACCCTGGAACAACGCCAAGAATGTCGAGACCTTCTGCTGCAGTTCGCCAGCCTGTTCTCCCTCACCCCAGGTGTCACCTCCTGGTGTGTGCACGACGTGGACACGGGGGACAGCCCCCCTATCCACCACCGGGCCTACCGCGTACCAGATCGGGTACGGGCCTGCATCCAAGAAGAAGTAACCAAGATGCTCACGCTCGGGGTCATTGAGCCCTCAGACAGCCCCTGGGCCAGCCCAGTAGTACTGGTCCCCAAAGCAGCCACCCCCGGCACCACACCGGAACTCCGGTTCTGCGTCGACTACCGGGGCTTGAATGCGGTCACCAGAACAGACGCACATCCCATCCCCCGGGCAGATGAACTAATCGACCGCATGGGAGCTGCCCGCTACCTCAGCATTTTCGACCTGACGGCGGGCTACTGGCAGATCGGCCTCACACCCCGGGCCCAAGAACGATCTGCGTTTTCTACTCCTGACGGCCATTATCATTTCAAGGTCATGCCCTTCGGCATGAAGAATGCCCCAGCAACGTTTCAGCGACTCGTTAATCAGGTCTTGACCGGACTCGAAGGATTCAGTGCCGCCTACCTTGACGACATCGCTGTATACAGCCACCACTGGTCCGACCACCTCCACCACCTCCGAGAGGTGCTACAGGCCCTTCAGCGGGCTGGCCTCACGATCAAGGCCAGCAAATGCCAGATTGGTCAGGGGTCCGTGACCTACCTCGGACACCAGGTGGGAAGCGGCCTGGTGGCCCCTCTGCAGCTCAAGATCGCTGCCATCCAGTCCTGGCAGCCCCCCATCACCCAGACCGAGGTACGCGCCTTTCTGGGACTCACGGGCTATTACCGACGGTTCGTGAAGGACTATGGTAGCATAGTGGGGCCCCTCACAGAACTCACGTCCAAAAATCAACCCAAGAAGGTCAACTGGACCCCAGATTGTCAAACCGCCTTCGAACAACTGAAGGCCGCCATGTGCTCCGCCCCTGTGCTCCAGGCCCCCGACTACAGCCGGGAATTCGTCGTCCAGACGGATGCCTCCGACCACGGCATCGGGGCGGTCCTGTCTCAATTGAACACCGAAGGCCTTGATCAGCCAGTGGCCTTCATCAGCAGGCGACTCCTGCCTCGAGAACAACGCTGGAGCACCATCGAGAGGGAGGCCTTCGCCGTGGTATGGGCCCTCAAAAAGCTCCGGCCCTATCTCTTTGGCACACACTTTCGGGTACAGACCGACCATCGACCCCTGCAATGGCTGATGCAGATGCGGGGGGAGAACCCAAAACTACTACGTTGGTCCATCTCCCTACAGGGGATGGACTTCACTGTGGAACATCGACCTGGACAAGACCACGCCAACGCGGATGGCCTGTCACGCTTTTTCCGCCTCGACGAGGAGAGTCCCCAAGAGGATGGGTGACTCTCCCCGCCTTCAGCTGGGGGGGACGCATGTTGGACAGACCACATGAAGGGCCCGCTCCCCCTCCGCCCGACCAGGCCCGAGCCCGGTCCCCCGAGTGTTACACACCACCACTTCACGTTGTCCGTTCCCTCCGGGACCCCTGCCTCTGAACATCTCGACCTCTTGGGCCCGATCCACTACTGGCCCGCGCGCTCGACCTGGGCGCCATCTTGGACACTGCACCACGAGGCCGCGTGGCCTCCGATCGACCCTAACCCTGGGCCTGGCCAGGCCTCAGACATCCCGGCACCACCATCCACCCAGGAGGTGAGCGGACTACTTGGCAGGTCAATGGGAGAGAGAGGTGTCGATGGCTCTCCCCCGCCAGGTACCGCTCGCCCCCAGCCTCCCCGGGCGCTGGCTCCACTCCCCTGCTGGGTGTCTGGACTCCCTCATCCTGGACCCCCCGACCTCCAAGTGCGAGGGTCCGGACATCAAAGGGCAACAGCCCTATAACTGAGGCAGCCCCAGAGCAGGAAGGCAGTTGTATCCTGGAGTCGAGAGACGCAGAGAAGAACTCATCCTTGACGGACTACTGGCGCTGCCGTAGCCCAACCTTGTGAACTATCGTCGTCGGGACCTGCTGGCGTGGCCGCGGACCGTTTGTACCACCATCTTCATCGGGACCTGCTGGCTCCGCCGCGGACCGTCGCTACCTTCCACCATCTCGGGACCTGCTGGCTCCGCCGCGGCCCGATCATCTAGAACGCCGAGCTCGAGGATTGAGAGCTATCCATCCACCCAATTGGTAACAAGACTGTCCCGCTACCCCTTTTCCCCACCAGAGACCCGAACCGAGGGGACCCCTGAGTCCAGACCTCCTTGTATCATTTGACCGTACTCGAAGAATTGCTGATAAAATATCGTTTAACCTTATCCTTGTGTGGTGTCCGTCTGTGGGGGGGAAGTTACTTGTCTGTACGATCGCTGGAGACGGCTCTCCCTGGAGACCTCTCCCCTTCTACTCGGCCGACCCTCCCGGTCCGTCTAACAGGCTGTATGCTGCTCTCCAGGTGTGACAGAGAGCCTTGCACCACTGCTGCTCCCTGCGAGTGTGTGTGGCTGTGTGCTGCTCTCCAGGTGTGACAGAGAGCCTTGCACCACTGCTGCTCCCTGCAGACTGTGTGTGGCTGTGTGCTGCTCTCCAGGTGTGACAGAGAGCCTTGTACCACTGCTGCTCCCTGCGAGTGTGTGTGGCTGTGTGCTGCTCTCCATGTGTGACAGAGAGCCTTGCACCACTGCTGCTCCCTTATGAGTGTGTGTGGCTGTGTGCTGCTCTCCAGGTGTGACAGAGAGCCTTGCATCACTGCTGCTCCCTGCAGCCTGTATGTGGCTGTGTGCTGCTCTCCAGGTGTGACAGAGAGCCTTGCACCACTGCTGCTCCCAGATGAGTGTGTGTGGCTGTGTGCTGCTCTCCAGGTGTGACAGAGAGCATTGCACCACTGCTGCTCCCTGACAAGTGTGTGTGGCTGTGTGCTGTTCTCCAGATTCTACTTGTGTGACAGACAGCCTTGCACCACTGCTGCTCCCTGCAGCCTGTATGTGGCTGTGTGCTGCTCTCCAGGTGTGACAGAGAGCCTTGCACCACTGCTGCTCCCAGATGAGTGTGTGTGGCTGTGTGCTGCTCTCCAGGTGTGACAGAGAGCCTTGCACCACTGCTGCTCCCTGACGAGTGTCTGTGGCTGTGTGCTGCTCTCCAGGTGTGACAGAGAGCCTTGCACCACTGTTGCTCCCAGATGAGTGTGTGCGGCTGTGTGCTGCTCTCCAGGTGTGACAGACAGCCTTGCACCACTGCTGCTCCCTGCGAGTGTGTGTGGCTGTGTGCTGCTCTCCAGGTGTGACAGAGAGCCTTGCACCACTGCTGCTCCCTGCGAGTGTGTGTGGCTGTGTGCTGCTCTCCAGGTGTGACAGACAGCCTTGCACCACTGCTGCTCCCTGCGAGTGTGTGTGGCTGTGTGCTGCTCTCCAGGTGTGACAGAGAGCCTTGCACCACTGCTGCTCCCTGCAGCCTGTATGTGGCTGTGTGCTGCTCTCCAGGTGTGACAGAGAGCCTTGCATAACTGCTGCTCCTTGCAGAGCGTGTGTGGCTGTGTGCTGCTCTCCAGGTGTGACAGAGAGCCTTGCACCACTGCTGCTCCCTGCAAGTGTGTGTGGCTGTGTGCTGCTCTCCAGGTGTGACAGAGAGCCTTGCACCGCTGCTGCTCCCAGACGAGTGTGTGTGGCTGTGTGCGGCTCTCCAGGTGTGACAGAGAGCCTTGCACCACTGCTGCTCCTTGCATAGCGTGTGTGGCTGTGTGCTGCCCTCCAGGTGTGACAGAGAGCCTTGCACCACTGCTGCTCCCTGCGAGTGTGTGTGGTTGAGTGCTGCTCTCCAGGTGTGACAGAGAGCCTTGCACCACTGCTGCTCCCTGCAGACTGTGTGTGGCTGTGTGCTGCTCTCCATGTGTGACAGAGAGCCTTCACCACTGCTGCTCCCTGCGAGTGTGTGTGGCTGTGTGCTGCTCTCCAGGTGTGACAGAGAGCCTTGCACCACTGCTGCTCCCTGCGAGTGTGTGTGGCTGTGTGCTGCTCTCCATGTGTGACAGAGAGCCTTGCACCACTGCTGCTCCCTGCAGACTGTGTGTGGCTGTGTGCTGCTCTCCAGGTGTGACAGAGAGCCTTGCACCACTGCTGCTCCCTGCAGCCTGTATGTGGCTGTGTGCTGCTCTCCAGGTGTGACAGAGAGCCTTGCACCACTGCTGCTCCCTGATGAGTGTGTGTGGCTGTGTGCTGCGCCCCAGGTGTGACAGAGAGCCTTGCACCACTGCTGCTCCCTGCAGACTGTGTGTGGCTGTGTGCTGCTCTCCAGGTGTGACAGAGAGCCTTGCACCACTGCTGCTCCCTGCAGACTGTGTGTGGCTGTGTGCTGCTCTCCATGTGTGACAGAGAGCCTTGCACCACTGCTGCTCCCTGCAGACTGTGTGTGGCTGTGTGCTGCTCTCCAGGTGTGACAGAGAGCCTTGCACCACTGCTGCTCCCTGCGAGTGTGTGTGGCTGTGTGCTGCTCTCCAGGTGTCACAGAGAGCCTTGCACCACTGCTGCTCCCTGCGAGTGTGTGTTACTGTGTGCTGCTCTCCAGGTGTGACAGAGAGCCTTGCACCACTGCTGCTACCTGAAGAGTGTGCGTGGCTGTGTGCTGCTCTCCAGGTGTGACAGAGAGCCTTGCACCACTGCTGCTCCCTGCGAGTGTGTGTGGCTGTGTGCTGCTCTCCAGGTGTGACAGAGAGCCTTGCACCACTGCTGCTCCCTGTGAGTGTGTGTGGCTGTGTGCTGCTCTCCGGGTTCTACCTGTGTGACAGACAGCCTTGCACCACTGCTGCTCCCTGCGAGTGTGTGTCACTGTGTGCTGCTCTCCAGTTGTGACAGAGAGCCTTGCACCACTGCTGCTCCCTGCGAGTGTATGTCGCTGTGTGCTGCTCTCCAGGTGTGACAGAGAGCCTTGCACCACTGCTGCTCCCTGCGAGTGTGTGTCGCTATGTGCTGCTCTCCAGGTGTGACAGAGAGCCTTGCACCACTGCTGCTCCCTGCGAGTGTGTGTCGCTGTGTGCTGCTCTCCAGGTGTGACAGAGAGCCTTACACCACTGCTGCTCCCTGCGAGTGTGTGTGGCTGTGTGCTGCTCTCCATGTGTGACAGAGAGCCTTGCACCACTGCTGCTCCCTGTGAGTGTGCTTGGCTGTGTGCTGCTGTCCAGGTGTGACAGAGAGCCTTGCACCACTGCTGCTCCCTGCGAGTGTGCGTGGCTGTGTGCTGCTCTCCAGGTGTGACAGAGAGCCTTTCACCACTGCTGCTCCCTGATGAGTGTGTGTGGCTGTGTGCTGCTCTCCAGATGTGACAGAGAGCCTTTCACCACTGCTGCTCCCTGATGAGTGTGTGTGGCTGTGTGCTGCTCTCCAGGTGTGACAGAGAGCCTTGCACCACTGCTGCTCCCTGCAGACTGTGTGTGGCTGTGTGCTGCTCTCCAGGTGTGACAGAGAGCCTTGCAGCTCCCTGATGAGTGTGTGTGGCTGTGTGCTGCTCTCCAGGTGTGACAGAGAGCCTTGCACCACTGCTGCTCCCTGCAGACTGTGTGTGGCTGTGTGCTGCTCTCCAGGTGTGACAGAGAGCCTTGCACCACTGCTGCTCCCTGCGAGTGTGCGTGGCTGTGTGCTGCTCTCCAGGTGTGACAGAGAGCCTTGCACCACTGCTGCTCCCTGCGAGGGTGTGTGGCTGTGTGCTGCTCTCCAGGTGTGACAGAGAGCCTTGCACCACTGCTGCTCCCTGATGAGTGTGTGTGGCTGTGTGCTGCTCTCCAGGTGTGACAGGGAGCCTTGCACCACTGCTGCTCCCTGCAGACTGTGTGTGGCTGTGTGCTGCTCTCCAGGTGTGACAGAGAGCCTTGCACCACTGCTGCTCCCTGCAGACTGTGTGTGGCTGTGTGCTGCTCTCCAGGTGTGACAGAGAGCCTTGCACCACTGCTGCTCCCTGTGAGTGTGTGTGGCTGTGTGCTGCTCTCCAGGTGTGACAGAGAGCCTTGCAGCTCCCTGATGAGTGTGTGTGGCTGTGTGCTGCCTCCAGGTGTGACAGAGAGCCTTGCACCACTGCTGCTCCCTGCAGACTGTGTGTGGCTGTGTGCTGCTCTCCAGGTGTGACAGAGAGCCTTGCACCACTGCTGCTCCCTGTGAGTGTGTGTGGCTGTGTGCTGCTCTCCAGGTGTGACAGAGAGCCTTTCACCACTGCTGCTCCCTGATGAGTGTGTGTGGCAGTGGGCTGCTCTCCAGGTGTGACAGAGAGCCTTGCAGCTCCCTGATGAGTGTGTGTGGCTGTGTGCTGCCTCCAGGTGTGACAGAGAGCCTTGCACCACTGCTGCTCCCTGCAGAGTGTGTGTGGCTGTGTGCTGCTCTCCAGGTGTGACAGAGAGCCTTGCACCACTGCTGCTCCCTGCAGAGTGTGTGTGGCTGTGTGCTGCCCTCCAGGTGTGACAGAGAGCCTTGCATCACTGCTGCTCCCTGCAGACTGTGTGTGGCTGTGTGCTGATCTCCAGGTGTGACAGAGAGCCTTGCACCACTGCTGCTCCCTGCGAGTGTGTGTGGCTGTGTGCTGCTCTCCAGGTGTGACAGAGAGCCTTGCACCACTGCTGCTCCCTGCGAGTGTGTGTGGCTGTGTGCTGCTCTCCAGGTGTGACAGACAGCCTTGCACCACTGCTGCTCCCTGTAGAGTGTGTGTGGTTGTGTGCTGCTCTCCAGGTGTGACAGAGAGCCTTGCACCACTGCTGCTCCCTGCGAGTGTGTGTGGCTGTGTGCTGCTCTCCAGGTGTGACAGACAGCCTTGCATCACTGCTGCTCCCTGCAGACTGTGTGTGGCTGTGTGCTGCTCTCCAGGTGTGACAGACAGCCTTGCATCACTGCTGCTCCCTGCAGACTGTGTGTGGCTGTGTGCTGCTCTCCAGGTGTGACAGAGAGCCTTGCACCACTGCTGCTCCCTGCGAGTGTGTGTGGCTGTGTGCTGCTCTCCAGGTGTGACAGAGAGCCTTGCACCACTGCTGCTCCCTGCGAGTGTGTGTGGCTGTGTGCTGCTCTCCAGGTGTGACACACAGCCTTGCACCACTGCTGCTCCCTGTAGAGTGTGTGTGGCTGTGTGCTGCTCTCCAGGTGTGACAGAGAGCCTTGCACCACTGCTGCTCCCTGCAGACTGTGTGTGGCTGTGTGCTGCTCTCCAGGTGTGACAGAGAGCCTTGCACCACTGCTGCTCCCTGCAGAGTGTGTGTGGCTGTGTGCTGCTCTCCAGGTGTGACAGAGAGCCTTGCACCACTGCTGCTCCCTGCGAGTGTGTGTCGCTGTGTGCTGCTCTCCAGGTGTGACAGATAGCCTTGCGCCACTGCTGCTCCCTGTGAGTGTGTGTCGCTATGTGCTGCTCTCCAGGTGTGGCAGAGAGCCTTGCACCACTGGTGCTCCCTTTTGAGTGGGTGTGGCTGTGTGCTGCTCTCCAGGTGTGACAGAGAGCCTTGCACCACTGCTGCTCCCTGCGAGTGTGTGTGTGGCTGTGCGCTGCTCTCCAGGTGTGACAGAGAGCCTTGCACCACTGCTGCTCCCTGAAGAGTGTGTGTGGCTGTGTGCTGCTCTCCAGGTGTGACAGAGAGCCTTTCACCACTGCTGCTCCCTGATGAGTGTGTGTGGCTGTGTGCTGCTCTCCAGGTGTGACAGAGAGCCTTGCACCACTGCTGCTCCCTGCAGAGTGTGTGTCGCTGTGTGCTGCTCTCCAGGTGTGATAGAGAGCCTTGCACCACTGCTGCTCCCTGCGAGTGTGTGTGGCTGTGTGCTGCTCTCCAGGTGTGACAGAGAGCCTTGCACCACTGCTGCTCCCTGCAGAGTGTGTGTGGCTGTGTGCTGCTCTCCAGGTGTGACAGAGAGCCTTGCACCACTGCTGCTCCCTGCAGAGTGTGTGTGGCTGTGTGCTGCTCTCCAGGTGTGACAGAGAGCCTTGCACCACTGCTGCTCCCTGCAGAGTGTGTGTGGCTGTCTGCTGCCCTCCAGGTGTGACAGAGAGCCTTGCACCACTGCTGCTCCCTGCAGAGTGTGTGTGGCTGTGTGCTGCTCTCCAGGTGTGACACACAGCCTTGCACCACTGCTGCTCCCTGTAGAGTGTGTGTGGCTGTGTGCTGCCCTCCAGGTGTGACAGAGAGCCTTGCACCACTGCTGCTCCCTGATGAGTGTGTGTGGCTGTGTGCTGCTCTCCAGGTGTGACAGAGAGCCTTGCACCACTGCTGCTCCCTGCGAGTGTGCGTGGCTGTGTGCTGCTCTCCAGGTGTGACAGAGAGCCTTGCACCACTGCTGCTCCCTGCAGAGTGTGTGTGGCTGTGTGCTGCTCTCCAGGTGTGACAGAGAGCCTTGCACCACTGCTGCTCCCTGCAGAGTGTGTGTGGCTGTGTGCTGCTCTCCAGGTGTGACAGAGAGCCTTGCACCACTGCTGCTCCCTGCAGAGTGTGTGTGGCTGTCTGCTGCCCTCCAGGTGTGACAGAGAGCCTTGCACCACTGCTGCTCCCTGCAGAGTGTGTGTGGCTGTGTGCTGCTCTCCAGGTGTGACACACAGCCTTGCACCACTGCTGCTCCCTGCAGAGTGTGTGTGGCTGTGTGCTGCTCTCCAGGTGTGACAGAGAGCCTTGCACCACTGCTGCTCCCTGCAGAGTGTGTGTGGCTGTGTGCTGCTCTCCAGGTGTGACAGACAGCCTTGCACCACTGCTGCTCCCTGCAGCCTGTGTGTGGCTGTGTGCTGCTCTCCAGGTGTGACAGAGAGCCTTGCACCACTGCTGCTCCCTGCAGAGTGTGTGTGGCTGTGTGCTGCTCTCCAGGTGTGACACACAGCCTTGCACCACTGCTGCTCCCTGCAGCCTGTGTGTGGCTGTGTGCTGCTCTCCAGGTATGACAGAGAGCCTTGCACCACTGCTGCTCCCTGCAGAGTGTGTGTGGCTGTGTGCTGCTCTCCAGGTGTGACAGAGAGCCTTGCACCACTGCTGCTCCCTGCAGAGTGTGTGTGGCTGTGTGCTGCTCTCCAGGTGTGACAGAGAGCCTTGCACCACTGCTGCTCCCTGCAGAGTGTGTGTGGCTGTGTGCTGCTCTCCAGGTGTGACAGAGAGCCTTGCACCACTGCTGCTCCCTGCAGAGTGTGTGTGGCTGTGTGCTGCTCCCCAGGTGTGACACACAGCCTTGCACCACTGCTGCTCCCTGCAGAGTGTGTGTGGCTGTGTGCTGCTCTCCAGGTGTGACAGAGAGCCTTGCACCACTGCTGCTCCCTGCAGAGTGTGTGTGGCTGTGTGCTGCTCTCCAGGTGTGACACACAGCCTTGCACCACTGCTGCTCCCTGCAGAGTGTGTGTGGCTGTGTGCTGCTCTCCAGGTGTGACACACAGCCTTACACCACTGCTGCTCCCTGCAGCCTGTGTGTGGCTGTGTGTTGCTCTCCAGGTGTGACAGAGAGCCTTGCACCACTGCTGCTCCCTGCAGAGTGTGTGTGGCTGTGTGCTGCTCTCCAGGTGTGACAGAGAGCCTTGCACCACTGCTGCTCCCTGCAGAGTGTGTGTGGCTGTGTGCTGCTCTCCAGGTGTGACAGACAGCCTTGCACCACTGCTGCTCCCTGCAGCCTGTGTGTGGCTGTGTGCTGCTCTCCAGGTGTGACAGAGAGCCTTGCACCACTGCTGCTCCCTGTAGAGTGTGTGTGGCTGTGTGCTGCTCTCCAGGTGTGACAGAGAGCCTTGCACCACTGCTGCTCCCTGCAGAGTGTGTGTGGCTGTGTGCTGCTCTCCAGGTGTGACAGAGAGCCTTGCACCACTGCTGCTCCCTGCAGAGTGTGTGTGGCTGTGTGCTGCTCTCCAGGTGTGACAGACAGCCTTGCACCACTGCTGCTCCCTGCAGCCTGTGTGTGGCTGTGTGCTGCTCTCCAGGTGTGACAGAGAGCCTTGCACCACTGCTGCTCCCTGCAGAGTGTGTGTGGCTGTGTGCTGCTCTCCAGGTGTGACACACAGCCTTGCACCACTGCTGCTCCCTGCAGAGTGTGTGTGGCTGTGTGCTGCTCTCCAGGTGTGACACACAGCCTTGCACCACTGCTGCTCCCTGCAGCCTGTGTGTGGCTGTGTGCTGCTCTCCAGGTGTGACAGAGAGCCTTGCACCACTGCTGCTCCCTGCAGAGTGTGTGTGGCTGTGTGCTGCTCTCCAGGTGTGACAGAGAGCCTTGCACCACTGCTGCTCCCTGCAGAGTGTGTGTGGCTGTGTGCTGCTCTCCAGGTGTGACAGACAGCCTTGCACCACTGCTGCTCCCTGCAGCCTGTGTGTGGCTGTGTGCTGCTCTCCAGGTGTGACAGAGAGCCTTGCACCACTGCTGCTCCCTGCAGAGTGTGTGTGGCTGTGTGCTGCTCTCCAGGTGTGACAGACAGCCTTGCACCACTGCTGCTCCCTGCAGCCTGTGTGTGGCTGTGTGCTGCTCTCCAGGTGTGACAGAGAGCCTTGCACCACTGCTGCTCCCTGCAGAGTGTGTGTGGCTGTGTGCTGCTCTCCAGGTGTGACACACAGCCTTGCACCACTGCTGCTCCCTGCAGAGTGTGTGTGGCTGTGTGCTGCTCTCCAGGTGTGACACACAGCCTTGCACCACTGCTGCTCCCTGTAGAGTGTGTGTGGCTGTGTGCTGCTCTCCAGGTGTGACAGAGAGCCTTGCACCACTGCTGCTCCCTGCAGCCTGTGTGTGGCTGTGTGCTGCTGTTGGACAGGCCACATGAAGGGCCGCTCTCCCCCGGCCCAACCCGGTCCGAGCCCGGTCACACAGGTACCACACACCACCATTGCACGTCCTCCGTCCCCGCAGGGACCCCTGCCTTCGAACATATCGACCTCGTGGACCCGATCCACTGTTGGCCCGCGCGCCCATCCTGGGCGCCATCTTGGACACTCCACCACGAGGCCGCCTGGCCCCCGATCGACCTCAACCCTGGGCCTGGCCAGGCCTCAGACATCCCGGCACCACCATCCACCCAGGAGGTGAGCAGGCTACTTGGCAAGTCAATGGGAGAAAGAGGTGTCGATGGCTCTCCCCGCCAAGTGCCGCTCGCCCATCGCCTCCCCGGGCGCTGGCCCCACCCCCCTGCTGGGTGTCTGGACTCCCCCATCCCGGACCTCCCGACCTCCAAGTGCGAGGGTCCGGACATCAAAGAACACCAGCCCTATAACTGGGGCAGCTCCAGAGCAGGAAGGCAGTTGTATCTTGGAGTCGAGAGACGTAAAGAAGAACTCATCCTTGACGGACTACTGGCGCTGCCGTAGCTCTGCCTTGTGCACCATCGCCCTGCCTGCTGGTGCTGCCGCAACCTTCGTAACCTTCGGAATCCTTCATCGTCGTCGGGACCTGCTGGCGTGGCCGCGGACCGTTTGCAACCATCATCTTCATCGGGACCTGCTGGCTCCGCCGCGGACCGTCGCTTCCTTCGTCCATCTCGGGACCTGCTGGCTCCGCCGCGGCCCGATCATCTAGAACGCCGAGCTCGAGGATTGAGAGCTATTTCCATCTTTTGGTAACCAAGACTGTCCCGCTACCCTTTCCCCAAACCAGAGACCAGAATCGAGGGGACCCCTGAGTCCAGACCTCCTTGTACCATTTGATCGTACTTTAAGAATCGCCTATAAAATCTCGTTGAACCTTACCCTTGTGTGGTGTCCGTCTGTGGGGGGAAGTTACTTGTCTGTACGGTCACTGGAGTCGGCTCTCCCTGGAGACCGCTCCCCTTATCCTCGGCCGACCCTCCCGGTCCGTCTAACATTGGTGGCCAGCGGCGCGATCCGAATCACCGCATAATCGTACAGACAGTAGCTCACCCCACGACGAAATCAAGATGTCAACTAAAGAAAGCGGATCCACCGAGAAATTCCAGATGGAGAAATTGGACGAGTACAACCATCGTGAACTAAAACAATTCTGCATCGAACTAGGTATCGCTACCACCGGACTAAGTACCAAAGACGATTTCAAGCATGCCCTAGAGTCTAGGGCAGAAACCGGGGTCGCCGGAACCCCCGATCGAAGCATCGCAGCAAAAACCACCATGGCTCCTGAAGAGCAAAGAACGGGTCTCTCGCAAGACGAGATCCAGGAACGAGAAAAAACCCGACTACACGAGCTAGAAATGGCTCGGCTCAAAATGGACGTTGAACTTAAGTTGGCCGAACAGAAAATAAACTTAGAGCACCTGCGTCTCCGAGAAGAAAGAGAGGAGAAACAGAGACAAAGGGAGCTCGAGGAAAAGAAACTGGCATATGAACACGAGCGACGACTAGCTGAGATTGATTTACGCAAGCAGAATAAAGAAATAGGGGTGTCCGAGCAACCCCACACCCCAGGGACAACGGAGAAAAAGGTACACATCCCCAAGGATGTCGTTCGAGAATACTTCCGAGAGGACGACATCCAGCAATGGTTTAAAGCCTATGAAATCGCTATGACGGCACACCGGATCGATAGAAACGACTGGGGAGCCGGCCTATGGGGGAGATTCCTCAATGAGGGCCGCGACACCCTGCTACAGCTCCCAGACCACCAGATGACCTCCTATGACCATATGAAAGCTGCCCTCCTCACCCGCTATGGCCTCACACCCGAAATGTACCGTCAGAGGTTCCGAGACTGCACCCGCATCCCGGGTACAACTTGGGTGGACTATGTAACTTACTTTAGCCGAGCCTTCGAGGGCTGGATCAAAGGAAGCAAGGTTACAACCTACGAACAACTATTCAATCTCATGGTATGGGAGCACCTATCGAACAATTGCTTTATTGAACTCCGCCAGCACCTCCTCGACAGCAAGTTAACCGATCCCCGGCAGCTCGCAGCCGAAGCTGACCGATGGGAAATCACCAGAGTGGGCCGGAATGGGTCCTACGAACAGAACCGGAACAACAATGGTCAGCACCGTCCCCGAGGAGGAGGAGGAGGCCAAGGACGCGGAAGAGACAACGCTCCGGTCGCCCCCGCGGTCAGCACCACCCCCCCGGCCAACCGGGGCAGCTCCCCGGCGCGACCGGGATACCGAGCCAATGTTACGTGCCATCGATGCCAACGAGTCGGCCACTATGCCAACGATCCAAATTGCCCACAGTACCAGAGCCCAAGACCCCGCCAGGTGGCTGCTGCTGCCCTGGGGGAAGAACAGATCTCCGAGGAGCAAGAAGAATATGAGCAAGAGCATCAGGAATGGGAGCCAGCCGCCATGGCTCTAGCCTGCTTAGGGGGGAAAGACATGGTCCCGCGGGTCCCCCTACCCGCTAACACCCAGAAGTACAGCCAATGGGTGAGCATCAATGGACGCCGGGCTGAAGCCCTTCGTGACACTGGGGCCAGTGTAACAGCCGTCCGCTGTCACCTGGTGACCCCAGAACAGTATCTACCGAACATTCTCTGCCCTGTACGTTCAGCCGATAACTCGGAAAGTCTGTGTCGGATGGCCTGCGTCCCTTTCGAATGGGGGGGGGTCTCCGGCATGTTGAAAGTCACGGTCCGAGACGATGCCCCCGTAGACTGCCTCCTGGGGAATGACCTTGAAAGCTCCCCGTGGGCCGCCGTGGAACGAAGAGAACACCTGGGGATGTTAGGCGTCCCGGACTGGGCGTGCGTCACCACCCGGTCCATGGCCGCCCGTGCCAGCCCCCGCCCAGAGGAACCCGAATGGCCGGCGCCACCGCCTCCGGTCGCCCCAGCCGAAACCACCGACCGTGACGTCCCCCCAGAACAAGCTCAACCTCCAGACCTCACTAACCTCGACCAGTGGCCTCAAGAGGGGGGGCCCACGCAAGAACAATTTCGCCAAGAACAGAAGACCTGTCCCTCCCTCGAGGGACTCCGCCAGCAAGCGCTTGCCCAAGGCGCAGGGGATACCTCCGGCACTCACTGGGTCTACTGGGACAATGACCTGCTGTACAGTGAGCAAAGAATCGCGGAGCTGGGGGCCAGCCGAGTACTGGTGGTGCCCCTCCGTTTTAGAGACTTTCTGCTAAACCTGGCCCACGATGTCCCCCTGGCGGGACACCTGGGTCAAGATAAAACCTACAGTCGTCTGGTGACCCACTTCTTCTGGCCCAAAATGAGGAACGATGTACACCAGCATTGCCGATCTTGCCCCACGTGCCAAGCCAGTGGAAGAGCGGCCGCAAACTAAAAGCCCCCCTGCAACCTTTTCCCGTGGTCACCACCCCGTTCGAGAGGGTCGGGATAGACATCGTGGGGCCCCTGGACCCGCGCACAAAACAAGGTCATCGGTTCATCCTGGTGCTAGTGGACCACGCCACCCGCTACCCCGAGGCTGTTCCCCTGCGAACTGTGACAGCCCCGGTAGTCGGCCGGGCTCTAATGGGGATCTTCTCCCGTGTGGGCTTCCCCCGAGAAGTCGTCAGCGACAGAGGCACGAACTTTATTTCCAAATATATGAAGTCCCTCTGGCAACAGTGCGGGGTTACCTACCGATTCACGACCCCCTATCACCCTCAAGGAAACGGACTCGTTGAGCGATTCAACCGCACGCTCAAAGGGATGATCGGGGGGTTGGAAGAACCCCTCCGTCGCCAGTGGGATGTACTGCTGCCGTGCCTCCTCTTCGCATATCGAGAGGTTCCCCAGAAGTCCCTGGGCTTCAGCCCGTTTGAACTGCTATATGGACATCCAGTGCGGGGGCCGCTCAGCCTAGTCAAAGAGGGCTGGGAGATGCCCCCTCTAAAGAACCCACCAGATGTCTTCCGGTACCTCCTAACACTCCGCAACCAGACCCGGCGGTTCAGAGAGCTGGCAAAAGCCAACCTAGAGGCCAGTCAAGAGGACATGAAAAAGTGGTATGACCGGAATGCCTCCTCCATCGAATTTGAACCTGGGCAACAGGTATGGGTGATGTCCCCCACCGAACCCTGCGCCCTGCAAGACAAGTGGACGGGGCCCTTCAAAGTAGTCGAGCGCAAGGGTCCTGCCACCTATCTCATCGACATGGAATCTTCCCGGAACCCCCTCCGGGTCCTCCACGCTAACATACTAAAACCCCACTTTGTGCGCTCCGAACTCGGCCTCCTGATGGCCACCGACAATGGGGTTGAAGAGGACTCCGAGCCCCTCCCTGACCTACGGACTCAGGAGAAAGACGGCTCCGTGGATGGGGTCCGACTCTCGGAGGCCCTCACCCGAGAGCAACACCAGGAGTGTCGTGTCCTCCTGTCACAGTTCGCCCACCTGTTCTCCCTCACCCCAGGGGTCACTTCCTGGTGTGTGCACGATGTGGACACGGGGGACAGCCCCCCTATCCGCCACCGGGCCTACCGCGTGCCAGATCGGGTACGGGCCTGCATCCAGGAAGAGGTAGCCAAAATGCTCACACTCGGGGTCATCGAGCCCTCAGACAGCCCCTGGGCCAGCCCTGTAGTACTGGTCCCCAAAGCGGCCGCCCCTGGCACCCCACCGGAACTCCGGTTCTGCGTCGACTACCGGGGCTTGAATGCGGTCACCAGAACAGACGCACATCCCATCCCCCGGGCGGATGAACTAATCGACCGCATGGGAGCTGCCCGCTACCTCAGCATTTTCGACCTGACGGCGGGCTACTGGCAAATCGGCCTCACACCCCGGGCCCAAGAACGTTCTGCCTTTTCCACCCCCGATGGGCATTACCATTTCAAGGTCATGCCCTTCGGCATGAAAAATGCCCCAGCAACATTTCAGCGGCTCGTCAATCAGGTCCTGGCGGGGCTCGAAGGGTTCAGTGCCGCCTACCTAGACGACATCGCTGTATACAGCCACCATTGGTCCGAGCACCTCCACCACCTCCAAGCAGTGCTACAAGCCCTTCAGCGAGCTGGCCTCACGATCAAGGCCAGCAAATGTCAAATTGGGCAAGGATCTGTGACCTACCTCGGGCACCAGGTGGGAAGCAGCCTGGTGGCCCCTCTGCAGCTCAAAATTGCCGCCATCCAGTCCTGGCAGCCACCCATCACCCAGACCGAGGTACGAGCCTTCCTGGGCCTCACGGGCTATTACCGAAGGTTCGTGAAAGACTATGGTACTATCGTGGGGCCCCTCACAGAACTCACGTCAAAAAATCAACCCCAGAAAGTCAACTGGACCCCAGAGTGTCAAACAGCATTCGAACAATTGAAAGCCGCCATGTGTTCCGCCCCTGTGCTCCAGGCCCCTGACTACAGCCGGGAGTTCGTCGTCCAGACGGATGCCTCCGACCACGGCATTGGGGCAGTCCTGTCTCAAGTGAACACCGAAGGCCTTGATCAGCCAGTGGCCTTCATCAGCAGGCGCCTCCTACCACGGGAACAACGCTGGAGCACCATAGAGAGGGAGGCCTTCGCTGTGGTATGGGCCCTCAAGAAGCTCCGGCCCTACCTTTTTGGCACACACTTTCGGGTGCAGACCGATCACCGACCCCTGCAGTGGCTGATGCAGATGCGGGGGGAAAACCCGAAGTTACTACGTTGGTCCATCTCCCTACAAGGGATGGACTTCACAGTTGAACACCGGCCTGGGCCGGATCACGCCAACGCAGATGGCCTGTCCCGGTTCTTCCGCCTCGACGAGGAGAGTCCCCAAGAGGATGGGTAACTCTCCCCGCCTTCAGCTGGGGGGGATGCATGTTGGACAGGCCACATGAAGGGCCGCTCTCCCCCGGCCCAACCCGGTCCGAGCCCGGTCACACAGGTACCACACACCACCATTGCACGTCCTCCGTCCCCGCAGGGACCCCTGCCTTCGAACATATCAACCTCGTGGACCCGATCCACTGCTGGCCCGCGCGCCCATCCTGGGCGCCATCTTGGACACTCCACCACGAGGCCGCCTGGCCCCCGATCGACCTCAACCCTGGGCCTGGCCAGGCCTCAGACATCCCGGCACCACCATCCACCCAGGAGGTGAGCAGGCTACTTGGCAAGTCAATGGGAGAAAGAGGTGTCGATGGCTCTCCCCGCCAAGTGCCGCTCGCCCATCGCCTCCCCGGGTGCTGGCCCCACCCCCCTGCTGGGTGTCTGGACTCCCCCATCCCGGACCTCCCGACCTCCAAGTGCGAGGGTCCGGACATCAAAGAACACCAGCCCTATAACTGGGGCAGCTCCAGAGCAGGAAGGCAGTTGTATCTTGGAGTCGAGAGACGTAAAGAAGAATTCATCCTTGACGGACTACTGGCGCTGCCGTAGCTCTGCCTTGTGCACCATCGCCCTGCCTGCTGGTGCTGCCGCAACCTTCGTAACCTTCGGAATCCTTCATCGTCGTCGGGACCTGCTGGCGTGGCCGCGGACCGTTTGCAACCATCATCTTCATTGGGACCTGCTGGCTCCGCCGCGGACCGTCGCTTCCTTCGTCCATCTCGGGACCTGCTGGCTCCGCCGCGGCCCGATCATCTAGAACGCCGAGCTCGAGGATTGAGAGCTATTTCCATCTTTTGGTAACCAAGACTGTCCCGCTACCCTTTCCCCAAACCAGAGACCAGAATCGAGGGGACCCCTGAGTCCAGACCTCCTTGTACCATTTGATCGTACTTTAAGAATCGCCTATAAAATCTCGTTGAACCTTACCCTTGTGTGGTGTCCGTCTGTGGGGGGGAAGTTACTTGTCTGTACGGTCACTGGAGTCGGCTCTCCCTGGAGACCGCTCCCCTTATCCTCGGCCGACCCTCCCGGTCCGTCTAACAGCTGCTCTCCAGGTGTGACAGAGAGCCTTGCACCACTGCTGCTCCCTGCAGAGTGTGTGTGGCTGTGTGCTGCTCTCCAGGTGTGACAGAGAGCCTTGCACCACTGCTGCTCCCTGCAGCCTGTGTGTGGCTGTGTGCTGCTCTCCAGGTGTGACACACAGCCTTGCACCACTGCTGCTCCCTGCAGAGTGTGTGTGGCTGTGTGCTGCTCTCCAGGTGTGACACACAGCCTTGCACCACTGCTGCTCCCTGCAGAGTGTGTGTGGCTGTGTGCTGCTCTCCAGGTGTGACAGAGAGCCTTGCACCACTGCTGCTCCCTGCAGAGTGTGTGTGGCTGTGTGCTGCTCTCCAGGTGTGACACACAGCCTTGCACCACTGCTGCTCCCTGTAGAGTGTGTGTGGCTGTGTGCTGCTCTCCAGGTGTGACAGCGAGCCTTGCACCACTGCTGCTCCCTGCAGAGTGTGTGTGGCTGTGTGCTGCTCTCCAGGTGTGACAGACAGCCTTGCACCACTGCTGCTCCCTGCAGCCTGTGTGTGGCTGTGTGCTTCTCTCCAGGTGTGACAGAGAGCCTTGCACCACTGCTGCTCCCTGCAGAGTGTGTGTGGCTGTGTGCTGCTCTCCAGGTGTGACACACAGCCTTGCACCACTGCTGCTCCCTGCAGCCTGTGTGTGGCTGTGTGCTGCTCTCCAGGTGTGACAGAGAGCCTTGCACCACTGCTGCTCCCTGCAGAGTGTGTGTGGCTGTGTGCTGCTCTCCAGGTGTGACAGAGAGCCTTGCACCACTGCTGCTCCCTGCAGAGTGTGTGTGGCTGTGTGCTGCTCTCCAGGTGTGACAGAGAGCCTTGCACCACTGCTGCTCTCTGCAGAGTGTGTGTGGCTGTGTGCTGCTCTCCAGGTGTGACAGAGAGCCTTGCACCACTGCTGCTCCCTGCAGAGTGTGTGTGGCTGTGTGCTGCTCTCCAGGTGTGACAGACAGCCTTGCACCACTGCTGCTCCCTGCAGCCTGTGTGTGGCTGTGTGCTGCTCTCCAGGTGTGACAGAGAGCCTTGCACCACTGCTGCTCCCTGCAGAGTGTGTGTGGCTGTGTGCTGTTCTCCAGGTGTGACACACAGCCTTGCACCACTGCTGCTCCCTGCAGAGTGTGTGTGGCTGTGTGCTGCTCTCCAGGTGTGACACACAGCCTTGCACCACTGCTGCTCCCTGCAGCCTGTGTGTGGCTGTGTGCTGCTCTCCAGGTGTGACAGAGAGCCTTGCACCACTGCTGCTCCCTGCAGAGTGTGTGTGGCTGTGTGCTGCTCTCCAGGTGTGACAGAGAGCCTTGCACCACTGCTGCTCCCTGCAGAGTGTGTGTGGCTGTGTGCTGCTCTCCAGGTGTGACAGACAGCCTTGCACCACTGCTGCTCCCTGCAGCCTGTGTGTGGCTGTGTGCTGCTCTCCAGGTGTGACAGAGAGCCTTGCACCACTGCTGCTCCCTGTAGAGTGTGTGTGGCTGTGTGCTGCTCTCCAGGTGTGACAGAGAGCCTTGCACCACTGCTGCTCCCTGCAGAGTGTGTGTGGCTGTGTGCTGCTCTCCAGGTGTGACAGAGAGCCTTGCACCACTGCTGCTCCCTGCAGAGTGTGTGTGGCTGTGTGCTGCTCTCCAGGTGTGACAGACAGCCTTGCACCACTGCTGCTCCCTGCAGCCTGTGTGTGGCTGTGTGCTGCTCTCCAGGTGTGACAGAGAGCCTTGCACCACTGCTGCTCCCTGCAGAGTGTGTGTGGCTGTGTGCTGCTCTCCAGGTGTGACACACAGCCTTGCACCACTGCTGCTCCCTGCAGAGTGTTTGTGGCTGTGTGCTGCTCTCCAGGTGTGACACACAGCCTTGCACCACTGCTGCTCCCTGCAGCCTGTGTGTGGCTGTGTGCTGCTCTCCAGGTGTGACAGAGAGCCTTGCACCACTGCTACTCCCTGCAGAGTGTGTGTGGCTGTGTGCTGCTCTCCAGGTGTGACACACAGCCTTGCACCACTGCTGCTCCCTGCAGCCTGTGTGTGGCTGTGTGCTGCTCTCCAGGTGTGACAGAGAGCCTTGCACCACTGCTGCTCCCTGCAGAGTGTGTGTGGCTGTGTGCTGCTCTCCAGGTGTGACACACAGCCTTGCACCACTGCTGCTCCCTGCAGCCTGTGTGTGGCTGTGTGCTGCTCTCCAGGTGTGACAGAGAGCCTTGCACCACTGCTGCTCCCTGCAGAGTGTGTGTGGCTGTGTGCTGCTCTCCAGGTGTGACAGAGAGCCTTGCACCATTGCTGCTCCCTGCAGAGTGTGTGTGGCTGTGTGCTGCTCTCCAGGTGTGACAGAGAGCCTTGCACCACTGCTGCTCCCTGCAGAGTGTGTGTGGCTGTGTGCTGCTCTCCAGGTGTGACAGAGAGCCTTGCACCACCGCTGCTCCCTGCAGAGTGTGTGTGGCTGTGTGCTGCTCTCCAGGTGTGACAGACAGCCTTGCACCACTGCTGCTCCCTGCAGCCTGTGTGTGGCTGTGTGCTGCTCTCCAGGTGTGACAGAGAGCCTTGCACCACTGCTGATCCCTGCAGAGTGTGTGTGGCTGTGTGCTGCTCTCCAGGTGTGACACACAGCCTTGCACCACTGCTGCTCCCTGCAGAGTGTGTGTGGGTGTGTGCTGCTCTCCAGGTGTGACACACAGCCTTGCACCACTGCTGCTCCCTGCAGCCTGTGTGTGGCTGTGTGCTGCTCTCCAGGTGTGACAGAGAGCCTTGCACCACTGCTGCTCCCTGCAGAGTGTGTGTGGCTGTGTGCTGCTCTCCAGGTGTGACAGAGAGCCTTGCACCACTGCTGCTCCCTGCAGAGTGTGTGTGGCTGTGTGCTGCTCTCCAGGTGTGACAGACAGCCTTGCACCACTGCTGCTCCCTGCAGCCTGTGTGTGGCTGTGTGCTGCTCTCCAGGTGTGACAGAGAGCCTTGCACCACTGCTGCTCCCTGTAGAGTGTGTGTGGCTGTGTGCTGCTCTCCAGGTGTGACAGAGAGCCTTGCACCACTGCTGCTCCCTGCAGCCTGTGTGTGGCTGTGTGCTGCTCTCCAGGTGTGACAGAGAGCCTTGCACCACTGCTGCTCCCTGCAGAGTGTGTGTGGCTGTGTGCTGCTCTCCAGGTGTGACACACAGCCTTGCACCACTGCTGCTCCCTGCAGAGTGTGTGTGGCTGTGTGCTGCTCTCCAGGTGTGACACACAGCCTTGCACCACTGCTGCTCCCTGCAGCCTGTGTGTGGCTGTGTGCTGCTCTCCAGGTGTGACAGAGAGCCTTGCACCACTGCTGCTCCCTGCAGAGTGTGTGTGGCTGTGTGCTGCTCTCCAGGTGTGACAGAGAGCCTTGCACCACTGCTGCTCCCTGCAGAGTGTGTGTGGCTGTGTGCTGCTCTCCAGGTGTGACAGACAGCCTTGCACCACTGCTGCTCCCTGCAGCCTGTGTGTGGCTGTGTGCTGCTCTCCAGGTGTGACAGAGAGCCTTGCACCACTGCTGCTCCCTGCAGAGTGTGTGTGGCTGTGTGCTGCTCTCCAGGTGTGACAGACAGCCTTGCACCACTGCTGCTCCCTGCAGCCTGTGTGTGGCTGTGTGCTGCTCTCCAGGTGTGACAGAGAGCCTTGCACCACTGCTGCTCCCTGCAGAGTGTGTGTGGCTGTGTGCTGCTCTCCAGGTGTGACACACAGCCTTGCACCACTGCTGCTCCCTGCAGAGTGTGTGTGGCTGTGTGCTGCTCTCCAGGTGTGACACACAGCCTTGCACCACTGCTGCTCCCTGTAGAGTGTGTGTGGCTGTGTGCTGCTCTCCAGGTGTGACAGAGAGCCTTGCACCACTGCTGCTCCCTGCAGCCTGTGTGTGGCTGTGTGCTGCTCTCCAGGTGTGTTGGACAGGCCACATGAAGGGCCGCTCTCCCCCGGCCCAACCAGGCCTGAGTCCAGTCACGCAAGTACCACACACCACCATTGCACGTCCTCCGTCCCCTCAGGGACCCCTGCCCTCGAGCATATTGACCTCGTGGGTCCGATCCACTGCCGGCCCACGCGCCCAGCCTGGGGCGCCATCTTGGACACTTCGCCACGAGGCCGCCTGGCCCCCGATCGACCTCAACCCTGGGCCTGGCCCGGCCTCAGACATTCCGGCACCACCCTCCACCCAGGAGGTGAGCAGGCTACTTGGCAAGTCAATGGGAGAAAGAGGTGCCGATGGCTCTCCCCCGCCAAGTGCCGCTCGCCCATCGCCTCCCCGGGCGCTGGCTCCACCCCCCTGCTGGGTGTCTGGACTCCCTCATCCCGGACCTCCCGACCTCCAAGTGCGAGGGTCCGGACATCAAAGCACGCCAGCCCTATAACTGGGGCCGCTCCAGAGCAGGAAGGCAGTTGTATCTTGGAGTCGAGAGACGTAAAGAGGAACTCATCCTGGACGGACTACTGGCGCTGCCGTAGCTCTGTCTTGTGCACCATCGTCCTGCCTGTTGGCGCTGCCACAGCCTTCGCAACCTTCAAATCCTTCATCGTCGTCGGGACCTGCTGGCGTGGCCGCGGACCGTTGTAACCGTCATCTTCACCGGGACCTGCAGGCTCCGCCGCGGACCGTCGTCTTTCATTCGTCCATCTCGGGACCTGCCTGGCTCCGCCGCGGCCCGATCATCTAGAACGCCGAGCTCGAGGATTGAGAGCTAATTTCCACTCATTGGTAACAAAGACTGTCCCGCTACCCCTTTTCCTAAGCCAGAGACTAGAACCGAGGGGACCCCTGAGTCCAGACCTCCTTGTATCATATCATCGTAACCTAAGAATTGCATATAAAGTCTCGTTAACCTTCAATCTTGTGTGGTGTCCGTCTGTGGGGGGGAAGTTACTTATCTGTACAGTCGTTGGAGACGGCTCTCCCCGGAGACCTCTCCCCGTAATCTCGGCCGACCCTCCCGGTCCGTCTAACATTGGTGGCCAGCGGCGCGATTCGAATCACCGCATAACGTACAGAGAGTAGCTCACCCCACGACGAAATCACAATGACAACTAAAGAAAGCGGATCAACCGAGAAATTCCAAATGGAGAAACTAGAGGAGTACAGCCATCGTGAACTAAAACAATTCTGCATCGAACTGGGTATCGCTACCACCGGACTAAGCACCAAAGACGATTTCAAGCATGCCCTAGAATCTTGGGCAGAGACCGGGGCTGCCGGAACCCCCGATCAAAGCACCGCAGAAAAAACCACCACGGCCCCTGAAGGGCAAAGAACGGGTCTCTCGCAAGACGAGATCCAGGAGAGAGAAAGAACCCGACTACACGAGCTAGAAATGGCCCGACTCAAGATGGACATTGAACTCAAGCTGGCCGAACAAAAAATCAACTTAGAGCACCTGCGTCTCCGAGAAGAAAGAGAGGAGAAACAGAGACAAAGGGAGCTCGAGGAAAAGAAACTGGCGTACGAACACGAACGAAACCTAGCCGAGATCAACCTGCGCAAGCAGAATAAAGAAGCAGGGGTGCCCGAGCGACCCCACACCTCAGGGGCCACAGAGAAAAAGGTACACATCCCCAAGGATGTTGTCCGAGAATATTTCCGAGAGGACGACATCCAGCAATGGTTTAAGGCCTATGAAATCGCTATGACTGCACACCGGATCGATAGAAGCGATTGGGGAGCCGGTCTATGGGGGAGATTCCTCAATGAGGGCCGCGATACCCTGCTACAACTCCCGGACCACCAGATGACCTCATATGACCATATGAAAGCGGCCCTCCTCACCCGCTATGGCCTCACACCCGAGATGTACCGTCAGGTTCCGAGACTGCACCCGCATCCCGGGTACAACTTGGGTGGACTACGTAACCTACTTTAGCCGAGCCTTCGAGGGCTGGATCAGAGGAAGCAACGTCACAACCTACGAACAACTATTCAATCTGATGGTATGGGAGCATCTGTCGAACAATTGCTTCATTGAACTCCGCCAGCACCTCCTCGACAGCAAGTTAACAGATCCCCGGCAGCTCGCAGCGGAAGCTGACCGGTGGGAGATCACCAGAGTCGGCCGGAATGGGTTCTACGAACAGAACCGGAACAACAATGGTCAGCACCGACCCAGAGGCGGAGGAGGGGGCCAAGGACGAGGAAGAGACAACGCTCCGGCCGCCCCCGCAACCAGCAACACCCCCGCTACCAGCACCACCCCCCCGGCCAACCGGGGCAGCACCCCGGCGCGACCGGGATACCGAGCCAACGTTACGTGCCATCGATGCCAACGAGTCGGCCATTATGCAAACGACCCAAACTGCCCCCAGTACCAGAGCCCAAGACCCCGCCAAGTAGCCGCTGCTGCTCTGGGGGAGGAACAGATCTCAGAGGAACAAGAGGAATATGAACAGGAGCATCAAGAATGGGAGCCAGCCGCCATGGCTCTAGCCTGCTTAGGGGGGAAAGACATGGTCCCGCGGGTCCCCCTACCCGCTAACACCCAGAAGTACAGCCAATGGGTGAGCATCAATGGACGCCGGGCCGAAGCCCTTCGTGACACCGGGGCCAGTGTAACAGCCGTCCGCTGTCACCTGGTGGCCCCAGAACAGTATCTACCGAACATTCTCTGCCCTGTACGATCAGCCGATAACTCGGAAAGTTTGTGTCGGATGGCCTGCGTCCCTTTCGAATGGGGAGGGGTCTCCGGCATGTTGAAAGTAACAGTCCGAGACGACGCCCCCGTAGACTGCCTCCTTGGAAATGACCTTGAAAGCTCTCCGTGGGCAGCCGTGGAGCGAAGGGAACACCTGGGGATGTTAGGCGTCCCAGACTGGGCGTGCGTCACCACCCGGTCCATGGCCGCCCGTGCCAACCACCGCCCAGAAGAACCCGAATGGCCGGCGCCACCGCCTCCGGTCGCCCCAGCCGAAACCACCGACCATGACATCCCCCCCGAACCAGCTCAACCCTCCGACCTCGCTAACCTCGACCAGTGGCCTTAAGAGGGAGGGCCCACGCAAGAACAATTTCGCCAAGAACAGAAGACCTGTCCCTCCCTCGAGGGACTCCGCCAGCAAGCGCTCGCCCAAAGCGCAGGGGATACCTCCGGAACTCATTGGGTCTACTGGGACAATGATCTGCTGTACAGCGAGCAAAGAATCGCCGAGCTGGGGGCCAACAGAGTATTAGTGGTGCCCCTCCGTTTTAGAGACTTTCTGCTAAACCTGGCCCACGATGTCCCCCTGGCAGGGCACCTGGGACAGGATAAAACCTACAGTCGCCTAGTGACCCACTTCTTCTGGCCCAAAATGAGGAACGATGTGCACCAGCATTGCCGATCTTGCCCCACGTGCCAAGCCAGTGGAAAGAGCGGCCGCAAACTAAAGGCCCCCCTGCAACCTTTCCCTGTGGTCACTACCCCATTTGAGAGGGTCGGAATAGACATTGTGGGGCCCCTGGACCCGCGCACAAAACAAGGCCATCGATTCATCTTGGTGCTAGTGGACCACGCCACCCGCTACCCTGAGGCTGTCCCGCTGCGGACTGTGACAGCCCCGGTAGTCGGCCGGGCTCTGATGGGGATCTTCTCCCGTGTGGGCTTCCCCCGAGAAGTCGTCAGCGACAGAGGCACGAACTTTATCTCTAAATACATGAAATCCCTCTGGCAACAGTGCGGGGTCACCTACCGATTCACGACCCCCTATCACCCCCAAGGGAACGGACTTGTTGAGCGGTTCAACCGCACGCTAAAGGGGATGATCGGGGGGTTGGAAGAGCCCCTCCGTCGCCAGTGGGATGTGCTGCTGCCGTGCCTCCTCTTCGCCTACCGAGAGGTCCCTCAGAAATCCCTAGGCTTCAGCCCATTTGAACTGCTATATGGACACCCAGTGCGGGGGCCGCTCAGCCTAGTCAAAGAGGGCTGGGAGATGCCTCCGTTAAAGAACCCTCCAGATGTCTTCCGGTACCTCCTCACCCTCCGCAACCAGACCCGGCGGTTCAGAGAACTAGCGAAAGCCAACCTAGAGGCCAGTCAAGAGGACATGAAAAAATGGTATGACCAGAATGCCTCATCCATTGAATTCGAACCTGGCCAACAGGTATGGGTGATGTCCCCCACTGAGCCATGCGCCCTACAAGACAAATGGACGGGGCCCTTCAAAGTAATCGAGCGCAAGGGCCCTGCCACCTATCTCATCGACATGGAATCCTCCCGGAACCCTCTCCGGGTCCTCCACGCTAACAGACTAAAGCCCCACTTTGTGCGAACAGAGCTCAGCCTCCTGATGGCCACGGACAATGGGGTTGAAGAAGACTCCGAGCCTCTCCCTGACCTCCTACGGACTCAGGAGCAAGACGGCTCCGTGGATGGGGTCCGGCTCTCAGAGACCCTCACCAGAGAACAACGCCAAGAGTGTCAAGCCCTCCTGTCACAGTTCGCCAGCCTGTTCTCCCTCACCCCAGGTGTCACTTCCTGGTGTGTGCACGATGTGGACACCGGGGCCAGCCCCCCTGTCCGCCACCGGGCCTACCGCGTGCCAGATCGGGTACGGGCCTGCATCCAGGAAGAAGTAACCAAGATGCTCACGCTCGGGGTCATCGAGCCCTCAGACAGTCCCTGGGCCAGCCCTGTCGTACTGGTCCCCAAAGCAGCTGCCCCCGGCACCACACCAGAACTCCGGTTCTGCGTCGACTACCGGGGCTTGAATGCGGTCACCCGAACAGACGCACATCCCATCCCCCGGGCAGATGAACTAGTCGACCGAATGGGAGCTGCCCGCTACCTCAGCATCTTCGACCTGACAGCAGGCTATTGGCAGATCGGCCTCACACCCCGAGCGCAAGAACGTTCTGCCTTCTCCACTCCCGATGGCCATTACCATTTCACGGTCATGCCCTTCGGCATGAAGAATGCCCCAGCAACATTCCAACGGCTCGTCAATCAGGTCCTGGCGGGGCTCGAAGGATTCAGCGCCGCCTACCTAGACGACATCGCCGTATACAGCCACCAGTGGACCGAGCACCTCCACCACCTCCGAGCAGTGCTGCAAGCCCTTCAGCGAGCTGGCCTCACGATCAAGGCCAGCAAGTGTCAAATTGGGCAAGGGTCTGTAACCTACCTCGGACACCAGGTGGGAAGCGGCCTAGTGGCCCCTCTACAGCTGAAAATTGCCGCCATCCAGGACTGGCAGCCCCCCATCACCCAAACTGAGGTACGAGCCTTCCTGGGCCTCACGGGCTATTACCGAAGGTTCGTGAAAGACTATGGTACCATAGTGGGGCCCCTCACAGAACTCACATCAAAGAATCAGCCCAAGAAAGTCAACTGGACCCCAGAGTGCCAAACTGCATTTGAACAATTGAAGGCCGCCATGTGTTCCGCTCCTGTGCTCCAGGCCCCAGACTACAGCCGGGAGTTCGTCGTCCAGACGGACGCCTCCGACCAGGGCATTGGGGCAGTCCTGTCTCAAGTGAACACCGAAGGCCTTGATCAACCGGTGGCCTTCATCAGCCGGAGACTCCTACCACGGGAGCAACGCTGGAGCACTATAGAGAGGGAAGCCTTCGCTGTGGTATGGGCCCTCAAGAAGCTCCGGCCCTACCTTTTTGGCACCCACTTTCGGGTGCAGACCGACCACCGACCCCTGCAGTGGCTGATGCATATGCGGGGGGAAAACCCAAAGTTGCTACGCTGGTCCATCTCCCTACAAGGTATGGACTTCACAGTCGAACACCGGCCTGGGCCAGATCACGCCAACGCGGATGGCCTGTCCCGGTTTTTTCGCCTCGACGAGGAGAGTCCCCAAGAGGATGGGTAACTCTCCCCGCCTTCAGCTGGGGGGGACGCATGTTGGACAGGCCACATGAAGGGCCGCTCTCCCCCGGCCCAACCAGGCCTGAGTCCAGTCACGCAAGTACCACACACCACCATTGCACGTCCTCCGTCCCCTCAGGGACCCCTGCCCTCGAGCATATTGACCTCGTGGGTCCGATCCACTGCCGGCCCACGCGCCCAGCCTGGGGCGCCATCTTGGACACTTCGCCACGAGGCCGCCTGGCCCCCGATCGACCTCAACCCTGGGCCTGGCCCGGCCTCAGACATTCCGGCACCACCCTCCACCCAGGAGGTGAGCAGGCTACTTGGCAAGTCAATGGGAGAAAGAGGTGCCGATGGCTCTCCCCCGCCAAGTGCCGCTCGCCCATCGCCTCCCCGGGCGCTGGCTCCACCCCCCTGCTGGGTGTCTGGACTCCCTCATCCCGGACCTCCCGACCTCCAAGTGCGAGGGTCCGGACATCAAAGCACGCCAGCCCTATAACTGGGGCCGCTCCAGAGCAGGAAGGCAGTTGTATCTTGGAGTCGAGAGACGTAAAGAGGAACTCATCCTGGACGGACTACTGGCGCTGCCGTAGCTCTGTCTTGTGCACCATCGTCCTGCCTGTTGGCGCTGCCACAGCCTTCGCAACCTTCAAATCCTTCATCGTCGTCGGGACCTGCTGGCGTGGCCGCGGACCGTTGTAACCGTCATCTTCACCGGGACCTGCAGGCTCCGCCGCGGACCGTCGTCTTTCATTCGTCCATCTCGGGACCTGCCTGGCTCCGCCGCGGCCCGATCATCTAGAACGCCGAGCTCGAGGATTGAGAGCTAATTTCCACTCATTGGTAACAAAGACTGTCCCGCTACCCCTTTTCCTAAGCCAGAGACTAGAACCGAGGGGACCCCTGAGTCCAGACCTCCTTGTATCATATCATCGTAACCTAAGAATTGCATATAAAGTCTCGTTAACCTTCAATCTTGTGTGGTGTCCGTCTGTGGGGGGGAAGTTACTTATCTGTACAGTCGTTGGAGACGGCTCTCCCCGGAGACCTCTCCCCGTAATCTCGGCCGACCCTCCCGGTCCGTCTAACATGGTGTGACAGAGAGCCTTGCACCACTGCTGCTCCCTGCAGAGTGTGTGTGGCTGTGTGCTGCTCTCCAGGTGTGACAGAGAGCCTTGCAGCTCCCTGATGAGTGTGTGTGGCTGTGTGCTGCCTCCAGGTGTGACAGAGAGCCTTGCACCACTGCTGCTCCCTGCAGAGTGTGTGTGGCTGTGTGCTGCTCTCCAGGTGTGACAGAGAGCCTTGCAGCTCCCTGCAGAGTGTGTGTGGCTGTGTGCTGCTCTCCAGGTGTGACAGAGAGCCTTGCAGCTCCCTGATGAGTGTGTGTGGCTGTGTGCTGCCTCCAGGTGTGACAGAGAGCCTTGCACCACTGCTGCTCCCTGTAGAGTGTGTGTGGCTGTGTGCTGCTCTCCAGGTGTGACAGAGAGCCTTGCACCACTGCTGCTCCCTGCAGCCTGTGTGTGGCTGTGTGCTGCTCTCCAGGTGTGACAGAGAGCCTTGCACCACTGCTGCTCCCTGCAGAGTGTGTGTGGCTGTGTGCTGCTCTCCAGGTGTGACACACAGCCTTGCACCACTGCTGCACCCTGCAGAGTGCGTGTGGCTGTGTGCTGCTCTCCAGGTTGTACTTGTGTCACAAACACTGCTGCCCCCTGGGTGCAAGTGAAGTTTGCACTGATGCTGCGTGTTCTGAACCTCTTCCTCTTCGCTCCAGTCAGACCAGTCAATATCACAAACTGGTCCATTCCATCCGCAGCCGAGGAGACGTGTCTGTCACCAGGGGCACCAGCCGCCGTGCACCACTGGGAGTTGCGGTCTGACGTCACCTCCATGGGTAACACGCCAGATGCACAGGTGTGTGAACCGAAAGCCCAGGAGGGGAACACGTGATCAGGTCGAGTTGCCTAGCAACCGTGAGCATCTTTGCGCCTCAGCTTGGAACGTTGTTCTAGTGGTCGGGTGGTGTGGGGAGTTCAGTGCTTTCCTTTCTTTTTTAGAGTTTTATACAGCGCCGCGACATCGGGTATCAGAGCGCTTTACACGAGCACCAGGTTCGTTACAGACGGACACATTCATTTTTGTCAGGCACCGGGAGAATAAGTGATTCTGGGCACATCACGTAATCTCCCCGTGCCTGAATGTGTAATGTAAATACGGTGCTCATGTAAAACGCTCCAATACCTTCGGGTCGAGTTCGCGCTATATAAAATATGGAACAAAAAAAAAAAACACAGGTAGTTGAGCGTTGCCGAGACTCGAACCCGGTACCCCAGCTTCGAGGTCCACCGCTCTCGCCATAAGGATACACACTCTCCCCCTGTTATCCTATTCTATACAACTGACAGACTTTGCGTACCCAGCGCTCAAATTAACTCATATTTCCCTATACTAATCCACCACTAATTCTTTTTAGATTCCCACCCAGAAGCTTACTTCTCGCCGAAAAGCGCTTCGACGCCTAGCAAGCGCTATATAAATACAATTACGTTACTGTGTGTCTTGAAGGTCATGGGACGAATTGGCCCTGGTTCCCTCCGGGGGTTTCCGCGACAAATCATCCGAATTCTCTGGGTCAGTAGCTCACCTAGGCCAGGTTTCTCCTTTGCATGCTGGTATATGTAGTCCCGTTTGTGCCATTATACATTGGGACTACAATTCCCAGAATGCAGAGCTCAACCGGGATTGGTTCCCAATCAAGCATGGAATCAAGGGACGTGGATCCCGAACCTTTACACAAATTCTTTTGCACAGTGGAGGTGTGTCCAGTGGATTCTGCCCTCCCTCCCCCCACTTCATCTTGGACCAAGGCACCGCGTGAAACAGACCCCGTTGTCTCCTCCGAGCGCTCTTGGAGCAGCAGCCCCGCCCCGCCCCCAGCTCGACACCATCCTCCATTATTAATTAACGGTGCAGGGATTAGAGAGCTGTTTACTCCGCCCTCATTAGAGCGCAGCCTGCTGATGCCTCTCTTTAGTTACAGCCTCCCTTCCCCGGCTTCCCAGGGTCTCTTGAATCCCAGCGCTCCCTGCAGCGCACCGTGCCATCTGTGACATTTCAGACGTGACTTCAGGCGCAGGGGGTGTCAATCCGGTGAATCGGTGGCTCTCGGCAGCGCCAGGAGCCCCCGCCCCTGCTGCGAGGCTGCAGAGGGATCCAGGGATTTTAGGGGGGGGGGGGGGGAGAGAGCATTGGCAGAGCTGTGTGTAAGGCTTAGAATGTAAACAGGAGGGGCGCCAGACAGGCTATGTAGGTTTCTGCATGTCCTAAAGGGGGCGCTGTGGGTCAGTGACGCAAAATGCCCCCCCAATAAGTCTTGGGCTCAAGGGTGGCCCTTGAATTGGGGTGGGGGTGATGTAGTGGGAAACACATTTTATTTGTAGGGGTGCATTATAATCACACGTGTAGAGCGCACCTGCATATATTCCTTTGTCGTTTTAACGTGAAGTGTTAGAATTTCGAAACGTAATAACGTGTGACGTGTCTAGGCCATTGCATAGTAACTTGGAGAATTAACTTGGAACGTGATTGTAAGTGGCAGAAAACATTAACATGAAGAGTTTGTGTTGTGTAACTGACAATCATTTATTTATTAGATGTGTTTTTAATTTGTTGTCTCCATGTAGATAAATGCATTAATCGAATGTGCCTTATTTTCCTATGCAATTTCGTGAAGCTCACATGCCATTTTCTAACGTTACCCGTCCCGAACCTTGTAGGCCTGAAATGCATTTCCTTGGAAACTCTCGCATTATAATTAATCGCTGTATATCGGGTGTGCTGGGGTATTAAGGCTTTCTCAGGTTTTATGTTACAGGGGAAAGAAGCGCTCTTGTTAGCTAGAATAATGTTTTTGTTTTATTAGTCACGCAAGGAGAGAAAAAGTTACATCGTGGGGTCTGAATCGATAAAAAAAGGCGGTGGTCCTCCGCACAGGAGAAGGCTTGGGAAGTTGGGAACCAAGGACAAATGTGGTGAGAAAAAGAACAACTTCGTCCCGTGGAAAACCACCTTTAGGACGGTACCCAGAGCGGATGGCGGGACCTGCAAAGGATCTTGGGAACGTTCTCTTCAATATTGCACTGCTGGGAGGAGGGAAAACACAACTTCTCCTTCTGCCTTCGCATAGAGAGAACCTTAGAACAAGCACTGTCTCAAAAGCTTTATGCCATCCGACCCATCGATGGTGGACAGACTTCTTCGGGACGACTCCACATGCTGACACCTTTTATTTCTTTTTCCCGAAGATGCTTAAATATGGATGTCACTTTTGCATTAGTGGAGGGATAGATTACTGCTTTATATTCATCAACCCTCGGAGCAGGGAAACTTGGATTCATGCTTTCTGATCCTCTGCATCCTGCTTCTTGAATGAATTGTTTTGTTTATGCTGCATCGTCCAAACTGGACGCGTAGGGCTGGCTTCGTGCGGATTCCGAAGTATTTATACACTCTCAGCTTGAGGTTTCTTTATGTCTGGTTATTTTTGCCTTTGTAATAAATTAAGTAACCTTACGTAGTTGTCTGTGGTTACTAAGTGTCCAGAGAAATTCCTGTTGAATTGATTGGCAGTATTAATGACTTGCTCCCCTCTACGCTTCCATGCTGCTAAACAGAACCATTGGATTGTCACTCTAGAATAGGTCCAGAGCTTATGGGCCCAACACTTTCAGGGGCTTGAAGGGTGAGTGCCACCCTGCTCGGTGTCATACCCCTGCTGTGAGTCCAACCAAACAGCATCGGCTAAGCTGAGTGACGTGAAAATGAGGTGCTGCGAGTCAGGACCACGGAGCTTGGAAGACAATACACGCCTCCTTGTGTCCCCAATACAACGTGGAACCCTCAAGTAAGCTAATATGTCACCCAAGACGGTATTGCACGTCTCATATTAAAACAAGCATTGGAGAGCCCTAGGTCTGACTTTAGCTGCCAGCCCTTGGACTTTGTCAATGTTTTTTTTTGTCATGGGCGGGCAAAACTTTATTGTCAGAAAGTGTAGCATTGTGATATTTAGGGGCAACACGTAACCTGCAGAGCTAGGGGAAAACAGGTGCATATTCCCGCAGGGGTAGATAAGTTGGTCCTGTCTGACGTGCACGTCAGAAAGAAAATAAAGTGCCTGTGCGACTCTGGCGTGGTTAGAGAAAAGATTACCCTCTAAACACCCATGTGTATGTGTCATTATTAAGCGTACAAGACCCACCATGTGTACACTACATTGGCGACGAGTAGGCCCGCTTCACCCCGCTTGTGCCTCCCTCAACTGAACCGCCATCAGAGGTCTGCTACACCCCTTCACTGGCGTTTGATGCCTGCCTCATTCAGCTGCCTGCTCTACCTGTGGCAGCCAGCTGTCTCCTGCCTTACAGTGCCTTCATCTGCCTCGCACAGTGGCCCTCGCTGCCATCGGCGGCCACTGCCTGTTTCAGCCTGTGTCTGCATGCCGCTTCCACCTCCTCCCATCAGGGCTCGGAGCATTGATCCTGTCCTGCCTGCCTGGCCTGTCAATCAGCTGCCTGTGCACTACTCTGGGACCATCGGAGCACGTGGCCTCTGCATGCTCAAGTCCTGCACTGAGTAACTTGTTTCCAAGTCAGTGGCTGATGCTCGCCCTGTGGCAACCCCAGCACGTACCTCATTGCCTCAGGTCCACCCCCTGCGGTAACCCAGTGGTTCTCCCCTGCCTAAGGTCCAAGACTTGGCTGCCAGGAGGCTACTGCAGCCCGAGCTGCCTCCTGGTCCCTTGTGGCCCTCCACACACACACGCCCCTGGCCTGGGTTCCCTGCTCTCCAGCTGCCGCTTCTGCTGTCGCGCCAGGCCTCGGCCCATTCAGTGGACACTTCTTTCAGAATCTTCTTCTGATGGCTCAATGGCCTCCATCCCTGCTTTGGAGCCCTTCACAGTCTCAGATCCCCCGTCCTCCCAAGCTGCGCAATGGAAGACATGGGTGGAAGATTTGGAGAACTGTTTCGAGGCTTTCGAGAAGGCCGCAGACTGCAAATGCACCATGCTTCTTCATCTTCAAACATCTTCAAACATTCTATAATTAATTAAAACATTAAACTATTAAAAAAAATTAAAACGTACATTTAGCAGTACAATACATGCAACAGTAGGGAAAATGTTGAATAGCAAAATAATATAGCCTTATAGCCTGCCGTAGCGTGCTGTACTGGCTAATAAAGGTCTGCTCCAGCGTTAAAGGCCCGAGCCGCAGGCGAGGGCCTTTAACAAGGGAGCGGGACTGTAATAGCCGGTATAGGGCAGCTACGAAGGGCTATAAGGCTATTAGAACATTCTGTTACGAGAGGGCAGAATGTTCTAACAAATGAAACAAAGGCTTCAGGGAGCGCGAGGGGTTTGAAATCCCCTCTGGCTCCCTAAAGCCTTTGTTCACAGTCATACTAATATGGCGGGGGGAAATGGGTGGCGGGCGGGCTAGGA
Organism: Lissotriton vulgaris; assembly: GCF_964263255.1. Lineage (NCBI taxonomy): Eukaryota > Metazoa > Chordata > Amphibia > Caudata > Salamandridae > Lissotriton > Lissotriton vulgaris. Next base: position 23,065,967 of record NC_141698.1, read on the forward strand.
TGTAGGGTAGGATGTAGGGCGGATCACCATCGCCCGCATGGCGGTGGTGATCCACCCTACATCCTAATGGGCCCCTATATTTTTGCTAACAATATTAAACGCTTCCATATTTTATGAATCGGTATTACTTACCTAAAATCGATATTCTTCACCACAACAATTTGTCTGCCGATATTCCTGAACCGCGATATTTGTGCAATTCAATATTTCTTACTCAATATTCTACCTCTGCACCAGTGTACAAACAGCGGACACTCATTTGAAAACTCTTATACACTCTTTAACAATGACCCTCAGGTCTGATGTGGTTCTTGGGTGTGCACACAGCGGACCCTCCTTCCAAAACTCTTGCATACTCTTCGACAATGACCATCAGGTCTGATGTAGTTCTTGGGTGTGCACACAGCGGACCCTCCTACACTTTTTGACAATGACCTGAGGCGGTACTTGGGTGTGCACACATCAGACACGCCTTCGAAAACTCTTGTTTAATATTTGACAATGACTGTTTGTCTGATGTGGTTGTTGGGTGTGCACACACAGGACACTCCTACACTCTTTGACAATTACCTCAGGTCTGATGTGGTTCTCGGGTGTGCACACAGCGGACCCTACTTCCAAAACTCTTGCATACTCTTCGACAATGACCATCGGGTCTGAGGCGGTTCTTGGGTGACTATTAGAGATAATGGGGAATCCCTGTGTCCCGCAGAACCTGGGTATAAGGGGGAGGATAAACATGGTTCACAAGTAAACAGTTTTACTAAGCAATTGCTCGGACCCAAGAGAACCCACACAGCGGACCCTCCTTCCAAAACTCTTGTACACTCTTTAACAATGACCCTTAAGTCTGTTGTGGTTCTCGGGTGTGCTCGACGCAGGGTTTGAACCCGGGCATCCCTACCGACACCGTCAGAGTCAAACAACTCGAAAAAACAGATCAAAAAGATCCAAAAAGTTTACTCAAAAATTGACTAAAGGGTACTACTTCTCCGGATCTGTGCTAGCCGGCGCGGAAAAAAGAAGGGCGGCGTGTAAGTACTCCGGCGACGTCATCCCGGCGCCAACGACGCAGACGACAGATGCGGAGCCGCAGACGACGCCTACCGATGCGCAGGGGTACTGCTACGCAAAAGTTTCCGGATCCAGTCTGACGCCTGGGGATATTCTAAGGTAAGAAATCTAATACTAACTACTGTTTCTTACAGATATATCGTTACCGAAGGTATGTAACTTGTGCATATGGTATATGGACAGCAGGGGATGATGGTCTATATAGTCCAGAAGATCCATGTGCCCTGTTACTTCACTATGCGGTTTGACCCTATTTCCTGACCACCTCAATTATGAGTGAAAAAGCGTGCATTTTGTGTTCAAGTGAGGCTAATGCTTCACCCAACAAGTTGTCTGTGCCCAAATAAAACAAAACAAATTGAGATGTCTGAGATCAAAGGCAAAAAGTATTTCTCATCTTTCCATGTTCAGAGGATCAGTGGAAAACAGACCTTTTTTAAAAATAGTGATCAGTGTAACGCATTTGTTAGTATTTTAATTGCACCCCGCAGAGGTGCATAAAAGAAACCCTTATGTTTTATTTGATCATATGTATGTCCTCTTCAAACAGAGTCCCACAACTCAAGTTCCTTCTTGTTGAGCTGTATATTCTCCAAGGTATTGTCGACACGTTTCGGCCTCTATACTACACAGAGTGGAATTATCTCCGAGGTACTCATCAGGACTCTGATTCATCCTCAAGGAACACAGTCTCCTCTTGTATCAGGTAAGCGTGCTCAGTTGGATTTGCCTCTCCAGGTCGACTGTTTAATTGTGCCGTAAGCATTTGTTCTTATGTATTCTTGGCTGGTGATGTCAAGCTTCTTGACTCAACGCCCCCAGGAGTGCAATTTCAATGCTTAGTAAACTTTGCTTGTTAGTGTGTCATGTTTCCTTATTCTTTGCAGTGTTCTTGTGGTTAATGAAATGAGATTCATAAAGTGCACTTATACACTAAGGTGTCTTGGCGCTAACTGCCTAATGGGGCCAGAAATAGACCACTAATGTTGGAATTGCCACTTTTTAGGTTGCACCTAGTGGCAGCGCGTATGAGCTGCTCGCTCTGCGAGGCATGCTGTAATAGAGAATGCAGTGGAAGGTCCGCCCACTCTCTGCCCATATTTTTAATTGACTTGTGTCACTGTCTTTCGTAAACGCTGGCTTCTGATTCATTATGAGGCTTGTTAGTCCCTCTTTGGTACCGCCTCGTCTCCATTTGTTAACGCCCATTAGGGTGCTGCTCTAAGGGGTATTATGTCCCTTGGTAGCTGGATCAACCATATGTCCCTAATGGGCATATGGCCGGCGGAGATAGCGAGCGGCACACAGGTGAACCCTCTCAAGTGACCCTCACTGATCTCATGGGGTCTTACCCTACTTACTAAGGGAAGTTTTACTCCCTTCATTTATCCAGCGGCACTGAAACCGTCGGGTCACTGTAGATTTAACTTTCTTACTTGGTCCTGACGAATCGCTCTGGATCTCCTCTCGAGAACAAAAAAGCGCGAAACATGTTGACCAGAACATATGCCCATTAGGAACATATGGTTGACCCACCTACCAAGGGACATAATACCCCTTAGAGCCGCACCACACACTTTGTTTTATTAATGACAGAGGGATAACCTTAATAAAATTAATCACTCTCCCTCAAGCCATTTTTTAATGCACCCTTTAGGACTTCACTGTCACTTACACACACGCACCCATACGGCTTCATCAAAAGATCTCCGATAAAGAGACCCTTCAGGGGACCCGTAGGGAATTGCAACGCCGGCCCGACGAGGAGCAAAGCCCACTGATGAAGCAAGACATCCTTTGGGGTGTGTAAGGGCAACAAGAGGACACACTGTCCCCCACAGCTAGAGTAGCACACGACGAGAGTACATCTTACTTCTATTTCTTTCGTTCTCTACTAAGGAACAGTGACTCCCTTTTGGTATGAGTTTAATTTGGGGAGCACGAGTCACTGGAACCCTTAACTTGCTCCTAGAGTCCCCCCCTTCTTGATCAATAGGGTGAGGAGATTATGACCTGTACTATCATTTTTGGAGATGTCACTGGGGTGGAGCATTGTTTTTCTCCAAATGTCCATAGAATGAACAAGCATTGGCAAAGCCAATAGATCTCACCTTCAAGAGCTATTGGCAATTTGTTTTAGCCATGTTGTATTCCAGTGTGGCTGCTGTTCAGCATGGCTAAAAGTTAGTGGTTTAGAGTCCGGTGGGGTAGAGTGTAGTGAGGTTGAGTGGAATGGGGTAGATTGACGTTGGGTGTGGTACATTGGAGTGGGGTACATTGCAATGGGGGTGTTGAGTAGATTAGTGTGGTAAATTGAATTGGGGAACATTGGGGTGGAGTGGGGTAGATTGGGGAAGAGTGAGTTAGATTGAAGTATCCTAGATTGGGGTAGATTAGAGTGGGGTATATTGGACTTGGGTAGATAGAAGTAGGGTATATTTGGGTAGAGTTGGAGAGATATTGAGGCAGATTGGAGTGGGGTATATTGGGGAAGAGTGGAGTGGAGTGGGTGGATTGGAGTTGACTGGAGTTGATTTGGGTAGGCTGGAGTTGAGTGGAGTATATTGGAGTGGGATAGACTGAAGTGGAGTGGGGTAGATTGGTGAAAAGTGGGGTGGATTAGGGTAGATTAGAGTGGGATAGACTGGAGTGGAATCGGGTAGATTGGAGGTGAGTGGAGTAGATTGGAGTGGGGTAGATTGAGTGGATTATAGCAGGGTAGAATGGAATTGGGTGGGGATATATAGGGTAGTTTGGAGAAGGTTAGTTTGGGGTCAGTGAGTAGGGTAGGTTAAATCGGGGTAGAGTGGAGTAGATTGGAGTGGATTGGGGTAGATTAGAGTGAACAGGAGCAGATTGGGGTAGATTAGCGTGGGGTGGAGTGAGCTGGGGTAGATTGGAGTGAGATAAATTGGATGGATTATTGTACTCTAGATTAGAGTGAAGTGGGGCAGATGGGAATGGGGTGGGTTATATTGGTCTGAGATAGACAGGAGTGGGGTAGATTGGAGTGAAGTAGGTTGGAGTGGAGTTGGTTAGAGTGGTGTGTGGTAGATTGGGAAGGGGTGGGGTAGACTGGGTTAGGGTGGTGTAGATTGGAGTGGAGTAGACTTGATTGAGGTACATTGGATTGGGGTTGTTTGGATTGGGGTAGATTGGGGGACGGTAGTTTGGGGTAGAGTGGAGTGGGGTAGATTGAGTGGAGTGGAATGAACTGCAGTGGGTTTGATTGGACTGGAGTGGGGTAAATTTGAGTGCCATGTGGTAGTATGGAGTGAAGTGGAGTGGGGTCGATTGGGTTGAGTAGAATGGAGTGTGGTAGGTTGGGGTGCAGTGGAGTAGGGTAGATTGGGGTGGAGTGGAGTGGGATAGACTGGAGTGGTGGAGATCAGAGTGGAGTAGTGAGGATTGGAGTGGAGTAGTGAGGATTGGAGTGGAGTAGACAGGTGTAGATTGGTGTGGAGGCAAGTGGATTTGGGTGTGGCGGGGTAGATTGCAGTAGGGTGGGGTTGAGTGAGGTGAAGTGAGGTAGACTGAGGAAGAGTGTGGTAGAGTGGGATCGATTGGAGTGGAAGAGATAGGGGTAGATTGGGGAGGGGTACATTGGGGCAGGGAAGATTGGGATGAGATGGAGTGGAGTGGGTGGATTGAGATGGAGAGGGTTAGATTGGATGGGGTAGATTTGAGTGGAGTGTCGTAGATTGGAATGGGGTAGAATTAGGTGCAGTGGAATGTGAAGGAGTGGGGTAGATTGGGGGTAGGATGGAGTGATGTGGAGTAGATTGGGATTGAGTGGAGTAGATTGGAGTGGGTATACATTGGGGTAGATTAGGGAGAGAGGATTCAGTGGATTGGGGTAGGTTGGAGTCAAGCGGGTAGAGTGGAGAGGAGCACACTGGAGTGTGGTGGGGTAGATAAGGGTCGAGTGGATTTGGGTACAGAGGAGTGAAGTGGAATGAGATAGATTTGAGTGGAGTGGGGTAGATTGTGGTGGATTAGATTGGAGTGGGGTAGATTAGAGTGAAGAGTTTGATAGATTGCAGTGGAGTTGGGTACACAGGAGTGAAGTGGAATGGGGTAGATATGAGTGGAGTGGGGTAGATTGTGGTGGATATGAGTGGAGTGGGGTAGATTGTGGTAGATATGAGTGGAGTGGGGTAGATTGTGGTGGATAAAATTGGAGTAAGGTAGATTGGAGTGAAGAGTTTGATAGATTGCAGTGGAGTTTCAAGTGGAGCAGATTGGAATGGAGGGGGGTAAATTGGACTGGCGGAGATTCACATTGGAGGCTCTCTCCCACTGCTCCGTCCTCATGGGGGGGGGGGGAGCAGTGCAAAGAAGCAGATGAGTTGGTCCCACAGAGACAGCCAGAGCCCCCTCTCCTCAGTGTTAATCCAGTCTGCAGCCCATCTGGCTCCTGCCTCAGGCTATTGATCGGGGAGGGGGGGCTATGCCCAGGCTCCCAGGCATGGACCTGCAGCCCTCGCCTCTTCTCAGGCCAATTAGTGTAGCCTTCCATACTCCTCGCGGCTAAGATTCCCTGCACCTCCCATGCATGCATGCATGGCCCTGCTCATGAGTGACAGGCTCTCTGGGGACCCCCAGTGGAGGAATGCATGTAACCCTTCTCTCCTGTGACCCTCAAACCATCCATGCAGCCCCATGCATCACTCTGCAGCGCCCCGCCCCCACAGGCAGGCCTTGCCATGGATTGATGTATGTAACCCTTCTCTGTTGTGACCCTGCACGCTTCCCATGCATGCACGGCCCTGCTCATGAGAGACAGGCTCTCTGCCCCCCCTCCTCCACAGCTCCTGTGCTGTGCTGGACCTCTTCTCCTCCTCCCCCTGCCATGTCCCGTGTCCCCCTCCCTCCCCCACAGCTCCTGTGCTGGCCCTCTCCCCTCCACCATACTTCTCTGTCCCATGTCTCCCTCTTCCACAACCCCTGAGCTGCCCCCCTGTGATCCACAGCTCCTGTGATGGCCCTCTCTCACCTCTCCCCCGCCATTGCTTAATTTGTGCCGGTGCTTTCCGATGCTCAGCACTGGCACTTAATTGCCAGCACCGGGGCTTATGACTGTCTGCCACATGGTAGTGGCGTCTGCCAATGTAGGAGCACAACAACAACTTCTGTTTATTATTTCAATTTCAATGTCAGTTATTAGTATGTGCTTCCAAACCCATTCTTATCGCTTTGGGGGGCTGTAATAGTACGAATTGTCACACTTTTAAGAGTGTGATGATTAGTGGTGTGTTGGTGCTGTCACTGGCAGCGCTGCCAGGAGCAACTGATGGTGCAAGCTCCAGTGTCCTCTTGTCGAGAGCCCCGGCACCATGTTGTTTACAAATTAAGCACTGCCTCCATCCACCCCATGCCATGTCCCGTGTCCCCCTCCCTCCTCCCCAGCCCCCAAGCTGCCCCCTCTCCTCCCGGCCGGGCTGCAGTCGATGAAAGCTCGCTGTCTCGTCTCTCTCGGCCTCCGTAGTTGGAAGAGAGATGTTTTATTTTAGGGGATGAGGTTAACGCGATTAGAGGAGACACTGACGGATCCGCAGAGCGCCGCTTGCGGCGTGGGGGGGGGGGGGGCTGATGGCTTGTAGAGGGAGGGGGAAGGGGACTTTAATCTCCCAAAGTGGCCTCCTATAAAGACGAGCTGTCTGAGGTCTGAATTAGCAATGTTTGACGGAGGGATGCAGCTCAGAGACAGCGCCAGGGGCTTCCAGGCACTGAGGAGAGTCCGCGGGGATGGGGCGGGGTTGGGGGGTGTCTGGCAGGACTGGACACCCCCACAATAATGGTTGCCCCGCCCCCCTTAAAAGCAACTGGTAGCACTAGCAGGCCAGGAACTGCTTTCAAAACAAAACCTCCGCTCATGTTATGTCTTGTTCCCACTAGCAGCAGCCATTATATTGTGAAACAAACTTCAAACCGTTTCTTTAAGTTTCCTGTGATCAGAGACACCGCTCCTGCGTGGTCAGCTACAAAAATAGCACGATGCGGGGATAATTATAGCGCCGCATGAGTCACTGTGAGCTATGCATTACTGAACGCATGCTTCACTTTTCTACTCTAATGCTCTCTCTGAAGGTTTGGCATTTGCCAAGACCTTTTGAATTTACTAAAATGATATTTGTAATGTCATTACAGGTAAGGGGCTTGCTTTCTGCCAGCCCTCTTCACCCATTGGTCGGTTATTGAGTCTTTCGCATTTGTTCTATACCCACCATAGCAGGCAGCATGGGGAACCTGGCCAGCCATTGGCTAGCCTCACTGTGAGTGACAGCCTTCCGCCATGTCACAAGAAGCACTTCTGAACGCAAAGCGGTTCCCTTGGGTGCCATGGGCTACCATGACAATCTGTGCTTTTAGAGACCCAAAATATTTTTTCATGCATCAATATTTTATTTCTATTTATGGTCGTCACACACGCCTACAAAACCATCCATGACCCCAGGGCACAAGTCCTAAAAAAAGAAGTTGGGGGGACGCTGACGTCAAGACAGGAAGTGATGTCACGAAAGGTGGTTAGCACCATCAGACTCATTGCCTCCCCTCGCTCACCCCTTAGATGCGATTGCAATGAGCTCCGATCTCACCACAGAGAGGCCAAAAAGTGAATGTGTGGCTCCATTTACTCCAGTAATCGAGCTTCTGGTAAAATAAGTGGGGGGACGCCGTCCACCCGCGTGGTACCCCGACTCAAGCCCTGCATGACCCACGTCCTGCCTGTCTCAACCATCGACTGAACTTCCACCAACCCGCAGGACACCTACTCTCCTCTTCACTTGCCCTCGCACACGCCCGCATCTGCCGCAGCGGTGGCCACTTCTTTTCCTACATCGCAGCCAAGACCTGGAACGCCCCTCCTCCACCTTCGTATGGCCCCCTCGCTGGCAGACATCAGAAAGACTCAGGACCTGGCTCTTGGGCGGAGACACAGCGCCCAGATAGCCCTAGTGGTGACAGAGTGCGCTTTGCAAATGCTGATGGATTGTTGATGGAAAGGCAGGTTTCCAACAATAAAAGTTTGCAAAAACCATGACAGAACAAACACAATACAAACACAATCTCAGAATAGTGACGCAACATAGGTACACTGACACTGGTGTACAGATATGTGTCTACCATGAGGGGGCACAAGGCCAGTGACACGGACACACTGAGCCTGGCATGTTGCCACCGGCACCCAGACACCAGAACACGGAAAAAGATGCGTCAACACTGACATGGGGATGTTAACATAGACATACTCACACTGGAACATTGACACGGGTCACAAGGATTGGCACCTGGGCGCTGATACATGTGCACCAACACTGACATGGGAATGTTAACATGATATTACCGTCAGATGCGTCACCTCGTAAACCCCTGTGCTACTTGCGCCAGGTATAATGTGTGCAGGGTGGGCGTTCCCCCGCATCCAAGCTATAAGATTTCAGTGCGCCACTTCTAGGACACCATTGCATCAAAACCTTACGCCTGCGCCATGGCAGGCGTAGGGGTGACGCAGGCCCTTTCACATGCTGCTTGTCCCACGTGAAAGGACACATTGCTGCAGTTGCGTCTGTTTTCAGACACATCCCAGCAATGCGCCACTTGGTTACATCGCCCTCGTAGTGTCCCCTTGTCAGGGGGGGCAGTGTGCCAGTGACCGCGTGCCCCCTCTGTCGATGCCACTGTGCCATTGTTGGTGCCCCGTGCTTGGGTCATTGTGTTCACCGTAGTGTACTACCTGATGTCATTATTTACTTGTAAAGCGCTAAAGCGCTTACACCTTCTTAGCTCTACCTCAAAGCGCTAGATGACGGAGGAGCCCGAAGGGATGAGATCAAGTAGAACAAGAAATCTGGTGAAATAAAACCGGATGGAGTGGATGAGGGTTTAGAAAGAATATCTTGGAAATGAAGATGTAAAATAAGATTCTCTCCACAGAGAGCCAGACACGTCTAATGAGAGTTGACAAGTAAATCATGAAATGCACTAATGCGTGCATTAAAAGTGACTCATGCGCGCTATGATCGCCCCACGTCAGGCTCATTTTTGTAGGTGACCCTGAGGAGCAGTTTTACGGATCTTTTGAAATTTAAAGATGTGATTTGAAGTTTGTTTCACAATGAAATGTTTGAAGATTGTTTCACAGTCCAGCGCTGGACATAGTCTGGGGGGGATGGGGGGGGGGGAGGGGTTAACATGGGCTGAGCCGCTCTTGTGGAAGCATTCTCTGGCCTGCTGCCTGTAACATTGAGGGGGGTAAGCATTATTTTGGGGGTGCCAGGTCCTGCCAGTCTTCCCATTGGCTACAGAGCACCCTGTATGGAGAATAAAGTTGGTTGAGGGATGAAGGGGGTGGGCAGGATGGGGCAGCGAGTTGGGGTGGGGTGGTATGGGGGAGTCAGGTAGTGCACTTTGGGGGGGTCGCTGAATAGGGCTGTGAGTGAGACTGCTGCTGAGTGGAAGGAGTTAGTGTTCGTAAGTAGGGTAAGTGTTGTGGGAGAGAGTTAAAAGTAAAGTGCACCAAGGTATAGGAGCGGAGATCAGCCCTAGTGGGATGGAGTAGCAGGGTAAGTGGGCTAAGTGTTGTGGGTGAGTTAAAGTTGAAAGTAAGGAACATGAAGGTTTAGGAGTGACGATCATGTCTTGTGGGATGGAGAAGTAGGGTAAGTGTTGTAGGAGAGAGTTAAAAGTAAAGCACATAAAGGTTTAGCCGTGGAGATCAGGGCTTGGGGGATGGAGTAGTAGGGTGCGTAGGGTAAGGGTTGTAGGAGAGAGTTAAAAGTAAAGCGCACAAAGCTTTAGGAGCAGAGGTCCGCCCTTGTGGGGTTGAGTAGTAGGGTGCGTAGGGTAAGGGTTGTAGGAGAGAGTTAAAAGTAAAGACCCTGAAGGTTTATACGCAGAGATCAGCCCTTGTGGGATGTAGTAGTTGGGTAAGTAGGGTAGGTGTGGTAGTAGAGAGTTAAGAGTACAGCGCACGAAGGTTTGGGAGCAGAGGTCCGCCCTTGTGGGGTTGAGTGCACAGGGACGGTGAGTGCAGGTGCATAGCTTTGATGTGGAGGTGGCAGGAGTCAGAAGAGACAAATGCAGGAATGGGAATGAGTTGGAGAAGCTGCAGTGAGGCCAGTGGGGAGGGAGAGATGGTAAATTGAGAGTGAGGTAGGATCAGGGACAGGAGCATATGAAGATGGAGGGGGTGGGAGGAAGCAAGGAACTTTCGCCAGGAGGATTTGGAGTTTTGAACCGAGCAACAAAGTGGTTTTTCCTTTAGACTTGAAGACCAATTGAATGACCATTTTAAAAGCGGGAATTGAAATATTGAATGTGAACTGTGAAGGAGAATTGTATTGAAAGGGGGAAGCAGATAATATTTGAAGACTGTGAACTTGGTCGCTGATCATAGAGTTACACTTGCATTTTAGGATTTTGACCATAGAGTCACCAGTGAGGTTGGCGCTCTAGTGTTCCTTTGCACTGCATTAACTGGCAGGAGGTAAGGTGCGCCAAAGAAAAGGCTGTCTGCTCCTGTCTGCGGCCGGACAGGACCCGTGGCCAGGAACCCTGCCCGAATCCCCTCAAAGAAAATAAGCTATGAAGCTCAATCCTTATATTTACTTTGGCCTGAACTCTCCCTGCACACCTGCCACTCATTATGACCAGGGAACGGGGATCAGCAGTGCCCTTTCTGCAGTTTTTAGGTCGAGCATTCGAGACATCTTGTATATACTTTAGTATATACTTATACGTGTATGTTCTTTGTGGACTCTGGAGATCAGCCCTAGGACTTCTTTGCTTCCACTTAGGGACTATTTTTCTGTTCTACTGCCTCTATTTAACTTTCTTGATCGAAAACGACCAGCAGAGGTCAATAAAATACCTGAATCACTTTAGCATTCTCTAGATTCCAGTCCATAGAAATTCTTCCACAAGCATCCGTAGACAATATTTTTTTCAAATCTTGTATTTTCAGTGACATCTCCACCGAAGGCCCTGATTGTATATTAAAAACAGCTTTGGACTATACTGTTTCCTGCTGAAAGGCAATATTTCTCTCCATGTGTTCCCATACCTGGTGTGTCGCGCAGTTTGGTGCTTACTTTCCCTCCATGTTAAAGACCAGTAGATGTTTCAGCACCCAGGCTAATGTGCGGCATAGCTAAATACATGTAAGGTCCCAAAGGCGAGACCGATTGAATTGCAAATGCTTTTTAGTTTTGCAGCCCAGAGGAAGTCAGAGTTAAAATACCTGGGCCCAAAACATAGAACCTGATATGATAAGAGATTGTATTTGTAGAGTGCAACTGATACCCGGAGACATCTAGGCGCTATCCACACTGAGAAAGTAAAAGGAAACCCGCAGAGGAGCAAAAGATAACCACAAAAAAGGCATTGGGATAAGAACTGACCCATGTTACTGAATAAAGAGCCAGGTTTCGAGTGCTTTCCTAAAAGCTAGCAGATCAGAAGCTAACTTCAGGTGAGGAGGCAGGGAGCACCATAAATTCGGACTTGGCGGAGACGAAGCTCCCACCCCAGCTCTCGAGCCGGCCCTTTGGGACTTCAGCTAGGTTGCCAGAGGAGGATCGAGCTCTCTTTGAGGAGTGTACCAGGAGAACACATGCCTAAAATACTCGGGACCAGCCCCATGAAGACTCCTGAAGCAGCACAGAGGGCTTTGAAGTTGATCCTAGCTTGCATAGGAAGCCAGAGAAGGTTAGCAAGCGCTGGTCGAGCGGACTGCCGCCTGGGAATTTTAACAATAGTCGGGCAGCCATGTTTTCAAGAAGAACCTGACGCCTGGCCAACAGCCCCTTCTGAAGACCGACGAAAAGGACGTTGCAGTAGCCCAGCCTGGGCAGAATGAGGACGGAGACACCGTTTTCTGAAGGGTCTCCTTCAATTGTATCAAGATCCCTGTCACGCCATAAGTCTGAGCGACGTACACTAATGGAGGACGAACAGCTGGATGTCCTGTTTCTATCAGAAGTGTAGCTACACAATATTTCTACACCAGACATTAATCAAGTGCTCCCCCTGGGATATTATTAATGCAGGAGAGCCCATGTTCATAGAAGGGGTGGGAGTATTGCGGTCATCCTTAAAGATACATGTAGATGGACGTATAATCCCCGGCCCGTTCCAGATTGTGAAAATCTCTCTTTTACTATAAACTGGTCACCCACGGCCTCCTTTTCAGGAGCCCCTGACCCCCGTACAAAGTTTGTGGAAGCCCTACCTGAGATAGTATGGAGCCTTGCTATCGAAAAAGCAAATTTTACGAAATTAGGGGATTCAACGTGCATTTTAATGAGATCAACAATTTCACAGTGACTAGTATTTCCCATGATTTTGTCAGTCTTCAGTTACCCAAAGAGTAGAAGGTTGCACTCATAACAAAGGGCATCTTTTAGACCCAGTTTTCAGTAATGACCCTTATTTAAAAAATTGCAAAACCACGTCCGATGGCATGGACAGACGAAGCCTTGATCTCATTCGCACTGAAGGGCATCCCATATCCTCCGGACAACAATTGCACTATCAGTTTAGGCCAAAGATGGTCAAAACTGAGTAAAGAAATATGGATGAATTCATTAGTATCTACTAAACTGGCCATTGGGAAACATTCTGGGGCAGCAAACTCCATAGTAGACGTGTGAATCAAGAACTCACTTGATGACATGATCCCTATTACTACCATAAAGAAGGCAAATAAAGAGAAATTGGCACCTTGGTTCACGGCTCATCTGGCCTCTTTAAAGAAAGAATGTAAAATCTGAGAAAGAAAATAGAGAAAAATTTATGAAGAAAAATAAAAAAACTCTCCTATAGGGTAGCCATTAGACATTTCCATCAAAAAATTAAAAAGGCACAGGCATCAAATTATGAAGCTGTAATGATGAATGCCGCCAATGCCCCGAGGGAACTCTTCCGCGCTGTCAAATCCCTTACCACTCCCAACGCTGAAACCACGCTGCCTGCCGCCACCGTCGCACGCTGCAATGAACTGGCTGCGTATTTTCAAGATAAAGTCTCTGTTATTTATAGTAATCTACATCAGACAAAATAAGCTTTGTCTAGCCTGCCGGAGAGACATGTCTTGCACGAGGAGAGAGCATGAGTCTCAGAACTCACCCTTGACACACAATCGAGTCACTTCCAGTGTTATTTGGCAAAGTTAAATCTGGATCCTTTTTGGACCAAGTGCCGCCCTGCACTCTGGATCAAGTGCCACCCTGCACTCTGGATCAAGTGCCACCCTGCACTCTGGACCAAGTGCCACCCTGCACAGCGCTGTGAGGCCTCCGGGCAGTTATGCGCTATATAAGTGGAATTTTTCATTTCATTTCATTTCATTTCATTCATTTCACTCTGGACCAAGTGCCACCCTGCACTCTGGACCAAGTGCCACCCTGCACTCTGGATCAAGTGCCACCCTGCACTCTGGATCAAGTGCCACCCTGCACTCTGGATCAAGTGCCACCCTGCACAGCGCTGTGAGGCCTCCGGGCAGTTATGCGCTATATAAGTGGAATTTTTCATTTCATTTCATTTCATTTCATTCATTTCACTCTGGATCAAGTGCCACCCTGCACTCTGGACCAAGTGCCACCCTGCACTCTGGATCAAGTGCCACCCTGCACTCTGGATCAAGTGCCACCCTGCACTCTGGATCAAGTGCCACCCTGCACTCTGGATCAAGTGCCACCCTGCACTCTAGATCAAGTGCCACCCTGCACTCTGGACCAAGTGCCACCCACCCTGCACTCTGGACCAAGTGCCACCCACCCTGCACTCTGGACCAAATGCCACCCTGCACTCTGGATCAAGTGCCACCATGCACTCTGGATCAAGTGCCACCATGCACTCTGGATCAAGTGCCACCCTGCACTCTGGATCAAGTGCCACCCTGCACTCTTGATCAAGTGCCACCCTGCACTCTGGATCAAGTGCCACCCTGCACTCTGGATCAAGTGCCACCCTGCACTCTGGACCAAGTGCCACCCACCCTGCACTCTGGACCAAGTGCCACCCTGCACTCTGGACCAAATGCCACCCTGCACTCTGGACCAAGTGCCACCATGCACTCTGGATCAAGTGCCACCCTGCACTCTGGATCAAGTGCCACCCTGCACTCTGGATCAAGTGCCACCCTGCACTCTGGATCAAGTGCCACCCTGCACTCTGGATCAAGTGTCACCCTGCACTCTGGATCAAGTGCCACCCTGCACTCTGGATCAAGTGCCACCCTGCACTCTGCTACAAGGAACCCAAGGCATTTTCCCCATAATTGTAGATCTCCTTAATTTATCCCTTTCCACTGCAGTCGTTCCCAGGGCCTGGAGACATGCCTGGTCTAGCCTCTGCCAAAAAAAATAAAATAATCTTGACCCTACATGTCCCGGGAACTATGGACCTATGGCCCTGCTTCCAGTCATGGGGAAGGAACTAGAAAAACATATTAATCAAAACCTCTCCTTATTCCTGGAGGGAAGCTCTCTTCTCCACTCTGGTTTCATCCCACAGCACAGCATGGAGACCGCGCTACTAGCAATAACGGAAAAATTGAAATTATTGCTGGACAGAGGAAGCTTTATGGCCATTATCCGTCTTGACCTGAGCGCAGCGTTCAACGCAGTGGCCAATGTGACTCTGATGCTCAGGGTGAGTGCAATAGGAATACAAAACGGTGCATTGAACGGCCTCTCCTCATTTGAAAGAAAGGTCCATTTAAACCTGTGAAACCCCCCACCATGCCACTCTGATGTTTTTCCTGTGAAATGTGCTTTTGTCTGCACTGTGCAATCATTGCAAACGGCCCCATGCACAGCACAAGCGGGCGCTGCTTCCTTTCTGCCGCTTGAGTAGATTTTTTACTCGAGCAGCAGCTTTCACAGCGCGAGCGGCCGCAAGCCTACGCGACCACTCGCAATGAGAAATCCGAACTCCTATGTTCAGAAATCTCACGGGAGGTTGATTTTCCATGCTCACGTTCGCCAACTTGACGTTGACCATCACAAACGACGTAAAATCCCACTGGGAGGTGGATTTTCCACGCTTGCCAACTTGACGTTGACGAGCACGAGTGTGGAAAAAACTCTGCTCTGTGGAGTTTTTCAGAACTCCACAAGCTCCACGAAACGTGGACTGAGGAAAACTCTGCAAAGTCCAAGGGCGGAGCGGAGTTTACCGCCCACGCTTACACTATATTTAAAATGCAAAAAATAAAAATAAACAAAAGCAACACGAGGGAAATGTGAGGGAGGAGGGGGGGCAGCAACACAATGGACAGAGGGAGGAGGGCGGCGGTGGACAAGCAACGCAAGGGAGGGCTGTGAGATGGACTGCAGACAAGCACCCTTCGACAATACATGCTGAAAAGTAAAAAAACAAAAAAAGTGCCTGCAAGAGTGTGCAGCCAGTAGAACGACGCTGGCTGCAGATAAGAAGCGGTACTAGGTCCATGCTCCACGGCAGGGACGGGAAGTGTTAGAGGAAGCAGGAAGGAGGAGGAGGTGCTGGCCAGTCAAAAGCAAGGAAAGGATGGGCTTTGTTGCCATAGTCACACCACTAGGCCGGTCTGTGTTACTGGTTCCCGTGAGCTGCTTACCTCTCTTTACCAGTACTGAAGGACCCTGGGCTGGTTTCTGGCAGCGGGCCATGGGACGTGTGCTGGTCATGTCCCCTCTGTCTCTCAGGACTGGACCACCGCAGGAAGACAACAGTAGCGGCTCACACAGGTGAGAGCGGTGGGGCGGGGGACGGGGGACGGGGGACATGTGCTGGTCATGTCCCCTCTGTCTCTCAGGACTGGACCACCGCAGGAAGACAACAGTAGCGGCTCACACAGGTGAGAGCGGTGGGGCGGGGGGACATGTGCTGGTCATGTCCCCTCTGTCTCTCAGGACTGGACCACCGCAGGAAGACAACAGTAGCGGCTCACACAGGTTAGAGCGGTGGGGCGGGGGACGTGTGCTGGTCATGTCCCCTCTGTCTCTCAGGACTGGACCACCGCAGGAAGACAACAGTAGCGGCTCACACAGGTGAGAGCGGTGGGGCGGGGGGACATGTGCTGGTCATGTCCCCTCTGTCTCTCAGGACTGGACCACCGCAGGAAGACAACAGTAGCGGCTCACACAGGTTAGAGCGGTGGGGCGGGGGACGTGTGCTGGTCATGTCCCCTCTGTCTCTCAGAACTGGACCACCGCAGGAAGACAACAGTAGCGGCTCACACAGGTGAGAGCGGTGGGGCGGGGGACGTGTGCTGGTCATGTCCCCTCTGTCTCTCAGGACTGGGTCACCGCAGGAAGAGGTGACCCAGTCCTGAGAGACAGCGGGGACATGACCAGCGCATGTCCCCCGCCACACCGCTTTCACCTGTGTGAGCCGCTACTGTTGTCTTTTTGTAGTGATCCAGTCCTGAGAGACAGAGGGGACATGACCAGCACACGTCCCCCGCCCCACCGCTCTCACCTGTGTGAGCCGCTACTGTTGTCTTCCTGTGGTGACCCAGTCCTGAGAGACAGCGGGGACATGACCAGCACACGTCCCCCGCCCCACCGCTCTCACCTGTGTGAGCCGCTACTGTTGTCTTCCTGCGGTGGTCCAGTCCTGAGAGACAGAGGGGACATGACCAGCACACGTCCCCCCGCCTCACCGCTCTCACCTGTGTGAGCCGCTACTGTTGTCTTCCTGCGGTGGTCCAGTCCTGAGAGACAGAGGGGACATGACCAGCACACGTCCCCCCGCCTCACCGCTCTCACCTGTGTGAGCCGCTACTGTTGTCTTCCTGCGGTGGTCCAGTCCTGAGAGACAGAGGGGACATGACCAGCACACGTCCCCCCGCCTCACCGCTCTCACCTGTGTGAGCCGCTACTGTTGTCTTCCTGCGGTGGTCCAGTCCTGAGAGACAGAGGGGACATGACCAGCACATGTCCCCCCGCCTCACCGCTCTCACCTGTGTGAGCCGCTACTGTTGTCTTCCTGCGGTGGTCCAGTCCTGAGAGACAGAGGGGACATGACCAGCACACGTCCCCCGACCCACCGCTCTCACCTGTGTGAGCCGCTACTGCCTTCAAGGACCCGTGTGGGTCTTTAGAATGTAGACCTGCCCGCTCCTGTTCACGCGCATGTTTCGCTTGAGATTATAGGTTTATAGCGCGTCACCACCTCTGATGACGTCGCCTCCAGGCGCTGCCTTCCAGGAGCCGGTATTAAATCGGCCCAGAGTCGAACCTTGCACCCGCAGGGTCCCCGGCCGCCACATATATCCAATCCTGGCGGGTCTGAGCGGTTAATTCATTCACAGCGGCTGTAATTGGCGCCTTTGATGTCCCGGATTTATACTCGTCGCCACGTGTGACCTGAGCAGTAAATCTGGCTGGCACAGGCCGCTGCCCAGGGCTCGCACGGGTGAAACGTGCAATAAAATCAATGCTCTGCTTGGCTGCAGCGCGGAGGCTGGGCGGAGTGGCGAGTTCATATATAAAGAAATCCGCTCTTCAGAGACGAGACCCGGCAGAGCGCCTCGAAGCGGGGGTGCAAGCGCAATATAACCGAACACGGATGCGTTTGGGCCATAAGAAATGGAGCACAGTCAGTCTCATGCAATTAATTAGCACACATTTTGCCAGATGTTCTCTAAAGCGCAGGAGGAGCCGCACTTCTTGGCACTACAAATGTGTAGTTGTCAGAATATCGTCATTTCATTTCATGAAGCTTTATTCGGATCATAACAATCGATGACCATAAAAGCACATAGCAAAATGCAACAAGATAAAATACAGTAAGTGACAGTAATGTTAAAAAATCATACTTTTCCTGAAAGTCATAGATTTACAAATAAAACTCGCAGCATAAAAACATATAAAAGGGCAGTCCATATTGTATAAAATACACATTGCATCCTCCACAGTACGAATACCATACCTAAGAAATATTGGTTTCAAATATGCAATCCTTGCATTTTGAAACAACGTACAGATAAGCATAAAGTGCATGGTGCTTTGTTTAGAATGCCCGTCGCAGGGACAAGGGCCAACCGGGTGCTTTTTTTGGTGTGGAAAGGCCACCAAAACATGGGCGATTCCAGCTCTCAGTCTAGTTAGCACAAATCGATGCGCCGACCTAGTTACCACATTCAGGTAATTCTGAAATCCCTCGGTAGCAATATATTTATTGTAGAGATTAACAGTAACAAGGGTATTGGTCACAGCTGAGCGTTTCAGAGTTCTATAGGACTTAAGGGTGTTTTTCATGTCCTGTTTGACAAGACCTTGTGGGGGACAGTGGTCTAACAGCAAATTAATATCAAAAATGCTCAAATAGCTGTCCACAACGTATTTAAGCCATGGTATCATCGACCAGTTGTCTAAACCAAGGCAATCCCTAATGACAAGTTGATTAAACTCTGTCTCTTCCTTGAGCCAGGTCGCTCGATAGAGTAGTAGAGGCCTAAGTAAAGCTAGGTCCCCCAAGTATGCGACCCCTACCTCTTTGTGTATCAGCTCAGTTGGGGCAGATTTAGGGAGACATAGTAATTTCTTTATAAAGTCATTCTCTTCCCTCTGCAGATGCTCAACGTTGCAATAACCCCATAGTCCCGCCCCATAAAGGGCGATAGATACACTGCGCGCCTTGTAGATCTCCATCATATCCTTAATTCGCCTATCTCCCAGTTTAGAGGCAAATTTGAAGATACCAAAGGAGCTTTTTCTCATTTTCGTCCTAACATTGGTTAATTCTTGCCCACAGCTACCATCGCTAGAAAAGGTAACCCCCAGGTAGCAAAAGCTGTTAACATGCTGAACCTTTACCCCTTCTATAAAAAAGGCGCAATTTTTTCCCGTCTTTGTCCCACAGGTCATAGTGTGAGTTTTGTTTTTATTAATCAGCATCCTCCTACTCCCAATAAAGAGTGTAAACCTGTCCATCAGGCGCTGCAAGCCAACAGGTGTTCGGGACAGAAGTACCGCGTCATCTGCATAAAGCAGAACAGGGACACTATTACCAGCAACCTGTGGGGCATCAGCCTTAACAGTTTTCAAAGCAGAGTCAACCCCATTAATAAAAAGACTAAACAGCAAGGGGGCAAGGACACATCCCTGTCTAATCCCTCGTTTAACGTTAAAATTTGGGGTACACTCCCCACCAACCCCATAGCGAACACATGTTTGCATCTTACTGTACAATCTAGCAAGGAAAAAATAATCTCTTTGGGGGCACCCATATCTAGCAGAACTGACCACAGGAGAGAATGATTTACCAAATCGAAAGCACTGCTTAGGTCAGCAAAGCAGAGATATAAATTTCCGGGCTTTGCTCTAGTATACTTGCCAATCAACAATTCAAGATTCAGGCACTGGTCTAACGTCCCCCGCCCCCTCCTGAATCCATATTGTGAATCGGCAAGAATCCCATTCTCATCAGCACACTCTTCTAATCTATATAACAACACTCAACTCATAATTTTAACCGAAGAGTCAAGCAGGCTAATAGGCCGATAATTGCAAGCTGATGCCTTATCTCCCTTTTTGTAAATGGGGACAATGATGGAATCACCCCAAGAAGGCGGGATCAGAGTGGTAACCGCAGCATTGAGTGCCAAAGTAAGTATTGGTGCCCAGAGCTGCGGCTGAGCCCGGAACACATCAATTGGGACTCCATCTGGCCCCTGGGCCTTACCACCCTTGCTAGATTTAATACTACATTCCACTTCCTTCAGGGCGATATCTAGAGGCACCACAGGCCAAAGCCTTTGGTCCTCGGACGTGTTGGTATCTTCCTGAAAGATTGCGGAAAAGTGTTTCACCCATTCCTCACTCCCAACATTGGAGGAGAGCTGTGGGTTATTATCATCTTGGAGGAAAGGGGAGTTAATGGTGGACCAAAATAAGCGGCTGTCAGCAGTTTCTGCAGACTTGGTTAGAAGATCCCAGGCCTCCTGCTGTAGTTCCTTCTTCCTTTTAGATAACGCCTTTTTGTATTCAATTCTTAAAAGTCTGACTCTATTCTTATCTCTCGGTGTAGGGGCTAGAGCGTGTTTAAGTTGCGAAAGGAGGGCAGTACATGTATGGTCAAACCAGCCTATCCCTTTTTCGCTTCTATCCGAACTGGTCCCCGTGAAGATGTTATTGATGATGTTGTTAATGTTAAGAAAATGAGTCATAACAGAGGCAGGCGGACATCCTGGAGTCAGGATAATATCTATATCCGCACGGCATTTATTTACAATAATGGGTTCCACTATAGATGCTTTTTCCCCTTTCCACCTTAGCCTGGTCCCATTAGCCCTGTGTGGCTCAACACCCCCCAAAGTCTTTGTTGGCAGTTCTACTCTGCATTCCCATATAGTAATTTGCATAGTGATATAGTTGTGATCACTCAGGGAAGAAGCATCCCTTACCATGGTCAGGCAGTGAGGTACCAGATTAGATGAAACCATAATATGGTCAATTATGGATCCACTATTCCGCCCAATAAAGGTTGGGATGGGACTATCACTACCCCCTAGGTCAGCACTTACTAGCTCAAGGTCGTAGGAAGCCATCACATTATTAATAGCTTCCCCATAGGCGTGGTGTGGGAAGTGTGCCATGCAATCCCCACTATTGGTTTGAATCCCACATGCCCTCGACGAGGACAGACTGCAAACTGTTAAGTTAAAATCCCCTAGCCAAATATAAGTAAAAGTGCATTTTGCCTCAGATATCAGCTTCATGAGGGCACAATCTAACTCCTCAATTACTTTGTGCCGTAAATTGTTAAAATTATTGTTATAAAAATTTATTAAAAGCACGTCAGTGCCGTCCTTTGTACGGACCCAAAGAATTTGCGAGTGGGGTTCGACTAACAGATGTTTAATAATTGTCAATTTTAGATCCACTGAAATTAGAAAAAGTAAACCTCCCTTTGCCCTCCCATGCCTTGATTCAGTAGCTTCTAGACTATAGCATGTATACCCTTCAAAACTTGGTTTGGCAACACACCATGTCTCCTGTAGGCATAAAATGTCATAAGACCTTATAATGCCCTCCCACTCCATTTTATGTGCCTTAGAAGCCCAGCCGGCAATATTCCAACTAACAATTGAAATCCCCATGGTAAGGTCATTATTAGAACTATCCCCTGCATTATTAGGATTCTTGCCTTTGCTACAATGTTCATTTGTGGACCTCCCATTATTGGTATCAGCATCCTTCACGGGGTCTTCAGAGATCACAGCAGCATAAGACACGTTTGCCCTACTACAATTATTGCCCAAGATATCATTAGACTGTTGACTCTCAATGTCCACATTTACCTCACTGGAATTAATCAGAATGGCACCCCTATTGGCATCCCCTTCAAGGCCAAGTCTCCTAGGGAGTCAATCATTCTGATCCAGGGAACTCAGGAGTTGATACCTGTTCTGGACAGGGACTTCGTAAACCATCCCCATCCCCTGGGTTTGTGGAAAAGATCTAACATCATTAGATGGAAAAAAGGGGTTGGATGAAAAAAAACTATCCACAGTAGGTATAGGGTTTGGTGTAGGCAGGAAAAATCTATTACCAGTTGGAGCAAAATTAGGGTTAGGTTGAAAGGATCTCTCGCTATTGGATACAATGTTGGGGGTAAAAGTCCTATCTCTACTAATGGAAGGCGGTAACTTATTAAGATTATTGTAAAAATAGCCCAAAGGACGTGCGGTTACGTCGGTCTCATACTGGGTTATTGCAGCAGCTCTCAATAGGACCGTCGCCACATGCTGGGGGGGTTTGAAATTAACAATCACGCAGTCTCCCCCACAATTCTTTCTAATGTTACCAACCCATGTAACCCTTCTAGTAGAAAGAATTTGGTCCGAGAAATTGATGGGGAACCCACAGTGTCTATGTAGCCAGGCGACCGTTTTGTTCTTTAACGAGTCCCGCGGCTCATGGGGAGGTGAGGCCTGGCTGGGTGGTAAGGATGGGACGTTCGTTAGAACCACAACGTAAGGCACACACTCGGGTGGGAGGTCCACCGGGCGATTATAGGCAGCAGAGGCCCCTACAGACTCAGTAACTGCGGCCGTGGCTGGCATTGCAGGTAACTGAGCTGCCCCGCCTGCCTTAGGAACTGGTATATTGCTAGAAGGTCCCACAGCAGATCCACCAACCGTAGCCGTCACGGGTGGTGCCTGCATTACCCTCCCTGGATGACATGCTGGTGACATACTCGTACTTGGTAAGGCAGATGGGACCTGCGGGGTCAGACTAGTCATATTGGGGCCAGAAGTTGCATTTTTCGTAGAGCAGGACCTCCCATTAACTGGCTTAGGGGCAGAATTAATGCTAAGGGCATCCTTACTAGCCGGTCCAATATTAGATAACTTGGCTGCGTACACATCTAGCTGGGATCCCAATCTTAATACTTCTGCTGTTAAGGCATCAATTTTAACAAATAGTGGATCAACAATCAGCCTCAATTTACTGTCGATGCAACCCACCAACAGATCGAATTGCTCAGTATTTAAAGTAACGCAATTGTCCTTGGTTAATGTCCCTTTGTCGCAGATAGTTTTCTTGGGTGTAGGTTCCTTTTTTTTCCTGGACATGTGGCCTCCCCGCTTGGTAATTAGTTTCTTGCATGCTCTCATAGAACGTGTAGCCCTTGTGCATGGTTGCGGGGTACCGTCAGTACTTTCCGGTAGGTTTTCCACAGAGATAGAGTCATCTAACATTTCTACAGAAGTAGTTCCAATGTTACAACTAGTGTCCTTAGACTCAACTGTCACAGTGGGGGAGTTGTTAATTTCGTTGGCGGATTCCAGGTTTAAGTCAAGTTGTGGCTCAGGTAAATTACTTTGCCCCAGAGATTTTCTTCTCTCACTGTTGATCCTGCTAACAACTTTGAGCAAATAATTATCCGTTAAGGTGGTTTGTATCGACATTATAGACTGTTATAAGTTGTTATTCCACAGTAATGGGCCAGGGTAACAACAAAAGAAGTGTGGAGAATTAGGAACCACACAACACACAAATACCTCCTCGGTAGCCGCAGTACATATTTTACGGACGTCGGGTCACTTACTCGTTCCTGCAGCCAAGGGGGGGTGGCCCAGCCCGGCCTCCTCCGGCCACTGACGGCCTAAGACGGCCCGCCCTCTGCCCGGGCTCCGCCCGCGCGCGTCCCGCGACGCGGGAATTGCCCCTTCCTTTTGAGCGCCTCCGGGCGCGATGGTGGGCGGAAGTGGGCGTTGCTACTGCCCTGCTACCTGGGAGCTGTAGTCTCTCCCCCTCGGCGGCCGCACTGTGAAGCAGGCAGCGGCGGCAGGGGTGACAGACAGCGTGGGGTCCCTGGTACAGGCAGCGATGCTCCTATCTCCTGGGCAGGTAAGCGGAATGCAATTGGCCCATGCGGCAACGGAGCAAAGTGTTCTGTTTCCCCTGAAGCGAGTCACCGAGCAGCTGCAGGTATGAGGAGGCGGTCAATGTGTAGTTGTCAGAATATCGTCAATTTTTGGGATTGTAAATAAAGGGCGGACATACAAGTTCGATCAAATCAATCTGCCATTGAATAAAAAGTTTAGAATAAACTCGGATGGGCAGAAAGTCCTTCGAACCCACCCTACACACTACACTACTTTGGAAGAGATGCACGAGCGGGCGCCTTGAACTCGTCCATCAGAAGTGTGAGGGGACAGAAGTAGAGTGAGAATAAATACAACATTTGATAAAAAGACTCGATGTCCAGGCAGAGGCAAGGTACACAGGAGTATGAAGCGTAAAGTGAAACTCTCACCACCCCGCTACACTCCACGCCACTCTACCGCACTCCACCCTACGACCCTCTACGCCACTCCACAGCTCTATTCCACTCTGCCATGCCACTCTACAACACTACTCTATTCCTCTCCACGACAATCTACTCCGCTCTACGCCACTCTACTCTACGCAGCACCCTCAACGGCATTTTACGCCACTCCACTGCACGCCACTCTCCTTAATCCCACTAACTTTGTCATGCTGAACAGCAGCCACGCTGGGGTACAACATGGCTTAAAAATATTGGCAAAGCCAATAGCTCTTGCATAGGCGAGACCTATTGGTTTTGCCAATGCTTGTTTCCTATTGGTGTCCAGGCCTACAATGCTATTTCATTCCAGTTGAATAACCAAGTTATCCCCTTTGTACACTTGCATTAATAAGTATTCCTGAACTTATATATGTACCTGGTCACGTGCCGGACGGGGCTCCTATATCACTTGTTACATTTCTCTTATTCTTTGTAAAGCAGAAGATTCTATTTCATATGTATTAGGCCACGCCCTTCGTCACATCGGACTCCCCTCTTCTAGAGGACTCTAAGCAAGGGTGTGCGGAGTTCGCCTAATTTGCTAATGTGTAATTACGCAAAATTCCAGAAAAATTAAGCGAAAATACACATAATTGCACAAAATACAAAACCAGCATTTGGTGCTTTAGAACAAGGGCCTATGCACACGTATGAGAGTAATTCATGAAAGATAGTGTGGTCGTGTAAATGACCAAATCAACAAAAAGTTCGATCGGATCTGTTCTTTGTCTTTTAATTCATAGAAACCAGCCAACACGTGTTTCGTCACATAGGGAAGTATCCCGCGGCTTCTTCAGGGAACACCCCCGTTGTTGCCACGGACATCAGCGCACTCGCTGCTGATCAGGATTGTTATATAAGACACCTGACCACATATCGGATTTGGCACGACAACGGTCTACTCGTTGACACAGATGCTAGGTGCTGCAGAGATTTTACCGCATGCTACCGGCCCATGAATGTACCAGATTTTACGTACCTTCCTTATTTTCTACATACTCAGCTACTAAAAAACGCACAATTTTGACGTACTCCTTTAGACCAGCCGGGTCGGAATTATCACCCGCAGAGCGAAACTGGAGGGACCATCACGCACGAAGTACAGCCCTGAAGAAGGTCCCTATGGGACGAAACGCGTGTTGGTAGAACCGGCAGGCCCGTTCACTCTTATGTCAGCCGTGTACAGAGGTTTCCAGTTAACCCCTGTTACCCCCTCCTCCGCATTGACGCCCCGTCCACCCCCCATTGCCACACCCTCCTCCCCCTGACACTAGGACCTTGAATGAGGCGCGCGGGCCACATTGATCCAATAACACACTCACGCGCACTGCAGACATGCCAAGAAGCAGCACTTTTCCAGAAGTCTTTGCGGAGACACAGCCTCATATTTTTAGCTCTTGCCTCGTTTTTGGTGATTTAATTTTTAAGACAGCACTAATGGACTCGTAAATGAATTTTTATTATTTCTGTCTTAAAAGGACCGCAGAGGGTGATGGATGGCTCTTCTCGTGGGGTGCACGTGCGCCTCCAGGAGAGAATGGAGGGGTGCTAGGTAATGAGGGGGAGACATTAAAAGAGAGGACGAACAGGAGAGAGACGCAGTGATTAATTTGTAATGAAATGAGTGCCAGGGCCCTTGTCGGGTGGCCACTGCAGCTTGAATCACCCGCTGCCCCTGCCAGCGATGCCAGTGACTGTGCCTACACAACTACTAACCATCGCACTCCTACAAATGTGGCAATTCAGACTATTCCAGGGCCCCAGAGCTATCAGAATTGTGTGGTTGGCAGCTAACAAGATCTTTTAATGTATATTGAAATAATAAACAACTGTTGTTCTGCTCATCTTTAAATTACAGAGACAGCGCCACCATGTGGCAGCCTGTCAAAGTGCCTGAGTTCACAATGAAATGCCAGTGCTCAGCACGGGAAACCACAGGTTCAAATTAAGCACTGGATCAGAGATGTGCACGAGGAGAAGGAGAGGGACCGATGCCAAGATGTAGGAGAGGAGAGCGGGCAGAATGAAAGGTGGGGATAGAAGAACAGAGAGGACAGGAGAGGGTAACACAAAATGGTGGGAGAAGGATCCCCCATATCTTTGAGACAGTCATTGCCCTTCGGCTGAATTGTGGCCCCTCATGGTTTGGGCCTACAGGTGCTCCAAGGGCGTTGAGGCCAGATTTACATTTCGGTTGAGGCTGTAACATAATGCCCTGTTGTTGGGTCTGATGAAGATTTTGTGCACGAGGGTCGGTGTGGCACGTAACAGTTTGGAGACCACTGGCACAGGGGCACACGCAGTACCTGGGGCGATGAACAGCAGTAGGTTTTGAGAAAGAATTCTGTCACGTGCAGCCCGCACCACACACTCTACCTCACCAACACTTCACATGCAGGTTGGCACCCTCTGGGCTGTGGGGGGCACCCCCTGGGCTGTGAGGGGGCAACCTCTGGGCTGTGAGCGGGCAACCTCTGGGCTGTGAGGAGGGACCCTCAGGGATGTGAGGGTGCACCATTAGGGCTGTGAGAGTGCACCTTCTGGACTGTAAGTGGGCAACTTCTGGGCTGTGAGGGGGCACCCTTTGGGCTGTGAATGGGCATCCTGCAGGAACTGGTGGGCAGCCTCTGGGGTGTGAGTGGTCACCCTCTGGGCTGCAAAGGGGCACCATCTGGACTGTAGTTGGGCACCCTCTGGGCCGGCTGGGGGCATCCTCTGGGTCAGCTGGGGGCACTCGCTAGGCTGTAAGGTGGCATCCTCAGGGCTGTGAGAGTGAACCCTCTGGGCTGTAGGTTGGCACCCTCTGTGGTGTGAGTGGGCACCCTCTGGGCCGTGAGAGGGCACCATCTGGGCTGTGAGTGGTCACCTTGTGTAAGGTCGGTGTGCCTCGCTCGGGCCGAAAACAGACCCCTGTTGGTCTGGTGAGTTGGCATCATGCCAGTGAGTGGGCCAGACCCCCACATTAAGCAATGCTAAACCCAGGGCCACAGAAGGCGCATCCCTTCTTGTCCTGTCCACTTAGCAGCAGTGAACTCACCCGTCCTCACATGTCCCATTTGCCAGCAGCACTGTATAATGTTTCCACTCTCTCTCCCCAGAGGTAGCCTGGCCCGCAGGTAACTCGCATGGGGTCGTTGCAGGGCATAGCTTATGACAGGCATGCAGGGCTGGGGCGCGGTCAGTCCATTGAACCACATTCTCAGCACTGGACATTTTCCATCGTTGAGTAGCTGGTGAACAAAGCCGACCCTGGCAGGAAGGGCCACAGTGGGGACCCTTCGCTGCCTCTCAAGGGTGTGTCGAGGGCCTGTGGAGTGAAAAGGCTGCTCCGCCCTGGCCTGTCATTGGATGGGACCAGGGCTCGAGTCTGGGTACCACGCGAGTGGACGGCGTCCCCCAACTTATTTTACCGGGTTTTTACCAGGTGGACGCCGTCCCCCCTGCCCAAAAGCTGGACTTTCAATTATGGCATTACTTGCCCGTAGGCCCCCCCCCGTCGATTTCCCTTTACCCAATGACTCCAGAGATCCCTGCGATTGGAATTTTACCTGCATTATTACTATTATAATATTATGCATAACGCAAAGCAAGGAGAGTTGTAAAACCAGGACTGGCTGACATCGCCTACATGACAGTGGAAAACGTGAGAGCTCGATAACTGGAGCAAATGGAGCCACACATTCACTCTTTGGCCTCTCTGGGGCGAGATCGGAGCTCATTCAGAACGCTGCTCACACGCTGGCTTCTCTGATGCGATAAGGGGTGAGCGAGGGGAGGCAATGAGTCTGATGGTGCAAGCCGCCTTTCGTGATGCCACTTCCTGTCATGACGTCACTTCCGGTGACACCACCTAACATGGAGCGTCCCCCACTTCTTTTTAGGTCTCGCCTGTTGCCGATGCGCATGCGCATCGAGCAAAGCGAGACTATTACGAGTTATCCACTCTTTAGACACACTGCAAGGAATCGTGGCGATTCCTTGCAGTGCCCGTGAGTTTTAAGGTCAATGCGCATGCGCATTAAGCTTATGCGCATGCGCATTGACCTTAAAACTCACGGGCGCGTGCACGTCCGTCTTTGTTTACCCCTCCGCCCCCTCCCGCCGTGTCGCATTTCTCCTCCCCCTCCCCTCTCTTCCTTCCGTCGTGTCGCACCTCTCCCCTCTCCGCCCCCTCCCCTGCCCGCCCCCTCCCGCCGTGTCGCATTTCTCCTCCCCCTCCCCTCTCTTCCTTCCGTCCTGCCGTGTCGCACCTCGCCTGCACGTTTTCGGCAAGGAACTTTGCCAGCGCTTGTTTTAAAGCTGAAGTTGTTTTCAATCACTTATCATACCAGACGGTGACGAACGTTCTTGTGCCCTGCCAATACACAGGAAGTTCCTCGGTGACCCCCCCTCCCACCCTCAACCCCCACCCCAAGCACTACTATGGCTGCTGGCCGCTTTAACTTACGATCGATTGCCAAGGTCAGTGGAGTTATAGCTTACAAACCTTCTTTTATTTTTATATAGTGCATCAGACAGGGTGCGAGTCACACTGACACTGCGCCTTGCTTAGAGCCACTCGCTGAAATGTAGTTTTGTGCAGGTTAACGAAGGTGGCCAGTGTTCTTGCAGTGGCTAATGGATAGTGTGTTCTGACGGTGACAGGGTGCATGGCATACCCTCGTGGTGTAGGACACTGGCAGTGTAGAAGACGACATATCCACTCCTCTGGCAGAACTCGGGACAGAAGATGGAAATGCGCTCTTTCTCGAAGTGCCAAATCACTCCATTTTATCGGCACGTCTCAGTGCATCGTTTGCTTTGTAAATTCCAGGAGCGAACCTTTACCATGTCGGCACTGTTGCATCGCCTGACTTGGTACTGGTTCTTTGTGTGCATTCAGACAGCCAGGGCTTTAAGTAGTCCGATTGTCAGACCCGGTAGTCATTAAAAACAGACTTGACTATTATATAATTCTTTGATGCTTGATTAATAAAAACCATTTCAGTGTAATACACGATGAGCAACTTAAACCCATAATATATACAATGGAACCGTCAACTTAAATTCATAGCAATAAACTCAATTAAAGCCTTCCCTCCAGCCTCGGCAGCCTCTTCATCATCAGACTGTGCATCGGCGTGCTAAGAGTTAAAGTGCGGATGCTCTGTTTCGAGTACAGGGCTGGTGGGGGCAGATTGAATACACCCTTATGAGATCTGCACCCTACTCAGCTTAAAATGCGAGTGCTTATTATATGATCAAAAGAAAGGTAAAATCTGAGGAAACGGAGACTATTATAGAGATGGATGTGCAGATACTCATTGAACGATCTAGGACAGTGCATTATGAAAATGTAAGATGCAAGTGCTGGTTTATAAAATCAAATTTTCAAAAATGTAGTGCACTGCTGCTTATGATGAAATCTAGGACAAGTGCAAAGCATGAGAGCAGCGACCATTATAGAGATGAAGGTCCTTAGTGCTTTTTAAGTGGTGCATTTTTAGAGTTAAAATACTGTTTTGAAATACAGGGCGAAAATCAAGGACAGTGCTCTCTTCTCAGGACTTTGAAACGGGTCCCTTTTGGGGCCCTGTATTTAGGTCCTTATTTTATAGGCAGAAAGACCCACCGAATGTTGAACAATGAGTGTAAAAAAGTTTAAATTATCTGTCATTCATGTATATATTTCACTTGCTTCTCTTACTCTCACATTCCCCAATAGTGTTCGATATTTCCAGAATTTTGTGCAAGGTATTCTTTTTTTTTTTTTTTTCAGGCAGCATACATTGAACAAGCGTCCGATGGTACCGCCCTCACTCTATGTATCTATCTATCGCACTCACTCTTTGGCCCTCACTCTATCTATCGCCCTCACTATATGTATCTATTTATCGCCCTCACTCTATCGATTGCACCCTCAACCCCTCACCTACCCTCACCCTCAACCCCTCACCCTCACTCACCCTCAACACCTCACTCGCCCTCACCCTCACTCACCCTCAACACCTCAACCTCAACCCCTCACCCTCACTCACCCTCACCCACCCTCACTCACTCTCACTCACCCTCAACCCCTCACCCTCACCCACCCTCAACCCCTCACCCTAACTCACTCACCCTAACTCACACTCACCCTAAATCACACTCACCCTCACTCACCCTCACTCACCCTCACCCTCACTCACCCTCACTCTGACTCACCCTCAACCCCTCACTCACCCTCACCCTCACTCACCCTCACCCTCACTAACCCTCACTCACCCTCAACCCCTCACCCTCACTCACCCTCAATCCCTCACCCCCTCACCCACCCTCACTCACCCTCACTCACCCTCAACCCCTCACCCTCACTCACCCTCAACCCCTCACCCTCACTCACCCTCAACCCCTCACCCTCACTCACCCTCAACCCCTCACCCTCACTCACCCTCAACCCCTCACCCTCAACCCCTCACTCACCCTCACTCACCCTCAACCCCTCAGCCTCACCCTCACTCACCCTCACTCTCTCACCCTCACTCACCCTCAACCCCTCACCCTCGCTCACCCTCACCCTCACTCACCCTTACTCACCCTCAACCCCTCAGCCTCACTCACCCTCAACCCCTCACCCTCACTCACCCTCACTCACCCTCAACCCCTCACCCAACCTCACCCTCACTCACCCTCAACCCCTCACTCACCCTCAACCCCTCACCCTCACTCACCCTCACTCACCCTCAACCCCTCACCCTCACTCACCCTCAACCCCTCACCCTCACTCACCCTCACCCTCACTCACCCTCACCCTCAACCCCTCACCCTCACTCACTCACCCTCAACCCTCACCCTCACTCACCCTCACTCACCCTCAACCCCTCACCCTCACTCACCCTCAACCTCACTCACCCTCAACCCCTCACCCTCACTCACCCTCAACCCCTCACCCTCACTCACCCTCACCCTCACCCTCACTCACTCACCCTCACCCTCACTCACCCTCAACCCCTCACCCTCACTCACCCTCAACCTCACTCACCCTCAACCCCTCACCCTCACTCACACTCAACCCCTCACCCTCAACCCCTCACCCTCAACCCCTCACCCTCAACCCCTCACTCACCCTCACTCACCCTCAACCCCTCACCCTCACTCACCCTCACTCACCCTCAACCCCTCACCCTCACTCAACCTCAACCCCTCACCCTCACTCACCCTCACTCACCCTCAACCCCTCACTCTCAACCCCTCACCCTCACTCAACCTCACTCACCCTCAACCCCTCACTCTCACTCACCCTCAACCCCTCACCCTCAACCCCTCACTCGCTCACTCACCCTCACTCACCCTCAACCCCTCACTCACCCTCAACCCCTCACTCACCCTCAACCCCTCACCCACCCTCAACCCCTCACCCTCACTCACCCTCAACCCCTCACCCTCAACCCCTCACTCACCCTCACTCACCCTCACCCTCAACCTCTCTGCCTCACCCTCACTCACCCTCACCCTCAACCCCTCAGCCTCACCCTCACTCACCCTCAACCCCTCACCCTCACTCACCCTCACTCACCCTCAACCTCATGCTAAAGATTTACAAAAAAACCCATAAACAATTCTAAAAGCACTAACTCTAATGCTGCGAGACCTATTGCATTTCTAATGCTTGTTTAGGACTTGTGCCCTGGATGGGACTTAAGGGGTACAGGAAAGCATAACGGAGTGTCAGGCACAGATAAAAACACAGAGTGTGCTATGAAAACGAGGCTGTGGGGCGAAGCGCTACAGGAGCAGAAGAGAGCACGCAACGCGAGAGCACAACGTGTTTCACACAGCGACGGACACACCACACAAGAGGGCGTGCTTTCTTCATCCGTTTATTGAGTGTGAACCGCGCCAAAATGGCCCGTTGAGCGCTGCGCTGTAAAATTGACAACAGAATTACAGCACTCAAAAAAAATCAAAAATCAATGACCATTCATCGCACAGTTTAATCAATGGGCGGCAGCTCCATTTTAATTTAATTCCAGACATAGACATGGAGTGGAGGGGAACGAGATCGAAACTCAAGGTGCCGTGATTACAAGAATGAGGAACAACCACCACACCAGCGCTTTCTTTCTAACCATCTAGAGGCCATCACCACAACAAAAACACCGCAGGGCCACCTTTTACCAGACAAATTCTCTGATAGGAACGTCACTCTGTCAATCTTGTCATAGATCCTCCCCCAATCTGGTAGGATGTGTGGGAGTGTATATGAACAATTACCAGGGCCTCAGGAATTATGCGATTGTGCGGCTGCAACATTTTTGACATAATTATAGGTTTGCCGCATTTGCCACATAATCCCTCACTTGCTACATAGTCTTTAGATTTTAACAAAATAAATTGTTTCTAGTTGAAACGGTTCAAAAGTTACTAAAAATGCAGTGAGACGTTTTGCCGCACAGTGGAAGGCCCTTTGCAAAAGGTTGACTGGTCATCTTTCGACTGCTTATTGCTATATTTGGGTATTAAACTGGTACTCAGGTGATGCAACCAATGTCTAGGCAGTGTTAACAAATATAAAAACGACAAAATACCATCACAAAATGTGCCACCTATGTTGCATAAATTGTCTTTTCTTGCCTCATAATTTTTTCAACCCTGCCGCATAATTTGGTGCTCCCCTACCACATAATTCAAGTGGCCCTGACAATTATTCAACCAGTATGAATCTCAACTGTACAGCACATGCTATAATATCTAGATATTAGCAGATATGGATGAAGCAAGTTGTGGCAAGTCCCTATTGCCTAACAGCGAGTCGGTCATCAAGACAGTTCACAATAATTCAATAGCTATATACAATTTTAAATGTGTGCACCGCTCAGGAGTCTCTCCCCAGCTGCCATGGATTGCACGCTATCCCTTTTTAGGTTTTGCCTGGCGAAAGCTGCGCTCTGCGCAGCTTTTTCGCGCAGGCGAAAACCTAATGAGAACTGTAGTGTGGCTTTGGGTCGGCCCTCGTCATTCATTGGCTGGCTCCATAAATGGAGCCTAGCCATTGGACGAGGGGCCTGTCCGTCAATGCCGGAGGAGACACGGGGGCGTTCCCGAGATTCTTTGGCTTTTGCCGACGTCACGCTGAAAGCCGGGAACGCCCCGGAATCTGTTCCGACATTGCCGGCACCCGCCTTCCGTCGTCAGCGTCTCTCCTCCCCTTTCCCGCCCCCTCCCGCTTGTTTCCTAGTGCCCGCCTTCGTGCTCCGGCCTCTCCTCCCCCTTTCCCGCCCCCTCCCGCTTGTTTCTTGGTGCCCGCCTTCCCGGCCGTCGTCAGCGTCTCTCCTCCCCCTTTCCCGCCCCCTCCCGCTTGTTTCCTGGTGCCCGCCTTCGTGCTCCGGCCTCTCCTCCCCCTTTCCCGCCCCCTCCCGCTTGTTTCCTGATGCCCGCCTTCGTTAGCAGTTCTGAACAGAACTTATTTCCCTCCGGCCGCCGCGCTGCCCGCGGCGACCCGGAAGTGACCCGCCGGCCGGCCAATCCTAGCGCGGCCGGCCGCAAGTGCCCGCCCCCCCGCGGCCCGGGGCCGGGGGAAGAAGGAAGACGGCAAGAAGTATGGCGGCGCCCCGGGAGATGCTGAGGACGTTGCCGGTCTCCCATGCCAAAGAGGGAGACCGGAGAAGTGCCAGAGAGATTGCCGCCGTCGACGTTGCCGGTCTCCCATGCCGAAAAGGGAGACCGGAGAAGTGCCGCCGTCGCAAGGTGCAGGTGAGTCGATCTGCTTGCACAGGAGGAGCCCCGGGGAAAGAGAACGTCCCTCCGTGGCCCCGGAGAGTCCCGAGGAGCGGGAGCTCTCGTCCAGCAGCCGCCGGACCCGGTGAGTGCCTGCAAGGGGAGAGGGGCGTCGGGACACATTGTCAGTGTCCGCCCCTCCCCCCGTAGTAGAAGTCACCATGTCCCCTGCGCCTCTGTCCCGTGCGCCTCCTCCTTCAAAACATTATCGGCATGACTGATTGTGCACGTTTTCCCACAGTTGCGCTTTAAAATGTGTTCTATTGTGGGATTCTGCTAGGGTAGTTCAAGCCATAACTGCCTGTGAAACTTTTCGGTCTCTCAGCACTGTTTACCACTCTTCCGGAATGTTAAGGTTCTTTGGTCCGAAAGTGTATACTTGCTAGAGTTCAAGATCTCGTGAAATGCGTGCGATCTGTTGGAGAGTGCCGACGAGCACATCCATCAATGTTGTTAAGCCACACACCAAAGATCCCACGCGGGGAGCTGTAAAGGTGCACAATGGATAGTGCTTCGCCTCCTAATTTGCTAGGGGGAGCTACCTGGAGTGTTCGACTGATCCAAGGCTACTGAGGGAGTTCTTCAGCCTGTTTGAACCTGTTCTCCCATCTTGCTTTAAGAATGGGTTTACATGTATCTGTGTGTTTTTTTCGGGAGCCCCTTAAAGCCATGCGGGGGATCACGGCTCGGGGCAGCTCCGTGCAGAGCCGCACCGGTGATTGACAAGGCACCCACGAGCCTCCTATCATGGACCGCACCAGGTAAGAATGTCCGTGCTTTAGTGGTGTTGCACACTCGCTTGCTGATGCATGGAGTTGCTTAGTGGGACTTTCAGGATCTGTTAGCAAACACGGTTTAATTGCATGCGCGAGGCAGGGTGGCACACAGACGTCCGATACTTGAAGGGAAAATATTCTGCAGGCAGTGGAGGTTGTATTGGCTCATTTAAACATTATCGGCATGACTGATTGTGCACGTTTTCCCACAGTTGCGCTTTAAAATGTGTTCTATTGTGGGATTCTGCTAGGGT
This sequence comes from Lissotriton vulgaris, assembly GCF_964263255.1. Taxonomy (NCBI): domain Eukaryota; kingdom Metazoa; phylum Chordata; class Amphibia; order Caudata; family Salamandridae; genus Lissotriton; species Lissotriton vulgaris. The sequence continues at coordinate 23,100,621 of NC_141698.1, forward strand.
AGTTCAAGCCATAACTGCCTGTGAAACTTTTCGGTCTCTCAGCACTGTTTACCACTCTTCCGGAATGTTAAGGTTCATTGGTCCGAAAGTGTATACTTGCTAGAGCTCAAGATCTCGTGAAATGCGTGCGATCTGTTGGAGAGTGCCGACGAGCACATCCATCAATGTTGTTAAGCCACACACCAAAGATCCCACGCGGGGAGCTGTAAAGGTGCACAATGGATAGTGCTTCGCCTCCTAATTTGCTAGGGGGAGCTACGTGGACTGTTCGACTGATCCAAGGCTACTGAGGGAGTTCTTCAGCCTGTTTGAACCTGTTCTCCCATCTTGCTTTAAGAATGGGTTTACATGTATCTGTGTGTTTTTTTCTTTTAGATGCCAATGGCCTACTCGCTCTAAAAGTCTTTGTGTCTCCAAAGCTGAGGCAAGTGTAGCCCCAAAAAGGCCTTGCATCACAAAGCACCAAACTCAGGTTAATGTATACAAAGAGGCCAAAATGCAGTGAAGGGCCATCGGGGAGGACAGCAAAAATCCCATGGACTTGAAACAAAGTAAGACGTACTAACCAAGCGTCACTTTGTATCACATCTTAATGCCAAACAATACCAGGCGCACACACGGAGCATGCGTAATAACACATTATAATCTTACACATGACGTGTCATTTTGACAAAATTACTCATTTTAAGTACCTTATACTTGGGGGGGGGGCTTTGTGTGGCTGTGTGTGTGGTGGGCTTTGTGTGGCTGTGTGTGTGGGGGGCTTTGTGTGGCTGTGTGTGTGGGGGGCTTTGTGTGGCTGTGTGTGTGGGGGGCTCTGTGTGGCTGTGTGTGTGTGGGGGGCTCTGTGTGGCTGTGTGTGTGGGGGGCTCTGTGTGGCTGTGTGTGTGGGGGGCTCTGTGTGGGTGTGTGTGTGGGGGGCTCTGTGTGTGTTTGGGGGGGCTCTCTGTGGGTGTTTGTGTGTGTCATTTGCGAGATAAAGCTAGTGGCATTGTAAATGACAATGCCATTTATTTATGTTAAAAAAAACATAAATTAAAATAATGTCAAGAGCAATGCCAATAGCTCTAACTTTAACAAAGGCAAAACCATTGCATTGTAAATGCTTGTTAACAAATTCTCAGTGGATACAGCAGCTTCTGGCTTTAAACAAGCATTAGCGCAATACAGCGAAACACAGATAAAGGACCCAGCAAGAGCAGAAAGAGAGGGCTATAGCTGTAAAGAAGTCCCTCTTTCAGTTCAATGCGTGCACTCAAGTGGAGGTGGAAGGATACACCCAAACAATCAAAAGCATTAGACGAGAGATGAGTACTTTCCTGGGTTGAGTCAAGGCCTGATTGACAAAGTTTCAAGCCAATGGCTAAAAGAGGCTTGTGGAAGGAAGTGGATGGTTGAAAGGGCTGGATCCAAAGCCCACTGTATGTGTATTATTTGCATTAGGTCAGCTTGAAAGATGCGCTTTTAAACCCGGACCTAAAAATAAATGAATCTTCTCCTCATCATGGACCCGTAGCCAGTTCTGAAGCAACAGGGAGATATCCAGTCCCTTAGTGATCAATTATTTTTCTCTCTCTTTGGGTCCAGTCATTACTAGAGAAAGAAATACCCCATCTTTTGGAAACACATCGGTTTTTGAGCCGTTTATACCCTTCATTCCACGGTAATGTCACCCGGTGACTAACTCCCTCAGGTTAGGGTTCCCTAAATCAGCCACCACTGTCCTTGCACCTCTTACCTTCTGCCCCTCTGCCCGAGTCTCTCACTGCAGGTGAGTGGCTTCAGCTCTCTACCTTGGGCATCAACTGGCTGCTCAAGGACCACTGAATCAAGAGCGCATTCTACCTCAGCTGTCAAATCGCCCTCTACGGTCCCGTCAAGCATCCCCAAGACTCTGACTTTATAAGTGCTGGCTTGATCTTCAGGGGTTTCCGCTTTGGTTTTAGGTGGAGTATTGACGCACATGTACTTTGTTCACAATCCTCGCTGTGCATTGGCACCTCATGGAAGTTGTGCATTGACGTCAATGTCACACCGCTCCCTAAGGCCTCCATTGCATTGACCAACACTGATATCTTCGTTTCGATAGGCCATGACCGAGGTTATGACCTTTGGCAATATTGCACCAGAATGGTCTTCCAGCTGGTGGCCCAGTGAAATGGGACCACCCCCGACCCCGGTTGCCAAGGTCAGAAACCTCTGCGTTCTGTTCAATGATAAGCTGGTGTTTAAACATCATGTGAATAAGGTGGTCTCTTCATCTTTCTTCATGCTAAGGAAAATCAGAAAACTGCTGCCATATTTCCCGTCAGGAGCAGGGAAAACCTTGATTACCACTCTTGTTTTCTCAAAATTGGACTATGGCAATGCCATTTTCCTTGGCACACAGGAACAGATTCTATCTAAACTGCAGTCTGCGCAAAATGCAGCGGCCAGAATTCTGCTTGATATCCCCAGTCGCCGCTCCACCTCCACGGCCATACGCCATCTGCATTGGTTAAGAGTTAAGAGTCGTATAAAATTTAAAGCACTTTGTATTGCCTACAAAGCCATTCATGACTCTGGACCAAGGTTCCTTAAAGATGCTTTTCAAATTTATGCCCCACAAAGATAACTTCGTTCTGCTAGCACCTATCTTCTTGCTTTCCCGCGTACCAGAACCACCAGCTGGGGAGACAGGCGTTTCTTGGTAGCCACCCCCAGGCTGTGGAATTCCCTTCCTTTGCCCATAAACACCAGTCCAACCCTCACTATCTTCCGAAAACTCCTGAAAACGTGGTTATTTGATCAATGATTTTAAGGTAGTTTCATCTCAGGAGTCCGATCTGCGCCGAGACACCCTCGGGTATTTGCGCGCAATAAAAATCTCATAAACATATTGCACACTGAAGGTCTCGCACAGTCACCCTTATCAGAGACTTAAGGGTCTCCTCGTCTCCCCACAAATCACTATCAGGGTTATATCTTAGGGTACCCCAGGTCACAGGTTATGGCAAAACAGAATTATGCACTCTACCAACATCTGAACGGAATGCCATCTGATGTGGAACAACAATCCTCTGCCACTCACCCGTGATGCAGGGACCTAGTGGTCTCCTTCTCCCCCTAAAGTTCCAGGGGGACCCCCAAAGTGGAGGTCCACAGCGGTCAGTTTGATCCTCCCAAGCCACCGCTCCGCCACCATGGCATGCAGCTCCAACCTTAGAGATGGGGACCTGTTAGCATCTTGCAGGCCTGGGGGATGCTGTGCTCCAGTGTGAATAAGGGCGTGGCTCATTAGAAGGGCTCCACCTGATTGTCAGAACCTCCAGTGCAATTCCCCGCCACACTAGCGCCTTGAGACCCTCACGGGTGATTTGCTGTGCTTTATAAATTCTTGATTGATTGATCTCAAACAGCAGCCCCGTGAGAGGAGCCCCTCCAGATCCTGCCCAGAAGGTGTTGATCTATCTTGACGCCCAAAGGATCTCCCCATCAAACTCTGGCATTAGAAACTCATGGGACACTGAGACCCTGCTTCCAAGTCCAGCGCTAAATTCTGAACAGGAGCTTGCACAGGGATTGAATTTACAAGTTGTGTGATAAATATCATACCGCGGCAGGTCGAACCTGCTGAATTGTATTGGAGGAAAAGTGATAAAAATGGCAAACCAGGCGATATTAGGTGCATTAAAAGCCAATTCTCCATGGGAACCAGAACCAGCCCTGGCAAACTGCTGGGCAGGCCCCCCTGGGGGAGCTGAGGGGGTGCGGCCGAGCTCTTTGCAATTGCCGATTTTTTTTTACCGGGGGCCGATATTGCAGGACCAAGGTAACAAAAACAGCCCCCAGGGGCCCAAAACAGGCCCCCACCCTGACGGCCCACTGGGGAAAGGCCTGGTGCTCGTTACGGCCCGTCCGGCCCTGCACCGTACCCTATAACCCCATGCTACACAACTTGCGCTTAGGTCGGAAGACATAAAAGCTCCTCCCTTTGGCTAGTGCAGTAGTTGCTTAAAGCACACATTTTAAGGCCAACTAGACAAGCACTTCAGAATCGTATGTTAAAATGAAGCAGCCCAGCTTAATTTGGAACCTAATGTTGAGGCGAAGCCACCGAAGAGACCTCAGGTTTGCAGTGATGCTGTACTATTTCCTGGGCCTTGCAATAAGGTGGGTTCAGAACTGAAGACACCCTGTTCCCCTCTCTCTCGCGATGCTGCTGCTTTTGTCTCATAATTACGGATTTGCCGCATTCTCCACATAATCCATCATCTGCTGCATAATCTACAGATGTAAATAAAAAATGTAGCAACATGTTCATGCGAAGTGGAAGGCCCTTTGCGAAGGTTGACTGGTCATCTTTCAGTTGCTTATTTCTGTATTTGGCTGTTAGTCTGGAACTAATGAGGTGAAATCTTTGCATAGACAGTATTACCACGTGTAAAGATTACAGAAAAAAGAAATGATACTATAAAGAAATGTGCCGCATTATGTCGCATAATGTGCCTTTTCTTGCCGCATAATTTAGTCAACTCTGCCGCATAATCTGGTGCTCCTCTGTCGCTTAATTCTAGTCCATTACCCACAGTTGCAGGACAAAAGAAGGAATCCATTAGCCTCTTCCAGAGAAAGGGCCAGTTGTCTCTGTGCATTAATGGCCTTGTTTTCACCCCTCCAATGTGATACATTATTTTCTAGTAATATGAGAGCCGCTGGGCATTCAGAAACCGATTACAGATTGGGTGTTGCATACTTGTTCTCTTTTTAGTTTGTTGTGGGATTGTGTTGGCATTTCACATGCCAGGTCCAAGTGGCTCATATCTGGCAGCAGACTGCTGTATTGATTTACCCTCACAATTATGTTTTAATACAATTAGAGGCAGACATTTGCCATTAGTCATTAAGAGTCATTGTAGACTTGGTTTTCTTTCAATGAATGTTCTTTCCTGTGTTTACCAAGAAGCGTTTCTCACTTCTCCTTGTGATGGGGGCGGCCAGCTCCACAGGGGGCTGCCAAAGGATTATAGAGTCAAACTCCCTGTTACTCTCACTCACACCCCATGCATTCACAAGCGTGCACACATGCACCCATCATTCACAAGCACACATGCACACACACACAAACCCATTCACATCACGTACACCAAACATTACAAAATAACACCTCGCCGGCCGCCTCCTCTCATTGTCTTTTACATTCCCAAAGACTCCTGTGTGCCATGGGGTACCAGAGGCATCAGCAATCAGCCCAATTGTATTCAATATCTATTAGCGCCCACTTATCCCTATTATCAAGTCCTGTGACATTGATGTAGTCAACTATGCAGATGATACACAATTGGTGTTTTCTCTAGAAGGAGACCAGTTAGTCTCTCTGGACAAATTCCAGGAGTGTATGAAAAGTACCACAGATTGGCTCAGAGATAACGCTTTGCAATTCAATGGAGACAAAATAGAGATCGTCTACTGCGCCATGACCAAAATTGTCCGTCCCTTTCCTTTGGAATTTAGGCTCACCCCCACGGATAAACTATTGACTCCAGCTAAAACAGTACGCTATTTGGGGGTTATGCTGGATGATAACCTCCAGTTGGAGTCACAAGTTAACCCCTCCCACGCTCATGACGAGCTGAGCTCGTCATGAGCCACAGTTCGCGTGTGCTCATGACGAGCTGAGCCCGTCATGACCGTTAGAACGCTCGCACGCTGGGCAAATTCCCCTTCTGTGCGAGCGTTCTAATGAAACGGGTGTGGTCATGACGAGCTCAGCTCGTCATGAGCACACAACCACCGTAGCTCATGACGAGCTGAGCTCGTCATGAGCACCGGGGCGCTGTGCGCACACCTCCCCTCTCCCAGCACGGCAGGAGAATATGCCCCACAGCCAAGGGGTTAATAAGGCAGTGGCCACTTGTTTCTCCCTGATCAGAGGTTTATGAACAATCCTTCCGTTGCTTCCCACTACTACCAGTCCACAAGTAGTGAGGAGTGTAATAATGCGCAGGTTGGACTACGCAATTCATTATACCTGGGTGCACCCAACTCAGTCATACTGAAGTTGCAAAGGATTCAAACTATAGCAGCCAAACTGGCTCTGAACAGGCAGTGTTGATCCTCAACATCGCAGGCTTTAAAGGACCTTCATTGGCTGCCAATCTGTCAAAGATTACAACTCAGATCCCTTTGTATGGTGTTTAGAGCGGTACAGGGGTTGGGCCCGAAATCCTTGCAGAAAAAAATCATGTGGTCCGCTCCCAGGAGAAATCTCCTCTCATCAAGTTCAAATTTGGTGATCACCATGAGATTTAAGAAGACTAGGACTGGTGGGAGAGCCTTTGGCGTCGCAGCCTCATGGTTATGGAATGATCTCCCCGTAAATATTAGACAAATCTAAACTCTACTCCCATTCAGGAAGAGGCTGAAGACCCGGCTCTGCCCGAGGGAGGAGTTATATAAACTGTTCTGTCACTCTTTAGGTAGGTCTTTCTACATGCACACTGATAACAGGAGAAGTCTAAGCGCCAGGATACCCGCGGGGTGACAGTTTTGCGCAATATATATTATTTTACATTACATTTTACATTACCCTAGTTCAGCCAATGAGAGGAGGCAACAGTACCGTATTCGTCATGGAGTGGGATGAGGTTAATGAGACCTGCTGACAGCACCCCATTCAGTGACTTAGTGTCACTGATTGTCACTCTGACCTGGGCACTTCGGGGCTTAAAACTGAAGCGCAAAAAACACAAGGTGATGGACGGAATGTTGCACATTGGCAAAACATTCACCCCCACTCACAGATCTGGGTTTAATCCATCGTTATTTTGCTCAACACACCACCCCAGTTCAGACATGGCCATATGCAAATCAATCTTGACCCTGTGCCTCATGGGAACAGTCCAGGCCGAACTCCCAAGCCATGTCTTCCCTGGACCGGAATCAAGCATCCTAGGACCGGTTTCTGGCTATCAGCCGTCATCAGCCAGGATAGCTTGACTCCAGTGGCCTAGTGAGCACGGGCCCAACGTCTGGACATACCCTTCCCACATAGGGTGAACAGCAAAACACACAAGGTGATGGACGAAATGTTGCACAATGGCTAGACATTCACCCCCAGTCACAGATCTGAAGTGACCAGGTCTGAGGCTATCTGTTACGCTCCCCCTCATCATGAAGGGGAGTTCCTCCAAGGGCTTTGTTGGGCAGAGAAGGTCACGCCCACAAGGCTGTGACCACTTCCGCCCAGCAAAGCTCACTTCAGGCAGCCAAGAACCTATGCATTTAGCGCATGTCTAGCGCCTGGCTGCCTGACCTGAACATAGAGTGTCTGCTGACAGACACTCTTCATGTCTGCCAAATCGTGGTGGGGCTGGACCCTTCGCCATAAGGACAGGCCACTGCTGCCTCCAGTGTGGGCATGCTGTGGTGTGCAGTAGGACAGGCCTGGACCCAGCCACCTCCAGTTTGAGGCCTAACGGTAGTAAATCTTACGGATCAGGACCTGGCAGCAGCAGGATGGTACCGCCTTTCCCAGAGAAAAATAGTGACCATTTGTTCATGTTTTAAGATTTTACACATTCATGGACATGAAGGTTATTAGGACTTTATACAAATGTGTCTGTATTCATTTTAAACATGTTGCCTTTGTTTACTTTAACTATGAGTCAGGGATCATCAAGGCAGCTCTAGAACACATTTAAAGTCTTTCAGCTTTTATTTGCTATTTCAAGAATATACAGAAAAGGGGAAACATACCAGCTTACACTTATTTTCCAACTTTTCATATTACCTGGGGCATGAAAATACTGGTCATTCAGTGAAAAAAACTTCCAAGTGGTAACTTCATTTGTCCAGTTAAACAACAAGAGAGTGTCAAAAATTATAAAGAAAAATAGCACAAAATCAGAGATGAAGATCTTCCTGTCGGATTCACATTGGAAATCATTTAGGATTTATTAGAAGCCCTCACTCACCACCCTGGGTGGTGACATGCTTCATCATCGGGCCCACCAGGAGAAGCCGAGTGCCTCCCTGGTGTGCTACAACGCCAGATTACTGCGGAGCAGGATTTTTGTGACAGTGATATGAAAAAAACGTGATATTAAAATTGTCAAAGAGCTGTACCAGAAAGAAAAATTTATTCAGTGGTCAGCCTGACAAGGTTAAAATATGTGTAGGGAAATGTGCCAATTAATGTATTGGTTATTTCCACTTAAGGTGGGGTCAACATGTTTCAGCCCTTATGTGTACAGTTACTGGGCTTTCTTCAGGACCATGTTTTTGTGTACCTCGGCGGTGTGGGCGGTAAGGTCCACCCTACCAGAGGACGTGAAAGTTAAAAATGACTGTGTAAAAATTGTGCAGAAAAACAAACCATCAAGTTGTGGGAATTACCTCTACTTTAGAGGAACCTGTATAGTTTGTACAAAAACCGATCCACGCCCCATAGGTCTCAGGAGGTGGGTGGGGTGACAATGGCACACCGCCCGCAACGCCCTGCACCCGCTTGACACCTACCGTCTCCTGCAACCAACACACTTAATTTGTCCCTCACCCACAGAGTGCCAGCTGTGACGTAAACTGAGGAAGCAGGTGAATGTCTCCCTTGGGTCCCAACCCTTGAACCCAATCCTCTGAAGTACCTGTAGGGGAGGGGGCTGTGGGGCGGGTTCAGGCTCCTGCGCTAAAAACTGCTCAGCCAACCCTGGCCAGTCATTCCAGGTTGCTTACAAGCACTGCCCTCATGATTGAAAACAAGCATTTGCAATGTAATAGGTCTCGCACTTGCAAGAGTTTAAGCTATTGGCATTTTAAATGACAATGCTGTATATTTATCCGTTTTGATAATTAACACATAATTAAAAGGCATTTCCATTTACAATGCCAATAGCTCAAACTTTTGTAAATGCTAGATCTATTTCACTTCAAAGAAGCGGGCGCCATTGTCCCGTGGTGCTTGGAAAATGAAAGCGTCCATGGCGCGCTGAATGTTGCAGCAAAGCATGTCATGCTTGCAGTACGAGAAACTCATTAAAGGAAATAGTGCCTACAGACTAAATAAGACATTCCGTGTAAACGGGCCAGTCCTCCTGAGAGGTTACAAATGAAGACAAGGCGATAGTAAGGAGGGACTAACAAGCCTATTAATGAATCAGAAGCCAGCATTTACAAAGGACAATGACACAAGCCAATGAAAAATATGGGCAGAGAGTGGGCGGAGCTTCAAGTCCATACTCATACGCAGCGTGTCTTGCAGAGCAGTGCAAGCGCTGCCCAGGCTCGACCTAAAAAGGACTAAAGTGCATCCGGAAACACTCCCAGTGCTCCAGGGTGCTTAGAAACAGGGTTGCTGCTTTCATGAGTACACAATGCTGATTACGTGTGAGATACAGCCCAGGGCAACAGCTGATTCTCTGACTAATTTGAATTATTGTTGTGTGACACTGAGACCTGAGGTCTTTGTTAGTGGGGGCGGTGTGGCGGGGGCGGTCCAGAGATCCGCTCCACCCTCCTGGTGAATGACTACCTGAGGCCAGCGTTGGTCTGATGACGTCACTGCGTCAGCACATGGAGGAAAGGGCTGCAGGTCCCTAAAGAGGTGCCCTCCACCGCCATTGGCATCAGGTCAGTCTATAGAAGGTAGGATGGAACTGGCCGCTCTGCCACTCTGGTATTTCCCAGGAAGGCTGAAGGCTAACGTGTCGGGTTCAGAGCATGATTGGCTGGCATGAGCCGGCCCTGCCCCGGCTGCCCCCTTCTAGTCTGGGCCCCCTGCAGTGTGGGCTGGTTTGAGTTTTATTTCACGGCTGCTTGCAGTTTCCAGTCCAGTCCTGATAGCACATAGTCGCAGTGGGGGTACTTTCTGACCCAGTGATATGGTAGGGTGACCAGGCGTCCTGGACTTGTCAGCACCGCCCTGGCTTTTCATTTTCTGTCCTTGCAAATTACAGTAAAGTTAACACATGTTCCAGGTGTACAGAGAGGGTCGACTGAACACAGAGGGAGGCAAATGTTCATATGTTGAGGTGCAGATTAGATAGCAACTGCAAGCAGACAGCAATTTCACTAACCCAGATTATACCGTGTGCAGAAACTGCATTCAAAAGTCTTGCTACTTTCTCATGGTCTGTGTTTCCTATGTTGGTAAGAGCCGCCAATCAAATCCTTCTGTGCCTTTTATTCGATTACAATTTGTAGTTCTATTCAGTGGTGGTGGGTGGCAAATCACACTGGTGGGCGCAAAGATATACATATACACATACATATACACATACTCATAATACACATAATAAATACACAATAATATACACATTAACACAAATATACACATTTAAAAAATCAGTCACTTACCTTAGACTGCTGCTCGTTCTGCAGCACTTCCTGGTTGTTCTGCAGGCAGCATGTCCTCTGAGCGCAAAGCCCACAGCCAACTCCCATCCAATCAAGACGCTGTTCTAAAGCGTCTTGATTGGCTGGAGTGGGCTGGCTCCACACTCCAAAAGCCACTGTTGGTCTGTACCTGCTCTCCAACCCAGCTGTCCAAGACAGCTGGGTTGGAGAGGTTTGAATGGAGCATGTCGGTTTGGCCGTTGCAAGGTAGCCGGCCAAACCAACATGCGCAATGCACACTCAGGTGGCCACTCCTCACTGCTGCCAATCACGGGCAGCAGTGATGCACATGCCCGCCCTGCCCGCACACTCAGTTTGTTGGCAGAAAGTATCAAAAATAAAATAGTAATAAAATCATTTTATTACCATTTCGTTTTTGACACTTTATTTATTTATTTATTTATTTATTTATTTATTTATTTTTAGACTTTTCTATAGCGCGAACCAAACCCAAGGTAGGGTAACAGAGCGCTTTACATAGTGAGCAAGGTATCAATAGCACATTTGGTACCAACAAAGCATACAAAAACAACACGTACAAAGTAACAACAAAGCATAACAGAGTTCGGGGGATAAAGGCAGAGTAGAGAACTGTTCTGAGCAAAAGGAGTCAATTCGAGATTGTGCACGTCTCAGCTTCGAAATATCAGTGGACGGAGAGTATAGACGAGTTTGAAGTTGTAAGCTGGCGTGGTGTTTGTGTGGATTTTAAGGGAGGAATTTGCTCATCAAGAATGATTTTGTTTCCTTTTTGAAGAGAGGTGTTGAGGTGATTTTTCTGATGAATGACGGAAGGGAGTTCCAAATTCTTGGCGCCGCTCTAGAAAATGTTCTGTTGGAGGTTTTAGCCTAGTTGAACCGTGAGGGTTTCAGGAATAGATTATCTGTGCTCCTAAAAGGTCTATTTTCTCCAGATAGTGTACATTTTTGGGCTAGGTACTGCGGGGTGTTGTGGTGTAGCGCCTTGTGAGTGATGCAACCCATCTTTAAGTGAATATGAGCTTCATAGGGTAGCCAGTTGAGTGCCTTCAGGTGTGGTGATATGTGGTCAAATTCCCTAGATCCTGTTATGAGTCTTTCTGCGGCGTTAAGACAGGCTTTTAAGGGGCGGTAGAGATTTTGGGAAGCCTTGAGAGGGTAGAACATCCGTACTCCAGCCTGATATGACTAAGGACTAAACTGAAGTTTTGAGGTCTGGGTTCTCGATGAATGGCTTCATTTTTACTTTCTGCCCAGCAGTGTGTGTGTGGGGGGGGGGGGGCGCTCCTCCGCACCCACGGAGGAACCTCAGCTGGATCTACTTCTATGTTTGTGGAATGTCTCTTCTTGCAGTTGTGAAGATCTGGTCACCAAATTATAGTGGCAGAGCCGCCAACCTGGGAGAAAACTGTCCAGGCCAACTTTTTGCCAGAGACCAGGTCAGCTGTCTTCAGGTGTCTGTTCAGGGGGTTTCCCCCATATTTATTAGTGACATTTTCAAATGTAGGGGTGACCACTTTTAAACAGTGCCATCCCAAGGAATTTGGGAGTCCCTGGGAAAGGCATGTTTTGGGGGCCCCTCTAAGGAAAAAAAGTAATTTATTGTTCATTTTCTGCTGGTATTTAGAAAAAATATCAGAAAAAAATATTTTGTGGACTAAATATTGTGTCAAGAATACAGAGGACAAAAATATTGTGAGGGTAAGTTTCAATGGGTAAGCAAAGTTTTACTATATATAACTCCACATATATGTACCTTCACACTATATATATATATTTTTTTCATTCACCAAGTTATGGCTCACTTTTCCCGGACCCCGGGCGCTTCTATGTCGGGTCCGGAATTCCTGGCAGAGCCACGCCGACAAACATTTCCACATCGAATCCTTGCGAATTCCTTTTCAATAACGCACTTGCAGGCTTTTTAGTACCCAATTGTTTTATTTCAAACACATCCAAAGGTTACGGAGACAACCGACGCGTTTTGCTATCCCTGATAGCTTGTTCACGGTTCAAGTTTGAAACAATAATTTCGACCAATAAAAACATTTTCAAAACATCATGTGACTAGTGGTGGTCATTACATTTACATAGTGTTTTGTGGGAAATGTAGTCTGCTCAAATGTCACATTGACTAATGTGCTCAGTTGATTGGGGTTTTATAATTAATCCGCCGGTGCATATTTGTGTGACAATTATTATAACATGTATGAATACCTTTTTTCACCCATATTTGTTGCTATTTTTTTGCATTTTTACGTTTTATTACTACATTACCCATTGTTGGCCAAATCTGTACAACTCCTTAGTGTCGACATATTTGTTACTTCTAGTACTGCGATATATTATGTTAGTTTCAATTTTTTACACAGAGTGCGTCACTACCGGCACTCTGTTATGAGTGCAGTTGTTTATTAGCCTCGGTTTATTTAAATAGATAAACTATATCGCTGCGCATTTTCCATGTATCCCCTGATACATGTTTATATTATGAAGCCTAAGCTTATTCATTTTATAAGATGTTTGTTATCACTGTAATCATTAACTTGTGCGCAGTGATATAATGGAATGAAGCCCCCCGGTGGGCATAACTGTCCATCGTTTATTCAACCAGCATTTTAAAACCTTATTAATTATATCTTTGGCTACTATTACGTTTTAAATGTTGCAGTACGATTTAAGTAAATAGGGGTCAATTTAACCAATTTCTAGTAAATTTAGCAACTTATGGGTGTTTGTTTTAATCTTTTTATTATGATTTTTTGTGTATAAGTGTATGTAAACTTTGCGCAATGTGTGTAAAGGAATTTTATCACCCCCACCATTTCACACTTTGTTTAAAGGTACTACAGAAGAATATTCTTTGTACTCTAACAAACAATTCTCAGTTTATAAATGAATATACAGTTCTTCACTCTGGTTCAGACCAAACGGAGTAAACGTCCTGAAATTGAGAATTTGCCTTGACTCTCTTTGTCTCAATTTCTTCTCTCTGTTTCCCCCTCTCTCACTCGGGGGAACCATTTCAAGTACCCAGAAAGTCAAAAGCTTCCAGTCCCCTTCGTGTTCCATCCTCATATGTTTAGCAATCGCGTTGCTGCGGTCCTTGTTAACCGTTGCCCGCACATGCTCCAAAATTCTCTTTTTCAGTTCACATATAGTACTACCAATATATTTGAGGGAGCACGGGCACTCGATCATGTAAACCACAAATTGACTCTTGCAAGTTATCAGATCCCTGATTTGCCATGTTTTGTTGTTTGGTAATGCTACTTGATTCATGTTTTTAGCAATCTGGCACACCTCGCAATTATGGCATTTTCTGAACTCCTTTGTTTTCAACCATTCCATTCCCTTTGATTTTTGAGGGTTTGATGGAGGCTGTGTACTAATTTGTCCTTCAGGTTCTCTACTCTTCTGTAGGTTATATTGGGATGATTTCCCAATGTCAAGGTACATATATGTGGAGTTAGGAATAGTAAATTTAGGCCGATCGGGGTACTGGGAGGGATGCTAATGGTCCAATTTATTTACAGTCGCCAATGATTTGCTGATGCTGATTGATGTGTATTGTTTGGAGCCGATTTTATAATAAAAAGATTTTTTTTTAAAAAGAATAGTAAATCTAGCTATTTGCACTTACCTTCTCGATATTTCGGTTCTCGATATTTTTGACGCGATATTCTGCTCACACGATATTTCAGTTTCTGATACTCTGACAGCGATCCTTTCCTGCTAATTGAAGCTGCATGATGCCAAACACAATTTGTGCTAAACTTTAACAGGGTCACACAAAAACAATTGAAATATGTCTCGCTCCGAACTGCGAAAATCCTTGAAATGACACAGGATAGAGAGACAAAGTCCGAGGTGGAGCTAAGCAGAGAGGGAGAGAGGTTTAGATAGAAAAATCTTCCGTGGAGCGGTCAAATAGAGAGACATTTAATTTCCCCAGGAGACCACTTCGGAGCTTTTTGAGTGCAAGTTTATAGTCGACATAACTTAAAACAGCGGTTCATAACATTACCCACTCTGCCCATGTCTTAAAAAGTCTCTGCTTTTAACAGCAACCGAAAGTTGTAGCGCAGTGATTGACTCCTCAATGCAGTCATTTTGAATCTCTAGCTTCTTGTGCATGTCGGTCATGTATGAGACGTTCAGCGTAGTGATTGACTCCTGAATGCAGTCATTTTGTGTCTCCAGCTTCTTGTGTTTGTGAATCAGGTATGAGACATTCAACTTAGTGATTGACTCCTGAATGCAGTCATTTTGTGTCTCCAGCTTCTTGTGTTTGTGAATCAGGTATGAGACATTCAACTTAGTGATTGACTCCTGAATGCAGTCATTTTGTGTCTCCAGCTTCTTGTGTTTGTGAATCGTGTATGAGACATTCAACATAGTGATTGACTCCTGAATGCAGTAATTTTGTTTCTCCACCTTCTTGTGTTTGGGAATCGTGTATGAGACATTCAACATAGTGATTGACTCCTGAATGCATTAATTTTGTGTCTCCAGCTTCTTGTGCATGTCGGTCATGTATGAGACGTTCAGCGCAGTGATTGACTCCTGAATGCAGTAATTTTTTGTCTCCAGCTTCTTGTGTTTGTGAATCGTGTATGAGACATTCAACATAGTGATTGACTCCTGAATGCAGTAATTTTGTTTCTCCACCTTCTTGTGTTTGTGAATCGTGTATGAGACATTCAACATAGTGATTGACTCCTGAATCCATTAATTTTGTGTCTCCAGCTTCTTGTGCATGTCGGTCATGTATGAGACGTTCAGCGCAGTGATTGACTCCTGAATGCAGTAATTTTTTGTCTCCAGCTTCTTGTGTTTGTGAATCGTGTATGAGACATTCAACATAGTGATTGACTCCTGAATGCAGTCATTTTGTGTCTCCAGCTTCTTGTGCATGTCGGTCATGTATGAGACGTTCAGCGTAGTGATTGACTCCTGAATGCAGTAATTTTTTGTCTCCAGCTTCTTGTGTTTGTGAATCGTGTATGAGACCCTCAACATAGTGATTGACTCCTGAATGCAGTCATTTTGTGTCTCCAGCTTCTGGTGTTTGTGAATCGTGTATGAGGCATTCAACATAGTGATTGACTCCTGAATGCAGTCATTTTGTGTCTCCAGCTTCTTGTGTTTGTGAATCGTGTATGAGACGTTCAGCGTAGTGATTGACTCCTGAATGCAGTCATTTTGTGTCTCCAGCTTCTTGTGTTTGTGAATCGTGTATGAGACATTCAGCATAGTGATTGACTCCTGAATGCAGTCATTTTGTGTCTCCAGCTTCTTGTGTTTGTGAATCGTGTATGAGACATTCAACATAGTGTTTGACTCCTGAATGCAGTCATTTTGTTTCTCCAGCTTCTTGTGTTTGTGAATTGTGTATGAGACATTCAACATAGTGATTGACTCATGAATGCGTCATTTTGTGTCTCCAGCCTCTTGTGTTTGTGAATCGTGTATGAGACATTCAACATAGTGATTGACTCCTGAATGCAGTCATTTTGTTTCTCCAGCTTCTTGTGTTTGTGAATCGTTTATGAGAAATTCAACACAGTGATTGACTCCTGAATGCATTAATTTTGTGTCTCTAGCTTCTTGTGCATGTTGGTCATGTTTGAGACGGTCAGCATAGTGATTGACTCCTGAATGCATTAATTTTGTGTCTCTAGCTTCTTGTGTATGTGGGTTGTGTATGAGACATTGAGTGTAGTGATTGACTCCTGAATGCAGTAATGTTGCGTCTCCAGCTTCTTGAGTTTGAGCTTTGTGTATGAGATGTTCAGCGTAGTAATTGACCCTTGAATGTAGTCATTTTGCTTCTCCAGGTTCTTGTGTTTGCGTGTTGTGTATGAGACGTCCAGCATAGTGATTGAACCCTGAATGCAGTCACTTTGTGTCTCCAGCTTCTTGTGTTTGCAAGTTGTGTATGAGACGTTCAGCGTAGTGATTGACTCCTCAATGTATTCGTTTTGCGTCTCCAGCTTCTTGCATATGTGAGTCGTGTATGAGATGTTCAGCGTAGTAATTAACACCTGAATGTGTCTCCAGCTTCTTGCATTGATGGGTCTGGTATGAGATGTTTATGTGCCTAAGAATGGGCATTTGGATGGCCCCGGCATCTGCCGTTCCTCTTCCCAGTTCTAAAAATCTGGGTACTCCTGTGGACATGTGTCTGTCGGAAACAAGATATTGAAATTTGACGGTGTCTTTGGACATTGAGGACCTCATTTATGAGTCCCTACCGGCACTATTGCGTGGCCGGAACGTCACTGTTTTGACATTCCGGTGGCGCAATGTACCACTGGCATATTTATATGGCCACGTAAAGCTTCATTTTGTGGCTTTTCATGGCCTTATAAATATGTGCCCCTTTCATGCAGAAAGAAGGGGTGTGCCAAGGGTGTTGCTGTGGACGTTCCCAGCCACATCCATGTTTCTTTTTTACACTGCCCCAGTTTTACGAGAAATTGGAAGTCTGAGGCAGCGGCAAAAGCTGTAAGGGCAGTACAACGAGGAGAAATATCTTTATTCCTCCTCGTTTTTAGGTCTCGACTACGCAGCGCGCAAGGACCTTTTGCAATCGCTCAGGACTTTTGGTTAAACGCATGCATGTTTTGCATTGTTTGTATTGCAACCCGTTGACATTTGGTGTTTCCCTTGCCGGAGCGAGCAACAGCGCCATCTGTTTTTAATTATCTTGATTGCGCTTTCAAAACAGATGGCGCCGCTGCTTGCTACCGCAAGTGAAACGCAGTGCGTGTCTGGTCCCTGTTAGAAAACATTATCTGTGTGCTTTGTCCAAATTAGCTACTAGCCAAGATCATCTTCGATAACGGATAATAAAAGAGGCCTACATAACCACAAATGCATTAGCGTTTTGAGGTAACCAAAAGTAGACACGCAGAGCTTTAAAAAAGTAGGAAATATAGGCTTGAAAATAAGAAACAAGACAATAATAGTGTAGGTCTTAAAACATGAACCCTGCTGTCTAGATTTAATATTGTCTTTATAAATAACTAGCAGCCCGCCCCAGCGTTGCCTGGGGCAGAAAGGGGCTGGGGGCAGTACACCTGCTCCCGCCCCGACCCCCTCCCACACCGACTCCCTCCCGCCCCGACTCACTCGCGCCCCCCTCCCGCCCAGACTCACTCGCGCCCCCTCCTGCCCACACTCACTCGCGCCCCCCTCCCTCCCAGACTCACTCGCGCCCCCCTCCCAGCCAGACTCACTCGCGCCCCTACCTCCTCCGAAACTGCTGCCTCCACACCTTTCCTTGGGCCCCGCAAAGATCCCGCAACCTTCGGCAGCTCCGAGCCGCGCGGCAGATGTCAGTGGCAGTAAGTCCTGGGGAGCAGAGGATGCGTTCCAGCAACTCTCCGGGCAATGCGCTCAAGTGCGGACCCTCCGCTCCACCGCACTCATCGCTCGGACTCTCCAGCCCGGCACTCGGCTCCCCCGTTGTCGCCATCTCGCACACAGCTCGCTGCAGAGCCGTAGACATAGAAGAGAGACACGGCCCTGAGAGACTGAAATCGAGGCATTACTGCACCGCCCTCCTCCTTGTCGTCATCACGCACGTCGCGTTGTGGCCAGCACTAGGTCCCGGCCGGCGCTACTTTCAGGGGACTACTTTGTTTACAAACTTAATTTTTTTTATTTACTTTTTTTTTATTTATATAGCCTATGTCCATCTACACACCCTGACATTTTCATAGATGTATCGGGTGTGTAAATTGGCGCTGTGGTTCCCGAGTTTACCTGGCCAAAAGGTGCAAGTTCTCTCTTTATAATAGTAGTATAGATAATAACTGATTGTTTATACAGCTCTTTCCTGCTGATTCCAAGCGCTGTAAGTAACAAGTTAGTATTGTTCTTTTAAATTGACATTTATGTTGGCAACCACTGAAGGATGGAAGGCTGATTTGGGCTTGTCTGATTAGATGTTGTGACTTGCAAATAACTCACTTCAGCAGCAATCGCTAAACTCTTTGTTACATCTTGCAGGGTTTTGGGGGTAAGAGAAAATCTGTATACATTGGACATATAATCGGTCGAAAAGGAATACCTCCAATCACAGTCAGATGAAATAATTTTGGCAGTGAGAATAGTCACGGCACGGAATAGGCTCCTCCCAGATGCAGCGCCAGCAGTTTCTGACAATGTTTATAATGGCAAGTAAACAAACTTCTTGGAGAGGCGCAGCATTTATTATTATTTATCAACGTACATGGCGCTTTTTTTGTTTGTTAATCCTACAAGAAAGAGCTGAAACCTGGACTGTTATCATCCTGTTCTTTGATAATGGCTGGTATTCATTAAATTTCAATGTAGACAAGGGATAAATAATGTATAGTTGCCATATAATAACTTGTAAATAGCTCCCTGCACTCTTTGACCTCCTCGATAGGAGTGGATTGGACAAAGCACTAGATTGGGAGATTTCTTAAGAGGCTCCTGGTGCAAGGAAGAGTCATTCAACTCTCTGAATTTCTTCCAGGGGTGTAGCTAGCTAGAGTGCAGCAGGTGCATTCACACCGGGTTCTAGGGTTGTGAGGGGGCCACTGCACCCAAATGTGTCTGCTTTTTACTACCAAACTGGGGCTGAAGGCCGTTTTCATGGGGCACGTTAGAACCCCTGGAACCCTTGTTGCTGCCACTGATTTCTCCACAGGCCTCTTCACCTGAGAGAGGGAATCTCCGCCCCCTGGCAGCTGCATATGAAAGTCTCCCGCCTGCTGGGCTGAGGTAAATAGTGCCCCCTCCACCTATTTTGGATTAGTACTCTTATGGCTAGTATTTACCTATAAAGCGCTTGGTAACCCAGAGATCATCGTAGCGCGGAAGGAAGTCTGTTCAGTACTGAGAGAACAGATATGTAGGGGATAAACATACAATAAAGGTCTTAAGGGCCTTCCTAAGTGATAGGTGATTGGACACTATCCTGAGATAAGTGGTCGGTAATTTTCTGCTTTTCCGCTTAAGCAACCTCGGAATCTTCATCAGTGGATGAGAATCGGAGAGGAGGCGGCAGAGGTCTTGAGAAATCTTTCCTTAAGATGTTAATTATCTAGCCCATAGTAGATCTTCTGCTTGAGGTGGAGGGTTTTAAATTATACCCTCAACTTTAACCCCTTGCCTGCTTATGACGGAAGCACGCAGTCATGAGCCACGGGTGGCGTGTGCTCATAACGGCGTGGTTCCGTCATGCTGTGGCCGCTCCACCCAGCGGCATTAATTCCCCACCTGTGCCGGTGAATTAATGAGAGAGCGGGGCCGTGACGGAACCCTGCTGTCATGAGCACACACCGCCCGTGGCTGATGACGGCGTGGTTCCGTCATGAGCATGGCAGCGCCGCGTTCACCCCCCAGCGCCGCAGAGAATTCGCGCCGTGGCCAAGGGGTTAAAAGCAGTCAGCGATGTTTGTTTTTTCAGTTGGCACATAATCAAATCTTCTAAGGTCATCTTCTTTTAATCCTGTCAAAGTCTGAATATGTTATCATTTGTTAATGGTGGAGCCCAGCAGACCCAACTAGAGGCCACTTCAGTAGTTTATAAAGATAGAATGCATGTAGAGGTGACCACTTTTGGGACCTTACAAGTATTTAGTTATGCAGCAGAATATCCTTGGTGCAACAACATCAACTGCTGCATGGCTAAACACTTCTAAGGCCCCAAAGGCAAGACCTATTGGCTATGCCAATGCTTGTTTCTTTTTCTATGTGTGCATGTGTGTATTCTGCAGCACACATATAAAGAGGGAAAAGCCTCTTGTGATTGCTTTTTTGCAGGAAGGTTTATCTTCCTGCACAAAAATAATCACCCCTGCAACGCAGGCAGCCTTGCACCTTGGTTCAAAGGTGCCCGCGTTGGCGCACGGCAGCCAGTTGTGCGCCGGCGAAAAAGGACCGAATGCGTCGTATCTGATAGATACGGCTCATTGCTGCCCTTTTCTTTTGCCGTAAGGCAGCACAGCGGCAAGGCCTGCGGCGCTGATCTATGACAAAACCTCATAAATGGTGGAGAAGTGTGGCTCAGTGGTTAGAGCGGCAGACCCTGATGCAGAGGTCTAGCCCGGGACCAGGGTTCAATTCCCTGCCTCGGCGGGTCTTGGGTTCAAAATTCCACGGACCTGATAATGCTCGCCTCGGTGCTATTCCAATCATGGAGTCCCACTCTGCAACTCTGGGCAATAGCTTGCTTAATCTCCACAAAGGCCCCGACAACGCTAAGGATACCTGGCCTCCACCTTGGGGGTGCCCAGGAGTGGACGCCTCACAGGGAAAGCCAGGACGGGTTCCACAGCGGTATTCGTACAAGCGCCTTGAGACCCTTGCGGGTGAGTAGTGCGCTATACAAGTATCAATTTATAAATGAGGCCCTGAGTACCCAATCTGGTAACTGTGGCATCCTGAAAAAAATGGCCCCTTTTGCCTTGGTGGAGCAGGTGGTGAAATGCCCGCTGGAATAAAAGGCCTGTCTGGCCCTGGGAGGATGGCAAAGATGCTGGCACCTGCCCAGGCCCTGGAGGGAGGCCATGGTGGGCCCTGGAGGGGACGAGGCCAGGTCTGAAATGTGTCTGCTCCCTCTGCCTGCAGGGGCACCAGACCACAGGAAAGGCTGAAGGTCACACAGTTCGTGCCATGCGCCCTTCTGCCGGGCACGCCCCAGTCTTGCAGCTAAAGCGGCTGTCACACGGCTGATGGAACATTCTGGAAATGCAGCAGTTTCTGGAAAGGAGCTTCTTTAAAGAGGCTTTTTAAACATTCTAATCCTTTTATATTTTGATGGGCGCGCGGCCACGTCATGCGGGGGGCGCCCGCCACCCGCACCCACTTTAGCGCCCATAAATCTGCGCGCGCTGACACTTCCTGGTGGCGGATTTTTAATGGGAATCCGAGAGAAAAGCTTAAAAACGGGTCTATAAAGATTAATTATGATCCCGAGCTTTTAAGGCGATCTGTTACATCTCGTCAGAGCTCATTCCGTATGCAGGCCCGGTGCTGGGAAGAAGGTTAAAGTGGGGGCGGGCGGAGGGGGGGACAGACGTCTCTCCCAGACTGACGCTCCCGCTGACAGAGACATTAAAAGTTTGTACCGTGCCACAGTGATGAAGTGGACGGCTCTAAAACTGCAGAACGCGTCACAGGGCTTGAAAGATGGCAGCTTTCGGAGGGCGAGTTTATAGCCCATCTTACTTAAAGCAGCATCCTTAACCTTTTAGCCTCGGTGACCCCCCCCCCCCCCCCCCCCACTGAATCATCCTTGGAATCGGTGGAGGCTGGGAACACCGTCCCCGGCCTAAGCAATTGCTACAATTTGAGCCTCAAAACAATACACAAAAATATAAAAACATGTATACATAAAACAAATAAATGATTAACTATTTTACTTCGTTCGCAATGCACCATTTTTTCAATTTTAATGAGAAGGTTGGAGCTTTTCTAAATTAGATTTTTAATCCAGCAGGCCTGATCCAGGAGGAGGCCCTCCCATTTTTGAAGGCAATAATAGCTTTTTTTTAACCTGCCTTCCACCCAATAAATATTGTCTCTGCTTCAATAGAAGTCAATGAGAAAAATACATTCCCCATATTGTTTTTCAAGATCTCCCACTTTCCTGTTCTAAGATGTTGCATACATGATGTCACTTTGTTCTTTTTGCTCCTACTGCGGGCTCTCTTTCTGCCGGTGCTTCTTTTAAGACCACCCATGCTCCGTAGTAATTTCTGCTTGATGTACTTGGGCTGCTTCCACCAATCAGCCTTAGGACACCAACTTATTTTTTTGCCTACAAGTTCATATTCCTTCACGTTTACTGAACGTTTTAAATTTTTAAATGTTGCTACTTTATTTATAAATCATTTGTTAATCTGCTAATACCATTTATTATTCTAAACTGGCGCGGACCCCCGGAGTAGGCGTTGTGGCCCGCCAAGGTTCCACGGACCAGGGGTTAAGAATCGCTGATTTGGGATAAGCTTTGAAACAGGGGAGCTACAGGTCAGGTTTGAGATGCCTTGGGATTCTGTTTACAGGGTTCCGGGGTGCTTAATGCCAGTCCAAAGTGCATTGTCAGAGCTATGTGGGGTTGGGGGCTGAGGAGAGGTTTCCCAGTGCTGAGGCTGCAGGTGTTGCAGGCAGGGCTAAGTTTGGGAGCAGGCGGGGTTTGCGTCCCGGAAGATTCGTGAACAAAGTCACTCGTTTCAGGCATGGAAAAGCTTAGTTGGAATAAATCCATCTTTACATGCATATGGAACGCCACTTATGAAAAGAAATAAAAAATACAATGCATTTATTTTTAGGTTGAGCCTGAGCCAGCACGCATGCGCTGCTCTGCAAGACTTATTGTAGACGAGTAGCGAATAGAAGCCCTGCCCACTTTCCGCCCATGTTTGCCATTTGCTTGTGTCATTGTCTGCCCTAAATGCTGACTTCTGATTTGTCAATACGCTTGTTCAATCAATCAGGGGGATTGTAAAGCACACTACTCACCCGTGCGGGTCTCAAGGCGCTGGGTTAGTCCTGCCTCCTCTTCATTTGTCACCTCCCATGGCGACTTGCCCTTTACTTTGAGTATTACACAGTATGTGTTATTTAGACTGTGAGCACTATTTTCTTTAATGAGGTTCTCCTACTGCCTTCTTTACTCCCCCCTCCCGTTGTCCATGCCTTCTCCCCCCTCCCCCACCGGCACTCGCGTTGTCCGTGCCTTCTCACCCCACATGCCCCTTTTCCTGCATTCTCCTTCCTCCCCCGCCTACACTCCCGTTGTCCATGCCTTCTCCCCCGTCCCCCGCCGGCACTCGCGTTGTCTGTGCCTTCTCACCCCACATGCCCGTTGTCCTACCTTCTCCTCCCTCCGCCGCCCGCACTCCTGTTGTCAGTGCCTTCTCACTCCCGCCCGCACGTTGTCCTGTGTTCTCCGCCCTTCCCCCGCCCGCACTCCCATTGTCTGTGCCTTCCTGCCCCTGCCCGCCCATTGTCCATGCCTTCTACGAATCCCACCCTCCCTACCATTGTCGGTGATGACTACCGTTTGCTATGCAATAGGTCTCACGTAATGCGGGAATGCGAAATCTATTGCATTGCAAATGCTTGTTATTTCTGTAACTGGGGAGTAATGAAGACCAGCCAAAGCAACATGGACACATAGAAACTAGGAAAGTGGAAAGGCTGAAACAATATGTACGGGGGTGCAACAACATTTGTACTGGTATATGCCGGCAGTGGGCAATGTAGGTGGAACCATTGTACATTTGGGCCCCTCTGCATTTATTCTGTTACAAGTTAAGCTGAAGGCCTTAGTGCTCTTGAACAGTGCTTAACTTGAACTGGTGGTTACAAGTGGGGCTCACCAGCACTCCCTTTGGGGATTAGCAGGCACTTTTCCTCGGCTGATATCGGCCCAGAGCAAAAGAGATAAAAGCACTAACGGGGAAAAGGAAGGAGAGAAAGACAAAAAACAGGGAGAAAGGGGCATAAAAAAGAATCTGCAAGAGTGAAATCAAGGGGCAGGGACTGTAGGATGGAGGATGGAGGATGAAAGAGGTATGAGGAGGAATCCAGACTAAACAACCTTGGCATCTGGGAACTCCTACCTTCAGCAGTGCCGAAAGCTGACTTCTGATAAAAAAGTTCGAGCAGAAATGCAGAGCGTATGCATGTGAGGTGAATATATGATGTTACAACGCAAACATTTACAATGCATGCTTTTACATAGTGGTTTTTAAATCGCAACTAACATTACATGGCATGATTTTACAACGCATGCCTATACAACACATTTTTAAAAACTACCATTACAACGCATTCCATTACAACACATAATACTTTTAGGGCAACAGTAGTAAGTGTTAGATAGTGTAGGGGTAAAAAATCCTACTTCCACTCCAGTGAGTGCAACAGTAGGGAAAGTGTTGGATAGTGTAGGGGTACAAATTACTATTCCCATCCACCCCAAAACCCATACCCACTCTAAACCGAAAAAATCTCCATTACTTAACTTATAATGCGTTGTAATGGCATGCGTTGTAATGGTATGCGTGGTAATGGCATGTGTTGTAGTGACATGCATTGTAATCGCATGCGATGTAAAATCAGTTGCGTTGTAACAGTTGCATTGTAAAAGCAGTGCGCTGTAATGACTGCATTGTAATGGATGTTTCCCATTGAGGTAACTGGCAGTGCCCTTTGACCAATACCCACAAGCCTGGCAGTACAAACAGCTGTACTTACTTCTTATCCATGGCAGCAAATCTACCTTCACCAACTTCCCCATCTTCGGCTACAGAAATAGCTGCATCAACTCCCCCACCCTGGCAGCACAGCCTCCTGCCGCCACCTGCCGCACTCCAACGAGTCAAGTACCCATCGCTGGCTGCAAAACCAGCTGTGCCAATCCCTCATCCAGGGTCGCACAACCAGATGTACCAGTTCCGCTGAGCCTGGCAGCTGTACCATCTGCCCACCCAGAGCAACCGGTATCCAAGCAGAACATAAGAGGACGGCCATGACTGGCAGCTGAGGACGATAGAGGCACCCTAGCAACCGGGAAATTCTGGGTGCATGAGAGAGCAGCTTCACCTGTTTGTAGGACAACTACCCTAATATGACCAACATTCAAAATATTTATCTTTTGTAAAATTCAAAACATGCACTGGTAGGGAAAGTTCATACTAGCAGCTTTTGGCATAGTGTGCCTTTACGCTAGGCAAGGCTTGCATCAGAGAAATACAACAATCCCTTCATATCAGATCAATGCTTTTAACAGCATCAACTATCCTAATGCTTGACATTCTCCATGTTAGCCTTACCAATGGTTTTTCACTCTCAATAATACCATCTACCTACAGTAACAAGGCGGGAGAATGGGTGCAAAATGGGGGCCATGGATATATTGACAGACATAGCTATGGCATGTGGTCTTCATGAGCAACACAGCACATGACATATTTTGGGGGTGACACATAGGTGACCTCCTGCTCCTCTTGATCTTTCAAACCCACAAAGATAAATTGCAAAACTACATCCAGAAAATGTTTTAACATTTGCCTACCAAACCATATTTCCAACACACATAGATTTCCAGGATCTTGTGACACATGTACAGACCAATGGATCACCTGCCAAACTCCATAGGAATCACAGACAGATGTGAATACATGTGTTCATTCTATTAGCCATCACCACTAACACCAAATATAGAACATTTAGAAGTGGAATTTTGTTTGGATCAAAAGTAAATGTAGTGATGATCAACTGTTCGAAAAAGTAGCGAGATCACCGACTGCCGTGATTCTGGGATGGATGTTGGGTGTGAAGGGAAAATACTCATACGATAATCCTCCAATCTTTCACACAGAAAGCAACAGGGAGGATAATGCGATCCACCGCAGTCACGTAACATTCTCAGTTGAAACATGAGGAACAGGGTGCAGGGGAGGATAGAGAAACACAAGAGCCTCAGCTCTTTTCTCATAGGCTTCGTCCTTCGGCTATAGACCAAGTCAGTCATTATGGATGTGTGTGGTGGTTTGTCGATAAGAAATACACAATGGTTACCTATATGAATTGAGGCTTGGATCATATATATGCCTCAGTCTCCTTTCCCATGCGTAAAGCTTTATACCCATGGTCCAATGATGACAGCCATGCTGATTCGAGGAGGTACCCGGAAAACCAGACGGGCTTGGCAGCACCAGGATACCAAAGCCGAGGAGTTGACAAGAATGTGGACTGGATGAATTCTGGTAAGAAAATGTCTTAGCTAACACAGGTAACCATGATGGGGGAAAGCGAAGTCTGAAAAGGTAAAGGGAAGCAAAACGACACAGAAAAGGAAGGGGACAACAACAAATATGCAGGAACTAAACAGTGAATGAACTAACTGCAGCGGGAACCCTACAATCAAGAAAGTTGCAAGACAACATGGTTCAGATACTGACATTTCTTATGCTGCCTTGGATATATTCCCCTAGTGATTTTGCTATTGTAATTTTCCTGCTTCTCCTTCTGCCCCTTAAGGCCCCCCTTCTACTCAGCCACAGCCTCTATAAACTAGTATTCTATGCTGTCCAGGTCTTTTAGCTACTTTGTTGTTTATGAGTGAGCCTTGTATTTTGGTACTTTTTTGTCAAAGCTCATGCTTAAAAACTACAATATGAATTTCATAGTAGATCTATCATAACTGAGGTAACTCAATTCTATTCACTGCAGAGCCCACTAGTTCCTCAATCAAGAATGGCCCTACAAATTGAGCAATGACCATGGGATTGTAAAATATATAGTGGAAAGCCAGACTAGGGGCCCGATGTAGGTACCAAATACCGGTCGGAAACGGCCGATTTCGGCCGTTTCCGACCGGTATTTGGCCTACTGAGATGTAGGGGACCTTTTTTTGTCCGATTCGGTATTTTACCGATTCGGTAAAATTACCGAATCGCAAAAATACCGAATCAGTAATTTTACCGACTTTTTAAATTTGGGATGTAGGTGGGACTACTTTCAGTCCCACAGGCCCTTCAGATTCGGTATTTTAACACCCAATCCAATTGGGTGTTAAAATACCGAATCCAGGTGTGCATGCACATGTGTGCATGCACATCTATGCCATGTGACAGACAGACATGCCCTTAGGGCATGTCTGTGTGCCACATGGCTCACATGCCTTTTTTTGGGATGCTGGAGGGTGTCAAAGTGACACCCCCTGCACCCTTGCACAAATCGGTAATGACCGAATCGGTAATTACCGATTCGGTGATGCCCATTGATTTCTATGGGCTTCAAGGCCCCTAGGAAGCAATGGGGGATACCGAATCGGTATTTACAGAATCGGTAAATACCGAATCTTACAGATTCGGTATTTACCGGATCTGAAATACCTACATCTCCCCCCCCCTCTAATTTACCACTTCATAAATACCGATTCGGTATGATTCGGTATTTATGAAGTGGTAAATGTAGATTTACCTACATCGGGCCCCAAGTCCCCACATTTATAGGAAGGTGTTGGTATTGAGGCTTGTATGCAAATTTCTTATAAAAGACATTGACTGCAAATACATTCCTGATCACTGACTTCTGGACTTGTGATAGTGTTTGAACAAGTTATTTTACAGAGGGCACATTGCAAGGAGAAAAATATAGGCAATATCTTGGGGTGAAATTCATAAGTACAGATCAAATAGGAGTGTCCTAAGCAGCTGTGTAAGGAGTTGGTATAGGTGCAGTTAGGTAGGGAGACTAACACGCCCAATCCTACTGATGGTTGGATGTGATGCACCATAAGTATTAATCAATAGTTTGATTGAGTCATTTGGTCTGCCCATCAATCTGTGGATGGTAACTGGTTTACTTGAAGTGGATTGAAGAACCGGGTTTTAAACCCAGCGGTGCCAGGGGCACGCCAAAAGTCTTCGGATTCACCTGTCTTGGTATACAGAGACACAGAATAATTCTGGGTGGCGTCAAAGACCAAATTTATTAGCTGCAGCTAGTAACAGAAATCCTAGAAATACAACATGGTGTACAACTCAGGAAACTGTTCAATTTTGTAAGGCGAAACATCCCTTTTTATACCCAATATTCACATTATAAACACACACACTTCACAAAATTCTAGCCAATAAGGTACATTTTCCCACGCAGCATCACATAGCAAAAACCTCAATTTACATTGTCCCAACCCACAAGTTAATTATTAGGAATGTCCCAAATCCAATCTCCACAAGCCGGACAAACCCATAATTGAAAGCACAATGCATGTAATGAAGAAACATAGAAACAATGACAGATAGCGAGCAAGATAAAGCACACTTGTGTTAGTGTGTGACTTATTTTAACAATTACTGCCACTGTGGCACTATGGACTCGAACCCTTCAGTGGAGGCTATTTGGTCCCGTGGGTCCCGCCGTTGTGGGTCGGGAGCCGGCAGAGCAGTGCAGTGCTCCGCCCCTCCCGCCCTTTCCTCTTTAAAACTCTGTCGCTCCACGCCTCCGACTGATTGAAAGTTCTAGCGTGTGAAGTAAGTGTCCTGAGGCGGAAGCCGGGACAATAACACTTTGAAAAACTCTGCGATTGCTGCGTTGTTTTAACTGTGTATTTAATAATCTTAAAGCACACTTGTGTTAGCGTGTGACTTATTTTAACAATTACTGCCACTGTGGTACTGTGGACTCAAACCCTTCAGTGGAGGCTATTTGCTCCCGTGGGTCCCGCCATTTTGGGTCGGGAGCCGGCAGAGCAGTGCAGTGCTCCGCCCCTCCCGCCCTTTCCTCTTTAAATGGCCCCCCTCACGAGGAAGCGCAGTGGGCGCGCCGGCGGCGTGCCAAAGGCGAGCTCGTCTGCGCCCGTCCGCGCCGGACCCGCGCCCAGGGCCATACCCCCTGCCTCTCCCACTCCAAACCCTACACCCAAACAGGCGTACAATAGAGAGACGCTTTTAGCCATAAACAACAAATCTTCCAGCAAGGGATGTAAACCATGGGAACCTGGGACAAAATCCCCATTTACATCTTCCCATTGCGCCAACTGCTCTATATTGTTGCCTAAATTCCTCTGGCTACCTATAGCACCCCAAAGAGACCAAAACACCTGCTTTAGAACTAAAGACCCTCTGGTGAATTGCCTCCTTCTCAACACGAGGTCGCTAGTTAAACACAGTTCGGAAATTGCAGAGCTTATCCAGGATGAAGACATAAAAATAGCATTCATTACTGAATCTTGGACTGATGCAGCATCAGGCCCAGATATAGTTAAAGCCACCCCCCAGGACTTTGTCTGCCACACCCAAAACAGGGACAAGAGGAGAGGGGGTGGCCTAGCCATCATCCACCATAAAAACATCAGAGGCTCCTTTCAACCCGGTCCCGCTGACCTTGATGAATCTCTGCTTTTTAACTTCACCCTCTCAAATCACCTGTCCTTTACAGGCTGCCTTGGTTACAGGCCTCCAGGTGAGAAAACTAGATTTTTAGCAGCTTTGAGTAAACTGCTAGAAGCAGCAGCATGCACCCAAAGGTTCACTCTTTTGGGTGATTTTAATTTTCATCTGGAATGCAATGCAGCCACAGACACCCGAGAATTAATTGACTTATTGCTGGGGATCGACATGGCGCAACTGGTATCTGATCCCACACACAGAGCAGGACACACCCTAGACGGGATTTTCTCCAATCAGCCCAATCTGAAAGTCACCTCGGTTCTACCAGTCTATTGGTCTGATCACTCAGCAATTTACTTTGCTATTCCCCTTACCTCTCCTGAAAAACCATCTAGCATGAGAAACGTCCCGAGACAACTGAGAAAATGGAAAAACATTACAGGGGACACCCTAGACAACATATTAAATAACTCCCTGACCCCTCTTCCCAACAACGTGGAGGAAGCAGCTAGGACCTATACAGCCTGGCTGGACCAGGCTTGCTTACTATTGCCCCCCCCCCCCCCCCCCAAAACCACCCACTCCACTCGGGCTACGCCCACCGCCCCGTGGTTCACAGATCAAATAAGGGAACATAAAACAAGATGCAAAAAGCTCGAAAAAATCTGGCGAATGAACTATAGCGAATCGGATAAACAAACTCTCAACTCGGAGCAAAGACGCTATAAAGAAAGAATCCTACAAGCTAAAAAAGCCTTTCTCACTAGACAGATAGAAGATGCCAGCAATACCCCCAAAGAACTATTCCAAACCATCTCTTCCCTAGCCAATCCTAAGTCCACAGAAATTCCCGGTAGTCTTTCACTCTGTGAAAGTTTGGCCACCTTCTTTCGTGAAAAGGTGGGGAACATCTTTTTCTCCCTAGACAGTCAAGTGAAGACTTCCTCCCCGAGCGAGGTCCCTGATCCCCTTAGACCTGTGACAACGCTTCAACACTTCCAGCCCATCACGGAAAAGGAAGTGATGGGACGCATACTAAAAATCAAATCAGGCTCCCCTCATGATCCCTGTCCCACTGCAGTAGCCAAACTAGCACCAGAGGCCATTGCCAGGGGTCTCACCCCCCTTTTCAATCAGATGCTGGAGAAAGGGGAATATCCCTCAAGATGGAAGCGAGCCTCCATCCTACCCCTGCTAAAAAAAAAAACTTAGACATCACTGAGATGAACAATTATCGCCCGATCGCTAGACTCCCCCTCCCTGCCAAAATAATAGAAGGTAGCCTGAATGCACAACTAAGCGCCTTTCTAAAATCAGGGGATCATCTTGATTCTTCCCAACACGGCTTTCGTGCGGAACATAGCACGGAATCCGCCCTGATTAAATCTATGGAAGACATTAGGCAGGTGATGGATGCAGGAGGCAGAGCGTCCCTGATCCTGCTGGATCTATCTGCGGCCTTCGACGCAGTCCACCACAATTTATTGGTGGACCGGTTGAGGGCCTGTGGAATCCAGGGAAAGGCACTAAAAATCCTACAGGCTTTCCTGTCTGATAGAACCCAGACAGTGGCACTAGGTAGTCATGAATCGCATTCTTTTGTACTACCTTGTGGAGTCCCCCAGGGATCTTCGCTAAGTCCCACCCTTTTTAATGTTTATGTGTCGACCCTCGCCCCGGTGATTCGATCGTTCGGCTTTCAACTCACGGCTTATGCCGACGACACACAGATTGTGGTGTCCCTCCTTCCCGGCAACACTGATAATACAGCAGACAAATTCAAAAACTGTATGCACGAAGTGGGCTGCTGGATGGCACAAAGCTGCCTTAAACTAAACTCCTCGAAGACAGAGGTCCTGCTCTTTGGAGCTAGGGATAACTTCTGGTCCCCGAGATGGTGGCCAGACGAAATGGGACCACTCCCCGTGCCGGTTGACAAAGTCAAAAACCTTGGTATACTGGTGGATACCACCCTGACCTTCAAACCCCAGGTGAACGCACTCTCTTCCTCTCTCCATTACACCCTCAAAACCATCAGAAAAATCCTTCCGTATCTGGAGAAGAAACACAGGAAAACGATTGTTACAGGTCTAGTGCTCTCACGCCTAGACTACTGTAACAGCCTGATGTTAAACGCCCAACAGAGTGTACTTAATAAACTTCAACTGCTGCAAAATGCAGCCGCCCGCCTGATCACCGACACGCCCAAATTTGCTTCGGTATCTCAGGATCTGGTGGCACTACACTGGCTACCAATTCGTAAGAGAATTACTTTTAAGGCACTATGCATGGTCTTCAAAGCCCTTCAGGATATGGGCCCTAGACATTTGAAATCGCTTTTTCGCTGGCACAAACCAGCAAGAACCCTGAGGTCATGACAATTGGCTCTGGTTACGGTCCCCAGAATCAAGAGCTCGCTGGGGAGGTAGGAGCTTTTCCCTTGGGGCGGCAGAGGCCTGGAACAAACTCCCACTTGCGCTCAGACAATCTCAGGGTCTGATGGCCTTCAGAAGAGGACTTAAAACTTGGCTCTTCACTCAGTAAGCATGCTCACTCACGTTAGCCCTATCATACCAGCGCCAGGACACCTCCGGGTAACAGAGCGCTCTACAAATGTGCCAAATAAAAATAAATAAATAAAGATAAGGCATGTGTAAAAAACCTAAAAGTTAACGATGTCCTGAACATTGATTGGCAATCTCAGACAATGATCAAGCAAGGAAATTGGCTTAGCGAGGTCAGTTTCAGGTGAAGGGGTCAGTTTCTTACAGTTCACTCACAAGTCAAGAAGAGGCCTAGTTAATAAGTGCATGAACAACGAAGCCCATGCAACTTTGTTGGTTTGGTTACCTCCACAGGCCTACGTGATGGCAACACAAAATGGAGGCACGGACAAAATGGAACCCATATTCGAGACGAAGTCTCTGAATACGTAATGAACTCGCTAGTTAACGTGACAAATTCACTCCATATTAGCCGCACTTACTAAATACGGTACAACATCACCAAAATCATGACGGAACCATAACCTCACGGGACAAGACAGAATTTACAGAACCTCAGACCCTCCTTTTGCCATTACGAAAGCAATAACCCAAACTCATGTTAATCTGAATCTAGGTCTATATCAATATTCATCAGATCATCAAGGTGTTGCTGGAGCATCATCCTACTGCTCTCCACTTCTCTCAAAACAGGTCTCCGCACACACAAGGTAGCACAAAGACTACAAATGGCGGGACTACACTGGATGCAAAAACAGCAAGAGAAAAGGATAGCTAAAACCATACCAAAGAATATCAGAATCTTCCATCCCCATTTAGACAGTAGTCCCCAAAACCATCCAGTCAATGACCAGTCTCCTTTGTCTACATGAATAGACTCAGAAGTCTTATGCAGTCTAGAGATGGCTTGGTATACTGTAGGGGCATTATCTGGTATGAAAACACAGCAACTAGATTGGATCAATTTACATACCCCTCCTCGATCTGCAAGTATGATGTCTAAAACCATACGGTTTTGTAACGTCATAAGACGATCCGCTTGAAGCTCAGCAGTAATATTACTAAGGGCACCTGCAGTTTCATTTATAGTGGCCTCAACCACTCTCATAGTGGCCTCAACCACTCTCGTAAGTTGTCGTATATTCCTGCTATTAGCCATAGGACCCCAAAACGGTAGGAAACCCTTGGAAAAGTCTCCTACCTCCTGTGCTGCGGTATCTTCCTGATCGAAGACACCTCTACCATATCTTGTCCTATGATAGTCTGGAGTAGTAGTGTATGTAGGGGAAAGCAAAAATGCCACATAACAAGTTCCTGAAAAATCAGGCGGCAACCATGTGTAGGCTCTGTCGTGACAAACAAAATACGTGCCTTTAGCTGGCACGAATGGAGGAGAAGTCTGGGATGAATAAACATAGGTTTGAGCACACACACTCTTACCTAGCTGAGCTCTCGGATTTCGACCACTACCTTGCAAACAAAAGTGGCCTCGATGTGGTACAATCCAAATCGGGGGAGACCTTTTTTGTCTCTCCTTCTCTGTCAAGCTGGCACTATATCCAGTCATGTTCCAACCAACATAAGCCTGCACCTCATCCTTAGGGATAGCCTTATATGCATCAATATCTCGGATCATATCCACTATTCCCTTTATCAAGGCACTATTACTCGGATTGTCTTTCAAGGAACGTAAGGGATATACCTCATTCGCATAGATGAACATAGTCTGAAAAGCCCATACAGACCCATTGTAAGAAAAAGGCAAAACTAAATATGGCATACCTCTATCTGTCGTATGAGGCATAAGACCACAAACCCAGCAATTAGTGGTATTTACTACCAACTGATGCTGATTCAACATCTGTATAAACGAATTGTTGACAAATTCTGACCGCCTTGTCTGTTCATGTTCAGCCAACGTATAAAATTGATGCAAAGAAACAGTAGTAGAGGAAAGCATAGGTTGGGAGGTGGGTGCAGATTTCAGTGGTGTAGCATAAACAATCCAACCCACACAAGTTAATGTGATACTTAAAAACATAAAAGAACACAATATGATAAAACATTTGCTACGTATTCATGTGCAAAATCTTGTCTTAAAATCCATTTTCTCAACAACTCTCTCAGTTACAAAAAACTCCATCCTCTAACGTGCTGCTCACGGCAATTTTCCTTCTTCACTAAAGTGTGCGTCCAGGCGTCCTAGACGTCCCTAGAACCGCAGACCTTTCGTCAATACGCGGGTCACCCCTTAAGAACTTATACCGTGACCCTGCAGCTGAGCTCGGATGGTACCTCAAAAAAGAAAAATAGAACAAAAAAGTTTCTTGTCTGAAAGAGTATAATTCTCCAAAAAATTCAAATTTTATTTGTCCTTTTTAGACCGCAGATCATAGCGTTCTTTACCAGGCACCGTCTGATCCCGGAAAAGTGTCTCTGGTTGCGTAGTGTCAAGTCTCAAATGTGATGGCACAGCTTCTTGTAGAACTTCGTCATCCGCACGTTCCGACTGAGTCCATTTCAAATGTGCGTCACTAAAAGGCACAAATCTCGGAACTCTTTCAGTCTCAGAATCGGTAATACCACTGGTCATATGGTAAGGGTAAGGGTACCCTTTTACAATGGGTGGCGTGCACCCAATTTTTCTTGCCGCAAACCTTGACAGCAGTCAGAGTCGCCAATAACACCTGGTATGGACCTGTCCACCTCGGTTCCAGATTCTTTGTCCTTTGAAAGTATCTCACCAGGGTCCACTCGCCAGGTTGAATCGAGTGACCTGCATCCACAGAGGCTGAAGGTAAAGTATCATGCACCTGTTGGTGAAGAACACGCAATTTAGCAGTCAAGTCATGTAAGTAATCAACCAACATAGGGTACTCGATGTAGCTATATTCATTCGGCCTCGGCACACCCCAAACATTTGCCGGGTGTCCAAAAACAATCTCGTATGGGCTAAGTCCCACACGAGAATGTACTGTCGTTCTTGTGGACAAAATGCCAACGGTAAAGCGTCTGGCCATGTAAGTCCAGTGCTTGCTTGTATCTTGGCCAATTTAAGTTTAAGAGTGCCATTGTAGCACTCGACCAAACCAGCTGACTGGGGGTGATTCGCAGCAGGAAATTTCTGCCTGATTCCCAAACCCGCACACACTTTCTTTATAATCTGACCCACAAATTCACTTCCGTTGTCACTCCATACCATTCTCTGCAAACCATATCTAGGGAAATATTCCTTGAGCAAAACCTTGGCTGTAGATAAAGCAGTATTATCCTTGAGGGGGTAGGCCTCTATCCATCTGGAAAAGGCACAAACAACCACAAGGACATACTTCAGGTCAGAGTTCTTCAAACTGTGGGGCGTGCCCCCCCGGGGGGGCGCGACACCATCCCAGGGGGGGTGCCACTCCTCCCTAATCCCTTTGTTCTCTGCGTTCATCGTAACTCTTCCTGGAGAACTCTGGTATGGTTGAAGGGAGGAGGGAGGTGAAATCGACGGGGCACTACCTGCCAGTGCTTTTGTCTGGGTAATTCTCCCAGGAGGGGGTTAATTCATGGGGTAGACAGCTTCAGCTGCAGTGGGAGGCAAGGAGTCTCCTCTTCTAAAACCAAAAGCAAACAAACAGACACACTTGGTTTTAGCAGAGGAGACCCCTCGCCCAGTGCATCTGAAGCATTTCAGCTCTAAATTAACCCCCTCTTGGGAGAGTGAGATAAGAGGCACAGCAAGTGCTCCATGGACCCATGTGACTCTTAGAGTATATCCATTCGTATCCCTTCCCTATGTATATAGAGATAACTCTAATCACTAGTATATGCAGTAGACCTTTGTACTCTCTACCATTCCTATGTGACTCTTAGAGTATATTCATTTGAATGCCTTCCCTATGTATATATATATATATAACTCTAATCACTAGTATATGCAGTAGACCTCTGTACTCTCTACCATTCCTATGTGACTCTTAGAGTATATCCATTCGTATCCCTTCCCTATGTATATAGAGATAACTCTAATCACTAGTGTATGCAGTAGACCTTTGTACTCTCTACCATTCCTATGTGACTCTTAGAGTATATCCATTCGTATCCCTTCCCTATGTATATAGAGATAACTCTAATCACTAGTGTATGCAGTAGACCTTTGTACTCTCTACCATTCCTATGTGACTCTTAGAGTATATCCATTCGTATCCCTTCCCTATGTATACAGAGATAACTCTAATCACTAGTATATGCGTAGACCTTTGTACTCTCTGCCATTCCTATGTGACTCTTAGAGTATATCCATGTGTATCCCTTCCCTATGTATATAGAGATAACTCTAATCACTAGTATATGCAGTAGACCTTTGTACTCTCTACCATTCCTATGTGACTCTTAGAGTATATCCATTCGTATCCCTTCCCTATGTATACAGAGATAACTCTAATCACTAGTATATGCAGTAGACCTTTGTACTCTCTACCATTCCTATGTGACTCTTAGAGTATATCCATTCGTATCCCTTCCCTATGTATACAGAGATAACTCTAATCACTAGTATATGCGTAGACCTTTGTACTCTCTGCCATTCCTATGTGACTCTTAGAGTATATCCATGTGTATCCCTTCCCTATGTATATAGAGATAACTCTAATCACTAGTATATGCAGTAGACCTTTGTACTCTCTACCATTCCTATGTGACTCTTAGAGTATATCCATTTGTATCCCTTTGCTCTGTATATAGAGATAACTCTAATCACTAGTATATGCAGTAGACCTTTGTACTTTCTACCGTTCCTATGTGACTCTTAGAGTATATCCATGTGTATCCCTTCCCTATGTATATAGAGATAACTCTAATCACTAGTGTATGCAGTAGACCTTTGTACTCTCTACCATTCCTATGTGACTCTTAGAGTATATCCATGTGTATCCCTTCCCTATGTATATAGAGATAACTCTAATCACTAGTATATGCAGTAGACCTTTGTACTCTCTACCATTCCTATGTGACTCTTAGAGTATATCCATTTGTATCCCTTTGCTCTGTATATAGAGATAACTCTAATCACTAGTATATGCAGTAGACCTTTGTACTTTCTACCGTTCCTATGTGACTCTTAGAGTATATCCATTTGTATCCCTTCCCTATGTATATAGAGATAACTCTAATCACTAGTGTATGCAGTAGACCTTTGTACTTTCTACCGTTCCTATGTGACTCTTAGAGTATATCCATTCGTATCCCTTCCCTATGTATATAGAGATAACTCTAATCACTAGTGTATGCAGTAGACCTTTGTACTCTCTACCATTCCTATGTGACTCTTAGAGTATATCCATTCGTATCCCTTCCCTATGTATATAGAGATAACTCTAATCACTAGTGTATGCAGTAGACCTTTGTACTCTCTACCATTCCTATGTGACTCTTAGAGTATATCCATTCGTATCCCTTCCCTATGTATACAGAGATAACTCTAATCACTAGTATATGCGTAGACCTTTGTACTCTCTGCCATTCCTATGTGACTCTTAGAGTATATCCATGTGTATCCCTTCCCTATGTATATAGAGATAACTCTAATCACTAGTATATGCAGTAGACCTTTGTACTCTCTACCATTCCTATGTGACTCTTAGAGTATATCCATTCGTATCCCTTCCCTATGTATACAGAGATAACTCTAATCACTAGTATATGCAGTAGACCTTTGTACTCTCTACCATTCCTATGTGACTCTTAGAGTATATCCATTCGTATCCCTTCCCTATGTATACAGAGATAACTCTAATCACTAGTATATGCGTAGACCTTTGTACTCTCTGCCATTCCTATGTGACTCTTAGAGTATATCCATGTGTATCCCTTCCCTATGTATATAGAGATAACTCTAATCACTAGTATATGCAGTAGACCTTTGTACTCTCTACCATTCCTATGTGACTCTTAGAGTATATCCATTTGTATCCCTTTGCTCTGTATATAGAGATAACTCTAATCACTAGTATATGCAGTAGACCTTTGTACTTTCTACCGTTCCTATGTGACTCTTAGAGTATATCCATGTGTATCCCTTCCCTATGTATATAGAGATAACTCTAATCACTAGTGTATGCAGTAGACCTTTGTACTCTCTACCATTCCTATGTGACTCTTAGAGTATATCCATGTGTATCCCTTCCCTATGTATATAGAGATAACTCTAATCACTAGTATATGCAGTAGACCTTTGTACTCTCTACCATTCCTATGTGACTCTTAGAGTATATCCATGTGTATCCCTTCCCTATGTATATAGAGATAACTCTAATCACTAGTATATGCAGTAGACCTTTGTACTCTCTACCATTCCTATGTGACTCTTAGAGTATATCCATTTGTATCCCTTTGCTCTGTATATAGAGATAACTCTAATCACTAGTATATGCAGTAGACCTTTGTACTTTCTACCGTTCCTATGTGACTCTTAGAGTATATCCATTCGTATCCCTTCCCTATGTATATAGAGATAACTCTAATCACTAGTATATGCAGTAGACCTTTGTACTCTCTACCATTCCTTTGTGACTCTTGGAGTACATCCATTCGTATCCCTTCCCTATGTATATAGAGATAACTCTAATCACTAGTATATGCAGTAGACCTTTGTACTCTCTACCATTCCTATGTGACTCTTAGAGTATATCCATTTGTATCCCTTTGCTCTGTATATAGAGATAACTCTAATCACTAGTATATGCAGTAGACCTTTGTACTCTCTACCATTCCTATGTGACTCTTAGAGTATATCCATTCGTAGCCCTTCCCTATGTATATAGAGATAACTCTAATCACTAGTATATGCAGTAGACCTTTGTACTCTCTACCATTCCTATGTGACTCTTAGAGTATATCCATTTGTATCTCTTCCTTGAGTGACTTTACTACTTGTACATTTGCCACGTCTTCTGGTACCGTACCCCATAAATGTGAGGCCCGGCGGTCTCTCTGCTGCGCCCCACACAGATCCCTCGTGTGTTGCAGCCGGTGCGTTACCCCTTCCCTTGTAGACCGCTGTGTTCTGCCGGGCACGGGATGGGGGGGGGGGGGGCTTTCTGTGGTTTCTGTCTGTTTCTCGTTTCACTGGGACGCATCACTGTCCATTGTGCGCACCTATTTTTAGTGGGCTTTAAACAAAATAATTGTGCTTGCATTCACTCATGCTAAAATGACTAATTAGAGTTACTAATGATAGCAGCCGCGCCCCTGCTGTGCAGTGTGCCCGCTGTGCATGTTTTAGGCCTAGGGTTGTGATGTCGCATTGTACTGGCCTAGCGCCGAGATATTTCATTGCACTGGCCTAGCGCCGAGATATTTCCTGGTGCCGCGATGTGCCATTGCACTGGCCTAATGCTGCGACATTTCATTGCACTCGGAGGCGCTGTTATATTCCATTGCACTGGCCTAGCGCCGCGATATTTCATTGCACTGGGAGGCGCTGCGATATTCCATTGCACTCGCCTAATGCTGCACTGGCCTGGCGCTGAGATATCTCATTCCACTGCCTGGCCTAGCTAGCGCTGAGAAATCTAATTGTACTGGCCTAGCGCTGAGATATCTCATTCCACTGCCTGGCCTAGCTAGCGCTGAGAAATCTAATTGTACTGGCCTAGCGCTGAGATATCTCATTCCACTGCCTGGCCTAGCTAGCGCTGAGATATCTAATTGTACTGGCCTAGCGCTGGCATATCTCATTCCACTGGCCTAGCGCTGAGATATCCGTTGCTTAGGACGACGTGTCCCATAAACTACCGTGTAAATCTGCCTTTATCTGACCACTTTTGGCTGAAGTTATCGGCTCTTTGTACCCGTTGCTACTCAGGCTGCCGAGAACCATTGACCGGGAGACCCACAGCGCCCTCCTGTGGTTACACTCAGTTGTAATCATTGTGTCAAGACCCACTAAAACCGCACCCTGCTAATGTTCTCAAATATTCCCTGGGGAGGATCGGGGCCGGGATGAAACAATACAGAAATTGTATTTGTGCT
This sequence comes from Lissotriton vulgaris, assembly GCF_964263255.1. Classification (NCBI taxonomy): domain Eukaryota; kingdom Metazoa; phylum Chordata; class Amphibia; order Caudata; family Salamandridae; genus Lissotriton; species Lissotriton vulgaris. Next base: position 23,140,387 of record NC_141698.1, read on the forward strand.
CAGTAAAGTCCACCCAATTATAGCATTTTATGTTAAAATGCTGCGGGGTGCGCCGCATTTAGCGCCTTCCCTTCCATCCGGGGGCCCCTCTTTTGTTGCTGTTACTGGGGTCCAGGCTCGCCTCCTTTCCTCTCCATTTCTTTTTCACTCCTCCTCTCCCCCCTACACTCCCATTCATCTCTCCTATACTCATCTCTCTCCTCTTCCTATCTTTCCCTCTTCATCTTCATTTTTCTCTCTGCTCCTTTCCCTGTCACCTCCTTTCATCCACCCTCCTCTCCTCCTTTCATCTGCTCTCCTCTTTCTATCCCGGTCTCTCCTCCTGTCATCCGCTCTTTTCTTTCCATCCCCGCCTCTCCTCCTTTCATCCGCTCTTTTCTGTCTATCCCCGCCTCTCCTCCTTTTATCCACTCTCCTCTTTCCATCCCATCCTTTCTTCTCCTTTCATCCACTCTCCTCTTTCCATCCCCGCCTCTCCTCCTTTTATCCACTCTTTATCCCCTCCTTTGTCTTCCTTTCACACTCTTCATCTGCTTATTTGTCGGGGGCGTGGCTTGGGCAGTAAGGTGAGAAGCAGGGCGGGAGGGGCCTAAATGAGAAGCAGGAGGGGACAGGAGTGCGGATTGCGAGGGGTATCTTTGACTCAATATTTTGTAAAATAACCATTTTTAAGACCTTTGAAACAGACACGAGAGTGTGTCTGTGTCTGTGTTGTTGTCCTCATTTGTATAAACAATCCGAAGTGAAACCCGACAAACACCTCACCACAGGAGAATTAAAGCACCTGCGCCCAACTATTTACTACAGAATACATTTATTGGAGGGTGTAACATCCCTAACACCCCCCTGCAGCTGCGCACCTGGTACTTTCCCTTGTCTTTTCTTCTGCCTTCCTCTCTCTTCATCGTATCTCCCCCCCCCCCCCCCCCCCCCCCTCTCCGTGACCCTTCCTTTCCCTGTCCATCCCTTATCTTGCCCAGGGCCCCGCTCCCGTCTCCTCTCCTCTCCCCCTCGGTCCCTCCCTTCTTGCTCCTCGCATTCGAGCCCCGGTGAGCCCCGACCCCCCCAGCCCCGGGCTGGATTCGTGTCTTCCTGTCAGAAGACATCAGTGGTGTGATGTGATGTCTGCCCTGACAGGCCTGGACGCACACACCATCATCATCGCGTCTGGAGACGGCCCTGGTACCCAAGGAGACATCAGCGGTGCAACGCTGCCCTCCAGCGGCCGAGGCGCAGATGACAAGGCCCTTCTAGTGTCTAATGACCGACCCGCCTTCACTCTCTACTCAATCTCTGAGCGATGCAGCCTGTTCTGGGCCAAATTGTTACTGGAGACTAATTACTAATCAACCTTGTAGTAACTTAGCTGTTTGCAATAATGGAAGAACAATCAAAGGGGATGTATTAACCTCCACACTGTGATCACGAACATTTGCACCTCTTACCACTCTTAAAGCAGTATTTCCTTAATTTGTCCAGTCTACAAGAATTAATGCAACGCGACGAGGCCAAGATGGGAAGAGAGAGAAACAACACAACATTCATCCATCTGAAGCCCGTCTGGAGCTTCAGAACAGAGGAATGGACCGAGCACTTCTCAGAGCAGCGATTACAGGCAGCCTAAAGCGAGCAGGAGGAGAGGTGAGCAACAGGGTGGGAGAGGAAACACTTTAACAGCACTTAGAGTGAATAAGAATCACCAGCAGTGCTTTAAATGGGGAAAAATAAGTGCAGGTACTCATCAAATTGAGCTAGGGGGCGGGGCACGGGGCGGAGCTGAGGGTGGGGCATAATTATACAAAGACACTACTGCCATCTGTCAAGTCATTATTTTGCCCTTAAATTACGCCCTATCAACAGTCTCAAATTGCCTGCGTGTGCAAATGACCTCTGCACATGTGGGCATGGCATATGTAGGCAATTGATAACCTGTCTCCTTATATGCCCCTTTCAACTGAGTAAGCTGTTCATTGCATTTAAAGGAATGTGTTAGTTACAGCAGTTTCATCACACACCCAAAAACATGATAAGTGTATGAACAGAAAGTGGGTATTTCCTCACAAAAAATTACATCAAGGCCAAACAATGTGTTATGCTTTAGCTTCTGCGTTTTTTTATATTTTCAGGTTCAGTTCTTATTTGTTGTATTACAGACAGCATTCATATATTCTCTTGCCCATGAGTACGCACTCACACACAGGCCCAAGAACAAGCAGACATGCACGCACAAAACACTCCCCTCATTTTCGGTGAAAATACCTCCACATAATGTCCCGATGCTCTCTCTGTCGCGTACGATGCTCTCTCTGTCGCGTACGCTCTCTCACACAAAAGCAGACATTCACTGACACAAAAGGCTCACCACAGAATTAAACAGAATTACAAACGTTGTTGGCAATTCCTACCTCCCACGGCTTTCTTCTTGCACACTGTCAGCCAGTTGGCTGGACCTTGAGTGGCTGCGAAATTTCACACCTGTGAGCTAAAGTGCGGGGCCTATCGGACCCTGTCACTCCCAGCGTGATACCGAGCTTGCCACACTAACATGAGCCACACTGAATGATTCAGCAGCGGCTCAGCACAGGGCTACTAAGGCGCTTTGGCTGAGAGTGGCTTTCAGACAGCCTCATCCACAGCAGCACAAGTACCACTGAGCCTACCTGTAATGAGTACCGGTACGCTCCGTGGCGATGAAAAAGTGCAGGTACTCGGGAGGTTAAAAATAAAAAGTGCAGGTACTCCGTACCGGTGAGTACCGGCCCATTTAAAGCACTGATCACCAGGCTTACAAATTACAATCAAAGGAAGTGCGTGACGCTGCGACTAGTCCCCATCCCACCTGGAATTAGGCAAATAAACAGGGCGACAGTGGGCTGGAGTTGTAAACTAAGGGGCAGATTTGCGAGGAAAGTGACTCAGTGGGTGCTGCAAGCCCTTTGGCTGCGCCGGACTGAGTCACTGTCAAAGCACAGGGATGCGTCAAATTTATAACAATATGTCGCATCTCTGTGCTTCCCCTTTCACTGGCGCACGAACTGCTGCCATGCGCCGGTGCAGGCGCCCTTGCACCATGTAAATGCGACGTATCCATGGTGGCACAATTGTTTTTTTGCATGACGCAATTAAACAAACGCTTCTCTGCTAAAATGCAGAAATGTGTCAGTTCTTGTAAATCTGCCCCTTTTTGTGCAGGAGGGGTTCCCGTCCTGTACATAAACAATCACCAGAGGTGATTTCCTCTTTCTATGCGTGCTGCAGAATGCAGCACGCATAGAGAGAGGAAAACAACAAGGCCAAATGAAAACATTTCTCCTCGTTGTGCCTTCCTACGCCTCCCCTGGGGAGGCGTAGCATTCAGACGTATTTCCAGATTTACGATTTCTCGTACATCTGGAAATGTGCCAGGTTGCATGGGTGATGCGTTGGAACACCCACAGCAACACCCATAGAACGCCCCTTTCACGCAAAGCGCTGAGTGCAAAGGGGCCATATTTACAAGGACAGGAAAATTGACGCAGGGTGGCTTTTCCTGTCCTTGTAAATGTGTGGCAGTAAAATGCTCTGCTGGTGTGTCACAAAAAGTGATGCACCAGTGACACAAGGGTCTTGGAAATCTGCCCCCAAGACTGGAGCACAGCTGCTGAGCTACCACAGAAGAGGTAAATCCAGAATATTCAACATCACACTCAGGAGGAGTCTTCTTGAGACCTGTAAGGCAAGGTAGAAGGGTCAAGACCAAAAAGGCGGAAACTGCCCCATGAGAAAACAAAAGAAATGTGCAGGTACACAAGAACGAACGCAAACTCAGTGAAGTGTCAAGAAAACCCACAAATGGCGATTGCCAAGCTGTAAGACTATGAAAGTGGGACTTCTTAGCCTGTCTCTGCTCTTTGTGCCCCAGAAATGTTCCCATGTGTTACCTGGAAGTCATTAGCACCAGTTCCCTGTGAACCAGCCCAGTGCCAAACACTAGTGCGCCAATCTCCCTTCTTCCACAACTGCCATGATGGGTACTCGTGCCTGGTCTTGAGACTCAGGGGCTTATTTATGAGAGCCCTGCGTCCCTTTTGCACCACGTAAAATGGTGCAAGCATTACGCAAGGCTCTCAAAGATTTATGAAGGCACGCAGAGCCACCCTGAGTGGCCTCAGAAATCACGAGTAAGGTGACGCAGCGCAAATCACTGCGTCACCTTACTCTGCACCCGAGAGGCGTTCCATGGGCGTTGCGATGGGGTTTCCCACGCAAAACCCATGGAGTTTGACGTTGCCTCAGATTTACAAAGTGATTGAAATCTGGAGAAGCGTCACATCTTAGGCCTCCTGAGGTGAGCCGTAACGAGGAGAAATATGTTTATTTCTCCTCGTTTGTTTCCTCTTCCCATGTGTGCTCCATTCTACAGCAAACAAAGAAAGAGAAAAGCGCCTCGTAAGATTGTTTTCGTGCAGGAAGGCACAAACACAATCCTGCCTGCACCATGGTGCAAGGGTGCCTGCTTTGGCACAAGGCTTCCAAACAGTGCCAGCGCAGGCATGAAGGACAAGAATGCATCGTATTGTTTAAATAGGGCGCACGTCTGCACTTTGGCGTAGGGCAGCACAGCAAGGGGCCATGATGCTCTGCCCTACACCAAAATCCCATAAATGAGGCCCTCAGGGTGCAGGGTGATGCGTATTCTTTTATTCACAGATGACCCCATTGGGACTTTCTTATTTACTGTCTAAATTTGCAGGATTGTGTAAGGACAGAGGTTTAACCAAATAAAAAGTGAAAGAGTCACTTGTCTAACCCACGGGCCCAGACAGCTGCAATGTATGGCGCCAAAATACTGGGGCAAGTAAGGATCATGAAACCAAATTCTCTATTGAATGGGATTATTAAATGGCTACTTAGGGTCCCTCTCAGCCTCCCTTGTTCTCTGTATATACAGAATACAGACAGGAGTTGCCTTCATGATCATAAAGGGGACGGGCATCCTGAAACTGCCAAACCGGGCTCCGGTCCACCACGGCTGTGTGCCGATTGTGTGGAGAGCCATTGGGAGGCAGGCGGACCAACCAGCGTGATCCCTGTAAGCCGGAGGGCGGAGCCAGGAGCCCGCGCCTCCTGTTACCCCTCCATTTAAAGCAATGTGTTGGCCGAGGCGCAGCGGACGGGCGCAGCGGGTGCGCTAATGGCGCGCCGAAGGTGCGCCTAAGGTAAGCCCGTCTGCGCCCGTCCGCGCCCGTCCGTGCCCGACCGGGACCAGGGGCCATACCCCCTGTTGGCGTTGCTCAAAACCTGCCCGCACATGTACGTTATTCCCGTAGTGAGCTCTTATTCTTTTTAGGATAAAGGGAATAAAGGGGTCTACAACGAGGGGTCTAGCACTCAGATTGGCCCTGGCATGGCTCATGGACCCATTTCATGTCGCTCCTGCAGATTGTCCAGTATGGGGCAATCCCAACTTGGCCACCAGTCCAAGTACAACAACACTAACCTCTTTGCCTATATCTTAATGCAAGATCCCTACCCAGACACTCTCTGGACATTTGGGACCTACTTAATTCGAAAAATCCTGACCTGGTCTTTATTACTGAGACCTGGCTATCTGACAGTAATGCTCCAGATATATCAAATGCGGTCCCCATGAACTACAAAATCATTAGGCAGGACAGATCTGGAAGTCGTGGAGGGGGGGGGTTCGCTGTTGTTTTCAGAGATCATCTGACCTGCCTTTCGGAGCCGGTAACAGTTTATGACGAACATCAAACCCTTTCCTTTCAAGTACTCCTTGAAGGCCATACCATTCTAGCCGGAGCGGTAATTTATAACCCTCCAGGACAACAAGCCAATATTGGTGCTAAATTGATTACTCAACTTCTACCTCTCTGTTTAAAACATAAAAATTATGTAATAATCGGGGATTTTATTATTCATCATGAGAAAAAGGAGACTTCAGCGGTGACCCAACTGGAATACGACATGGAAATTCTTAATCTCAAACAAAAGGTAATAGGCCCCACTCACATAGCGGGTCATACACTAGACCTGCTGTTCACCAACATTGATACCATTACTGTTGTGGAGGTCCTGCCAATACTTTGGTCTGATCACTTTCTCATAACTTTTATGTTAAACTTACCGACCAAATCACTTAAACCTAGGACAGATCAATTGATTTCAAAACGAGCTTGGAGATTGATTAATGAGGCTAGCTTTGATATGCACTTCCAAGAGGCGAACATCGAGCTCCGTGATGACTCATCAGTATGCTCGGATGCAGCATCACTAGATTCTGGAATACTTCAAGTGCTAAACAAATTAGCCCCTATTAGGAAATCCAGGACACGAACACACATGGAAAAATGGTATACTCCCCAATTAAAAAATCTTAAAAGAGAATGCCAAAAACTTGAGCATTCATGGAGACAGTCCAAAGATAGTGCAGCTAAGCTAAGTTACGTGCTCAAGCGGAAACTTTACAACCTTACTTTAAAAAATATGAAAAGGAATCACTTCTCACAACGCATTTATGAGAACTGCAACTCAGCTAAGGAGCTTTTTAAAATAGTGAAGGAACTCAGTAAACCCGCTAGCACCTCTCAAATACTTGTCCCCTCAGTAGAGGCGTGCGAACGAATAAACACCTTCTTCACGGAAAAAATAGGGAAATTTTATTCGACCTTCACTCCCCAACATCTCCAAAGTAACAATGGAAAGCCTCCTGAGACAGTGATCACATCTAAAATTGCACTAGATCCCCCAGACTCACACCCTATACCAACCTTAAACAGTTTTGAGTCATTTACAACAGATGAGGTCCTAAAAACTATGCGCACAGTTAAATACGGCTCCCCACTGGATCCATGTCCCCATTTTGTGTTCTCAAAAATTGCCCCTACACTTTGTCCCCTGGTTACACAACTATTTAATAAATCCCTACAAACTGCTACTTTCCCGGACACTTGGAAACACGCATCAGTGGTACCCCTCCTTACAGAGCCGGTCCCAGGCCTTCTGAGGCCCCGGGCGAAAGGGAAGATGTGAGGCCCCACTAATTGCATATTGCGTCGCAAGAAGTGACATCACAGAAAGTGACTTCGCTGGACTTTTGATCTTAGTTATTTGGCATCACTGAAGCAAACTAATGTGGATATCAGTAACATGGACAAAAAGTAGAGGGGATGGAAAACAGGTGAGCAAATATCCATGAGTGTAACATCCTTACGTTTTTACAGAAAAGTTAGAATCTCTCTGCAACTTTCCATCAATTCTGACCCGCCTATGCCTTTTTATTAATGGGCTTGGATTACATTGATTCTAATATCATTTCGCAATAACTATCTACCAGCTTTTCTGATGTGTTTAATTATGCACCTGAGATTTCTTTACTTATTCTTCAGGTTTGCAAACATGCTCTGACTTTCTTATGAAAAAGTTACATACTAAGGATATATGGTTTGTGGGAAACATGATGGTGCGACTATAGATTTGTACATCTGCCGAGCATAAGGATATTACAAGTAACCTCAGAGTTCCATATCCTTATAAAGGAACACAGCCTATGGCTTCATTCCTCTATATGGTCTTGGAACTCCTCAGTGAATTGCAATAACTTAAAAAAGATATGACAGGGGGTACTTTATCCCATATTCAAATACACTGCAGTGGAAGACCATGACTACAGACATACCTCCCCAAAAATATTTATCAAGATGGCTTTCAGCAACACCAGAGGTCAGATCAATACCATATTAATATCTACACAAAAAGAACAAACCATGAACATTTGGTGTTGATATTTCAATATTAAGTAAACTATAATTGACAATTATACCTTTCAGTGTGCTTCTTCCAATACATTTTTCCTAGAAAATATGGAGGCCTGGGCGTCAACTAAATGGTGGTTAGTCCTATTCATACAGCAGGTAAAACGCAGGCTCTACTCCTCAGATGCAGTGCTAAAGTCAACAACCTCATGAGAACGCCAGCTATGGTCAAAACACATACTAGGATTTTGTCAGACATGACAAGTACAACACAGCCATGCAAATCTATACCTCCACCAGTCACTTAGGTTACATAACAAAACAAAAACATGAATATGGTTTTTAGAAGACCATTTCCGTCTTACACTTAGAACCAAGAGATACAACTGACACAGGGTACAGATGTGGCACGTTCAATTGCAATATGATCAAGTCACAGGAAAAAGGTGCGCATTAAAACATAAAATACAAAGCAGCCAACAAGTGAAGTGGTTCAACATAGGACTCAACAACCTAAAAAGGATGGGATTAAATTGGAACAACAATAGCATCGTTTTAACAGAGACAGACAGAACACTATGTAAAATGTGTAAATAAGATCCTGGGGCAATGAGATAATATCCTAAACGAAGCAATGGGAATATTCAATATATTCCACCGGCTGACTATCCTGAAGTCTTAAAACACCACTTACACAGCACCACAACAGTGGGGGCCTACTGATATTCTTTAAATCGAGACAAAAAAGCTTTGAAAGTCCATAAATCATATCTGCACTCACCCCTAGAATCCTAAATTCAACCCAATGTGAAGTGAGGAAGTGAGACGATAAGATCAAAATGTTTCACCTACTGATAGAACCATGCTGACGCTTTTCACATTAAGGAATCTTTAAATATACTTGCCATAGGCATTACAGAACCCATCATCATGGGACTACCGGTGGCCGCACTCGTCTGCACACCCCGCATTTACTGATGGAGTTCGTCGGCAGGAGGATCGAAAGATAACACCATAAGAGGGGCCGAGGAGCGGGTTGACGGGGAAACAGAGAAACTGACAAAATCAGGAGCAACGAACTGGTCTCAGCCCTTCCGTTTCCTTAACAAAGTGGCATGGGCCGTGACTTACCATCTGTCTGAAGAAGACGTTATGGCAACGCGGCCCGGCCCGGCCGAACCGACTCCTGACTCCACTGCTGAAGAAGAGACTGCACAGGCAAGGGAGCGCGTGCAGCGTGCGTGCTGCGTCACTGAATTTTAGCAGCACAGCGCACAGCGCGCGGGGGCTGGCCAAAATGATGTCCAGGGCTGTCATTGGTAGTGCTTTCGTGCGCTACCAGATTGACGGCCCTGGGACCCACATCAAACCGATACGCCCCCCGCGCACGGTGACTGTGCATTTCTACTGTCTAACTTAACTGCCTGCGTGAGTGCGCACAGCGCTTTTCCCGCATTTTCAAGTTGGGCCCTGCTCTGCGGTCTAGTCTACTCTGTGGGGCTGGCGGCGGGGCCCCCTGAGCGCGAGGCCCTGGGCAGCTGCCCATACTGCCCATGCCTAGGACCGGCCCTGCCTCCTTAAGAAGGCTGGATCAGACATCTCAAACCCCGAAAACTATCGACCCATCTCCCAGCTCCCCTACTTTTCCAAAGTCCTAGAGAAGCTGGTCAATGGACAACTGACCAGATACCTAGAAACAAACCTTCTCCTAGACCCATCAGACAGGTTTTAGGGCTAATAATAGCACGGAGGCAACGCTGCTGGCAGTACCGTACAGTATCAGATCTGCCACCGACCAAGGTGGGGCAGTGGCGCTGATACTGCTTGACCTGTCAGCGGCATTTGACACGGCCTCCCATAACTGCCTGTTGAACATTCTCCGCAGCAAGGGAGTTAAATCCATCGCACTAAATTGGCTACACTCTTTTCTGAGCAATCGTACTCCAAATCTAGCCCCATCGGTTGCGGAGTCCCCCAAGGTGCCTCATTAAGCCCCACTCTCTTCAATGTCTATATGTCATCTCTTGCCGATATTGGAAAAAAGTGGGGCATTGGCATCTGCTCTTACGCAGACACCACGCAACTGATGGTGGCTCTGGATGAAAAACCGGAGATTATTAAACCTAAATTGCACAACTGTCTCTCAGAAATGGCACAGTGGATGCATTCACACTGTCTAAAGCTGAATGCCGGGAAATCCGAGATCCTACTATTTGGTGGCGCCAAACGTATGTGGGACATCACGTGGTGGCCACCCTCATTAGGATCAGCCCCAACTCCGAAACAACACGCTAGGAACCTAGGTGTCATTATGGATGACGCCCTATCCATGAAAGAGCATGTGCGAGTTCTCTGTGGGCAAGGTTTCGCAATCCTGAAACTTCTAGCCAGACTGTTTCCCTGGATCCCCCTGGAGTGCAGACGTGCTGTTACACAGGCCTTGCTGGTTAGTCGTCTAGACTATGGTAATGCGCTTTTCGTGGGGATGAATGAGCACCAGTTTACACGTCTGCAAGTACTACAAAACTTTGCAGCCAAACTCATATGCAATAAAGGCAAGTTCGATTCTGCCTCGGAATGCCTAAAAAACTTAATTGGCTGCCCATGCTTCAAAGGTCTGTTTTTAAGCTGCTCTGCCATGCCCACAGGGCCCTCTATAAAACCAGCCCCATTATCCTCCAGGGAAAGATTGAACTCTATGTCCCTACTAGGAACCTACGCTCCCTCCAGTCTGCCCTAGCAAGAACTAAGCGCATACATAAAGCTAGGACTGGTGGACGCTCATTCTCTTATCTGGCTGCAAAGAAATGGAATGAGTCCCCCTTGATTTAAGGCTTACCACCAATTACCTTTTGTTTCGAAAGAAATTAAAAACCCACCTATTCCCCAAATTTTAATATTCATCTTAGTACAGCTCGCAGTAGTCTCAGTACTGGTATAAGCGCCTTGATATCCCTTGAGATGAGTGTTGCGCTCTACGAATACCATGAAATAAAAAAACATTGTCTGCAGTAAAAATATATCATTGGTGCTTCCTGGGTATGTATGCTGCTGTTGAGACGTGTACAATCATTTACAATGTGTGCCCAAGTCTAGAGTTCACTTAATAAACCAGGATACCTTCCAAAACGTACAAAATAACTTCACTGTGTGAGGAAGGGCAAGGGCCTTAGAGGGGGAGGGGCCTGGTGCAGAGAGCTATCAAGAGGCACTCTTCCCCTCACCAAGCCGCCCACCCAAAAAATAAAAAAAACAAAGGGTCGGCGAGGCTTTCGCCGATGTCCTGGGGTGTTTTTACACCTTTTAATGGACATTGGCTGCTTTCAGCCTCCAAAAACGAGCTGGAAATCCACTGTTTACAGTGGTTTCTAGCTGTTTTTCTTGCCACCATGTGATTTCGGCTCCTCGCCTGGTGACCGTGTTAAGGGAGCCAAAATTGTGTAACACATAGTGACACTGTGTGAGTTGGCAGGTATGCAGCAGTGCAATTGTTCAGCCCTTTACCTGTTCTACCTAGACCCTGGCATACCAATGGGCAGGCTGAAAGCTGGAATCAGGGTGTAGAACAGTGTCTAAGATGTCAAGATTGAACACAAGAGGATGAATGCCGCAAGGCACTGTGGCAAAGTGTTGGTGTGCTAGAGTCAACACCCAACACAACATCAGTCCCCTATTGGAAGGTCTTCTTCCTTCAGTATGTGTGGACACCATCCTCATAAGTTCCCCTTGGATCACTCTGTCTACTCTGTTCCTTTGGGGAAGAACATTTCACTAGATTAATTGCGACCTAGAACTCTGCCCAGGAGACTTTGAAAACAACTACAGACACAAGGTTTTATGCTGATCCGAAGAGAAGCCACGCACCTCAGTTTGTTGTTGGTGAGAAAGTCTGGTTAGTTACCAAGAATTTTTGTTTCAAACAAAATTGCAGCCTAAATATGTGTTAAAATTTCAGATAAAACAAGAGCGCTATCATCGATATGCCGCTCTGGGAGGGTCACTGTCAGGGATTAGGGCTGGAAGTGCTGATTGCCATCATGTTTGGTTCGTGTGCGAGGAAGCAGTGCCTTGAGGATATCTGTGCTGAGGGTCTTTCCACAAAAAACATTTGCAATGCAATAGGACTCGCATTTACGCAAGAGTGCGGGCGGGGTGAGCAGGGGCAATGAGAGGGCGGGCAGTGGAGGGAGGAGAAGGGGCTGAGAAGGCACAGACACCGGGAGTGAGCAGGCACGGAAAAAAATAGTGCTCACAGTCTAAATAACAAGAACTGTACCATGTAACACTCGAAGTAAAGGGGCTAGTAGCCATTGGAGGGGTCAAATGAGGACATGGCCATAATAAGGAGGGACTAACAAGCCTCATATCCAATCAGAAGACAGCATTTAAGAAGGACAAAGACACAAGTCAATGAAAAAATGGGCAGGGCAGTGGGCAGGGCTTTTCTTAGTAGTGACCTACCACAGATCTTCCCTAGAGCAGCGCTTGCGTGCTGATGCTAGTCTCGACCTAAAAAGGCTTGCAGTCAAGTCGGAGTGAGGGAGCTGCCTGGATTCAAGCCGCATAAGTGCTGGCAACATGCCACGTGACAGCCCATCACCCGTGTAACATGTCTCCGGTGGACCATGGACTATCGACCGACTAGACAGACAGGTGTCATCTTGGAACTACAGGTATGACTTCCTCTGCGGTCCGTGGAATGCTTGTTAAGCAATTTGAGCTACAATGTTGCTACAACCGGACCTCAATATATAGATGTCGGTTTTCAAGTGCACGGCCTCTAATTCTCTAAGGTTTGGATTAGAGACATTTTGTTCTTTACAGAAATGTCCTGAAGTTGTGTGATCTGAAAACAAACTCTGAACTATTTTTGCGCACTTGTTTCAACTCTGAAGACTGGGGTTACAAGTTCTGCGACAAGAACAGGAATCTTAATGGGAATTTCATGTGCATACAAATGTTAATGCATACAGTATGTAAACTATTAGAATTTCAGTGTGCTTATATATCGCTAAGTGTAGGGAATCTTAGGATGTTCATGTTATCAATGTTTTCAGTTTACAGAGACAACTAAAAATCATGTTTACCTTTTGTGAGTGACACAGCTTGAGGTAGTTATTCCAAAGAAAGGAGAATGGGAAGGAGGGGAAGGTGTGTGTGTGTCTGTCTTTATTCAGGATTTCTCAGGACCCTGTCAAAGCATAGAGATTTTATTATATATAGACAATACATATGACAAGTTTCTACAGACGTCTCTTATCCTGTAGAGATCCATTAAGCCCGACAGCCTTCTTGACCCCAGAACTGACGAGGCAGTGTGTTGATTCTGTGTTTGTTTTCTCTCTTATCCCACTCGCCCTTCCTCAGCTTCGACGACTAGCCCTCAGGTTTCTGAGTATGTGTTCACTGGTGTGTGCATGGACAAAATATCCACGTAAAAATATTTTGAGAGGGAACGAAGAAAATTAAATATCGTGAAACATAAATATCGTCATGCAGAAATATTGTTCACAAAAATATCGTTTTTTGAGTTAAGTAATATAGTTTAAAATAATTTCGATGTTTTTAGTATCGTTTTAAATAAATATCCTTTTATAATTATTTAAATGTTTTTTATTTGATTTATTAATATTATGTATTACTATTGTTCATACAAATGTTATAATTCTTTTAAAATATAGCTTGTAATGTTAAGGGATTTATAATTTTGTATTTAATAGTAATTTACAGCATTGTAGCGGGTTGTTGGGTTTGTAGGGGGATAAGGTGGGAAGTTGATTAGGTAATAATTACTTATGAATTATTTAATACAGTTTATGTAATTACATGATTGTATTTATTATGTCTATTATGTCATACCGATTTCCTTTTGTTCTATTTTACTGGCAGGCTATTAGGTTTGTAGTGGTATAGGGTGGGAAGGTAAATAAGTAACAATTATTTAAGTGTTCATTATTAATTTAATTATTTAATTGATTTTTAATTATGTAATTTATGAAATATATCTTATTTTCACTTTTATGTTAGTTGGAGGCAGAAAGGCTGGTAGGGGTCTATGGTGGGAAGTTAAGTAATGAATAAAAAATGAAATATTAATTGTTAATTAAATAATTAATTATGTAAAATGTGGAATTCTGATTTATTTTATTTATATTTTAGTTGCAGGATGCTAGGTTTGTAGGGGTATAGGGTGGGAAATTAAGTAATAATGAATTAACTAATAATTATTATTCTATTTATTACAGTTATAAATTATTATAGAAATGAAATATTTAATTATATAAATATGTACATTATGGAATACATATTTATTGTAATTATATTTTAGTTGCTAGCTGCTAGGCTTGTAGGGCTCTAAGCTGGGAAGGTAATGAAGAAATAATGAACATTTATTTATTTTTTGTTCATTGAGCATGTGATTAAGTACTGGGTGTCCTATCCTTTTAGTTGTTAATTATTGATTTTAAATATGTACATTTTGGAATACCTTTTTTTGTGTTATATTTTAGGTATGCGCTGCTAGGCTTGTAGGGGTTTAGGATGGGAAGTTATTTATTAATGGATAATGTTTAATTGAATAGTAAAATATGTAAATTGAGTAATGTTTTTAGTTTAAAAAAATTCAAATATATTTCATGTAATTAATAATTTTTATATTGAGTTTAATTTTTTTCTACATTCATGGTGTTGCTTATATATGTAATGTGTTTGAAGTGAAATACTTTCCCCACTCTTGATTAGACTACAGTAGGAATCGTAAAATTAACCGCTTCACAGTTCAACACTTTCCCTACTATTGCAATGTCTGGAGTGAGAATAGTAAATTTCACCCCTCTGAAATCTAACACTTTCCCTGCTGTTGTCTTGTTTGAAGTGGGAATAGTAAATGTAACCCCTCTGCAGTCCTACGCTTTTCCTACTTTTACATAGATCTATCTCTCTCTCTCTCTATATATATATATATATTCCTACTTCTAAAGATCGCTGAATCCCAGGCCACTTGTTGCGGCGAGCTTCGTGGCGGGGCAGCGATCTATAAATATCCACCAGTGCTGTTTTCTGTACAGACGGGTAGGGTTAGCCCACAGAATGAAAACAGTGCCGCGGCTTCAATGCATTCAAAGTGTGGTTTATTTGATATAGTTCAGCAACGAGGACACAATGCGTTTCGGAGCCTTCAACACATTGGAGCCGCACACTCTTTTTATTCAGTGGGCTAACCCTACCCATCTGCACAGAGTATATTTATATATCTCAAATGCAATAGGCCAAAGACTGAGACAAACTCCTCATTCAGGGTGTACCATTTTTTGATTCAGGCTGAAGTAAATCCAGTAATACACTTCCGGTAAGTTCCTAACGTGCTTCGGTCCACCTGGACCTTGTACACAGGAATCATTAGTTATCTTTGTATCCACTTGATATTATTAAACCATGCTGCGTCATAAAGGTCTGTTTAAAATGATAAAACGCGTCATTACGTCGCCACGTTTCAAAACGTGCAACGCGTTGATGTTAATCATTCCACACACAGCACTTTTTGTGGAAGTCCAAGTATTCCCTTCACTCATTCCGTAAAACCTCGTAGTGTATGCTGGTATTTGTGATATACATGATTTCACAAATGTCCTTCGATGACATTGATCATGATTTAAACAATTTGCTTCCTCCAGTGGACTTTGTATCACAGTGCTTAATTTGTAAAAAACGTAAATGCCAGGGCCCTTCTCGGAATGCCACTGCAGCCTGCACCACGCATTGGCCAGCGCTGCCAACGATAGTACCAACATAACACCTAACCATCGCACTCCTACAAGTGCGATACTTCAGACTATTTCATGCCACACAAAGCAATTATAATGGCGTGAGAGGCTGTTATTATTCATTTTCAATGCCATTTGATTTCATAAAGTTGGCTGTTGTGCTTATCTCAGACAGCGCCACCATGTGGTGGACTGTTACTAGAGCCGGTGCTGACAATTAAGTGCCGGTGCCGAGCACCAGAAACTACTGGCTCAAATTAAGCACTACGTTATGAATGATCTGATCGCGATCTCCGTTCCTTGGGCACTGTCATGGGGAAGTAATATGGCGGCCCTGCCATGGAGACTGCACCACCGTAAGGAACTATAATGGGTCTGTACTGGCTTGGAACTTGTTACAGCCACAAAATGGAGCGTTTAAGCTGGGCAGAGAAACAAGTATTTCAACGAACTGGCTGAATAAGATTTGAAATCCCACTGGAGGGCGCGGATAACTTCAATAACAAAGGACTGTTGGCACCGCAAACCCACTGAAGGGTAAGAATTGAACTGTGCGTCACTACAAATTCCAGAATGCATTGGTAATCCACTTAGAGGCTCACCAGAGGGCAAGACTCGTATTGTGCAAGTTAATTTAGTAATCTGCAACAGTTTTGTAGGTTTACCAAACAATTACCTGTGAACATGGACTGTGTTGGTCCAAAACGAGTTATGAAATTAATTGTAAGGAAATCACCGGATGTGTTTTACCCATAATTAATAAAAGTGTTTGATCGATGACTCCGTCTCTGTTCCTAGGGATAGATTTATATATCTAGAGGAACACAGATGGACTTGTAATTATGGGTAAAATACATCAGGTGATTTCCTTACAATTCATATGTATGTTGGCAGTCGCCAGTAGGTAGTTATAGATAGTTATAGATAGGACCAAAGCTTCAATAGGAAAAGCTATTTTTGTTTTGTCAATAACTTTAACGCAGCTTGACAAATCTACACAAAATTTTCAAAAAACGGCCTCTTTTTTGGTTCAGCTCTGCGTTGACAGTTTTGGGGTGCTCGGTTAAGCGGGAGCCGAGAAAAAAGGGGGGTCCCAAAACAAGTTTTCCCCATGGTATGTCAATAGGGATTTTTCCTTTTTTGAACACGTCTACAGCCCAAACCACTGAACAGAATTACACCAAATTTGGCAGAAAGCTAGGTGTTGGTTCATAAAGTGTGCTTTTTGTAATTTGATGTAAATCCGTTCATTGGTTTTTGAGGTATTTACCTTTAAAAATATATAGAGATATCTTGAGACGCGAGTTCTAGCAGAGGATTAGCAGATCCTACTAAAATTTGATTGGCTGCCAACACTTCAACTAGGAAGTGTGGGCAGCCATCTTGGGACTCAGCTTGAATGAGGTGGGCAAAATCCTGCGGGCATGTTTTATAATAATGTAGGGGGTGCCCATGTGGCATACCCCCACAACCCGGAGTTTGTCAACTCCCCGGAGCAAACCAGTAAACTGATGCAGGAGAGGCCCGTATGCCCCCTGCAGCCCTGGGTACCAGTACCTTCCCGGCGCTTTATTTCAATAATGGGAGGGCCACGTGGACCCCCCTGCTCCAGGGACCACCGCCTCCAGGGCTTCATTCACAATAAATGCAGGGGGGCCATGCAGCCTCCCTGCGACCCCAGGTACCATCACCACCCAGGGGCTTTAACTTTAAAAAATGAAGGGGCTGCCCTGACTCCCTCCAGCCCCAAGGACTGGCACCTCCCTGGGGCAATCAACATAGTAATGTGGGGACCGTGCGGCCCCCCCACAGTCCTTGTGACCGCCTGTTCCCTGGGGCTCAACCGACATAATGGAGGGGTCCATTGCGTATCCCTGGCCCTGGGTACCACCGCTTCCTGGGGGTTACATCAAACAAAGGAGGAAGGCGGCACACTCCCGCTCCTGGAACCAAAGATGAGTCTGGGGACTGCAGCCCCCCGGGGCCAGGTCCTGCAATGTCCCAGGGTGCCCAACACCGGGACATTGCAGTTTGCTATGGCTCGGCGGGAGCTTCTCCACTCCCGCCAAGACTTAGCAAACTCTGCTCTGCTCCGAATAAGCAAAAGCAGGAAAATGCTATCACCTACCAGAAGCGGAGCAGAATTGCTTTTGGACCGAGGGAGCTGCAGGGTTAGTCCAAAAGGCTACCACAGGGCGCGGGGAGCCGGCAGGGACTGTGAGGGCCTTCAGACTTCCCCTGTGGTCCCCAATAAAGTGTCTGGGTGCCCTGGGTGAGACCAGGGCACCCAGACTAGAGGCCCGGCTCCAGGGAATGGGGTTCCCAGGGCCAAAATAGGCCCGGGAAGATGGCTGCTTGGCCCCCTCCCTTTAAAAAAAAAATAAGATAAAAAGGGTATGGGGTCCTTGGGGCGGACAATGGCCTAGGAGGAGGGCTGCTCACCCCCCACCCCCCCCCCTTTAAAAAAATAAAGAAAAAAACCCTCAGGCAAGTCGCTGGAGGTCACGCACCCTAAACCACCACTTTTCAAACTAGCCACCTACCACACTGCCGGTTGGGGGACTAAGGGGCATATTATCAAGCATGACGTTAAAATTATCACCATTTTAGCTGCAGAAAACTGCCGCTAAAGCAGCGATAATGGGCTTGATAACATGGCCTTGTGAATTCAAATAGAAACTCATGTTCTGGTGTGAACATGAGCTTCTATGGGGATTCTCAAGGGCATATTATCAAGCCCATTTTCGCCGCTTTAGCGGTAGTTTTCTGCCACTAAAACTGTGATAATTTTAACGCCATGCTTGATAATATGCCCCTAAGTCTCCTTGGGTCCTGAGGGTCCTTGGGGGCCAACAAGCCCTCCTGTCACCTCCAGTAAGTCCCACACAGCCTGATCGCTGAGAAGACTTCAGAGGCCACACCCCCTTTCTCCACCACTCTACAAATGTACCTCCTGGTGCACTGCTGGTTGGTGAGGACGTCGCCTTGAGTACAAAAGGGTCTTGGGGCCAATAAGCCCTCCTGTTACCTCCAGTATGCCCCACACCACCCGACCGCTGAGAGGACTTTAGAGGCCAAACCCCCTTTCTCCACCACTCTGCAAACATACCTCATGGCACACTGCTGTAAGGTGGATGAAGTCCCCTTGGCTCCAGAGGGTCCTTGTGGACTAACTCCACCTCCTGGTACCTCCAGTAAGTCCCACACAGTGGGTTTGCTGAGAGGTTATCGGAGGTCACGCCTCCTTTCTCCACCACTCTGCAAACGCACCTCTTCGTGCACTGCTGGTTCGGGGATGAATCCCTCGTGGTTCCAGAGGGATCTTGGGGGCCAACTACCCCTCCTGTTACCTCCAGTAAGTCCCATAGAGCATGATGCAACTACTAAGTGAATAACCATAGAAATTCACTTAAAAAAATAAAGATTACATGATCGTTATAGTTAGGAAATAGAATGTGATAACCCTTAGAAATTAACTGAAAAAAAGTAAAATAAAGGTTACAGGTACGTTATAGTTAGGAAATAGAATTTAAAAATCTTTTAGAAATTCACTGAAAAAAAACAAAGGTTACTGGGACGTTAAATTTAGGCAGAGATTTCACTTGTACAAAATCAGTTATAGTTGCCTGAGCTAACTATAACTTATGCCCCATGTAATGCACTGCTTATGACCTCATATATTACATCACTCATGACATCTCAAATAGCATCACTGATGACATCATCCACAGATTCACCCATGCACCCACTCACACCCCCATAGAACCTCTTGTATGCCACTGGCATACCCACACAACCACTCACATACCCATTCACAGACCCATACCAGTACTCGTATATCTACTCACTCCTCCATAGAGGCAGGTACATGCCCACTCACTCACTCACTCACGCAGCCACTCACACCATCATTCACTCACCCATACAGCCATTCTTATAACCAGTCACTCGCATATCCACGCACTCACCCATACAGCTGCAGACACATTCACTTATTTACCTATACAGTTACTCACACACCCACTCACTCACCAATATAGCCTCTCTTCACAGCCACTCGCTCACCCATACAAACACTCACTCACTCACACACCCATCCACACAACCACTTACATACCCATTCACACATCAATACAAGTACTCACACATCCGCTCACTCACCAATACAGTCATTCACACAGTCTTCAATACAGCCTCTCACAATTAAGCAAACACCCATTCAAATAGCCACTGACTCACTCACACACACAGCCGCTTACAGACTGAGTCACTCACTCATACAGCCATTCTGACACCCATTCACTCACTCATACAGTCACTACACATCCACTTACCTACCCTTAGATCCACTCACACCACCACTCGCTCACTCATACAGCCAATAAAACACCCACTTACTCACCAATACCACACTTCACGCAGCATATCACTCACACAGCTACTCACTCACCAACGTATACACCCATACTGCCACTTACACACACATACACATGAGGATACATACAGTCACACAACCACTCACATAATATTATAGAAGTAGTATCACTAAGTAGTAGTGCACATAGTATACTAATCTAACTTTTGTAGTAGGTTAGTATATATGTTTAACACCCATAAATTCTTGAAAACACACTCATTTGATATCATCAGTGATGTCATTTGAGATGTCACTGACCATGTCATGAGTGATGTATTATGTGAGGTCATGAGCAGTGCCTTGTGGGGCGTAAGTTAAAGTTAGCTCAGGTAAAAATAACTGCTGAATTTTACTGGTTTTGTACGAGTGAAATCTCAGCCTAACTATAACGTCCCTGTAACCTTTGTTTTTTCAGTGAAAACATAATATATACATGTGTGTGTTTATAGTAATAAATTAATACAATGTTTAAAATAAATATTTTTATTATGTTACACTATATATTTATTTATATAAATTCAAACATGTGTTTGTGTTTCTATAAGTATATATTTACTAGCAGCCCGTCCCGACGTTGTCCGGGTATGAATTGCTGCCGGCCAGTAGTATATTGTTTTGTAGTATTTCGTTTTGATAGCATTTCTTATCTGTGACAGGCCTGTGAAACGCTCCGATTCACAGTGCACTGCTGATGCACTTAAGAGTGTGCGTTCAGTAGTGTGTGAACTCGAGTTTCCCTACTTTATTTTTCCTTGCAATATTATATAGTGTGAACTCGACAACATGGCATGAGCACAATTTACATTACAGAAGAATACATTCATTTGTGGTAGGCACGGGGAGACAAAGCGATTTGCCTGGAATCACAGGATGGTGAGCTGATGCCGAGATTCTAACGTAGCTCCCCAGCTCTAAAGTTCGCAAATCTAGAACTTGTGGCGGGAGGTGTGTCTAAAAGTGTATGTCGGTGCTGGCCATCAATGAGAGAGACCTGTGCATTTTTCAAATGGGTGGTGAAAAAATATGAGTATGTTGCTGGAGATGTGGGCCGCCGTGCCACCAATGTACTTACCGGGGGAGGGTAAACACCCATTATTCCGCAACTTTCTTTCCCCATACCATCACTCTGCATACTTTCATGACGAAAGTACCATGACTCCGCAATGCCATTATAACACATGGCATTACATTTTATATGCTTTTACCATGCATACATTTACAACGAAATTAGTTGTAAATGCATGAATGGTAAAAGCATGTTTTTTTAAATGTTTGGACAAGGTAAGTATGGGTATGGGGTATATGTTTTGGGGTACTGAGGTATATGTTTTGGGGTGTTTGGGTATTTTAAGGCTTCAGATATAGTTTTGGGTTATGGGGTACAGGGATATTTTTAGGGTTCAGGGCTAGGTTTGGGTTTTGGGGTACAGGGATGTTTTTAGGGTTCAGGGCTATGTTTGGGTTTTGGGGTACTGGGGTATTTTAGGGTTCAGGGCTAGGTTTGGGTTTTGGGGTACAGGGGTATTTTAGGGTTCAGGGGTAGGTTTGGGTTTTGGGGTACAGGGATGTTTTTAGGGTTCAGGGCTATGTTTGGGTTTTGGGGTACTGGGGTATTTTTAGTGTTCAGGGGTAGGTTTGGGTTTTGAGGTACAGGGGTATTTTAAAGGTTCAGGGCTAGGTTTGGGTTTTGTGGTACAGGTGTGTTTTTAGGGTTATGCGGTAGGTTTGGGTTTTGAGGTACAGGGGTATTTATAGGGTTTAGGGCTAGGTTTGGGTTTTGGGGTACAGGGGTATTTTTAGGGTTTAGGGATAGGTTTGGGTTTTGGGGTACAGGGTATATTTATAGGGTTAAGATGGGTTAGTGTTTTAGGGTGTTGGGGTATTTTAAGGAGTAAGGGTGGGTTATGATTATGGGGTGCAGGGGTATTTAAAGGGAGCAGGGTGGGATTCGTTTTTAGGGTGTAAAGGGTAATAAAATAAAATAATGAATACAAATAATATAAATAATGCAATTTAAAAGAATAAGGGCCAGATGTAGGTAAAAAACATTTACCGATTTTGAAATACCGAATTGTACCGATTCGGTATTTCAAAATCGGTAAATGGTATGTAGGTGTCAACATCTGGATTCGTTACCGAATCCTTAACACTTCTTTAATTACCAATTCGGTAAATACCGAATCGGTAATGCCCATTCATTCCTATGGGCTTTGAAGCCCATAGGAATGATTAGGCATTACTGATTCGGTATTTACCGAATCGGTAATTAAAGAATTCACAAGGGTGCAGGGGGTGTCACTTTGACACCCTCTGGCACCCCCAAAACAGGCACAGGTGCCATGTGGCAGGCACACCTGCCCTAAGGGCAGGTCTGCCTGTCACATGACATAGGTGAGCATGCACACATGTGCATGCACACCGGAATCGGTATTTTACCATCAAATTGGTTTTGATGGTAAAATACCGATTCGTAAAGGCTCCTGGGACTCTGAAGAATCCCACCTACATATGGGTGGCTTCAAATCGGTAAATTTACCGATTTTTTATTTTACCGAATCGGTAAAATTACCAAATCGGTAATTTTACCGATTCGGTAAAATATTGCCCCCTACATGCCAAATATTGTAAACCGGTCGGTAACGGCCGAAAATACCGATTTTCGGCCGTTACCGACCGACCTAAATCTGGCCCCAAATGTTTTAATTAAATTTAAAAAATGTGTGTATGTATATATATATATATATATATATGAGGTACGTGGCGCTCCTTAGACAACTCACAGCATTCAGCCGATCTGAAGACACAGGAACCAGCAAGACCCGTAGTTTGGTGCAATATTTTTTATTTTAGTATTTTAGCCCGCACCAGTCCGCCATGACGCGTTTCGGCTAGAGATAGCCTTGATCACCTGACAACGTCACGAGGGCTGATCACCCTTTTAAAGTGCAATGTGCCATCACATGGGTTAGAAACAGAAAAAATACTATCAATGTTTCTAAACTTTCCACAATTAATAATTACGGCATGAATGCCTATATATTATATATGTTACACAATAAAGAACAGCATAATCTCGCGTTATTATTGGATACACTGTAAAACTCTGCACATTATTGGAGTACAAAAAATACATGTCTAAATACAATTACACACTCAGGCACAGGTAGTATAAACTTTTAAAATGTGATATAAAAGTTAAAAGCTCATAAATAGTTATATACATATAAAATATAACTAAAATATTAATTCATATATCTACACATTTGATCCTTATATACATTATCACGGATCAAACCTAAAGTGCAATGATGCCCCAGTGGGCAAGTCCCATAGCCTGAGATATATACTCGGTATTGTGCAAAATTGGCTTAAAGTGCAACATAGGTGATGGCATAAAAAGTGCTACCAAGTGCATGATAATCAATTAAAAATCAACATTGAAGAATATTTTCAGTAGGTCATGGAGGGAAAAAGGGAATAAAGTGTATCAGTGCAGAATGGAAAATCCACAGTTTCTAATATGAATGCAATAACTGGAGATACAGTTACTTTTCTTGAACAACTCAACTAACATTATCATAGATGGCACATTTAACAGGTCTTGTATATTAAAGAACAGAATCATAGATAGGTGTGGCAATCCTCCCCTATGTTTAGACCAGACGGTACCTTAGAATCTAAAAGGATTATATAGCGAGTCTCCAGTTTTCTTAAAAGTGACTCTCTATCACCGCCTCTCCTTTGGGGAGGAACACAGTCTATCGCAAAATATTTCAGTAAAGACGCATCCTTTCCATGGTTACTCTCGAAGTGCCTGGCTACTGGGTAAGCCTGATCTGCGTGAGTAATCGCTCGCAGATGTTGGAGTATGCGCTTATGTACTTGTGGCCTAGTACTGCCAACATATCTTAAGCCGCATGGGCACTCCAAGACATATACAACAAATTCTGACTTGCAATTTAATTGTTGTTGGATTTTTATTGGAAAGGGTGAGAGAGGAGTGGATACCTCAGTCTTACTGATGCCATGCTTACAAGCTTTGCAGCTTGAGCATCTTTTAAAGCCTTTATTGTCACTTAGCCATGTGCCAGAGACCACTTCAGGACTGCTTGATACTAGACTATCTTTCATGGAGTGGGCTTTACGATAGGTGATGCTAGGATTTCTGCTGATAAGTGGTCCTATTACAGGATCACAGGAGACTAAAGACCAGTTATCCTTGATTATTTTATGGATACATTTATGTTGTTTATTGTAAGCCATAATCAGTCTAGTCTCACTGTTGGTGTTGTCAGTTACAGAATCAGTTTGCGCCTTTCCTGACCCCAGGAGTGCAATTCTATCCATCCTATTAGCTCTAATAGTGGCTTTATCTATCGTATCTGTTTTATATCCCCGCTCAACAAATCTGGCCTTGCATGCTAATTGTGCCAGTCGGCATTCATCCTCACTGCTACAAATTCGTCTGATACGCAGCATCTCCCCATAAGGGATGCTGCGTATCAGGTGTGCTGGGTGGTGACTTCCAGCATGTAGCAATGTGTTTCCTGCCGTTGGTTTGCGGAATAGTCTAGTATGCAATTTTTTATCACAAACATATAGTTCCACATCTAGGAAAACAATGGATTCTTTGCTCACAGTATTAGTGAATTGTATGTTCAGGTTGTTGTTATTCAATTCCTCTATAAACAAAGTTACCTCTGACTCAGATCCATCCCATATGAAGACCAGGTCATCTATGTACCTTAACCAAAGTTTAACTTTGGTGTTCATGACGGTGGCATATTGCTTCCTCAGGACCTGCTCCTCCCAGTACCCCATGTGAAGACAGGCGTAACTGGGAGAGAAGCAGGCCCCCATTGCCACTCCCCTGGTCTGGATAAACAACTGGTTAGCAAAAAGAAAGATGTTGTTCTCAAGACATATATTGATCATATCTAGCAACATTTTAGAGTGATCATGAAAACCCTGATTACGTTTTTCCAAGAAATGTTGCACAGCCCTCAAACCATCAATGTGAAATATGCTGGTATACAGCGAGGTTACATCCATTGATACAAGGATATAATTGGGGCTCCAAATAAAGTCTTGAATCTTACTCAACAAGTCACTGGTATCAAGAAGAAAAGACGGTAGGCCCTTCACATGTTCCTGGAGGAAGAAGTCAATATACCTGCTCATATTCTCCAGTAGACTGTTGCAAGCAGATATTATGGGCCTACCAGGGGGTTTATGTATGCTTTTGTGCACCTTAGGGATGAAATATATCACCGGGGTCACCGGATGGTCTTTTTTCAGGAACTTATATTCATCCATTGTGATGAGGCCCTTGCTTCTCCAAGCGGATAATTTGAGGTAAATATCATTCCTCGAATTAGATGCCTCTTGCATGGAGATACGACGATAACACTCCTTGTCGTTGAGTTGTTTGTGGGCTTCCTCTAGGTACATTTTACGTGGCCAAAGGACCACGTTACCCCCTTTGTCTGATTGTCTAATCACCAGGTTCTTGTTGGCTTTCAATTTTTTGATTAACATATGGTATTCCTTGTCTCTGTGGTCATATCGTTTGGTTTGGTTTGCAGTTCTGATTTGTAGTTCCTTGAGTTGTGAAACAACACGATCATGGAAAATATCTATATTATCCTTAAGCATCAGAGGGCAAAATTTCGATTTTAATTTGAAATTAGTTGCACAAGATATTGGCAATGGTTCGCCCCCCAGTGCCTCTTGACTCTCGGTATTGGTACCAAATTCAACTTGATGCAGTTCCAAGAGTTCTTGCGTTAATGCTGCACCCAACACGGTAGTATCAGCCTCACTACCAGTTAGATTGGTGGTAGGTACAGTTACCTCACTGATATTTGCAAGATTCCCGCTGGAGCTAGTCCGGGATGCGAAGTGTTTTCGTAACTTCAGCTTCCGGACAAACTTAAAAACATCAATTTTTGTGGTTGCATAGTCAAAATTGGCTTTAGGACTATACGATAATCCCAACGAGAGTATAGAAATTTCCTCAGGTGAAAGGTTCACATCTGAAAGGTTGATAACCGCCTGCGAGTTTACATGTGGAGGTTCAAGGGTAGCTACTATTGTTGGGCTACCGGTGGTTTGTTCCACTGCTTTTTCGCGCGCTGTTTTCGCGGTTTGCCAGTTGCATTTGCGGCGTTTGTTGCAGGCCCGCCTTTCTGCGCGTTTCCTATTTTTGCGCTGGCGCCGGCCGATTGAGTCCCAGAGCGGAGGGTAAGTTTTCGGTCTTGGGTTACCATCTCCATTTCTTCCCCTGGGGTAAATTTGCAAAACCCCGACATTTGTTGACGCCTGATTTCCGTTTCAGACTCACTCTCATACTGTGAACTCTCACCAGAAACAGAAGATACTTCATCTTGTCGAGTTGTTGAAGTTGCGTTCTTGTCAGCCTTAGTGGTGGCGGCAGTGTTGGAAAGTTCTTTACCATGGCGCTGCTTGATTTTGTCATATCGTTTGGCAAACGTGAAGATTTGGCCATTTTCGTAGTCCAGCCGATCACGCTGGAACTTGTATGCCTTCCTCTTCTTTATAATTTCCTCCTCGCGTTTGAGCCTTACTGCCATTTCTTCTCTATACTTAGTTATCTCGGCAGATGGGGGAAATTTATCGATTTCAGCGTTAATGGTGTCGATTTCTTCCAACAATTTGACCCTATCACTTTCAGCGTATTGTATCAGGATCCCCATCAAGCGTTTCGAATTTTCTAAGTTACACTGCGCCCAGTCGGTTAGCATTTGGGGGTCCGGTTTCTCATACGATGGGGCTAATAGGATTCGCAGGCCCCTTGGCACCCGTCCCACTTCTAGATAACCCGACAGTGATGTGTGCTCCCACCACTTCGACTGCTCACTTTTGCTGCATTTCTCCAGTTTTTTGAACAGTTCTTTTAGCCCGGGGCAATGCTCCGGTGCAGCACTGGAACTCGGACGCACGACGGACTCCCCAGCCGGGGGGTCCGTAAACATTCCCTTAGACGCCTCCATGCGCCCCCTTAACGTGTCTGCGGACATGGTGTTCTCGGGCAATAGAAACAACAAGCACACTCAAAAGCACGTCCTACCGGTAGTCCGTGAAAGTAGCGCTTCTGGAACTCCTCACAGGGCACTCGTATGGTCCGATTAGCAACCGCTCCTGGTACTCACTCAGCAGGCTCAGAAAGTCCGGACCAACCGACGCTGGTTTCAAAACCTCCGAACCACTTCCGGGTTTTCCTCACGATCGCGGCAGCATTCAGATCCAGCGAACCCTGGGGCGTGGCAGCTTCTCCGTACACGGAGCTTACGAAATTTCCTGAAAGGAAGATTGCTTCTTGCTGCAACTTCGCCCAGCACGAGGAGGGGTCTCGCAACAAGCCAGGGAAGCTTCCCAGCTGAGATACGAGGTACGTGGCGCTCCTTAGACAACTCACAGCATTCAGCCGATCTGAAGACACAGGAACCAGCAAGACCCGTAGTTTGGTGCAATATTTTTTATTTTAGTATTTTAGCCCGCACCAGTCCGCCATGACGCGTTTCGGCTAGAGATAGCCTTGATCACATGACAACGTCACGAGGGCTGATCACCCTTTTAAAGTGCAATGTGCCATCACATGGGTTAGAAACAGAAAAAATACTATCAATGTTTCTAAACTTTCCACAATTAATAATATATATATATATATATATATATATATATATATATATATATATATATATATATACATATATACAAACATATATTTGATGTTTTAATAATGTACTTTTACAATGAATATGACTTTACCACACATGCATTTGCGTTATAATGCCATGCGTGATAAAGTCATATGTATTGTAAAAGTTTTAGAAATGATGTCTTTGCGGAGTAATAGTCCCGCGTTATAAAAATTGTGGAGTGATGCTATTTGGGATGTTGGTTTGTGGAATATCATCACATATTCCCGGGGGAGGGATAGTCCCTTTCTTGCTATTTCCGTGGAGGCAGGCCTTGTGTCCGGATGTGCGTGGCGCGAGGCCTGTGCGCAACAGAAGTGGAAAATCTCCAGTGCACGCTTCAGGCGTCACCAGAAGTTAAGGCGAGATTACATTTCCTGCACAATGGCCCCTGTTTGCGCTCCTTCCTGCCCTTGGGAATGCCTGACCTCCAAACAATAAAGCAGGTGCACGTCACTGGGAGTGCGGGGCAAGCACACCCGGAGCTGGAATGTACAGAACCTGGGAAGAAAAAACAATGAAATATTGGGCACAAAGCTCGCTTTTTTTTCCGTAATCCCGCGCACCGCACACGCCCACGCCCCCAGCACACGCCCACAGCACACAATATGAGACATGGCATGAGGGGCAGAACGTACCACACGCCCCCAGCGTTTGTCACGCCCCCAGCACATGTACACAGCACAATGCAGACACGCCCACAAGGGACTACTTTGCTGGCACGGTTCTTTTACCTTTTAAATGTATATGGTGGGCGTCTGCATAGCCTATGTCCTTCTGCTGCAACTACCCTTTCTAACGCTGTATTGGGTGTTGTGATTGGTGCTGTGGTTCCTGAGATTACCCGCCTCAAAGGTTTGGGCTCTCTTTATTATATTAGTATAGATATATAGTATTAAATATTAGCTGAATTTATTTATTTTACATTATATTAAATTTATCTATTCAAATATTTTACATATATTACTTTAGACTCTATTGTAAAAAAAAACTATTTTTGGATGATGTTGATGCTAATGAAATTTGTTCCCAATATTTTTGTACTTACCATTATAAATATAGGATCACAATATTGTGGTAAACGATATTTTTGACAGACTATTGTTGTCAACAATATTATTTACCACAACATTGTGTCAGTGATCCCACTGTTAGGGATGGTGAAAGACGGAAAAGGACATCGCTTCCATTGGATCTTGTGCCCAAGGTTAATGCAAAACCGGTTAGGAATGCGGTGATTGCAGGACGACCACCAGCTTGGTATTACATTCCTCAACCCTACACAATGTCATTTCACTGCAGTATTGATATACCTGCTGCTGAGCCAGTGTGACTGTGTGTGTGGAATGTTGGTGTGGTGATGCTGTGGAATGTTGGATGGGTGTGGTGTCAGTTGGGGGATGGGCTGAGCAGCAGGAAGTCTGCTCCTGGTGGGGCTCTTCAACTTAGCATATATCTTAATAAATCAACCTACATAATTTACCTGGACTACTGGACATTCTTGTATTACAACAAGTACTGCTGGGGGTGCTGATCTGCTGCTGAACCAGGCTGCTGTCAGAGGAAGTGATGCCACAATGCACTCTGTGATGTCACACGCATGTCACGCAGGCCTGGGTTCCTGAGGGCTCTACCTTCCAGTAGAGCCTCAAAGTCTCCAGCGCCCTCGTTACATGTGCGTGGCTTTGTTGTACTGATCCATCCAAATGTCTTCAAACAACCCAACCAAAGATGGCCACCCAGAGCTGACCAGGATCCAGAGGTTACTGAGAGATGCAAGTAGAGGTAAGGGATCTGACACTGATGGAAGATAGGTGAACCCACTGGCCAGGAATATCCCCAGCCAGAAGCTTCCATGGGCAAACACCCACATCTCCATCATCTAGGAATTCCACCCCTTGTACTCACACACACAGATGCAAGACACAGCTCTACCATTGTACCTCAATCCTGAACTGCTGCACCCCCACTACACCCAAGATGTTTGGATATCTATGAGGCCATCATCAGTGAAATTCTAGGGACATCTCACCAGGTTTTGCAGGGAGGAAGCATCCCTTTACATTATACTCCAGTTTGTTCCAGTGCTATTACTGCAACCTATGCTTAGCTCTGCCAGTGTACCTCAGCCCAGACCTGCAGCCCTCCCATACATCTGACATTATTTATTAAGCAGTTTACCCCATTGACATACCACAGAGCCGTGTAGCCTGTGGTCATAGACTTTCGCTGGGTGGGGACTGAACCTCACGGGTTACCAGAAACAAGCACATCCACACCAGACACATGTCCCGGGTGGTAACATGATATAATGCAATTCTTGTTCCGCAGATGAACCTGGTGTAGAAGACTTAAGAAGAGAACAGACCGCGTCCGATCAGCAGAATGTGGATGGAACCAGGGGGACTGCAGGAACTTACCAAAGGCTTGAAAGAACTACTCACCCATCACAAGCGTTCCTAAGACACTTGCAGGACCATCATACACCTGGGTATGACCTCACCGAAGGCTCTTCAAATATCAATGAAACAGTCCGCCCAGTCCCAGACTTTCCAAGACATCATGCATCTGATTACCAGCAAGGGACCATGCCTAGAAGTCTCCAGAGCCAAATCTCAGGGCCTTTTCAAAGACTCCAAACCTTTTCTATGCCCTCCCAAGCTTTTCCAGGGAAGCCAGAAGTGTACCAGTCTCATGACAGGGAGAGAACTGAGACAGATTTGGGCCCAGAGCCTTTCCATAGCACAGATGAACATGCTGGCCAAGCATCAGTGTATCGGCCTCATGCCACTTATCACACCCTCTTCCCGGGAATCTTACGAAATATTGATGAAAGATATCTCGATCAACACCGTAACAGACTTGTACCTGAAGATATGGACAGATCTGGTTATATTCCAACCCCAAGAACATCTCAAAGTCTCCACAAAAGCTCTGTTCCACCTCCAACCTTTGCAAGACAACCAACCACCTCCCAACCACCCTTCTTGGACACAATCGGATGTAGCCTTGTTCAAGCAACTTTAGAAAGCCATGAAGAAACCGCTGGCCCATCACAAGATTACTCAGGACAACCCATGAAATTCCATCTGCATCCCTGGGCCAGAGGTTATCAACTGATCCCTGGGAATTCTCAAACCCATGGCAGCACTGCTGGCCCCGTCCAGTTTTTTCCAGGGCAGCGGCCAGTGAACTACACACAGGCCTTGGTTAGTGCTGGGGGTATTCACCTGCAAGGGTCTTTTGGTGAAACTGATAACCCATCCCAATGGTTCCCCAGACATGGAGTGTTCAACCAACCACAGGTGCTCGACAGAACTAACAGCATGCTGACTCCAGGACCTTCACAAAGGTTTGATGAAATTGCAGGACCATCTGACGCCTTGCCAAGCCACACACCAGTGCACCGGTCGCAGGACATGCCCACAACCGTCCTTGAAGAATCATTTAGCCTTGATAGGAGTACAAGCACATCCCAAGGCCATGCCCAACAACCAACAGTGAAGCTGGTGCACGCTTTTGAAAGAACATGGAGTGCACTTTCTCCGTGGACCTCATGTGGTCAGGATGGAGGAACAGATCCTGCTGAAGGCTTCCCACAGCGATCTCTAGTCAACCATGTCATAAGTGATACAGGTAGCGGCAGGTCGGGTGGGACATACGTCCCCGCCTTGCCCAGAGACCCCAATATTCCAACACTCTCTGAATCACAATTTGCAGGTGGACCTTGGCGGATCCTTCAGAGTGGGATCAGAAAAGAATCAGAGATGCAGCCTACGCCTGGGCCAGTTCCAACACAGGCATTGAATAGAAAGGACACACAGACGGTGGCATCTCACCAACCTTTACAATTCCATCAAACCTCCCACGAGGCATCTTCCCAAGAACCAGCTTCTCTGTCGCATGAGGTGACGGAGGAGGAGAAACATCTGCCGGCTAAAGAGTATCCCTCCACCAGAGTGGACCAGAGTGGAGCAGTGGGCATCACAAGGTCTGATATACTGCTGTCCCTCCTGGTGAAGGCGGACACTTCCTGTGAGGCGCAGATGGGCCCACTTCAGCACCCACAGGATTCACAGGATCCGGAGCCGGCATGCCCAAGAAGCCGTGAGTCTTCAGCGCTCCTTATTTTTATGTGGGACGTCCAGTCTCGGGTACTTTCGGTTTCTGACAGACCCACTGCCCAGAAACAAAACAACACAAAACTCAACACAAGGAGGAAATGGCACGTGTCTCTAGTAACCTTGGAACTTGTAGGACCTGGTTCCTAAGCTCAGACGTCAGACTGTGCAAACACTGTGGGGCTTGCTTGGCGTTTGCACCACGCAACGTGGTACATGCGCAATGCAACGCAACACATTTATGAAGCCATGCAACGCCACTTTGCGTAGTCTGAGTGGCTTCATGAATCTGGAGTAGCGTAACTCAGCGCAAATCTCTGCTCTGCGCCACTCTGCCCTGGGTAGGCATTCCATGGGCGTTGCGTGGGTGTTCCCACGCAACGCTCATGAATTTTGAAGTATTGCTAGATTGAAAAGAACTTGTAAACCTGAGAGTGCACCAAAATCTTACGCCTTCCCAGGGGAGGCCTAATTTGAAGGAATATCTTTATTATTTCTCCTTGTTACTCCCTTTCTATGTGTGCTGCATTCAGCAGCACACACAGAGAGAGGAGTATGCACGCCAGGATTTTCTTTGTGCAGGAAGGTATCCCTTCCGGCTCAACAACAATGCTGTCTGCAACACAGGCACTGGTGCAAGGGTGCCTGCATTGGGGCTAGGCCGACAATATGGCGCAAGTGCCAGGACAAGGACAGGAATGAATCGTATTCTTTTAAATATTTAAAAGAATACAATGCCCTTTCCCTGTCACTCAGGGAAAGGGACAGGGAATACGATGCCCTTTCCCTGTCCCTTTCCCTGTCACGCAGAGCAGCAAGGCGACTTGCTGCTCTGCATGACGTTTTTTGTAAATATGCCCCCGTATTCGCAATCGTAACTTGCACGTTGTTCACCTAGTGTAGAGGGGACCGGCCAGAAACTTCAAGTGTGGTGCTGACCAACCCCTCATACATATGTGAGTGTTGGGTGCATGCCCAAAATTTGCATATACCTCCAGCACACACTTAGATAGAGGAAATGGGGTACACCGACAAAGGAGATGTGCAATGAGTAGCGAAAGGAAGGAATAAAATGTGTCCTGCAACGCTCAAGCATTGTAGGTGATAGTTACAAACAGTAGAAAGGAAGGAGAAAAGGGTAAAAATCGACACCCTTCGTCCGTAGCTGATCTGACATCAGCAGGGAAGCCAGGCCGGCCATATATGTGTATAAGTTTGCCTGATTTACTTCAGAAGCAAAGGATGCTCTCTCAGAAAAATGGGTGTAATTTGCTGGGTGGAGAGTGCCAAGTAGCCTCTTGTCCCTGACCTCCATCAGTCAGCGGGGAGGAGAGTGCCCAAGTAGGCCCGATTCACAGAACTAACTTAAGATAAAATCCTAAACTTACTACCATTTTGGTATTCACTGAAGGCACTTACTCATTTCGGTATTCACAGAAGTTAGGAGTCCTAACTTTAGGACTCCTAAGTGCCTTCTGTGAATACCAAAATGGTAGTAAGTTTAGGATTTTGTCTTAAGTTAGTTCTGTGAATTGGGCCCGTAGTGTCTTGTCCCTGACCTCCATCAGTCAGAGGAGAGGAGAGTTCCCAAGTAGTCTCTTGCCCCTCATCCTGAATTCCATTTTTGGTCTACTTTGCTTAGACTGTACTGCAACTTACAATCAATCATTGAATATTATCTCACTACACCTATCTGTATATATGTGTGTGTGGCAGTCATAACACGGATATTTCCTCAGGGACACCGTTCTCCAGTCCGCCCCAGCTGAGCAGGATTTCAGTCATTGCATTGCAGTTTGCTTGTCAAGAACGTCAGTCTGCCCCAATAGGGGATGAAAGCTGGCCATCTCCCTGAGTGGACACAATGTTTAGTTCAATCAATCAATCTATCAGAAATGTATAGAGCGCACTACTTTCCCGTGAGGGTCTTAAGGCAATGAGGTGGAAGGGGGGGTGGGGGGCGGTGCGGGCAGCTCTGTGGTCAACCAAAGAGCCAGGTCTTGAGGTCCTTTCTGAATAGGTGCAGTGTTGTGCTTCGGCTGAGGGGGAGTTTGTTCCAGGTCTTGGCCGTGATGTAGGAGAAGGATCTGCCACGCGTTCTGGCTCTGTGGATGCAGGAGACGGTGGCTAGGGTGAAGTCGGTAGAGCTGAAGTTTCTCTTGGAGGTGTGAAAGGAGATTCTTTCATTGAAATATTGGGGTCCGGTGTTTTGGAGGGCTTTGTAGGTGTGTTTGAGCAGTTCTCTGAATGGGCCATTTGCTCAGTTTCCTCCTTTCTGTATCTTCGGGTGGTGCTAGGTCATGGGTGGGGTTTCCTGGCACTCCCATGAGTTCTTGATGTTTGCATTCATATAGATGATGGCTTGCCCAACTCCCAAGGCAGTCCCAGGCTGTCTCATATTCTCTGAAGTGGGGCATTCTGTCTTTTACCATCTTCAACTTGGCTGCGAACACTGGTGAGGAAAAATCCACTTTTTCACACGCTTCCCCTCATTTGTCTCAGAGATATTGCTGGTAGTTTGAGTACGTGAATCGAGAAATCCCTAGCTGCTTTCTCAGTGCACTTGTTCTCTTTAAAAAGTTAAGGGAACTGTTAACATGCATGGTATGGGTGCTTGTAATTGCAGGGAAATGCACTCTATTTAGCGTCTCTGCTGCAGCCATGGAGTATCTTCCTTGCATGAGGGAGGTGCAGGAGAGCTAGGAAGATTCCCTTTGTACTAATCAACAGGGGCCTCTTGCCCAACCCTGGACATTAGTGCTGAGGCTGGCCTATTGCTACAGGGAGGACAAAGGGAGACGGGAGGGCAGAAAGGAGAGCTATACACATATAGGATCATGGGTCCTCAAACTGCATTAGGTCAGACCAGTATTCATTTTCCGTGGCAGAAAATGAACGTAGACGGTCTTTGTGAGGTGCATTCCACTTTCTACTGTTAACCATTTTGTTGCGCCTGTCTGCCAACTGCCGTCGCGAGCACTACCTCCGTAGGGCTGCGCACGTTCGTTGGCCGACGCGGCCCCGCCCACTCATCAGAACGCCCGTACCGCAGTGGAATTGCCGCCATGGTTGAGGTGTTAACAGTTGTGGCATTTTGAAAGTTTAGAAGTGACCACTCACTTTTTAGAATTTTAGCCTCACCTGAGAAACCTGTAGGAAGCTAAGGAGTAGGACTGGGCGGAGAACTCTGTTTGCAGAGTTTCCCCGCACTCCGCGGAGCATGAGAGTTCCAAAAAAACTTCACTCCGCAAAGCGTTTTCCTTGATTGCCAGCGGTAAGTGGGTGCGCACGAGTAAGGGAAATCCAGCGTTAGACCACCTCCCAGTGAGATTTCTGAATGCGTGTGGTCACGATTGTTTGTTTTGAGAAACCAGCCATTCGCGTCGAGGAAGCAGACGCTCCAGTTGAAAACCTAGGCCATAGGCAGAAAGAAGCAGTGCCCTCTTGCACTGCACATGATGCAGTCTGCGCTAACTTTCCAGCGCGCGACAAACACCGGCACTAAAAATCAGTGTAAACGATGCAACCTAACGCACTCTGCCACTTGAGGAACTCTGCGTAGCGCGGCAGAGTTTTTTGGTCACTTCATAGAGTTCTGCATAGCAAAGCTCAGCAAACTCCTACTAAGGAGTGGGTGTGGATTGGGCGGAAGAAAGTAGTACAGACACCCCCCCACACACACACCTTTGCTAGGTTTGCTATATCTTCTGGCTTTTACGACAGAAGTTCCAAATTTACACTGGCACCTTTCAGGCAGTGAAGCTCGCTACCTGTTGGATGCAAAACAAGGCCTGAATACAGAC
Organism: Lissotriton vulgaris; assembly: GCF_964263255.1. Classification (NCBI taxonomy): domain Eukaryota; kingdom Metazoa; phylum Chordata; class Amphibia; order Caudata; family Salamandridae; genus Lissotriton; species Lissotriton vulgaris. The sequence goes on from NC_141698.1 coordinate 23,175,963, forward strand.
CCCAACAAGAAGGAAGTGGTTGAGGGTCGTGCGTGGCCGGTTAGCAACTGGAGCCCACCAAACCTTGCGAGTGCTCCAAAGAGACAGAACACAGCTTGAGGGTTGAACTCATAGGGAGGCCAGCCAGCCCACGAACATATGTGCTGCAGGTCTTGGGAACAGTCAAGAGACTAATGTTCCTTTGGTTCAGAGAGACAGAGTCCTTAATTCATAATTCAAGGAAAAGGTCAATGACTTTGACTTGTTCAGGTAATCCAGTGAGTCATACATTGTTGTGCCACAATCTTCCTTCTGTGTCCTCCAAACATACTCAAGGTGTTTTGTCAAATCCATTAGTTGTTCGATAGCGTCCCTAGATTGTTTGTGTCATGATACACCATAGCGTCCGTCATGTGCACACACTCCATGACCTATGTCATGTTTGCTCTAAGCAAGTTTAGGTCAAGATAACACCAGTTGTCTTTGGTTTTTAATATGGTTTTCGAACTCTGGATTGGCCGGAGGACTTCACATTGCATAAGTTAAACAGGTATCACTTGCTTTCTACCACTGACGCATTGACAAACTCCATATCTTAACAGTAATCGGCCTTTTGCTACACAAGCTTAGGGATCGTGTCTTTATGCCTAGAATAGTGAATTAATACAGCATAGATTTAGGGAGCCTGTATCTTGCTCACGGCTAATGCAAGTTGGGAGAAAATAGGAGAGTTAAATCCTGTACTTCAGAGCAGTTGGTACCAGTACCACCTGTTCCGCATAACAAGTCTGTCGCAGTGTGCCCTATCTACTACAGTCACAGTGTACCCTGTTCACTACTATCACAGTGCCAAGGTTTTGCAGGCATCCTTAAACACCCAATCTATGTGATATGTCATTGTGCCTACTTCAGTCCCCTCCAGCCAGATAAGGAGGTCGCAAAGAGGAAGCTTGTTGCACACAGTTGAACTTCATTCAGATGGTGAGCATAGTTTTAATGGTCTCATATAGCGCTGTGTCCATCTCATCCAATTGTTCATGTGAGCTCAGGGAGATATCAAGTCTTTGCAAGTGCTGCCTGCTGCCTCTTGGCAGAGAGAGAGAGAACGATAAGAGAGGTCACGCTTCCCACTCCGTGCACCAAGAGGTCAGGTCAAACATCTCCTGTGGTTTGTTTCGCACCACAGCCAGATGCTCAATATGTGAAGCCGGTGTTTGAAACCACATCTTTTAGCAGTCACTAGGATCTCGGGTCCAGTTCTGCATTCCTCTACATCCCTGAGAATGGTCAATGACCCAAAGGACAGGGGGGGTGGGCACTTTCAGCTGCCAACGTACCCTCCAGCCACTGGTCTAGTCCATTGCGAGGCATCAATGCTGATGAATTAATCTTGCCTCAGCTCCTCTCCTTTTTAGTGCTCATGTGGTCTCCTGATTTCTGCATCTCAACCTCTCTCAAATAGGAGTTGAAAATCTCAAGGCCTAATAACAATGTGCCTCCACTGACCTTCCAGCCCCATGGAGATTCACGGCACGCGGCCTGGCCGTCCATCTGCCAGGTTACGACGCCTCAAACTGCAACAGGAATCAAAAAAACAGGGATAGATGATGAGAGAAGGTGGAAGGCCACAAATGTCCAATGTTTTACTGATTCTCATCAACAGGAGAAATATTTTTTATTCTCCATCCACAAGTTTCCATGATCCAATGCATGTTAGTGTTACAGTTGCCTTAAAGCAAGTTTTTCACAGGATTTAACTACAACTACGGAGGTTCGTCTTCCTTTGGCTACAATGAAAAGTTGAGATACCACTACGTCCATTTACTGTGTGACCTTGCAACCACAGATCATGGATTGGCTGGTGGAAAGGCAACTAGACACATTCTCCGTATACCTCTCAACTAATGCCAAAGCCCTGGGTTTCTACTCCACATTCGTCGCTCCTTCAGAGACCTGGTCAACAAAACAGACTTACTAGATCAGCTTCCATCACAAGGTAAACCTACTTCCTCCAGCACCCACTTTCCGCACAATGGTACCAATCCCAATTCTCTCAAGTATCGCTGGGGGTGAGGGGATGAAAGTACCTGCTCCCTGCCCTTTTGATTCCACGTTCATCCCTTTCAAACCTGCCTCTCGTGCAGCTGTTCCCACTATCACTGGAGAACAAGAATGCAATCTCATCACTCCCACACTCAGAACCTGAACTGGACCCAATGTCCCTCTCCCCTAAACATCAATTTTAAGCCCCTTTGCTTCATCCTCAAGCCTGTACATAGGCAAAAACTGACCACCTAACAGAAAAACTCTCTTTCGACCAGTGCATGTGAACAATTCACTGAATTAGCCAACAATCCTGCAAGCATACTCATTAAACAAGCATTGGCAAAGCAAATAGATTTTGCCTAAGCAAGAGCGATTAGATTTGCCAATGTGTTTTAGCCATTCAGTACATCCGAATGGCTGCTGTTCAGGATAGCTAAAAGATAGTGGTGTAGGGGAGAGTGTCGTGGAGTACAGTGGTGTAGAGTGCAGTAGATTGTCGTAAAGTGGAGTGCCATAGAGTGAAATAGACTGTTGTGAAGTAGAGTGGCTTAAAGTGGAGTGGCATACAGTGCTGTTGAGTGGAGATGACTTAGAGTGTCGGGAAGTGGTGTGGAGTGAAGTGGAGTAGAGTGTCATACAGTGGAGTAGAGTGAAGTGGAGTAGAGTGAAGTGGTGTAGAGTGGAGTGGTGTAGAGTGTCATGGGGTGTGGTCGGGTGTGGAGTGGCATAGTGGATTTGCAGAGAGTAAAGTAGATTACCGCAGAGTGGAGCGGCATAGGGTGGAGTTACACAGAGTGGAGCGATGAAGAGTGCCATACAGTGGAGTGTCACAGAGTGTCATAGAGTGGAGTTGGGTGATCAATGGTGTGGTAGAGTATTGCCATTACCACTAACACATTTTAAATTTAAATGACCATTTCAGAACACAAACAATAATGTGTAAATCAGCTTCACCTAATGTATTAATTTATTTTGATCCTTTTAAAATATTTGTTTCCACTTCAGAATCACCAAAAATTACTTCATTTGTGTTTTCCTAATTCTGATAAATTCTGGAATATTTGTACAGTTCATTTACAGGCATTTATATTTTGTTGTGTGCTAGAAAAAAATAACATCCTACGGCCTTTTTACATTTCCATTCCCCCAGAAGATTGTCAAATAAATCCTCTCACTTAGCAGTTAGGGAAAGAAAAATAAACACAAGCTCCCTGGAAGACCCCTGTCTTTGAATGCACAGCAAATGTGACAAGATAAAATTAAAATGTAAAGGCGTTACGGCCTGCTTATTGCTTATTCACTTCTGAACACAAGCATGGTTATTTGGGGGTGCTACAGCACCTCCCCCCCCCATCCCTACTTTCAGCACCTATAGAATGGTCGTGAAATTGAAAAGATCCCACACAGAATATTGTTCCTCACAGGTAGACAAGATTAGTGGCTAAGATAACTAGAATCAGTCCAGCAGAAAGAGAGGAGCCAGGAAACATCTTCCATGGATTGCCTAGTGAAAAAGAAAAAAAGAGTTTCCAGAAAGCAAACACTGGTGGTGGAATGCAAGGAGTCAGTCACCGAGGTGGTAAACAGGGTATGCTTCACAGGAGGGACAAAGACAGCTAAAACAAAGCTTGCAAATAGAAAGCAAGCAAATTTGATTTACGAAACACAAATCCGATCATAAGCAATGGGCGGAAAGCATTCCTATGGATCCAATAGGTCTTTTTGTCTCGTAGGTCTCGTAGGCTTCAACCTAAAAAACTTACATCAGAAGGTGCGCGCTAAATAGGGCGACAGGTGTAAAGTTACCGCCAGCAGAGTCTGCACGGGCACATCAGGCTGAAACATGACAGCCCACCCAACGCTAAATACCACGGTCAGCTGGTGAGTTTGGCAGGCACAGAATTCAGGCATGTTTTTGGCAGAGCACGTCTGACGCACTCTGAATGAGGACCTTTTGTACATGTGGGAAAGTAATAAGCTAACTATGGACTGTATGGCATGGATAGTTATTCTCTGTATTGTGACAGCTACCAAGGACTTTAAGTGTGGCATTAAAGGAGATTGGTGTATGGTGAAAACCCACAGATGGAATATAATGTTTTAGAGTAGGTAACCTGTAATCGATGAAGTACCCAAAGATAGGCTGTTTGGCACAAGATGGCATCCCGAACAGTCCACGACGTGTCCAGACATCATAGCATGTATGCTGACATTATGGTATGGGAATAACATGTACCCAATCACAATTGTATGCTGCTAGAGGACATTTTTCATCATATAGGTGTGCAAACAACATGTATTAGGACTATCCAGTACCCACACAGGAAGTGTGGTGTCAGAGGACATCTCACCGGCATGGTAAGTGGACATTATGATACCGGAGTGACAGGCACGCAGGGAGGGGCTGTCTGGTTCCAGAAGGCAAACTGTATAGCATAGGTGTCCATACATTATATGAATAAGCCAACATCGTTGAGGCAGTATGGTGCCGGGGGGTATATCATGCAGTTAGGCATGCAGACATTATGGTACAGAAGTAACAGGTACCCAAGGAGCATGCTATGGCACTGGAGGGCGCCGCGCTCAGCGTAGGAGAAGTATGTATATTAGGTCATGGGGCAATAGATACCGAGAAAGGGGCAGTATGTTGCCAGAGGACATCCCATACAGTAGACGTGTGGGGATGGAAGGGTATAGGACTAACTTGTACCCAATGAGAATAGTATGGTAAAGAAAGGCCTCCCAGACAGTATAGGATGCATGCATACCTCATGGGGTAACAGACACCTTGAGAGAGCCAGTGTGGGGAAAGAGGTCACCCCATGCAGCGGAGGTGGGTGGGTGCTAGGTTAGAGGTATAATGGGTACTCACAGAGCATGCATGGAGTTTACACAGCTTTGATTGGTTAAAAGTGAACCAGCAGTAAGTTTTGGGGTAAAAACAACCTACATTTTCTCTATTTCTAGATTCTGTCTCACTGCAGCAATCCAATCCAGTGTCTTCAGTTGTTCCACCAGGCCCTCTGGAAGAGCAGAAGTCAGCTCAAGAATGGTGCAAGAAAAACCCAGGACAACAAAGTGTTGGAGTTCAGTATCTCCAGGAAAGTTCTTTGTCCAGCTCACCTGACACCCTTCTGGCTGGATCCAGGATAGCTTCTGGCCTCCCTACCATCCTAGAGGATGAGGTCTTGCAGAAGGAGCCAATCAGCCCACACCCAAGCTCTCCGAACGATAACCTTTTTTCATCTTCTAGCAACAAATTGAGCTCTTGGAGTAAGGACCGCGAAGGACTTTCAGACCCGGGAGAGCAGACCAACCTGTCTTTTGCTTCAGGGAATCATATTTCCAGTTCCCCAGGAACTTCTTCCACAAGCTCTGCTAGTCTGCAATTTTCAGGGGACAAAATAGCCCCCGTTGCCTGCAGCGGAACAATAGAAACCATCACCGCAGGGAAAGGGAGGCAAGTAGGTCTCCGAAAAGGTTTGTCAGGAGAAGCCCAGGAAAAAGGCAGCTCTCGAAGGAAAGTCCATTGGAAGAGAAGCTCACCAAGGCAAGCAAAGAGGAAAGGAAGCTCACCAGGGGAAGTCCACAGGAAAGGAAGCTTATCAGGTGAAGCGCAGGGGAAAAGTAGCTCACTGAGAGAAGCCGAGAGGAAAGGAAGCTCACCAAGGGAAGCAGAGAAGAGAGGGAGCTTGCCAAGGCAAGCAGAGAGGAAAGGAAGCTCACCAAGGGAAACAGAGAAGAGAGGGAGCTCGCAATGGCAAGCAGAGAGGAAAGGAAGCTCACCAAGGGAAGCAGAGAAGAAAGGATGCACACCAAGTCAAGCAGAGAAGAAGGAAAGCTCACCAAGGCAAGCAGAGAGGAAAGGAAGCCCACCAAGGCAAGTAGAGAGGAAAGGAAGCTCACCAAAGGAAGCAGAGAAGAAAGGACGCACACCAAGTCAAGCAGAGAAGAAGGAAAGCTCACCAAGGCAAGCAGAGAGGAAAGGAAGCTCTCCAAGGGAAGTCCATAGGAAAGGAGGCTCACCAAAGGAAGCGGAGAGGAAAGGAAGCTCTCCAAGGGAAGACCATAGGAAAGGAAGCTCACCAAAGGCAGCAGAGACGAAAGGAAGCTCACCAAAGGAAGCAGCGAGAAAAGGAAGCTCACCAAAGGAAGCAGCGAGAAAAGGAAGCTCACCAAGGGATGTCCAAAGGAAAGAAAGCTCACCAAAGAAAGCAGAGAGGAAAAGAAACACACCAAGTGAAGAAGAAAGGAAAGGAAACTCACCAAGGAAAGCAGAGAAGAAAGGAATCTCACCAAGGGACATCCGTAGGAAAGGAAGCCCACCAAGCGAAGCAGAGACAAAAGGAAGATCACCAAGGGAAGCAGAAAGGAAAGGAAGATCACCAAGGGAAGCAGAAAGGAAAAGAAGATCACCAAGGGAAGTCCAGGAAAAAAGAAGATCACCAAGGGAAACACAGGAGGAAAATGTCCAAATGTCAACTAGCAACAGTCCAGAATATCCAAGCGCTAGGACCAATCAGCCGGTTGTAGAAGAGCAACTTTTTTCTTACAGCAGAGAAGAGCCAGCACATGAAATTGAGACATTTCAAAGGGAAAAGGGACCAACACAAACCAGTAATAGAAGGAGGAAACGCCCAAGTAACCAAGATCCAGGGACCAGCCTGCTGGGAGCTTCTTACTCAGTGGGTCAGGAAGAGGAGGCCACTGTGGCATTCCCTGTGTATGGCTGGAAGGAGGGAGAAGAGGGTGAGGATGAAGAAATGAAAGAGGTATACCAAGAGATGGAGAGCGACCTTTATGTGAAGGCCACACTCTTTAGCAAGTTCATGAGGATTGGACGTACGCCCAATAAACCAGACACATGAGTCGTAACACGATGGAGCAGCGTCACCACCACCACATATGATGTAAAAAAGTTTAAAGAGCTCTAAAAGCAATACTAAATAAAAACATGAAAACGTCTGCATGTGCCGCCCCTACAGCACGGTCAATAGGTGTCCGTTCAGGAGTTGAGAGATGGGTGCTTGCAGGCGTGGTCTAAGCGCTTCAATACAGGGGATGAAAGGCTTGTCGGTCCCCGTTGAGTCCTCAACCAGAGAGATAAGGTCTCTTCACACCGGTTTTCTGATAAATTGGATCTGGTTCCCTTAATAAAGAGGAGAGGTTCTAGCTTCATATCATGGCTGCAAGTAAGTGTGTCTCATTTCCCATTTTCTCCTAAAAAGGAGAGCGAAGGTGCCAGTTTCAAAACAGGGATGTGGGGACTTCTTTGCGCCTCTCTTTCCCCCTAGTAGGGCAAAGAGAAGAGTTAGTTTACACTGGGACTTTGAGGATATGTCTCAGACTCCCTGTGTTCCTCTAACAAAGAGAAAATGTGTGATCCTTTTACCAAGACTGTGGTGATGTTTCTTTGATCCCCCAGGGCAATATCCCAAAACATGGTAAGGACAGAGGGTGTCAGATTGGCACCAGGCCTGCAAGAACACATCTCCTCATGCCTTACGGGATAACTGCACACTAGGATGCAACTCCCCTGAGCCCCCCCCCCCCCCCCTGCATCCCCATTGTAAAGAGGAAAGAAAGCAGCTTCACATACACTTTACCACTCTCCCAAACCACACACAGCATTCAGAGGTAATGTGTCAGGCTAATTCCAGGCTTGTGAGAAAGTGTCTATGAATCTCCTAATTTTGTGTAACTAAGAAAGGGGGGTTTCAGACGTACGCCAGCTCGCTGATGCCAAATGGAAAACTTACCCTTCAAATATCACAGAAAATGGTTTTACCGGCTTGTCTGACTTCTATCTCATCACTGAGGCTCACCCATTAGGAGTGAGTCTCACACTTTGGAACACAGTCACATTTTTGTGGGTGATCTCTTTGACTTTAATAGGGTCACTAGCAATGGTTATACTCTTATAAACAACATACATATCAGTTACGATAGTTGTGGAGCTGAAATCTTTCTAGATTCACATTCTGTGAATTATTCGGCTCTCTCGAGGTTGGGTCTGTAAAATATTCTACAAAGAAATAAAAGTATTACTTTTAGACATCAACATGGCCTGAGCCATCCTGGCCTTCATGAGGTCAACTGTAGACCCACAATGCACCGGTTCATTGCCGCCATCTTTAGACTATAGATGGTTGCTGTGCCAACTGTGGAACAATTAGGATCTTGCTGACATCAAATGAAGTACATTGGTTGTTGAACAGTGGTATATGTGGTTTTGTGTGGAAAGGGTGGGTGGGGGGAATGTTTGCAAACATACTGTACCAAGCAGCGGCGGCTCTTCTGCTGAGGCGAAGGAGCGCCACCCCACTGCATTTTGAGCAGTGGAAAAAGGAAAAATAATATGATAACACTTATTTTATTTTTCCGTTGTCCTTCAGGTTTGCGGGGTGGGGCTTGGCTGTCGTCACAGCCAGCAAGAGGAGGCATGGTGGGCACTTAAGTGCGCATGACGGCTTGGCCGGCCAAACAGTCAAGCGCATTTAGCATGTTCCACGCCAGGCTTTATTACGCAGCCTGGTGAGGAACATGCACAGGCTCCCACTGCCTGTCAGAGCGCCAGCCACGACGCTTAGACCAATCTCTGAATGGCTATGGGGAGCCTGGGTGTGCTTCCTGCTTCAAGCAGGAACAGAAGCGGACGACATGAGACGAGGCGGCGGTCTGGCAGCAAGGGAAGTCATTTCTTAATTAATTTTTCTTCTCCACCCCACCCCTGCCACACCCGTGCTTATTTCCTTGTTGCAAACTTGACATTCCAGTGCAGGGCGTGCACGTCAGCCGACATAGCTGACGAGGACGACGCACAAGACTCAGAGCCACCGAGCCTGAAACATCAGAAACACAGCCTGAATGTTCTGGATTCTCTGCTGCAGAGGAACATTCCTGAGCTCCACCATGTGCAGGCTTACCAGATTGAACAGCAGCCACAGAGACTGAATCAGGTGTATCTTCAACTTATTCACAGTGAAACCCAAGAATGTCTTAAAAATTCATTCTTTTTTATAAAAATATTTATTTTTATTAATCAACACATAACAGCAATTTAGCATGTATAAAATTGACATTATACACATGGGAGGAAACGACAATCAGTTACAATATTGATCACAGTGAGGGTTGAGCCGGGTTGTAACAATATCTGGAATATTTAAATTAAAGCGATGACAGGTCTTCAATAGAAGAGTCATGCGGTGGGTTACAGATCTCCCTCCGGTAGGTATTCCAAGCCCCCCATACCAATGACCATTTCTTCATGCATTGAGTTCCATTGTTGACGGAAGGTGGTCCACAACGGATTACAGCTAGCCTGCTTTCAGCAGCCAGTCATTGAATACAGGGACCCCTGGGCTCAGAAGATTGGCTGGGACCACTGCCACCATTTTCAAAAACATCAGGGGGCGCTGGTGAGGCCAAAGGGGGAGTCTAGCAATCTGAAAATACTCCTGGCCTACCTTGAACCCAGAAACCCTTTATTCATAGGCAAAGAGGGCTCACACAATAGGAGAGTCTCACACTTTAGAATAAAGCCACAGGGCCCCCACCTTCCGAAAGGCCCCCTGATAAAGTGAGTGTAAGAGTCAAAATTCCAGCCATAATAATGTTGCTCACAAAAGCTTCTTCTTTTTAGGTCTTGCCTGGCGTTAGCAGCATGCATGCAATGCTCTCGCCATGCGAAGGCTTCTTGGAATCAATAAGATTTCAGAAGCTCACTTTCTGCTCTGCCCGTGTTTTCCATTTGTGTGCGTCATTTTGCATCACCAATTATGCAAAACCGGGTGTTATGATTGTCCAGGAGGATTTTTAGTCCCTCCTGATTACCACCGGGGCCAAATTGCACACCGGGATTGGATCTTTAACTGGCGGTGTGAGACATTTGGGTCGATTCCGATTCGGGAGAAAAAACGTCCGTACGAATCGTATCTGGAGCCCTATCTGTACGAATCGTACCTGTCAGTCCGAGTCGCGTAGTACGATCCGTATTTCGTGAATCCGTCAGAATTGTCGCGATCCGTACGTATTGCAAGGGTGAAACCGTGAACCGTACGACTCGTACACATGCCGTATGACCCGTCGAGTACGATCCAGAACGGGGGATGAGGACACGATTCATACGGTCCACGTCAGGAAAGGGCGATCCGTACGGAAAAGCACACAATCACAAACACACCGTACGGTCCCTACGCCCCATGATTGCGGGGTATGGTGCGTACCCCTGCGATCATTGGGTGTATGCATCGTACCCCTGGGATCGCAGGGTGTACGCACCGTACTGTGCGAACATGGGTTACTGTCCGTACGCCTCATGATCGCGGGGTACGGTGCGTACCCCCCATGATCGCAGGGGTATGCACTGTACCCCTGCGATCATGGGGGGTAGGCACCGTACCCGGGGGGACCGTTCCGTACCTGTTTCGAGGCGAACTATGCTTTTACGGCTGTTTTCGGCTGACGTAGGAAATCGGTCGTACGGTGCGTACCCGACACGAATCGTACTTGCTAGGTCGGAAAAACCAGCCGCGAACCGTACGGATGTCGCGCACAGCGGGTTCAGAGGGAGAATCGTGCGAAGATTTGAATGGTACGGTCTTTGTACGATTCGTACGGAGTCCTGCTCCGGTAAGAATCGTACTTCATTGTACATGTGGGGGACGTGGCAGGGAACGAATTGTACGGGAAAAACGCTCCGAACGGCTATTCGGAGCGTTTTTTTCCGAACGGAATCGACCCCATTGTCTCTTAATTAGCAGCTAAGCACATTTTTGGGTATAGCTTTTCGCAGTGCCGCTTATCTCATCGTGCCGCTGTACAGTGTCGATCTTTGTTTCCTGGTATTTTTTTGCTCAGGTGTGCACACACAAGCTTATACTTTTTTTTATTGTTTACGTTCCGCTTATGGACACACAGGTAGACTGGCATCTGTGCGGTGATATCTTGTTCGTTCTCCGGTTAGTGCGTAGCTTTGATGTGCCGCTATAATATTTCACTGGATATGCCATGCTTTTTACGGCGCTTTCTTTTCTAGCTTATTTTTAATGCACATAGGCAAGTGTATGTTTATTTAATTTGTTCGATGTCGCGGCTCACTTTTCCTCTGCACATAGATATCTCAGAGCTTTGTCATGACCCAGGGTCATGATTTATGACATATTGTTTTCTTGGAAACTGCCCTTGAGATCGCCTTCCTGCTTCAGGACTCTGTTTAATTCAGGGTTGTAAAAAAATGCAAGAGGCTAAAAATTAAACAAATGTCTTTCCTTGAGGCTCGTGGACAAGCAGGGAAAGCACAAACACTTCAAACACAGCACTGAGCTCTGTGCCAGTCACAAATCGTACCCAGGTAAGCGTGAAGGCTACCTGGAAAACTTTAAGAGTGCAGAGCTGCCAAGGGGTGTCCGGTCACAGTGACCAGGGGAAGCTCTGGTGGCGTGGGCCGGTCGCGGTCCGCAGTGAAGAGGCCAGCAAGTGCAGAGAGTTATTCAGACATTGTTGTAAACTGTATACACAGCGCTAGGCTCACTGTCTACATGCAGCCCCCAAACAAATACAGCAAAGTGTTCTTCAAGCAAGTCAAAGAAATAAACAGAAACCACTTGTCCATAGCGGATCCGTTCTTCGCATAAGCACCGCATCCACACTATGCATCATTTTATGGATTTTTTTTTCGCCGCTTTTAATATTTTGGCAAGTTGTGGGAGATGTAAGTAACAGTACCACATCATAACACTGTACAGCACTATGCAGACTAATTGAAAACAAAATGTAAAAGTCCCCGTCCGCTCTAACAGATGTTGCCCCAAAAAGTAACCTGTACCTGTGCCAAAGAACCCCTTCACCTCCTCATCACCAACAAGCATTAAAAATGCAACATGTCTCGCCTTTTATTAAGTTAAAGCCATTTGCTTTGCTATACAATACCATTAGCAAAGCAAATGGCTTTAACTTAATCAAAGGCGAGACCTATTGCATTTTCAAAGCGTGTTCTAATTTGACAACTGAGCAGGCTTTACAGACAGGTAGGGGTCAGACTTATTAAGGGTTTGCGCTGGGGCATGCACAGCAGCAAAAACTCTGGCAAGGTTATTCACTTTCCAGCACCAAAGGTGCCCTTGTCTCAGTGCGAACGGCGTTTTGCACCGCTTTGCTCCACTTTGCACCAAGGGCCATTCCATGGCTGTAACTCGGTTGGATCAGTCCAAACGCACATCATATTTTGACGCAAAGCCTGATCTGCCAAAAGCGGGATTTCTGTAAAACAATAGTGACTCCTTGACGCACGAGAAATGGTTAAATGTCTTCATAACATACAACATGTTGTATATGTGCTCTACAGTGCAGTACACGTGCAATGTATGGAAGGTTTAAGAAGGTTTTCCAGGTGCAGGATTTTGTACTGGAACGGTACACTTCACACAAAGCTTGTGGCCGGCACTAGGCAGCCGGTTTGTGCGCCCGCGCAGGGGTGGTGAGCAGCCGCAGGCCGTTTTCGAATAAATCTGCCTCTGCACTGCTGCCGCCCCTAGTGCAATGCAGCCCAGCAACTTAGGCTGCAGTGCAGCGCTGCGCTGTGCTAAAATACACCTCCCCCCCCAGTATGCATGTCTGGCCTGGCCAGCCTTAACCCTCACACTCTGAGGCAGCTGGTGGCAATTCAGTAGGAAAATAATGTTTCTGTCGTTTCCTTGCCATACCTCACCTCTTCTACCTTAACCCTCTCTCTTAACTCCCCTCTCTTTCTACTTACTTCTCTATGTGCCTTCATCTTCTCCCTCTATTTCATTTCGCTCTACCTCAATTGTCTACCTCTCCTCTCCCTCAAAATATCCACTATATCTCACTTACCTTCACCTCTTTCTCTCCCATGAACCTTCTCCTCCCTCTGTGTCTGCAAATATATTTATCACCCTCGATCCCCTCTGGCTACCTCAACTCTCTCTACCTCACCTATATCTATCCCCTCGATCCCCCTCTGGCTACCTCAACTCTCTCTACCTCACCTATATCTATCCCCTCGATCCCCCTCTCTCTATCTCAACTCTCTCTACCTCACCTATATCTATCCCCTCGATCCCCCTCTCTCTACCTCAACTATATCTATCCCCTTGATCCCCCTCTCTCTACCTCAACTCTCTCTACCTCAACTCTCTCTACCTCACCTATATCTATCCCCTCGACCCCCCTCTCTCTACCTCAACTCTCTCTACCTCACCTATATCTATCCCCTCGATACCCCTCTCTCTACCTCAACTCTCTCTACCTAAACTCTCTCTACCTCACCTATATCTACCCCCTCGATCCCCCTCTCTCTACCTCAACTCTCTCTACCTCACCTATATCTATCCCCTCGACCCCGCTCTCTCTACCTCAACTCTCTCTACCTCACCTATATCTATCCCCTTGATCTCCCTCTACCTCAACTCTCTCCACCTCACCTACATCGATCCCCTCTGGCTACCTCAGTTCTCTCTACCTCGCCTAGACCTATCACCCTCGACTCCCCCTCTGGCTACCTCTGTACCTCATTCTTCTTTGTACCTTACTGCTCTGTTTCCATCTGATCTCCCTGTATCTCTCCTCCATCTACTTCACTTCTCACAGCACATCATCTTTAACTATCCCTCAACTAACTATCCATGTTTCTGCTACCATACCTCTCTCTCAAGCCTTTCTCTACCTCACCACCTTCAACTTTCTCTCTCTACTCTTGACATCCCTCACTAATGCACCTCTCTCTTCCCCAGAGCGGCCATCTTTTCTGTGGTCTCTTCTTGCTCCCTATTCTCCTAGGAGGTGCCTCAAGATTCTGGACTCATCCAAATATTTTTTTCCTTTGAGGCAACTTCCATTTTGTTGATTTCTACACATCTTTTTTCAACTCCATAACTGATACAAGAGAATTCTGAGTTGCGCAGAAGGATGTTTGCCATAAACTTGGCAAATATCCCATCTCTCCTACTTAAGCCCTCATTACCAGCAGCCCGGTAACTCGTGTTATTACATCTGTCGCAACAAATAAAATCGGACTCCGCCAAGTCGGCATTTATCAGGTTTGATAAAAACAACCCAATTACAAGTTTTGTGTGACTAGCATGCGGATTCTGGTGTTTACCTCAATGTTCTGGTAAATAAGGCGATTTCCCCCCCAATAAATATCAAGTTTGACCTGTCGATATTTATGTCGAAACTCATAACTGCGATATGTAATAGCAGCTACATCATACATCCCAATTAACAAGAGTGCTCGCAAGGAGGGCCTTAGAGGTCAAAGGCATGATTACGCTCTAAATAGGGCGGACAGGGCTTCTGTAAATTTTTGCCAGCTGTCGCACACTTGCAAACTCGAAATCAGGCCTTTGGTCACATTGCAGCGTCGAGATTTTGAGTAAATGCCAGTTCCCGCTTTGGATATTCTTAGGATTCTTACAACTCAATCATGGTTTGAAGTTGAGGCAGAACTATTCACCCGTATAGATATAATTTCTTTATGAACTAGAATACGTTTTACATCTACTACTAGAGTCTATTTTACCTTTGACTATCAATGTAGTATCCATGACAAAAATGGCGTTTTGCTTTCGAGTACAATATTTTCAACTGCAAACTCGGTGATAACACCCTGGGAGGGCCGCACCCACCCTTCCTACGCCACTGGCTATATCCAGTCAACTGTTCTGGTGAAGGAGGGAGGTGGGACTAGACGGTAGAGTTTATTGTTGAATGAGAAACAATACCTGTAGGGTTATGACCTCACATGGGTGTAGATTTACACATATTTGTAACTCACAAATATTTCCCTGGTAAAACCTAGAAATCTCGAACCCTCAAAGGAGTTGACCATTAGAAATTGGGGCGAATTCTGTTCTAGCAACAGCGAATGTACGCTATACACTTTCTCTTGCGAAAAGAGGGGTAAACAATACCTTGATTGGTCTCATACTTTTTGAATAGTCTATGAATGTTTTCCGGACGGCCACATTACTACACATGATTCTCAGAGTAGGGAATGTGAGGAAGAAATAAGTAGGCGTTCCACCTCAAATTACATTAAAACATTGAGCGTAAGGTAAGAAAGTGCATCAAGGCAGGACCATACCTGGAACCGAGGGTACAGAGACTATTTTCTGCCTATACTGATATAGCAATGGACAATTACAATAGGCAGTGAATACAATACTCGCCCCTTGCAACTAACATACCAACTAGCAGGTTTTGGTGAAGAATCTGGAAAAGACACTGCCTTAACAAGTAACATGTGTTTATGGAGGATCATTGAAACACTACTCTCTTAGCAAGTAACATGCTTTAGCAGAGAAGCAGAAGCAAGGTTTCTCTTAGCCACAAACATGTTTTTATCGGAGAATAGGTGAAGAACTACTCTCTTGCCAACTAACATGTTTGTAACGAAGAATCAGTAAAAAGACTCTTAAAAAAATAACATTTTTAATAGCGAATCAGTAAAAAGGTACTCTCCGCAACGGACATGTTTCTAACAGAGAATCCGGTAAAAAGGTACTCTCTTAGTAACTAACATGTTTTAAGAGAATGTGTAAAAATGTACTGCCTTGAAAACAGACTCACTACAAATTACCAAATATCTATTAAAACTTGCCACATCTCTGGAATTGAATAGCTTTATGTAGGACATTCAGTAAAAAGATACCTATTCCATCTTTATAAAGAAAGTTATCATAATGTGCAATCATCCCACACTCCACCACATCTCAAAAGGGACGAGGTTAATAAAAAGTGCAGGTTGGAAGATTCTTTTTTGAGTAAAGCACATACTTGTAATGGTGAAAGAAAACACTTTAATTAATACACATATGTTTAATATAAGAACCCATCAGTAAACAGATAATCTTCTCTTATAACAGATATGTTAACAATAAACAATAGATACAAAAAATGCTTTCAGTTCAAACGGACAGGACTGTCATTAAAGACAATCAATAAAAAAATCTCCTAATGGTCATAAACGACAATATTTTAAAAGAAGCTCTTGCCATGTAAACAGAAGCGTTATACTGGAAATAAGCAAGAACACCCTTTTCGATTATTATGTACGTGGTTAGTATTACGGAGAACTGGTTGAAACATGGGCTATCCAATCCCATTCGTGGCTTGGGAGGATCGCCATCTTTCAAATCAACCTGCTTCCTAGACCTAGTTTCTCTGAGCTTACTAATGTGTTTGTGGAAGGAAGGAGTGTACATAGTCCCTGGCGTGAGAAGATACGGCCTTGCCACACGGTGAAGGATATGGCGGCGTGGCGTAAGGCAGGCACAGATAAGGAAAGGCACTCCCTGGTCGATACTCTGCTCTGGTGCAGCTATTGGAGGGAAATGAAACCATGATACCTTCAGCTTCCAAAGGATACAAGTCAAAGTGATTCTGGAATCTCAGGACTGGGTGAGTAGATTAACCACAGTTACCTCGTTCCGCTTCACTTTTATGCTGTTATTCGACAATTCCAACTTCACTCTGGATTAAAGAGATGCAGATTTGGGTGCTAGAGGAAGGAACACTGCCTTAAGCCAAGCAACATGTTTTATGCTGGTGCCACGATTCTTTTGAAACTTGCAAGTCACACTTGGTAAAAGAATTCAATAGATTTGAGTATGTGCAATTTAGGTATTGGGCCGTGAACCCACACGCAATGGTCTTCTTCGATCATTAGCTGTACGGTCTTCGAAGGATGCTTTAAAAAAACATTTTTGGTTGAGTAGAACAAGTCATAGATGAAAGAATTACAGATTGCCATTAGTTAAAAAGACCAGGAGCATGTATGGTGCATCAATAGTGATGTACGGATGGTTTTACATCCAGGTGTGATTTAGAGCAAATTCTTTTTTTTTTTTTAGAGTTATTGATGGCACCCTATCAAACTTGCACTGGATGGATTGTGGAATCAAGGGTATGTCGGCTTAAACTGTTCGGCGCTGTAGCATCTTAGAGAATTCTGCAATGAACAATTGGATGGTTACTGTGGTGCCAAGGGAGCTTCTTCTGGGGCTCCATTGCTGACCCAGCACCCACTGCATTTACCTAAGGGAAAAGTCTTCACTAGTTTCCTGTTAATTGCCAACCAGCTTTTTATGGTTGGGTTGAATAAGGTGGCAGTTCAGAAGAGCGACTAATGATATAAGAGGCTGTGGGACACCACCAGAAGCGGACATATTTTTAGGAGTTTGCGGTGCTAGCCTGAGATGGTCACTTTTTACAAACGAAGGAGAGGTAGAAGGCACTTGTGCTGGGAGTACAATAAATGGTGTACCTTCCTTTCAAATTCAAATTAAACTTCACATGAAACATAAAACACTATCTCCCCTGCAGTAAATATAGATAAAACAGGCTGATGTCAACTTATAAAAACACAAAATATTCATTGAGGTTTGCAGTTAGAAATGCCATTGTTATGGGTCGTACAAACACATCCTTTTGAATGGCTCAGTGAAAAACAATTGAATATATGAGGATTAGAGAGGTTTACAAGGGCTCAGTTCTCACTCTGGAAAGCGTTGGTAAATCAAGTACATCGAAAGCTGACAAATCAGCTTAAAACGTAAACCAAAGTCCGGGAAGAGAGTGGGACGTTTGTAGAAGAAAATTGATCTTCTATCCGTACCAAGCACTACAAAGACCACGTTCATGGTAGAACATATCTCCTTGTCCTATGTAAAGTGCTCCGCTGTCCTATTGGAGTAGGTCAGAGCTTTATAAATACTCCCTAAAAAAAGAAAAAAGCAGTGCCAATGATGAGATGAGGAAATATATGTGCTTGGAACTCAAGAATGGGTAAAGATTTGGAGTTCTGGTGCCTCAGCAGTAAGAGTAGAGCAAATGCCACACGGCTACCGTGCAAAACTCTTCAATATGAAGCTTTTGGAGAAAAGGCAGATTATGCCAATTTCTCGTCTGGCAAAATCTGTCCTGATGCTTTGAGACACTTGTCAAATTGTATGCAAGGCACCCATACTTTTCACTTGTACACCAAATCCAAGATAATGTATGCGAAGACCTATTGGTTACAAATTGGAAACCCACCTTTGCTTATTTAGATTTCAAACACTTTAACAAAAAACATTTGATAAAATACAAAAAGTTGTTGTTCGCACTTAGAGGATTGATCGGAGGCAGACCGTAAATTCTATAATTCGAGATTGTAGAAATTGGCTACGTCTTTACCAAGAATACACTGATTTTTGAGTCCTATTCAGTGAATACTCCTGTGGTATATTATGCATGCAGTTGGCCTGTAAAGGTGTGTTTACACTGCAAGATAATCTCATGGAGATCCAGCTTTTATATTGAGTTCCTTCAGCCATGTGGAGTGCATAACCTGTTACAGGGAAGTGAGTCGCATGTCTCCAGATTGACAACACCAATGAATAGGAAGGATGGAGTTGCTACAGAGACATCTGTCCTCGTACTCGTTAAATGACCCTTCCATGTCACCAGAAGGATGGAGTGTGCAACACAAATGTATCTGTCCCCGTACTTAGATGACACTTCCATGCCATCGGAAGGATAGTGTGTGCTAGAGAAATGTATCTGTCCTAGTGCTCATGACCTTCCATGCCATCTGAAGAATGGAGTGTGCGAGAGAAATGTATCTGTCCTAGTACTCGTGACCTTCCATGCCATCAGAAGGATGGAGTGTGCAACACAAATGTATCTGTCCCCGTACTTAGATGACACTTCCATGCCATCGGAAGGATAGTGTGTGCTAGAGAAATGTATCTGTCCTAGTGCTCATGACCTTCCATGCCATCGGAAGAATGGAGTGTGCGAGAGAAATGCATCTGTGCTAGTACTCATGACCTTCCATGCCATCGGAAGGATGGAGTGTCCTACAGAGCTGGATCTGTCCTAGTACTCATGGCCTTCCATGCCATCGGAAGGATGGAGTGTCCTACAGAGCTGGATCTGTCCTAGTACTCATGGCCTTCCATGCCATCGGAAGGATGGAGTGTGCTAGAGAGAGGCATCTGTCCTAGTACTCATGACCTCCCATGTCATCAGAGATGGAGTGTGTTAGAGAGATGTATCTGTCCTACTACTCATAAGATGACACTTAAAGTACCCTACAAGAATGGAGTATGCTACAGAGATTATCTCTACTTGTACTCACAGCAGAACATGGTTGTGGAATTGGTAGGTGATATTTACCAGCTATTCAAAGGATGGGCTGTGCTACAGAGCAGTCACTCCTCGTACCATTCGTAGTTTCAAGCCATTGGAAGGACAGCAGCGTGTGTTACATAGATGTGGTGTCATGATGCCCGTAACATAACCCTTCCATACAATCAGAAGAATAGAGTGTTTGCACGTACGTGTCACTCCTTGTACCAAAGATACTTCTACATGAATGGGAAAACAGAGCGTGTCAGTCTTAATGGCCATCACTTGACACTCCCGTGACACCAGGAGAATTCAGTGCGCTTCACAAATGTGGCAACTCAGTAAGATGACACTTTAATATCATCAAAACCGTGAATGTTCGAGAGATGCCAGTCAGGCTTTCATCGTCAAATGAGTGGACTGTGTTCGTCTTGCGCTAATTCTCATACGTATACAATGGCTTCACGTTTGCGCTGTTAGATAAACAGAGTGCGTTGCAGAGGTAGGACAGGTCTTCTATACGTAATAAGGCAATACATCATCTGCTGAATGGAGCATGTGAGGAGTGACAGGCCTAGCACCCATGAATACTATCACTAAATGTCACGTGACTGTAGGCTGCTGCAGGAATGTAACA
Source organism: Lissotriton vulgaris (assembly GCF_964263255.1). Classification (NCBI taxonomy): domain Eukaryota; kingdom Metazoa; phylum Chordata; class Amphibia; order Caudata; family Salamandridae; genus Lissotriton; species Lissotriton vulgaris. The sequence continues at coordinate 23,195,761 of NC_141698.1, forward strand.
ATCTGTGAACCCATAACATGATATCATAGATGTACAAGCATGTTACAGACACGTGAGCCTTCGCGTCTAGTATTCTACACATGCAGCATCACTTGTGTGAGACACACCATGCCCATGGTCACATTGTGGGATTGACCATGCTACAGAGGTTCAACAGTACTTGTGATCATAACATTGTGAATGTTTCACCCTGAAATGAAGAAGCCATAACACTGAACTGTAAAATAGGCAGAGCGGCAAAAGTTTGGGTTCTTGGCCAGCTGTGATCAGGAAGACAGCGGAGATATCCTGAGAGCTGACAGAGACTGCTTGGAAGTGCACCATGAGTCCATGGACTAGGAGCCTTTCTGTTTGGAGATGTTACTAAAAACAAAACACAAAAAAACACATTACATCATTAGTTAGTGTCGGCACAGATTAGGTGGTATAAGTAGGAAGAAGAGACTTAGGATACCAGATTTTCATTATCAATATTACCCAGGGAATTCATCTTTCTCTGCGTCTCAAGCCGGACTGGATGAAATCCAATATTCCGAAGGGTTGACCTTCCCAATGTAACTTACTATCACTCTCCAAAGAGGAAGACATATTGGAATGGTTAAATGAAAAACAAAAGTGCCTATTTTTTTACTTGGTTTCTTCCCCTTTTCATGTTCTTAATCGGATTTTCTTGCTTTGTTTCAGTAAAGTTGTGAACTTTATTCAGCTGTAGGATTCTAAGACATCCTAGTCGTGCTCTCGGTGACTGCGATGTAGTCGTACAGGCTGAAGGTAATGGATGGCGGTTCTTAGGCCATATCAGAGTTGTCAAAGTACAGGGCTCAACCAAAGGGGATTTAGAGACTTCCCATCCACAGAGGTAGCTTCCTCCATATGAGAATAAGTTACAAGAGGCTGGTGCCATTGAAATTGCAGGTGAAGCTGCGGCGTAGCAAGTATCACATCTGGCTATGTGACTGACAGAGCGTCTTTGGCCATCGAGATGTTTCCCTGAAAGCCAAATCACATGTGAAAAGCAAAAATGTCTTGCAAGTGGTCAAAGAATTTGAAACACATTAAAGTATTTGTCAATAATCGGCTGATTAAGAGCAGATGAAGCACCCAACCTTAACACAATCAGGATATTAGCAAGTCTCTACAAAGTTCGGTGGCTAAACGAGGGCCCAGAACAATAGTCCAATTGCCTTTATTAGGCCACGGAACTTTTGCGGTCAGCAACGTCATCCCGATTATGTCTAGGTTGGAGAATACTGTATTGGATTAAAGCCCTTTCTCGATTGTGATGCCACAAGGCACCACACCTTTATCTCTCAGCGATTTAGAAAGTGATGCCTAACCACGTTTTGGAACATAATCTGGAGGGGAAAAAAGAGTTTTGGTGTGTGAGGGGTATTTAAAGAAACCCCATCTGCTTCCAACCACTGTAGGAAACGCACATGACCTGTGAGTACATTATATTCCGTAAGTGTATCTATCGGTGGATCTTGTTTGTGAAACATTTCTAGAGGAGGACGTACCCACCTCCAGAGTTCCTTTTGGGCACTACCTCTTCACTCCCCTCTTTGTTCTTCGTAGTATTCACTGAATGTTAGACATTTCCTACCCTTTTCCACTTTCTATAACCCATAGTTCTAGTCGTAGTTTGTCACAGTACAAAATCAGCACCAAGAGTGGGATTACAACAAGTGAAGGGCTAAACATCCATGTAGAGTGATCCCTTAGCACAGTAGAGGCTCATTTTGTAGTGGAATTGTATATGATCCTTACCCTGAAAATAATTTTGCAATGGTTTGAAATCAGTGCAGTTCCCTTCCCCTGCCCATTCCCAATTTGCGTTTCCAGATTACGAAGGCCTTGCAGGATAAGGCCAGAATTACATGACGGGTTGCTCTATTGACTGCAACTTACTGGCAAACTTGTGTGCACAACTCATAACAACGCCTGCACAAGAATGGCATGACCCCATATTAAATTAAAGGCTGCTTGAGCACTCTGAAGACAACACCCAGATTACCGGTGGGGCATGGAAGAGCTATCCAGCTTCCTTCATGCCAGTGGCTGCAGGAGGCCAGCACCCTTTTGGGTACTGGGAGGACCCAACCCCACAGTACTCAACCATAGCAAGGGAGAGGAAGGCGCTGAAAAGAATGAAAGGAGAAAGACTAAGAAAGGAAAACAGAGACAAAGGAAGAAAGTAAGGATTAAGAACACCCTCAAAGAGTGAGATAAAGACAATGGAAGAGTAGGGTGGGGAAGAAAGCACTGCCTTTTCCAAGGACCAGCTCTAATCAACCTCTCAATGTCCGGCAGCACCACCTCAGATACCTTGTAATAGACCCACTAAAAGAAGGATGACCATGGTTCAAGCATGCTTGTGGCAATGCACTTGACTAGGGCGGCGTTTCCGGGACATTTAGTGGTTAATGGTAGGTGCTGGCTAATCTAGCTGTAAAGGGACCTCTAAGGCATCCTTGTGGTGGGCTATCAAGGCTGGCACAAATAACATTCCCATACGACAGATCTCAGCAGATCCTCGGCTACCATGAGAGGCACTCGTCGAGACGCTGCAGAGAAAGCCTTTCATATTCAGATACGAGGCGTTCACAGGACAGAGGCTATGAACTTCCACCCACAACTCCCTGCTTCACATCACTCTTCCGAGGACATATATTCAAATATTTCATATGTGGGGAGCAGATGATAAAATAAACCATCGGTTCATTTCAAGTCCAAACACGCAACACAATATACTCATAAATTCTCAATCTAAAGCTTCTAGTCTATTACCAATATCAAAAGGTAGATGATAATGAGGCAAAGCAGCTTCTTGAGAGAATCAATCACATGTTCTATAAAACAACATGCTTAGAACACACACATTCTCCAAAGAAGGAAGGGCAACACGGAACATCAATGTTATTTATTAGTTGTTGGTAGCATGCTCATGCAGTCGTACACAATTACTACAAAGTGCGTGGAAGGGAACGCCAGGCATGCAGGAGTTACTGAAAGGAATTGGTGATGCAAAAAGAATTTGATGCAAAGTAGGGAAACAGGGAGTTAATTGAACAGAGAGGCCTTGAAAGGTTTTTCCTGAGTATGAGGTCAATCTCGCGTGCCTCAGCTCTGTGCTTCCATAATGTTGGACCCAAGACCAAGAAGCTATGACCATGCCGTCTCTGCCAGCAGACTCCTGGAACTTCCCGGAGGTGGGTATCTGAAGACCAGAGTGATCCAGACAGGTGTTTGGTCGCCCTGGGCATGAGGTATAAAAGGCATTGATCATTAAGGGCTCTGGACGTGACCCAGAGATATGTGAATTATATACGGCTTTCACCGGATTCTACTTTCAGTGCTCCATGAGTGGGATCATGTAGATTCACTAGCCTGGATGGTTCATCCTAAATGGTTTGTGGCTGTTACTGAGGACAAACAAAAAGAGTCGGTATAGTCAAGCCTCAAGAGAGCGACTGCCCTTCCCAAAGATTCTTTGAGCTAAAAAGGCAGGAGAGGTGTAAGATTTCTCAAGGGAGTTCAAGTGGCAGAACAAGTCTCTTAAGCTCCTCACAAAGTCTTCAGCCAATGACAAGCAAGCAACATTGGTTTCTTTGAAATGCCTTTTTTAGACTACTCACTACCAGCTTAAGAAGAGCCTTGTGGTTGCGGCATGTAGGGGATACTGCGTGATGTGATGTCTACGACATGAGATTGAAAGGGTCTCACCGAACATCACATGGAGAACCTCTTCTGCTTACCAGGACCCTGTTCTAATCTGAGCCTTTTAGACTCACTGGTCACCAGTACAACAGCTTTCACTAACAGAAAAAAACATGAAAAATGGGGATCATTCTGTCCCTGGAATAGGGATGCCTTTGAATGCTGACCGCCCTCCTGAGAAGGGACGGCTCTATGTTCCGTAAGAATGGAAACATTCTTCCTGACCATCGGGATGAGCGATGCAGTGTATGGTGGGCGTTTTGTCCTTCCTGGCCATTGACATTTATGGAAACTTAAAAAGGAGTGTGGAGTGAGGTGGGCAATCTCAGCTTGAGGACAGCGCTGTGGAGTTTCCCTTCTTGCGCTGACTGGAAGTCTCCGAGCCATTGAACGCGACACCGCCGTGAGTTAAGCTTTAAGGAACAGAAAGATGGAACTTGGCACTAGTATCAGGTAGTGTACAAGTGAGGTGGAACAGCAGTGCAGTATGACCCAGGCGAGGGTCTCCACGATGTGCGGGTAAAAGATAAGAAGGCAGTGAGATGTTTCCAAGACATTTTCACCATAGGTGAGGGTTCAGAGTTCAACAGAATCCGATTCAGCATTTAATTAACTGCATACATGTAGTATTTTATATTGCATGGCAGTGCACAATCCCTGCATAAAAGCCAGTCTTAATTTCTTTATTACAACAAAGTTATGTCGTCTATAGTTACATGAAATGAAGAAAAGGTGGTGCTACTCAAATGTAATATATTACTACAGTTGAGTTCTGACATCACATTGCGTACTGCCAGACTCCAGCGCGCAAGGCAGGTACCAGAGAATAATTATAACTGCAGTGTAAACAGAGAAAACAGGAATTGATTTCTTATTCTACTGATCATTATTTATTTATTTTAAACATTAGCTATCCATGACACCATGTTTATGTTTTTTTAAAGCTACAACTACTTACAGGAAAGATAGAAAAGCACCGAGCTGAGCCTCCAGCACTTTTATAATCGGACCTACGTGAAATGTATTCTAGTATCTTTTTGCAAAAATTAAGGAAACAAAAAAAGTTGTCCAAATTTCTTATCTCCTATTACAGGTCTCGTGATTGGTAGATTTGACAAATCATTGCTTAACGAACATTCCTATTTGTTATTTCCTAGCAGGACATTCCGGGGGCAGAAGAATCATCTTCGTCCATGTGCAAGTGGGCGACATTTCTTTACTCAGGAGTGGTAGGAGAAGACAAATTTGACTATTCCATGTCCTAGTGGATTAAAGTGAACTTTCAACTCCTGAGTAGTTGGCGCTGCGACAGCAGATTCTCCAGTATGAGCCACACAGGCCAAATGCTGATCAAACCCATATCTGAAATGGGAACGTTTCAACGAGTTTTAACTAAAAGACCATCAGTCAAGAGAAGCAGCATACAGAGGAGATCCAGTGACCAGTTCCTTTTAGACCTCACACATCACCGAGGCTGCAATGTACGCCCGATATTAAAGCGATAGTAAGCCCACAAGGGTTACCTAATATGAATAAAAGAAACTTAGATGCTTGAATATAGTGATGGTCAGTGGACAAAATGTGATCCAAAGATATTCAAAAACATTTTGAGCAAGTAAAGGACATTCATACTTAAATGAGCCCTAAGTGAAGCACTGTGCTTACTAAAGATTTTAGATCCAGGCATTCTAGCTTGTTGTGCCAATCTTTTTGAGAGTGCTCCAATTATCTGGTCCTCCAGGCACGGCTAGATGTTACTTGCTTCTCTGGAAGGCTACTTGGTAAGAGACCAGAGAAGCCGACTTCAGACTGAAGGGAAGAATTCTCAACAAGTAGGAGTTCAACAAAAACCCTCAAATTTCACGTGCTTGGTCCCTACTGGTAAGATCTCAGCAAGTTGTTGCAATGTACTGGGACATTTTTTTAGTCTATCCAAGAGTTTGATGGTGTGGTTGCAGGCCTCCAAGATACGCACGACGAGTGGCATTTCCATCCTCTCGCTATTGTACGGTATTACCAAGGATCTTACATGTTCTTTTCTCAATGCAATCTTCACTATTTGTGCTCTAAATTCCTTCTTATCATAAAATGACCAGTTTCCAGGTTGAACCACTTACTGAACAGTTTCCCCCGTTTTGATAGCGTTACTGAGCCCAGATGAGGGTGTTGTGTCACCTTTAAGGTATTGTGTAGTTTGTTAACAGTTGGGGCTTTCTTAGGATTGCTGAATTTCTCCTTGAAACCTGTGTTTATTTTTTTTAGATTTCTGACAAAAAAGAGCTGTAATGTGGTGATCATGTTTCCTATCAGCTGGGGGCTACCCCTTTGGCAGTAGGAGTCTGGCCATGTAGGCATCCATCCAACTCTGGGTATGGGCATATCTGGGCTCCATATGTTAACATTAGTGGCATTGGCCACTTGCTGCTGGCCTCCAAGCAGGTCAGTCTAGTCTGTTACGTAGAATTGTTTGCGGTTTGTACAGTACAGTCTGCTCAGAGGCTGAGAACACCGCAACTTCTCCAGCCTCCCTCCTCACACTCCATAACTATATGAGTTGGGCCTTCACTAACAGCTTTCTTTGCAGCTTGGAAAACAATTTGATCTACTGCATAAATACTCAATTTACTCATTAATTTCACTTTTCCATTTCATTTTTTAAAACTGTTGCCCCCTGTTAGGCATTGAAAGCCCCAGGATTAACCGGAGTTTTCTGTTTCATCTCTTACTTAAGTCTCACATTCTAAACAGCGCATTCAATGTCTGTTGTTAGTTTACAGTGGGATTGGAGACTGCCCATTGGTTGGCTAAACTGTCACTCATTTGCTCACTTGTTAGAGCTTTCCTTCCTCTTCCTGCATTTGTTCTTCCCCTGGAGCATGGACGCATTACTTGTGTCTTCACAGCTCATTTTTACAGCACTCCTTTTGTTTAAACACTCTAGGAGAGTGCATGTTTACCAGCAGTCTCCGTAGTGTGCTTTTATTCCCCTCTCAGTGCTCTATTTTGTGCTCACTCCATGGCATGTGTGCGTTCTCTCTCCAGGTTCTCATTGTTCTCTTGATAGTTTACTTTTCCTCCCTTCTCCGCGTTGCTCGCTCTCTCGGTTTACTTGCTTGATTCCCTTCCCACATCCACCATGTTGCATTTCCTCCACCCACAGCCCATGTGGCTTCGCCCCCCTCCTGTTGCCCCCCCACCCCCATCTTCTTTGATTCTACCCTCTGGACTACTCCCCTGCCCCAAACACGCTCCTCGCAGCAGTCGCTTGCCTGCCTCGCACAACCCTTTGATCAATGTTGTTGAGGTCAAATACTACAGCTCCACTTTTAAAGGGGCATGGTGGCATCAAGAGCCCTGGGACCTACAACCAAGGCCTAGGGTGCGTCAGTGGAGATCAGGCCCTCAGTTTTCATTTATTGAAATGCACAACCCCTTACCTCCTCTGAAGCTCTACAGCAGGGGTCTCCAAACCGGTCCTGGAGGGCCGGATCCAGGCCAGATTTTTTGGATATCCCTTTTGAGATACATATAGTAATTTTAAAAATCTGGCATGGATCCGGCCCTCCAGGACCGGTTTGGAGACCCCTGCTCTACAGCATATGAGCTTCTGCCCTCCCAGAGCTGCTGCAGGAATCAATTGCCGCAAAGGAGTAAAGCAGTCACTCCTCCTTTCTCCTCCACAAATTTTAGATTTGACTCCAAGGATTCCACAGTTTTACATCACAATCTTTAGTTCTCACATACAAGACAGCTTCTAGCTGTCTGTAGCCAAAAGCCTATTGTGGAAAACAGTGTTTTTATTGGGATGAAAAATTAGTGGAGTGGATCTCCAAAAGAGGCGTGGCCTAAGTACATAAGGGTGTGGCTTAAAACGTGAACTACAATCCAGGGCTTTACATAGTACGGCGATTGACCTGCACGTCGGTGATTCGTTGCAAGTGTTTTGCTATTGCATCCTTACAAACAATTAAACAAGCCAGAACTATTGGTTTTGAGAGTGCTTACTAGTAGTTTGATATAAATGAGTAACAACAATGATTTTGTTGAAAATAATTAGAATTGTTGATTCTAAATGGTACATACGTAGCCATCACTGGAGAGAGGCCAAGGATTGATGAGAATATAATCTGAACACTGTGACGGCCCCACTGACTCAGACGGCCTGCAGCCCAGCTCCAGATCTCGCAATCATGCCCCATTATGAACACGCTCACTCAGCCAGAACTCACCCGGACACCAGAGACTCCGGTCACCGGCCCCAAACAAGCATTGGAAGACCAGATTGTTCAACCTTTTAGAATCAAACCTCTTGGTTTTGCCAACACTTGGTAAAGTCAACTCCAATTCCAATACAAAATTGCTGAGTTTACAAATTCAAAGTATTCACTTATTGAAATATGTTATGTTCTATTAACAAGATGTAAAGAGCGCATGGCTGCACCAGCAATGAGGCTTCCTATTGAAATAAGCGATCACACAACAGAAATATGCAGCAAAAGAGAGGTAGAGGATTCTGCGTATCCCTCAAGTTAAGGTGCAAACTATCCCAAAGGGCCATGCCAAAACCTGAAAGGAGCGGCCTCCTAATCTCTTTCTTGTGAACCGTGGAATCACTTCCAGGTTTATTGGGTTCAATAGGTTTGAGGGTAAATGGGGTTGCACAAGTCCAAAGTGAAAGGGGGCTTCTAATGCATTCATGATCTTATGCACTGTACGTAAGATTTTAAACCTTATGCGCTTCTCAGTGGGAAACCAAGGACATTTCTGAAGGAATGTAATGCAATAGAGTAACTCATTGCTAAATTGATTGGCAAAGCCAAGAGGTCTCCAAGGCAAGACCGATAGGCTTCGCTAATGCTTGCTGCACACTGCTCTGTGAGTCTTGCTGTCAGATAACTAAAAAAAAAGTAATTCGCAATTCATTCCGACGTGCAGTTTTATACCGTGAACCTCTTTGAGAAGGACAGCAGAGCGCTTTACTCTGAAACAACAATATGGGGTCAGAACATCTGGAATATGAACAGTCAGCACTAAGGGGGCGGAAGAAGGCGCAGACAGAGGTTGAGAGGAAACAGAACAGATGGCTTTGGAGTATCTTATTAAATTAAAATGATGTAGATGTATCTTGCAGATGTTTAGGTTTATTTAAAAAGGGCCCAGAGGGATGTATCTGCAGCTTCTGGTCCAAGTGGCTCTGAGAACCGTCTCTTCAGGGCTGTGCATGCACCAGCGAGCCTCTGCCCCACATCGTGCACCTGGAGGACTTCTCACCTTGCCTCACCAATGGTGCAAGTTCATGGCCTTCCACGCGGATTCAAGCTTCCCTTCAAGGACCATGTAGAAAGGAAAGCCGCCGATGGAGCCAACCCTGCACTCCCCCCCGGATAAAAGGATTCCATATGCATCCGGTATGTATGGAACGAGTGTACACAAGTTGTCTGTGTCGTGGGTAGAGGTTAAGGGCAGTGTGCATGCCGGAGTCCATGGTGGAACCCATGGTGACAACCTAGAACGGTGGGGGCCTTGGGCCAGTCTGCTCAGATTACTACTGTCCTGGCAGCTCTCCCTTGGTGGATTCACTTTCCCACCCTAGCTCCACCAGTGAGGAGATACAGCGATCGTGTGCTCCCTGTGAAGCTTGCTGCTGGGCCACTGTCAGAGTCCTCTCAGGCCAAGCCTCATCTGCATCTAGAAGATATGTGGCCTTTTTCTGGCCTTAGCTGGACTGGCTGGCTCCTGTTGTGCTTGGCACCAAGCTGAGGTGTAATGGAGTGGCTATGCAGATTTTAGCGAGGCCCCGTAAAATTCGAAAAGTACCAGAGCGCCAACTGGTCAGTCTGGCATAAATAATTGTGATCCAGGAGCAGCACTTTGCCAGTGCCTGTCCTCTTACAACACGCTAAGGCCACACTTAGACCCATAACAGAAGAGCTGCTGCAGTAAGCAGAGAACAGTCTGTAGAGAAAAGACTTGGTGATGCACCTTGTCAGGAGTTCTTGCTCGACATAGAACCAGAGCCATAGAACTATCAGCTCAGACCCATGGTTTCAATAGAACCACCAGCCCAGCTGCCCCAGACCATGGTTTCAATATAACCATCAGACAAGCTGTCACAGACCCATGGTTTCAATAGAACCATTAGCCCAGTGGCCACAAAACCATTGTTTTAATGCAATCACCAACCCAGCTGCCACAGAACCATGGTTTCAATAGAACCACCAGCCCAGCTGCCCCAGACCATGCTTTCAATAGAACCATCAGCCCAGTTGCCCCAGAACCATTAGACCAGATGTCACAGAACCATGGCTTTAATACAACCACCAGCCCAGCTGCCACAGAACCATGGTTTCAATAAAACCACCGGCCCAGCTGCCACAGAACCATGGTTTCAATAGAACCATCAGAATAGCTGCCACAGAACCATGGTTTCAATAGAACCATCAGACCAGCTGCCACAGAACCATGGTTTAAATACAACCACCAGCCCAGCTGCCACAGAACCATTGTTTCAATTGAACCACCAGACCAGCTGCCAGAGAACCATCAGACCAGCTGCCACAGAACCATGGTTTCAATACAACCACCGGCCCAGCTGTCACAGAACCATGGTTTCAATAGAACCATCAGAACAGCTGCCACAGAACCATGGTTTCAATTGAACCACCAGACCAGCTGCCAGAGAACCATCAGACCAGCTGCCACAGAACCATGGTTTCATAGAATCATCAGCCCAGCTGCCACAGAACCATGGCTTCAATAGAACCATCAGAACAGCTGCCACAGAACCATGGTTTCAATAGAACCATCAGACCAGCTGCCACAGAACCATGGTTTTAATACAACCACCAGCCCAGCTGCCACAGAACCATGGTTTCAATACAACCACCGGCCCAGCTGTCACAGAACCATGGTTTCAATAGAACCATCAGAACAGCTGCCACAGAACCATGGTTTCAATTGAACCACCAGACCAGCTGCCAGAGAACCATGGTTTAAATACAACCACCAGCCCAGCTGCCACAGAACCATGGTTTCAATAGAACCATCAGCACAGCTGCTACAGAATCATAGTTTCAATAGAACCACCAGCCCAGCTGCCACAGAACCATGGTTTCAATAGAACCATCAGACCAGCTGCCACAGAACCATGGTTTCAATAGAACCATCAGACCAGCTGTCAGAGAACCATGGTTTCATAGAATCATCAGCCCAGCTGCCACAGAACCATGGTTTCAATAGAACCATCAGACCAGCTGCCACAGAACCATGGTTTCAATAGAACCATCAGCACAGCTGCTACAGAATCATAGTTTCAATAGAACCATCAGCACAGCTGCCACAGAACCATGGTTTCAATAGAACCATCAGAATAGCTGCCACAGAACCATGGTTTCAATAGAACCATCAGACCAGCTGCCACAGAACCATGGTTTCAATAGAACCATCAGACCAGCTGTCAGAGAACCATGGTTTCATAGAATCATCAGCCCAGCTGCCACAGAACCATGGTTTCAATAGAACCATCAGACCAGCTGCCACAGAACCATGGTTTCATAGAATCATCAGCACAGCTGCCACAGAACCATGGTTTCATAGAATCATCAGCCCAGCTGCCACAGAACCATGGTTTCAATAGAACCATCAGCACAGCTGCTACAGAATCATAGTTTCAATAGAACCATCAGACCAGCTGCCACAGAACCATGGTTTCAATAGAACCATCAGACCAGCTGCCACAGAACCATGGTTTCAATAGAACCATCAGACCAGCTGCCACAGAACCATGGTTTCAATAGAACCATCAGCACAGCTGCCACAGAACCATGGTTTCATAGAATCATCAGCCCAGCTGCCACAGAACCATGGTTTCAATAGAACCATCAGCACAGCTGCTACAGAATCATAGTTTCAATAGAACCATCAGACCAGCTGCCACAGAACCATGGTTTCAATAGAACCATCAGACCAGCTGCCACAGAACCATGGTTTCAATAGAACCATCAGACCAGCTGTCAGAGAACCATCAGACCAGCTGCCACAGAACCATGGTTTCAATAGAACCATCAGAATAGCTGCCACAGAACCATGGTTTCAATAGAACCATCAGACCAGCTGCCACAGAACCATGGTTTAAATACAACCACCAGCCCAGCTGCCACAGAACCATGGTTTCAATTGAACCACCAGACCAGCTGCCAGAGAACCATCAGACCAGCTGCCACAGAACCATGGTTTCAATACAACCACCGGCCCAGCTGTCACAGAACCATGGTTTCAATAGAACCATCAGAACAGCTGCCACAGAACCATGGTTTCAATTGAACCACCAGACCAGCTGCCAGAGAACCATCAGACCAGCTGCCACAGAACCATGGTTTCATAGAATCATCAGCCCAGCTGCCACAGAACCATGGCTTCAATAGAACCATCAGAACAGCTGCCACAGAACCATGGTTTCATAGAATCATCAGCCCAGCTGCCACAGAACCATGGCTTCAATAGAACCATCAGAACAGCTGCCACAGAACCATGGTTTCAATAGAATCATCAGCCCAGCTGCCACAGAACCATGGCTTCAATAGAACCATCAGAACAGCTGCCACAGAACCATGGTTTCAATTGAACCACCAGACCAGCTGCCAGAGAACCATCAGACCAGCTGCCACAGAACCATGGTTTCAATAGAACCATCAGAACAGCTGCCACAGAACCATGGTTTCAATTGAACCACCAGACCAGCTGCCACAGAACCATGGCTTCAATAGAACCATCAGAACAGCTGCCACAGAACCATGGTTTCAATTGAACCACCAGACCAGCTGTCAGAGAACCATCAGACCAGCTGCCACAGAACCATGGTTTCAATACAACCACCAGCCCAGCTGTCACAGAACCATGGTTTCAATAGAACCATCAGCACAGCTGCTACAGAATCATAGTTTCAATAGAACCATCAGACCAGCTGCCACAGAACCATAGTTTTAATACAACCACCAGACCAGCTGCCACAGAACCATGGCTTCAATAGAACCATCAGAACAGCTGCCACAGAACCATGGTTTCAATTGAACCACCAGACCAGCTGTCAGAGAACCATCAGACCAGCTGCCACAGAACCATGGTTTCAATACAACCACCAGCCCAGCTGTCACAGAACCATGGTTTCAATAGAACCATCAGCACAGCTGCTACAGAATCATAGTTTCAATAGAACCATCAGAACAGCTGCAACAGAACCATGGTTTCAATACAAACACCAGCCCAGCTGCCACAGTACCATGGTTTCAATAGAACCCTTAGACCAGCTGCCACAGAACCATGGTTTCAATAGAACCATTAGAACAGCTGCAACAGAACCATGGTTTCAATACAACCACCAGCCCAGCTGCCATAGAACCATGGTTTCAATTAACCCATCAGAACAGCTGCCATATAACCATGGTTTCAATACAACCACCAGCCCAGCTGCCACAGAACCATGGTTTCAATACAACCACCAGCCCAGCTGCCACAGAACCATGGTTTCAATACAACCACCAGCTCCGCTGCCACAGAACCATGGCTTCAATACAACCACCAGCCCAGCTGCCACAGAACCATGGTTTCAATACAACCACCAGCCCAGCTGCCATAGAACCATGGTTTCAATACAACCACCAGCCCAGCTGCCACAGAACCATGGTTTAAATAGAACCATGAGAACAGCTGCCACAGAACCATGGTTTCAATAGAATTGAGAACCGCTGCCACAGAACATGGTTTCAGCCCAGCTGCCATAGGACCCGAGTCCTGCTGATGCAGTGAGCTCTGTGGAATACTCTGTAGGGTTCCATCAGTTTTAATGCACAGGGCGTCCCCGTCCATCAGCGGACGAGCATGACTCATCCTGACCAGCCCATGTTGCAGGGTAAACTCGAACTACACTGGATGCAACCGAACCAGGTCTCACACTATGTCAAGGACTTTGTTGCCCCCGGTGGTTAGGCACACTGTTGACACTTGAGTAAACTCCTTTGGTAGAAAAAGAGTGCATAGAAAGAAGCAATGTGCAATAAAACTGGATGGAAAACGAGTTCACTGGATAAAGAATGTGAAAAAGAGTATTCTGAGGTGTCTCGATCACATTCTGAATCAGGAATTGCAGACATCTGGGGCTTGGGACATTGTTTGTTGTTGCAGGTATAGCATTTCAATTAAATCTTTTGGGGGGTATGTCCACGCGAATAAGACCTTTGTAGCTCTGCGCAGTGGAATATCCTTTTTTATATTCGTCTGAACTCCAAGCACAGTTTGGAAACATGGATTTGGGCCAGAGGGAACCAGTCCTCGAATGAAGCCAATAGCTGTAAGGGAAGTCTAACAAAACTATAATACAACTTCTAATGAGTGAATGAAACTTACTGATTAATTAAAGTTGTATCAATTTTGATTGCACGTAATGTACTTGGCCCAGTCTTTTGATAGATCTCTGGTAATGCACTTTTTGCAGTTTCATTGCCGTTGATGTTTGTACAAAAGGTGACCAGGTTTCTCTGCATTCTGCATGTTATTTCACCCAACTCAAACAGTCTTTTCTAGTTTCATCGTAGAACCGAGAACAATATAAAATATTTACAAGTTGCAATTTTTAAGTGCTAATATAATCTTACTCAAACTGCTAACAGAGCGAAAGAAGCACCGTGCTTGTCCTGAAATGTTCCAGGCAGATTGCTTGAGGCAGGGGTTCATGTTATTTATTGCCTGTTGTCATCATTATGTGACAAGCCTTGGGTATAGAGTCACCAATGAGGTGGGCGCCAATCCCAATCGCTAAACTTACTGAGGTACTCCAAGGTGAATCACGCTGCATCCGTGCATTCGTTGATCTGCTCAAGGCAGGAGTTCGAGCTATTGACTGTACTATTCTTACGCCACCAGCCTTAGGTCTGGAGTCACCAATGAGGTGTGGGCCAATCGCTAAACTTACAAGTACTCCAAAGTGAATCACAATGCATTTGTTGAACTGCTCGAGGCAGGAGTTTGAGTTATTGGCTAGTACTATTGTTAGGTCTGGAGTCACAAGAGAGGTGAGAGCCAACCGCTAACCTTATTGAACCACTCCAATGTCCATATCATGGCATTCATTGGTCTGCTATATGTGGCACAGCCAATCACATTGCTTGGAATGCAATCTAGAACTACTGCCATGCAACAGCTCTGTAATCCCCATCTAAGGACACACCTCATAGAAAGAACTGGCAATGAAGAGAGGCGCGACAGTCGAGCGCAGGAGTGGCGCGGCCACGAGGGCAGACCCATACTAGACTTTCAGGATATCACAGTAAGGTCATTTTACATACAAATAATCTAAATAAAACACATTTACATTGTCATTGGTCATCTCAAGATTCCAGGGGAGTGGGTGATTGGCGGTCCACTCCAAGTCGACTATCACCCCCCACACCTCCCGAGAATACGTTGTCTTTTGACCACGCTATTCATGGAGTGAGCTTCTCGCAGTCTAGAACACTGCTCAGAGTGAGCTTCTCAAAATCTAGGAGGAGACTTGTAAAGTTAAGTTGTGGTAGTCTAGGACGCTGTTCATGGAGTGAGCTTCTCGCAGTCTAGAACACTGCTCAGAGTGAGCTTCTCAAAATCTAGGAGGATACTCGTGAAGTTAAGTTGTGGTAGTCTAGGACGCTGTTCATGGAGTGAGCTTCTCGCAGTCTAGAACACTGCTCAGAGTGAGCTTCTCAAAATCTAGGAGGATACTCGTGAAGTTAAGTTGTGGTAGTCTAGGACGCTGCTCATGGAGTGAGCTTCTCGCAGTCTAGAACACTACTCAGAGTGAGCTTCTCAAAATCTAGGAGGAGACTTGTGAGCTTCTTAAAATCTAGGAGGAGACTCGTGAAGTTAAGTTGTGGTAGTCTAGGACGCTGTTCATGAAGTGAGCTTTTCGCAGTCTAGAACACTGCTCAGAGTGAGCTTCTCAAAATCTAGGAGGAGACTCGTGAAGTTAAGTTGTCGTAGTCTAGGACGCTGTTCATGAAGTGAGCTTTTCGCAGTCTAGAACACTCCTCAGAGTGAGCTTCTTAAAATCTAGGAGGAGACTCGTGAAGTTAAGTTGTGGTAGTCTAGGACACTGTTCATGGAGTGAGCTTCTCGCAGTCTAGAACACTCCTCAGAGTGAGCTTCTCAAAATCTAGGAGGAGACTCGTGAAGTTAAGTTGTGGTAGTCTAGGACACTGTTCATGAAGTGAGCTTCTCGCAGTCTAGAACACTGCTCAGAGTGAGCTTCTTAAAATCTAGGAGGATACTCGTGAAGTTAAGTTGTGGTAGTCTAGGACGCTCCTCATGGAGTGAGCTTCTCGCAGTCTAGAACACTGCTCAGAGTGAGCTTCTCAAAATCTAGGAGGAGACTCGTGAAGTTAAGTTGTGGTAGTCTAGGACGCTGCTCATGGAGTGAGCTTCTCGCAGTCTAGAACACTACTCAGAGTGAGCTTCTCAAAATCTAGGAGGAGACTTGTGAAGTTAAGTTGTGGTAGTCTAGGACGCTGCTCATGGAGTGAGCTTCTCGCAGTCTAGAACACTGCTCAGAGTGAGCTTCTTAAAATCTAGGAGGAGACTCGTGAAGTTAAGTTGTGGTAGTCTAGGACGCTGCTCATGGAGTGAGCTTCTCGCAGTCTAGAACACTGCTCAGAGTGAGCTTCTCAAAATCTAGGAGGAGACTCGTGAAGTTAAGTTGTCGTAGTCTAGGACGCTGTTCATGAAGTGAGCTTTTCGCAGTCTAGAACACTCCTCAGAGTGAGCTTCTTAAAATCTAGGAGGAGACTCGTGAAGTTAAGTTGTGGTAGTCTAGGACACTGTTCATGGAGTGAGCTTCTCGCAGTCTAGAACACTCCTCAGAGTGAGCTTCTCAAAATCTAGGAGGAGACTCGTGAAGTTAAGTTGTGGTAGTCTAGGACACTGTTCATGAAGTGAGCTTCTCGCAGTCTAGAACACTGCTCAGAGTGAGCTTCTTAAAATCTAGGAGGATACTCGTGAAGTTAAGTTGTGGTAGTCTAGGACGCTCCTCATGGAGTGAGCTTCTCGCAGTCTAGAACACTGCTCAGAGTGAGCTTCTCAAAGTCTAGGAGGAGACTCGTGAAGTTAAGTTGTGGTAGTCTAGGACGCTGCTCATGGAGTGAGCTTCTCGCAGTCTAGAACACTCCTCAGAGTGAGCTTCTTAAAATCTAGGAGGAGACTCGTGAAGTTAAGTTGTGGTAGTCTAGGACACTGTTCATGGAGTGAGCTTCTCGCAGTCCAGAACACTGCTTGTTGAGTGAGCTTCTTGTAATCTAGGAAGCTGCTCATGGAGTTAGCTTCTCGGATCTGGGTCACGGCTCATAGAGACAGCTTCTCACCGACTAGGATATTGCTCATGAAGTGAGCTTCTGCCAATCTAGGACACTGCTCATAAAGTCCGCTTTTCACAATTCAGGAAGATGGTCATGGAGGAAGCTTGTTACTATCTAGGAGGCTGCTCATGGAGTGAGTGTCTAAGCAATCTAGGAGTCTGCTCGTGGAGTGAGTGTCTAAGCAATCTAGGATGCTGCTCGTGGAGTGAGTGTCTAAGCAATCTAGGATGCTGCTCATGGAGTGAGTGTCTAAGCAATCTAGGATGCTGCTCGTGTAGTGATATTCTGGCAATCTAGGATGCTCAAGGAGTGTGCTTTTCACAATCTAGAGACTGATCACGGAGTGAGCTTCTATCATTCTAGGACGCTGTCCAGGGAGTGAGTTTCTTCCGCATATCACATCAGTCTTGTTCAGTTCTCAACATTTAGAAAACGATTAGGCAAAACGTATACTATTGAAATGTGATAAGCTCCCTTACCCTTTCATTTTCCTTTCTGGGAATGCTGAAAGACTGACTAGAGTAGCAACAGATAAAAGAAATGTGAATATCTCAAAAAAGGCAAAGGGGAGCCTCTATTAAAAAAAAAAGTTGAGTATTGGTCAAAACGGAAGTAGTTGTTTACAGCGGTCAGCAAAAGTCCCTAAAATGTTAAACTTTAAAAAAATAATGGCTCTGCAGCCACTCTGCGGCAAGGACTGAACGGCAGTAACGGGGAAAACGTTGTTTTTCAAGAAAGGGGCAGGTAGTAGACGTCGCTTGGAATTGATACGCGTCTGCAGACATGATCAGTTGGGAAGGTCACATTAATGCAAAGAATTTAGCTATAAAAGGAAGGCATTAAAATGAATTAATGAAAAGAGCCCGATGCACATTCCTAATGCGGCAAGGCTGGCGCCAGAGGATATAACTCAGGTGAGGATGTTCTCCGGGGACACCGGAGGACCAAGGCACGCGCCGTCCTTCAGCCTCTTCGTGATTACTGGAACCCGCGTCTCCTTAAAGGACGGCGGCACAGCAGGTACCCTGGCACCTTGGGCTCCAGTTAGTGTCTTCATCGGTCTGGTTGTAGAAACACAACAAGCCTTGCAGAGGGGCTGGTCAGTGACTGGCATGGGAGGAGAGGCATAAGGGGTCGAGACATCATTACAGGTGTAACAGGACTCGACACCATACAGGCCAAAGACACACCCTCCACAGCCATCGTACCACCATTATAACAAGCATTTGCAACGCAATCGGTCTCACATTTACAAGAGTTTGAGGTATTGGCATTGTAAATGACAATAGCTTAAATTCTTACAAATGCGAGACCTATTGCATTGCAAATATTTTTTGTTGTTTACAAGCGCCCCATGCTGCGCATTCAGTTAATAGAGGCCACTTTATTTTCTCTCTTGAGAGGTCTTGTTAAACCTGATCTATCAATGTATTGAAAAGAATAGCACATTTTAAAGAATAATAGTGTTTAATTTTCTTACGATGGGCTTTACATTTAGAACTTGATTTATATAAACACACATCGTTGCACAAAGACATTTTGGACCAGATGTAGGACCCTTTTTTGAGGCCGCAAACGGGAGAACCTCCCTTTTGCGGACGCAAAAAAAGGGTAAAAGCATGTACAAATGCTAGTTTGCGAGTCCCAGACTCGCAAAATAGCATTTGCGACTTTCACTATTAGGAAGGGACGGCGAGTCAACATGCTATGTACTAGTGTTTTGCAACCGTATTTGCGGCCGCAAAACACTCGCAGTTTACCACCTACTTCAAGTAGGTGGTAAACCACTCGCAAAGGGGAAGGGGTCCCAGGGAACCCCTTCCCCTTTGTGAGTATGTTGGAAAATATTTTTTAAGAGCGGGCTGTGGTCACAGAGACCACTGCTTTTGCTTAAAAAAAATGAAACTGAAAAGTTTCCTTTTTCCTTTTTAAATGCATCCCATTTTCTTTTAAGGAAAACGGGCTGCATTAAAAAACAAAAACAAAAAGGTGCTTTATCAAAAAGCAGTCCCAGACATGGTGGTCTGCTGAGCCCAGCAGGCCACCATCCCTGGGCGGGATGTCATTCCCAATGGGCTCGCAAATTGAGAGAGGCTCATTAATATTATTGAGCCTCGCAATTTGCGACCCCATAAGGAATCGCAAACAGTGTGGAATACTGTTGTACATCAGAAACTGCGAGTCGCAATTTGCGATGCACAATTTTCTTGGTCATACATCTGGTCCTTTAAGTATTAGCATGTTTTCCCCAGCAGAAATATGAATTTCTTAAAACCCTGAGGGACATATCTGCAGTCTCAGGAAAACCATGAATACTAAACTTATGACATTCAAGTGCTATAAATCTTTCGAAAGAGTACTAAAATCAGTTAACAAATCACGTAATATAAAAAGCAAATAACAAGTAACGTGTAATATGGCCCTGCATTGTCAGCTCTGAGTTCAGGTGACATGTATAAACCACTCACATCGGCCTTATGGTTTGTACATGTCACAAAATCCACAGGATTGCCATATAGGCCCATATAACTCAGCTACCCATTGTGTATGCTCTCCGTATATGTATATTCACCAGAAAAAACACAGTTAAAAAGTGAGTTATGGTTCTGACTCAAGCAAGTAAAACAACCGAAATTCGCCCGTTATGGTTAAAAATGCACGCAAGAGACACCATACCTCGCGACACCAGTCATGTTGTTGTCTTGATCGCTCTTTTCTCTGTTTGGCCACTGGCAGATTTGGTGTTTGAGCACGGCAGGCAGCAAGGGTTATGCATGTGGGTTTGCTCATAACCATACAGGGTAATGTCATGGTTTTACACATTTGAGGCTAAATCAGATCTCAGTTTGTAACTGTGGTTCTTTATGATGTACTTAATTTTCAACCCTGTTAATATCAACATTGGGCACAAATCCCCAGCTGCTTACAACCATGGGCACAAATCCCTGGCTGCGCACGGCCTTGGGCACAAATCCCCAGCTGCACACGGCCTTGGAGACAAATCCCCAGCTGCGCACGGCCTTGGGCACAAATCCCCAGCTGCGCACGGCCTTGGGCACAAATCCCCAGCTGCGCACGGCCTTGGGCACAAATCCCTGGCTGCGCACGGCCTTGGGCACAAATCCCCAGCTGCGCACGGCCTTGGGCACAAATCCCCAGCTGCGCACGGCCTTGGGCACAAATCCCCAGCTGCGCACGACCTTGGGCACAAATCCCCTGCTGCGCACAGCCTTGGGCACAAATCCCCTGCTGCGCACGGCCTTGGGCACAAATCCCCAGCTGCGCACGGCCTTGGGCACAAATCCCCAGCTGCGCACGGCCTTGGGAACAAATCCCCAGCTGCGCACGGCCTTGGGAACAAATCCCCAGCTGCGCACGACCTTGGGCACAAATCCCCTGCTGCGCACTACCTTGGGCACAAATCCCCTGCTGCGCACTACCTTGGGCACAAATCCCCTGCTGCGCACAGCCTTGGGCACAAATCCCCTGCTGGGCACAAATCCCCTGCTGCGCACAGCCTTGTCGACAAATCCCCAGCTGCGCACGGCCTTGGGCACAAATCCCCAGCTGCGCACGGCCTTGGGCACAAATCCCCAGCTGCGCACGGCCTTGGGCACAAATCCCCAGCTGCGCACGGCCTTGGGCACAAATCCCCAGCTGCGCACGACCTTGGGCACAAATCCCCTGCTGCGCACAGCCTTGGGCACAAATCCCCAGCTGCGCACGGCCTTGGGCACAAATCCCCAGCTGCGCACGGCCTTGGGCACAAATCCCCAGCTGCGCACGGCCTTGGGCACAAATCCCCAGCTGCGCACGGCCTTGGGAACAAATCCCCAGCTGCGCACAGCCTTGGGAACAAATCCCCAGCTGCGCACGGCCTTGGGAACAAATCCCCAGCTGCGCACGACCTTGGGCACAAATCCCCTGCTGCGCACTACCTTGGGCACAAATCCCCTGCTGCGCACAGCCTTGGGCACAAATCCCCTGCTGGGCACAAATCCCCTGCTGCGCACAGCCTTGTCGACAAATCCCCAGCTGCGCACGGCCTTGGGCACAAATCCCCAGCTGCGCACGGCCTTGGGCACAAATCCCCAGCTGCGCACGGCCTTGGGCACAAATCCCCAGCTGCGCACAGCCTTGGGCACAAATCCCCTGCTGAGCACAGCCTTGGGCACAAATCCCCTGCTGCGCACAGCCTTGGGCACAAATCCCCTGCGGCACAAATCCCCTGCTGCGCACAGCCTTGGGCACAAATCCCCTGCTGCGCACAGCCTTGGGCAGATCTGGTTGGGTGCAGTGTTTGGCCTTATTTTGGTAATCTCTCTTTTACAAAAGACTAGTCTTGAGGGGAGACTGATCCAAGAGAACCCTTGAAGTCCTATATGGTGGTGGTGAGTATTTTTACCTCAATCAAAAGCTGAGTGGAAACGGTGTTTGTACTAGATTTAGATGCAGCATGCCCCCTCATTCACACAAGCACACATATGGGAATTATCTAGTAAAACCTCCTAGGGGTGTAAACCCACAAGCAGTAATAAAACATTTCACCTCCAACCAGCAGCAGGCATAGAAACTGCTCTTCACGCTGCATTATAATATGAGAGGTAATTAAATGTTCCACCACCCTGCAACCGCACACAGCAATTAAATGTCACCACCCTCCACCAGCAGAACCATACTCCTCTTCATCTGCCCTCACTCCTACCACCCAGAACCAGCAGGCATAGAACTGCTCTATACAAGGAGCCATATTGGCTCCAAGCGAGACATAACTCGTCTTCATCCGAACTGCTCTTCACACTGCTCTACAACATAAGAGTAATTAACCCTTTTCTGACCCCCGACCACCAGCAGGCTTAGATCTGCTCCTCACACTGCACTACAACATGAGAGCAATTCAATATTCACCACCCTCCACCACCAGGCCCACAGCTCCTATCATCTGCCCAGCAGCTCCTACAGGTGAGTGCAATTAAACATTTCACCACCCAGCCCCAAGCAGGCACAGAACTGCTCTTCACGCTGCACAACAACATGAGAGCAATTAGCCTTTTCCATGCGTCGGACGGCTGCTGGAAAAAATCTCGGGGAGGGGGGGGGGGGGCATGGGGGGCTGAACCTTTAATCAGTGGGCAGAGTGGAGCTGCAGGGCCTCCAACAAGGGGTACAACAACAGCAAGGCCTAATTAACATTCAATTGGTCTTTTAAAGACCTGTGAAACGTTCGGGTGCGGCTCTGTGTGTGCCCGGGATCGGTCTCATCCCACGAGGGGGGGGGGGGGGGGAGGGGGGGCGCTGAAGCCCGGTGAGTCCAATGGGTGTTGCACGCCTGGCTGCACTACAACATGAGAAACATGAAACATTTCTATTTCAGGACAGGGGGCTCCGATTATGCGATCTCATTTCTTTAATGAAATGCTCAGCAGCCATAGAAACAAGTAAAAAACCACAATACCCATAAACACTTGGGTAACAACCATAGAGTCTTCGGTATAAAAGGCCATATAGGGAGTCACACTTCCTCTTTCTTTGCTGCTCCGCAGCCAGTTTAGTGCTTTATTCTTACCTACTTGCATTTGCTGTGTTTTTTGCTTCTATATTAATTAGCGCTTTGCGCGCACTCGGTGCCGTGCGATATTCCGCGTTCCCTCGCGTTTGTGCCGTTTCTCCCTTCAATTTATTTCATCGGCATTGCGCGGCTGGGAGCGTGTGTCCACCTCCCTTACGGTCCGGGCGCTGTGTGTCCGTGTCCTGTGCCTGTGGAGTGGGAGTTGGGGGTTGTAGAGGACACACGCTGCCTGCACGAGCTCCTCTCGTTTTGAGGCATCCGGTGTCCGCGCATGCGCGGTAGGGAATTTCCGGCGCTCCGTGAGTCTGACTAAACCAGAGCTTTTGCCTTGGGCAAATTTCTATTTCGTCATCTTGTGGGCAGAATTACACTATTAGTGTACAATGAGTGAATATTATTATGAAGTTGACGCTGCTTATGACGAGGAGGCCTCTGAGTCTCTTGAGCAGGATTTGGTGGAAGCCCTTGATAAGGGTGTACAACATTCCATGAATAAGGCACTGGTTCGTGCAATTCATCCTCTGAAGAGACATTTGACGCATAATGCTCAACAACAAGGTTGGGTTCCTGCTTCGCGTAAGTCTTCCAGTTCCCCTGGGAATCCCCATGCTTCAGATTTTCAGCGGTTGGCTAAGTCTCTGTCCGCTGCAAAGTCCACATCTGTGGCAGCTGACGCTGATGACGAAGATCAGCTCTCTTCCTCGGACCACATTCCACCACCTCCAAAGAAGAAGAAGTGCCAGGAACATTTTGTAGATGCCCCCACTCATCCTCCAGTCCTCACCTTTGATCCCACGGACATTGTCCACCCCAATTCAACAGCCTGGCTCCCGTCCCCGGCGGTGGCTGAGTATGTGCAGCAGCACATCCGTCAACCTTTTGAAAAGGAGGTCCGTGCACGTCTCCGTACAGAGTGCCCTAGACCGGATATGGCGGACAACTTGGCAGACACATCAGAGGTGGATCCCACCATGGTGACTTATGTTCGTAAGTTTGCCAAAGACCCTAAGAAAGGTCTAGACCGTTCATGGCGTTCGTGCCAGGACAAGGTCCTTGATATGCTGGGCCCCCTTACTAAGATCTTGGATCTTGGCTTCATGGCCAAAGAGTCATTTGCGATGGTAGATCCAGATGAGCTTATCGAGTGGGCTCAGAGGGCGATTTGCCAACTAGGCAACGCCAATTGCGCTCTCTCCAGGGAGAGGCGTCGTTCCATCCTTCTGAAGCTCGACCCAAAACTGGCAGAGCTTTCCACCTCAGAATCGGGTCCTGCTGCTCAGGGCTTACTTTTTGGTCAGCCATTCTTGAAAGAGTTGACTCAGTCAGTCAATACCTTTACTGGATTGGACAAACAACAGGCTTCACTCCGCCGAGCTTTTCGTCCGGTTTTCAGCAAGGCCGGACGAAACATGGGACGCTCGTTCGGCCGTGGTCAACAACAACCCAATCAAAGGGGTTATCAGTCCCACAGAGGAGGAAATCAAGATTCCGGCTATTCCCAAAGGTCAAATTTACACCCCTCAAGGAAGGGTCAATACAAAAAAGGACATTCCGGTGGACACTCCGGTGGATATCAAGATTCCACAACTTCAGGTGAGCCTGATTCCTGCATGCAGTGTGGTTCTGGGGGGCAGGATACGTTTTTTCCTAGACAATTGGCGCTTGATCTCCAGCGATGCATGGGTGCTGGAGACGGTCCAGGGGTACAAAATAGAGTTTTATCAGCCCCTGTGTCAAACCCATCCTCTTTCTCCTCTTTGTTTTTCCCAAAAAGATCAGGTGTTCATCACCGAGGAACTCAAGTCACTTCTCTTACTAGGGGCGATTGTTCCGACCGTGCGTCATCCACAGGGGTACGTCAGCACGGTCTTTCTTGTGGAGAAGAAGGGAGGGGGCTCGAGATTGGTGCTCAATCTAAAGGAGTTCAACGGGGGTGTGGTCTACAGACACTTCAAGATGGAGGGAATCCATCTGTTGCGGGATCTTCTTTGCGAGAAGGATTGGATGGTTCGTCTGGACCTCAAGGATGCATACTTGTCCATTCCTATCTTCCGCCCGCATCGCCCCTTTCTCCAGTTCCACAGGCAGGGGACTTGGTACGAGTATCAGGTTCTCCCATTCGGCCTCTCCTCAGCACCTTGGTGCTTCACAAAACTGTTGAGGCCGGTCGTGGAGTCTCTTCGCAGTCGAGGGGTTCGGTTGATCATTTACTTAGACAACATCCTCCTTCTGGCGGATTGTCCCCTCACTCTGATGTCTCATCTAGAGTGGACCATCGAGCTCTTGCAGTCCCTCGGGTTTCTGGTGAACTCTCAAAAGTCTGTGTTGCACCCGACTCAGGTGATAGATTTCTTGGGTTTCAAAGTCAACTCACTTACCTGTCAGCTTCTATTACCCAATCAGAAGATTCGGTATATCAAGAGGGAATGGACTTCCATCATTACGAAACCGACTGTGTCATTGAGGTCGTTAGCAGGAGTTGTCGGTCTCTTGGCCTCTTCCCTTCAGGCGATCTTCCCGGCCCGCTACATTACAGGGCTTTGCAGCGCCTGAAGATTCGTCATCTCCAGAACGGCCTCATTCAGATCAAATTCCTCTCTCGGAGGACACGAGGTCAGAGATGCCATGGTGGCTGGATCATATGGAGGCTTGGAATGGTCGAGCCCTGTTCGGGTCCACGCCGGAAGTGGTGATCCAGTCGGATGCCTGTTGTTGGGGCTGGGGTGCCCGGTGCGGTCCGGTCTCGACGGGGGGGTCGTTGGTCCCCCCAGGAGCTTTCCCTCCACATCAACTGTCTGGAACTCCTGGCGGGATCCTTTGCGATTCGTTGCCTCTTTCCCCTTCGGTCCAACTGCTGCATACTTCTCCGAATGGACAATGTATCGGCAGTCCGCTACATCAACAAACTGGGGGGGACTCGTCGCGATTATTGGCGGAGATTGCCAAAGATTTTTGGCACTTTTGTCTGCAACAAAAGATCACGGTTATTGCAATGTATCTCCCAGGTTGCAACAATCTCATTGCGGATTGGAACTCGAGGCACCTGAAGGACTTCAGCGATTGGAGGCTTCATCCTCGCGTGTTCCGTCTTCTTCTCCGGACCTGGGGACAATGTCAGATAGACCTATTTGCGTCCCGCCTCAACACTCAGCTCCCACTGTTCTTCAGTTGGAGGCCAGATCCGAAAGTCCTAGCCACGGATGCCTTTCTCCAACCGTGGCCGTCAGCGCGGTGTTATGCATTTCCCCCGTTCATGATGATCCCCAGGGTCTTGGCTTACACGAAGCGCTACCAAGCGGAGTTGATCTTGATTTCTCCTCTGTGGAGGGCTCAAGCGTGGTTCCCGGTTCTCCTGGAAATGGCTTGTGCAGTACCGTTCCTTCTTCCTCAGAAGAAAAATCTCCTGCTAGATCCTCTTCAGACTCCGCATCCCCTGATTCTGTCAGGGTCTCTCTTTCTTCTGGCGTGGCGGATTTCGGGGAACGCTGGTCGTTCCCAGGCCTTTCTGCGGACGCTTCCAGATTCATCAGCGACGCCTGGTCTCCTGGTACCCACAAACGCTACAGAGGCTCTTGGAAGCGTTGGACTGACTGGTGTATTCAACGGCAAGTTGATCCCACATCGGCTGATGTCTCTGTGATGGTCAATTTTTTGGCTTCGCTTGCTTAGTCTGGTTTGGTGTATCGCATGGTGAACAAATTCCGTTCTGCTATTTCTGCAGGTCACCTCCAGGTGGATGGCAAACGGCGGGTGACCATCCTTTAGTTGCTAAATTGCTCAAAGGTATTCGCCTTGCGAATCCTCCGCGTTCTAAATAAGTTTTCCTTATGGGACGTGTCTATTATTTTACGTTTTCCGGAGGCCTGGCCAGTCATTTCTTTACTGTCCCGTAAACAGCTGTCAGCCAAACTGACTATGTTGTTGTGTCTAGTTTCCTGCAAGCGGGTTTCAGATGTCTGTGCTTTAGATCTTGCAGGACGTAGTTTTACTCCTGAGGGAGTCACGTTTCGGCTTTCTAGGCGTACCAAGACCAATACTACGTTTATTTCTTATCCGTCCTTCCCCGATCATCCTAACCTTTGTGTCGTTCAATGTCTCAAAGATTACAAAGTAAGTACTTCTTCTTTACGTTCTGATATGCAAGGTCAATTGTTGATTGCTCTGCAGAAGCCCTTTCGCCCCGTTACCCCGGCTACTTTGGCTCGGTGGGTACGTTGGCTCATGGCGGAAGCTGGAATTGATATATCTGTGTTTGGGGCTCATTCTGCATGAGGGGCTATGGCTTCTAAAGCCTTCTCGTTGGGTGTCACTTTGTTTGATATTATGAAGGCTGCTGATTGGTCCTCTGATTCTGTTTTTTAAAACTTTTTACTTCAAGCCTATTGATCATGTTGCTTCTGTTGTGGTGGATCAGCTTTAACCCTTTCGATGCTGATGACGAGCTCAGCTCGTCATGATGCACAGTTGAGCTGTGCTGATGACGAGCTGAGCTCGTCATGAATACAGCCTAAGAGCAATTTCCAGCACAGGGGGGGAAAACACCTAGCAGCCAAGGTGTTAAACAAGCATAATCGGAGCCTCCTGTCCTGAAATAGAATTCAAAATTTGCAAACATACATGACAAGAATTTTCAATTCTATTAAGGACAAGGAGGCGAGGATTATCCCACCCATTGTTGTATACATTATTGTTACTGTACACATGTTCAATATTTCCTTGCTGTTGATATAATGCAATGATCTTGTTTTTCTACCCACCCTTCTTTTTATGGTCATTTTGCACAGACTGTGTATTACGGCTTTCTGTTTCTTTTCAGGATCTGAACCCAAGTGAGGTTTCTTCGTGGAGGCCTGGATTTCCCTGCCTGCTCCTTTGAGGATTGTTGTTCCTTGGACTTCCTGGATTGGTGATGGAGTTTGCCTTACCCGACTTTCCATGTCGGATTTTTCAGGTTTACTGGCTCTGTTTTCACAAAAGAAAGAGGAAGTGTGACTCTCTATATGGCCTTTTATACCAAAGACTCTATGGTTGTTACCCAAGTGTTTATGGGTATTGTGGTTTTCTACTTGTTTCTATGGCTGCTGAGCATTTCATTAAAGAAATGAGATAGCATAATCCTCGCCTCCTTGTCCTTAATAGAATTGAAAATTCTTGTCACATATGTTTGCAAATTTTGAATTCACCACCAAGCACCAGCAGGCACAGAACTGATTTTCACGCTGCACTACAACATGAGAGCAATTAGACATTTCCCCACCCAGCACAAGCAGGCTTAGAACTGCTCTTCACGTATCACTACAACGTGAGAGTAATTAGCCCTTTTATGACACCCGCACCAGCAGGCTTAGATCTGCTCCACACACTGCAATACAACAGGAGAGCAACTAAACATTTCATCACCAGCACCAGCAGGCACTGAACTGCTTTTCTCACTGCACTACAGCATGAGAGTATTTAAATAGGGGTGGACGGTGAACTCCGCTTCGCCACCAGAATTCGCTCAGTTTGGCCCACAGTTCCGAAAAACTCTGGAACACTGAGTTTATCCTCTTGTGCGGCTCACCAACGAACACCATAAGCTAGACCGTCTCCCGGCGAGATTTCTCAAAGCGGGCAGTTGCATCAGGTCGCTACCACTCGGGTGAGCATCCTGCCGCTAGCGCTGAGGAAGCTGCCGCTGGAGTAGAAAATGTACTCGAGAGGCAAAAAGAAGCAGCGCCCTATTGTGCGGTGCATGGCGCAGTTCGCGCTGATTTTCCAGCGCAGGACATACTCCTGGTACTAAAGATCAGCCCGAGCAGGGTGACTTACCACACTCTGCCGCTTGCAGAACTCTGGAGCGCAGCAGAGTTTTTCCGGCACTTCGGGGAGTTCCATACACCAGAACTCCACAAACTTCCCCAGGCCTATAATTAAAAATGTCATGGCCCAGCAGCACTAGCAGGCACAGAACGGCTCCTCACACTGCACTACAGAATGAGAGCATTTAAACATTTCAACACCCAGCAGGCTACAACTAATCTTCTCAATGCACAACAGTTTGAACGTAATTGAACATTTCATGACCCAGCAGAATCCGTAGGTAGATGGAGTCATAATCTGATACTAAAAGACGACCTTCAAGCTTTCATAATTGGAGACCGTGTGATTAATAAATGAATGAAGCAGAGCCTACGAAGTGAACAGCCTTCAAGCTGCTATGATCTTTGACAGTAATGAATGAAGAGAGCACAGCCTTGATGTGAACAGCCTTCAAGCTGCTAAGATAGGAGACAGTAATGAATAATGGGAGCACAGCCTAGATATGAACAGCCTTCAAGCTGCTATGATCTGGGCCAGTAATGAAGAGGGCCCAGCCTGAATGTGAACAGCCTTCAAGCTGCTATGATCTGAGCCAGTAATGAATGAAGACAGCACATCCTAGATGTGAACAGCCTTCAAGCTGCTATGATCTGAGCCAGTAACGAATGAAGACAGCACAGCCTAGATGTGCACAGCCTAGATGTGAATAGCCTTCAAGCTGCTATGATCTGAGACAGTAAAGAATGAAAAGAGCACAGCCTACTTGTGAACAGCCTTCAAGCTGCTATGAACTGAGACAGTAAAGAATGAAGAGAGCACAGCCTAGATGTGAGCAGCCTTCAAGCTGCTATGATCTGAGCCAGTAATGAAGAGGATCCAGTCTGGATGTGAACAGCCTTCAAGCTGCTATGATCGGAGCCAGTAATGAATGAAGACAGCACATCCTAGATGTGAACAGCCTTCAAGCTGCTATGATCTGAGCCAGTAATGAATGAAGACAGCACAGCCTAGATGTGCACAGCCTAGATGTGAACAGCCTTCAAGCTGCTATGATCTGAGACAGTAAAGAATGAAGATAGCACAGCCTTATTGTGAACAGCCTTCAAGCTGCTATGAACTGAGACAGTAAAGAATGAAGAGAGCACAGCCTAGATGTGAACAGCCTTCAATCTGCTATGATCTGAGCCAGTAATGAAGAGAGCACAGCCTAGATGTGAACAGCCTTCAAGCTGCTATGATCTGAGCCAGTAATGAAGAGGATCCAGTCTGGATGTGAACAGCCTTCAAGCTGCTATGATCGGAGCCAGTAATGAATGAAGACAGCACATCCTAGATGTGAACAGCCTTCAAGCTGCTATGATCTGAGCCAGTAATGAATGAAGACAGCACAGCCTAGATGTGAACAGCCTTCAAGCTGCTATGATCTGAGACAGTAAAGAATGAAGATAGCACAGCCTAGATGTGAACAGCCTTCAATCTGCTATGATCTGAGCCAGTAATGAAGAGTGCCAAGCCTGGATGTGAACAGCCTTTAAGCTGCTATGATCTGAGCCAGTAATGAATGAAGACAGCACAGCCTAGATGTGCACAGCCTGGATGTGAACAGCCTTCAATCTGCTATGATCTGAGACAGTAAAGAATGAAGAGAGCACAGCCTAGATGTGAACAGCCTTCAAGCTGCTATGAACTGAGACAGTAAAGAATGAAGAGAGCACAGCCTAGATGTGAACAGCCTTCAATCTGCTATGATCTGAGCCAGTAATGAAGAGTGCCAAGCCTGGATGTGAACAGCCTTTAAGCTGCTATGATCTGAGCCAGTAATGAATGAAGACAGCACAGCCTAGATGTGCACAGCCTGGATGTGAACAGCCTTCAATCTGCTATGATCTGAGACAGTAAAGAATGAAGAGAGCACAGCCTAGATGTGAACAGCCTTCAAGCTGCTATGATCTGAGCCACTAATGAATGAAGACAGCACAGCCTAGATGTGCACAGCCTGGATGTATACAGCCTTCAAGCTGCTATGATCTGAGCCAGTAATGAATGAAGACAGCACAGCCTAGATGTGCACAGCCTAGATGTGAACAGCCTTCAAGCTGCTATGATCAGAGCCAGTAATGGAGAGCACAGCCTAGATGTCAACAGCCTTCAAGCTGCTATGATCTTAGCCAGTAATGGAGAGCACAGCCTAGATGTGAACAACCTTCAAGCTGCTATGATCTGGGACAGTAATGAATAATGACAGCACTGCCTAGATGTGAACAGCCTTCAAGCTGCTATGATCTGAGACAGTAATGAATGAAGACAGCACAGCCTAGATGTGAACAGCATTCAAGCTGCTATGATCTGAGACAGTGAAGAATGAAAAGAGCACAGGGTAGATGTGAACAGCCTTCAAGCTGCTATGATCTGAGACAGTAAAGAATGAAGAGAGAGCACAGCATAGACGTGAACAGCCTTGAAGCTGCTATGATCTGAGCCAGTAATGGAGTGCACAGCCTAGATGTGAACAGCCTTGAAGCTGCGATGATCAGAGCCAGTAATGGAGAGCACAGCCTAGATGTGAACAACCTTCAAGCTGCTATGATCTGGGACAGTAATGAATAAAGACAGCACTGCCTAGATGTGAATAGGCCTCAAGCTGCTATGAGCTGAGCCAGTAATGAATGAAGACAGCAAAGCCTAGATGTGAACAGCCTTCAAGCTGCTATGATCTGAGCCAGTAATGGAGAAAGCACAGCCTAGATGTGAACAGCCTTCAAGCTGCTATGATCTGAGCCAGTAATGGAGTGCACAGCCTAGGTGTGAACAGCCTTGAAGCTGCTATGATCAGAGCCAGTAATGGAGAGCACAGCCTAGATGTCAACAGCCTTCAAGCTGCTATGATCTTTGCTAGTAATGGAGAGCACAGCCTAGATGTGAACAACCTTCAAGCTGCTATGATCTGGGACTGTAATGAATAAAGACAGCACTGCCTAGATGTGAATAGGCCTCAAGCTGCTATGAGCTGAGCCAGTAATGAATGAAGACAGCAAAGCCTAGATGTGAACAGCCTTCAAGCTGCTATGATCTGAGACAGTAATGAATGAAGAGAGCACAGCCTAGATGCGAACAGCCTTCAAGCTGCTATGATCTGAAACAGTAATAAATGAAGAGAGCTCAGTCAGAGTTGATAGCGAAAGGCCTGAAGGTGCAAGAGTTATGGTCTGAAATGGTGAAAGACATTCAACGTGTTGTAACCCAGTGGTAGTGCTCTGTAGTTCCCATACACATCCAAGATATTGACAGGCGGTGTGACTGAGCCTCCCACAGCATCTGCTGATGAATGGCAAGAGAAACCCTAGGAGAGACCTCACCAATGTACTTGTTGGGCACTTGGATTGAAAACTAAACATACCGTCCCTTGTGAAAGCAGCAACACTTGACTCTTTAACAAATAGAAATAAATTTATTTCTGAAAGGTGTTGGCACAAGTATCCATAATGAAACAATTCCAACACTGAACATTATTCATCCCCGCCAACAATAACCACAGACAGACCCCATTGATTGTTGATTGATTAGAGTGGAGGTGCCCGCAACCTCTGCTGCTGGCCAAAGAAAGAACAAACAACCCCAGTGTAGCCGCTCCTGCATTTTCTGCATTGGTGCCTCAACTAGAAGTGAGTGATGTGAGGAGGGTCCCAGGGGGGATGGAGATGTTCTGTAGCACTGACTGGAGACTTATCATGGAGAGGGGTGCACGCTAGCGGTGACATCTGGATGGGGAGTGAAGGGGCTGTAGGGCAGTGGTGTGGGTGTCTGTGTGTGCAGTTGTTCCTCAGTTCTACGCCTTTTGAGTTGTCAGTGGTAGGTGGATTATGGTGGGCAGAGGGGCTGTATTCTGTCCTATGTGTATCTTCTCTCTTCAAGCCTCTTTTTATTTACACCATAGCTGACTTTGTGACTCCATGTTTTATATGCCCTTCCCTTTTCTTGTCCTAGGCCAGTTATGCATGTAGTCCCTTCAGCCCTGTACCTTTCTGGCCTCTGCATACAGTCTATTATTTCCTCAGTCCTAACACTTTTTGGCTTTAAATAGTCAGGTGAAATGTCCACATTTATTTTTTTAGGATTGTGCGCGTTTTTTTTTCAAATTTTACGATCTTCCCGCTATTTGCTTAGTGTGTCTTCCTCACTCAATCGTTCTACGGCCCTTGTCCCCATGGTTGTGTGTTTTCCATCAGTCCCCTTTTTTTCTGGTCATCATGTAGCTCTATGTTTGCTTCACAGTCCAAGCATGTTTTTAACTTCTCTTGGAAGGGCTTGTCTTTCAGTTTTATCGCCCCTGCTCTTTGTCTGGTTCCCAGTCTGCCGCATGCATTCTTACTTCAGAGTATATTTCCCTTCTAGTCTGATTATGTGGATGCATCTCAGTCCTACTCTATGGGGACCCTTGGTAGGCGATGTGGGTGTAATTATTTTCTGGACGAGTGCACAAGAATGTCTTCATGTGCCAGTTTCTCCTAGTTTTAGTCTTTTTGGGGTGGGTGTGCTTTGTTAGTCTTGCCAATGGTCTGCTAAGAGGCTTGCTCTCTATATGTTGTGATTTTGCAGTTTTATTTTTATGTTCCCTCCATGTAGTGCTTGCTGGTGGTCAGCTTGTGTCGTTGCTGAGTGTTGGCACTCTAAATGTGTTACGAACCCCTTCTCTCCTATCCACCTACTCTTGTAATTTCATCTAATACAAATGCCAGTGCCAACTTGGTCACTTATAGCACAGCCCAGCAGTCACTCACTCTACAGGAGACCTGCCTCTTAGAAAGCACACTCAGCCTCAGAAATCAATACAGACCTGCAAGGGAAGAGGCAATGGGGTGGGAGTGTGGGGAGGGCAAATGTGCCGAACATAAAAATACTAATCCCAGTTCCCCTGTGTGGGAAGGAACTCTTGCACTTTTTAAGGACAGCAACATTGTTGCCTGCTCCAGACCCACGTGAGCCCGTTTGGTGGGTAGGGCATGAGGGTCAATAGATGGGACTCCTTCCTATGCTTATGTACGATTGGCTGTTACGTGCTGAGGGGCGTGGTGACACAGCCACCACTTGTTGGCCAGGCAGCACTGCAAGAGATTCACCCAGCAGCAACCAGCGTAGAGGTCTTAGACGCCGCTCACTTGCAATGCATTGCTGCCAGATTCTGTGGGCTGCATGAGGTGGGCGTGGCACCATGTACACTCCTGCACAGCCCTCCCCAGCAGCAGTATCATTTGTGATCAGAGCCAGTGTTTGTTTGAGGGGCTTGTGATCAGCTTCTAATGGATGGCTGAAAGCCAGATTGCAGTCAATGTAACTATCCGTTTGATAAACCTTCAACAGAGTGTGTAAAACCCGTCACTCAAGCACCACCTCCCATGATTGGGAGGGGCAGAGATCATGCCCTGAGTGGAGGGCGCCAAGTCCCAGTGTGGTTGCCACCCAGCTCTGCCTCGGTCCAACCCTATACATTGGTAACGCTCCAGCTCTTAGAACAGTCGAGGGGGCACAAGCCTCAGTATCCAATGCCAGCATTTGCCACAACTGGAGGAAAACTCAAACACCCACATCTGTCATCCCCTTTCCCGATTTTTGTCTATACCCTCGAGAAGAACCATTACCAGGCTTTTTCTCCGCACAAAGCAGTTTCTCAGAGACAGGATTCTTCCTGAACCTGCTTCGCTCAGTTTTGCAGCCACATAGCCCCACTGCTTCTCAACGCAGAGACCTTTAAAAGCAGGTCACCTATGGCTTGGAAAATACTTCCCTTCCAGAACAGATTTCTGATTTAGTACGCTGGAAAGGTTAATCTGTTGATGCAGTTAGGAGAATGTAGTGGTGTGTGAAAGGAGGTTAGTGAGCGGCAGACTCCAGGGTTAAGGGTGGCTAGAGAAGAAGGAAGGAAGCAGCTCAGAAGAAGAATGAGAGAAGTGTCACTTCACCAGCACTGACTTTGGCAGGAATCCTTCTTTCTCTGAGGAGAGCGGCAGTGCCAGTGCCGGAGTCTTGGGCAGACTGTACATGTAAACTGCTCCAATCACCAGTCCAGCGCCACAAGTGAAGAGCAAGTTAATGTGGAAGTTGAAGAGGTAAACAGAGGCCACGGTGGAGACGATGATGGAGAAAGAGGTGGCAAAGCCTTTCAGGATGTTGTCTGCGTACTTCACCACCACGGCCACCAGCAAGCCGCCAAATGCCTGGTTGAAGATCACTGTCCACACGTAGGGTGTGTACCCAAAAAAGAACCCACGTTCAGCCACTTCGGGCCCATCATTGTACCACATTCCCAGCAGTCCCAGGCTGGTGCCAAAAATGCCCAGCTGAACATTGCGCAGCCAGACTGAGGCCGAGCTTCCCTTCAGGATCTTTTCAAAGTAGACTCCTGCAAAGCCCGATGAGAGGCACGAGACAATAACGGCAAACAGGCCCACAAGATAGTTCTGGTCTGCAGCCTGTACCTTCTTACTGCCGGTCTGTTCAAGTTGCACGATGGCCACGCCTGTGAAGAGCAGCATCAGGGACACCCATTGCAGCCGGGACAGGCCCTTCTTCAGCATGAGCACAGAAAAGATGGCTGTCGTCAGGATCTTCAGCTGATATGTGACCTGGAAAACAAAACAGCCAATGGTAACAGGCAAAGACATGATCATCAGCTGCGGAGGTACTATTCACGCTATGCAGTCAACAACCCCACTAGGATTATGCATTTTAAATGAAGTGACTTCCTGAAAAGCAGAGCTCGCAGCTTATTCAGTGAAAGTAAATCCTCTATGATCCCAGAGTTCCAGTGTGGGAGTGTGAAGGGCCTCAGAAGCAAAAGTATTGTAACTGGGCTGGAGACATCTCACTGTGCTGCCATACGAGGTTCATTTCAGGTACATATTTGGTTGCTACTCAATATGCAGTACAACAACAAAGGAAGTGTGGAAACATGAGGTGATGAGATTTCCCAAGAGAAATGCCATCTGAATAAAAAAATACAGAGTTGGGGCCCAATGCCAGGCCACAATGAATTTCTTGAAAGGCATTTTCTAACAGCAGAGTCCAAAATAATACACTTTGGATAAACTCTCTTTGAACCAACACTATTTGTAACAGACGCCTCCCTGCTCACAAAAAGGTGCCAGCAAACAAGTGCTGGGAACAGGCTGGGCGAGCAACAGGTGGAGGCAATAGGAGAGGGTGGTTATTAGACAGATAATGAAGTACTTACCTATAACTAGGGTTTCCAGTTTTCAATTAAAACAGATTAGAACTGATAAAACACCACAGAAGGAAATATATGCTTTTCAGTAGAAACCGGAAACGCTGGATTTTGCCACACGTTTCCGGCTCCGGATATCTCTGGTGTCAAAGCAGTACAAGTGCAGCCTCTACAGCTAAGCACTTTTCTGTGATGGATGCCCCTGCTATGACCCACTAGAGCCAAGTTAAGCCACTTAATAGGCCCTTTGGCCATCCACAAGGTGGACCATTGGCCCAAATCCCACTCCAGTTGTGGAAGCATGGCTCCCCACATATGGCTTCAGCTCACTCTCCATCCAAATTTTACTTGGGTATCAAGATTGTGAAAACAAAAAATCATTGTACATATAGGTGCCTCTAGAGTCCATGTCCTCCCATAGACACTGTACCCAACGCTCCTGTTCTCAGTTTTTCACTGGGATGTCTGAAAAGCATGTATATAGGAGCTGAATCATATAAAAGGAGATGGACAATATCATGAACATCAACCATGATAGACCCAGAATCGGTGCATGACACTGCACTGCCTAAAGTGCAGACATTAACTTTGAAACATTATAAGCAAGGGTATGAACTTCAGACAGCACAACTGAGACACACTAAGTAACAGCTGCTCCTCTGCGTTTCGTTGTCTATGCTACAGACTGCACCATTTGAACAAAGACGGGTGTATGGACCTGTTCCGCGTCTGCATACCAAAGAAAGAATGTGTTTGTGACACCGCCCCAGGATCACCAGGTTATACATTCATTCCGATTGCCTACATGGAGCTTAGGGGACGAAGTCCTTAAAGTGATCTCCCTCCAAGCCCTATTCTGGAGGGCTTCAAGGATGCAAAGGCTGCTGTAAATGGAATGAAACAAGAAATGAGGGCCCTGGTTTCTCAGAACCAATAAAAGAAGAGTTGTGCACACGGGGAATGAGTTGGCGGGTCCACCCTACGTAACAAGTACTGGTGTAGACAGACAGTGGCCATCTTTGACTTGCCCAGCCAGAAGCAGCAGTAAGGAACAGCAGCAAGAAGCACTAGTCTAGAGGAAAGACTCTTTCCAGGGCAGTGATAAGGGAAGGCGAGCGGGTGCGCACTGAACATTCGAACAGGCCAGGTGCTCCCTAGAAAAAGAAAGGGAATCACTTAAGTTTCGAATGCCATCAGCCAAAGATGGCCAAAGCTACAAAAGATTCCAACCCTAAACTAACACATGAATTAAAAAAACAAAAACACAGAAAGTGAAACGATCACTCTAAAGGCACCCACCTGCGTCACAGGCTTTACGCAAGAAACCAGGAAATCCACATAGTTCTGGTCGGGTGTGATGGAGAAGCAAAGAATTCCTCAAAGACTTACCAGGATTCATTAAGAACGAAAATCCCTGTGAAATCATTCTTAAGCCTGCATGAAGTGCTATGATGGCCTTTCCCTTATTGCTCATTCACACATTCCGCCATCTTGTCTCTCAGTATTGTACATTACTCATTGAGCCAGACTGCTCGAGTAAGGGTAGCCTCATTTTGAACTTGGCATAGACTACTTATTTAGTGAAGCCAGCATTCTACCATACATCCATGTATCTAGGTTCCAGGGTCTTCTTGCATTCTTCCCCTAAGAAGGGATAGGCTTCTGCGTGTTAGTGGCTATTGGGAGTTTCATGGTGCACCACATTAAAATGGAAGTGAACCCGCATTGTATGTTCAAGTGACTCAGACAGTGAAAAGTTGGTGCAATGAAATTATGAATGTGCACATTTAATTTTTTGCTGCTTGCAATTGTTTTTGCATTAAACATGTATTAGACTTCAGTGGGCTTCTAAGAGTGTTTAGATTCTACCAGATCTCTTGGGGGACGCTCCTAGCTCGGATCAAGCAGATCGAACTCCGAACTCCTGTGCAAGTGCTCACTGAGCAGATAGACACTTACTAATGCGAACAAAAGTGGGAACAAAACACCCCACAAGGAAATCAGTTATCAGGGTAACCAACGCAACCAGGTATCTAACTAGGAGGTAGGCACTACAAGGAAATAAGCAAAAAAGGATGTGGAGTCAAACTCGATCGCAATCAGGAAATACGAAGAAAGGGGAACCAACACGAAAGAAGAATTTTTAACATGCCTATCCAACCTCCAAGGGAAACTGAGCAGGGCTTTCACAGACTGGCTCGCCGCATTACAAAATAGAAATGACATTTGGGATCTCTGTGGTGTCCAAACTACTGGAGAACGAGTGAGTGCCCTTGAAGACTCCATCAAGGCAACCGATACAACTCTAGAAACGACATGCCTGAAAATGGAAGAGCTCTAAGACAAAATGAGAGACCTCGGCGACAAATGAAACTATCTGGAAGACGGGTCTTGACGAGAAAACCTATGAGTAAGGAACATGTGCAAAAATGCAGGAGACATGCTAGTATAGTTGTCAGCCACTGTTCCAACACATTCTAGAAGAGAAAAGGGACTACTCAATCCACATAAGAGAGCCCACAAAAAAGGAGCCCCAAGGACGGCACCAGTACCCCACCTGAGAGACATACTAGTAAAAGTGGCCTCATCAACAATGAAAGATATGTTCCAGAGACAGTTAATCAACCAGGTAAAGTAATTGGATGCTACAACTATCTTAGGATGTCCAGACCATACTGTACAATTGGGTTCTCAGGCGAAAATGACAGGCTCATTGACGAACAGAGAGAGAAACACAGACGGGTCCACCCCTTTGTACTACTATTTCAAAAAGATTCCAAATCACATGATTAAAACACTGAAGAGTGAAGAGAAATTCACATCAGAATGTCTCACTCAGTCTCCATTCTGATGACTAAGGAAACAGCTGAAAATGAAGACCCATGTTGACATCTGGCGAAGAGTATGAAAAAGATGGCTGGAAAGAACTCTCAAATCTTGCTAGCGTAGAGCCCGACCTGAACTGCCCTACATTGATTATTCAGAATTGTTGCATGGCGGCTGTATAGTATTAATAATCTTTTTCGACCCCTGGGGAAAGAGGAGGGAGTGCTTTCACTATCACATTAGGAAGTATTGTTACTCCACCCTGTTTCAAAGGATGGCATTGACAGTTATATTGGGGGCTTGGGTGAGACAGTGGGTTTTCAAGGTAAGTGGTACAGGACAGGACAGGGAACTCGCCAAAGTACAAGTTCTTACAGACATACAGATCTAAGACTGGAAAAAGAGATCCCCTGCTGGTTTCAATAGTGCTTTAGATAGTTGTATTGAACGTTTGTATCAAGATCGTGCTCGAAGTCCGAGATGAATCAAATACTTTCCAGGCTAGGTGGGCTGCTCAGCTCAAGGACAGCTATGTGGTAAAGTTGTTGAGTTTCTGACCACAGTCCTTGCACAGCAAGATCTTGCAGGCGAGCATCTCATCATCAGTCACAATAGTCTGACATGGTAGATCCTGATGGAAAGGAATTCCCTTTAAGAGACTGCGCTTCTTACACCACCATGTTCGAGACTGTCTGACTTCGGTCATGAGAACCAACGTGTCTTCCCAATCGTCTTTAGATAGGGACCACTAATCTTCCAGGTACTATGGCAATAGTCACATGTTAAGGCCTGGAATTGGGGACCGGAAAAATGCATGAGGTCATTGATCAGAGCAGGGATGAAATCTGTTGAGCCGTTGGATGGGGTGTTTGCAGCAATCAGGGAAGTTTTGGCAAAATGGTACTCACTCTTTCCTCTGAAGGACACGCTTCTACCTTTCGAGCGTGATAAATAGCTACCAGATAGTCGAGACGCTGTACTGGAGATTTATTTGAGGATGAAGCGTAAGCCTAGGCATCGTAATAAGTTGGCCGTGGTGTTGAAGTTTAAATGTGCCTGATGCGCAGACCATGCCTTTATCAACCATTCGTCCAGTTGTGGATAAATGTAAACATGCATTTGGAAAATGCTCTCAGCACAGATTTCAGTCTGAAAGGAAGAACTCTCTACTAATAATGAGCCTTTCCTATTATGAATCTTAGAAACGGTCTGTGCTTTACTGCCATTGGTATGTGGAAGTAAGCATCCTGTGGATCCACAGACATTGTCCAGTCTCCCCTCATAAACTGGGATCTAATGCACGCTAACATCCCAAAGTTTTGTTTCTTGATGCACATGTTAGCGTGTCTTAGGTCAAGGATTGGCAGAATTACCCTTTGGGGACTTTCTTGGGAGTCAATATCTGGAATAGATTTTGTTTCCTCTTTGAGATGGAGGAACTGGTTCCATTGTATTTTTCCAGAGTGGATATGTTACCTCATTCTTAATTGCAGCAAATGATGCTTCGGCACCGGTTTTGGTGGAGGTGGAGCTTTGAACTGGATGGTGTCGCCGCCCTGAATGATCTGCAAGACCTAATGGTCAGTGGTTATCAACCTCCACACTCCAGATGGTGTGATACACTCATTCCCATCACAATGGCAAACAGAGGAAGGGGAGTGGGATCTTCAGTGTTTGGATTATGAACAAATGTGGCTTGCCTACTCCTTGACTGCCTCTACAATGGTACAGGGATTGATGATGTTGTTGCTCTCCCTGATCATAAGAATCGAAGGAATACTGAGAGGAAAAAGCCTTTAGTCTGGGTTGGCGCCTCGATTCTTCGTCTGTATTACGATCAGTGAATGGTTTCTTTTCCTCCAATCCCAGGTTTTCCACCAGTAAGGCTTCCTAGCTAGGATGAACTGCTGAACACAATGCCAGGACAAAACACTGCAATTCAAGATCTGTAGAACCAATCCTACATGGATGGGCTGGTTGGAAACAGCTTGCCCCTCTTTGAACTATCTCCATTAAACTTTGTCTCCTCCCCTTAGGGAGGTCATCTGCAAAAGTAGATCGGAGACTCCCACAGTGCTCGATCGTACCTCTTGAAAAGTACTGAGCACTTGTAGTCTTAACAGCCACAGCTGCAGTACCACAAACATTTCGTCACCCTGCATCAAGTCTTTAGCTTTCTTTTTCTGATATAAGTTATGTCTCCGGTGCAGAGGCCCCTTTATTCCTGACAGCCCATACTATAACTGAATCCAGCTTCGGAGCGTCCCTCAAATAAACCGGGTCTTGTTCAAAGGCTTTATATCTTTCAGGGGCAGTAGAGTTGCTACCTTAATTGTAGCTGGTGTAAAGCTATTTCTGAAAAGCCAAAGACCAATGGTATAGTAGATCTTGGAGAAGCCCTACTTTGTAATGTCTCTTATCACAGAGACCTCTGTCTGTACAGCCTACGATTGAATTGCCAATGTTCTGCCCCACTCATCCTAGAGAGCTAAAATGTCATTCACAGGCAATGATCTCATGGGTGATGCTGCCAGAGATATTGGAGCATAAGACTTAGAGGAGTTAGTTGAATGACTCATAGAAGAAGGTGAGATGAAAGGAGATCTTCCTTTGTGCCTCCAAGGTGGAGGCAGTCTTAGAGAAGACGGTTGAGGTGACAATGCTGGATTAGGTGACATTGAAGTAGCTCTTAGCGCTAGCACTGAACCGTGAGGCTGGACTGGCCTGGGTGGAACAGGAAGACAAGAAACGTTGCAGGCCTTGGAGGAAGATCTAAAGGTGCAAAAGTTTCTTGCCCAGGGTCGTCTGCTGGAATCAACAGTCTTGACACATGTAATAGGGTTTGAATGTTCTGCCGCGGAGTGTCTTGATGTTGATGGTTATGTTGTCAGCACTGGCCTCGACATCAGTAGGGGAGACACTGGTTGAGTGGGGTATAAAAGGCAAAGGTCAATGTCAGTAGCAATGTTGTCAATCCCTTTGATGGTGAATAAGTCATGCTGACTACGGTCTCAACGTCAACTGGGGCTCCCAGGTGTGGCACGAGTGTCTGGAATGGTGGTGACTCCTTTTTCGCCTCCTCTCTCTCATTCCCCCTCTGTGGGATTCTTTCTCACAAGAAGGTC
The DNA here is from genome assembly GCF_964263255.1 of Lissotriton vulgaris. NCBI lineage: Eukaryota > Metazoa > Chordata > Amphibia > Caudata > Salamandridae > Lissotriton > Lissotriton vulgaris. The sequence continues at coordinate 23,237,395 of NC_141698.1, forward strand.
TGGTATCAGTAGCGAGAACCCCCTCTCTGGCTTGTTTACCCATGCTTCTTCTGCTCCCAGCTTCTCAAGCTTCCCTCTGAGGGGACTTCCTTCCCTGACCATAAGAACTCTGTTTTATGACAAAACTCACACTCCTTTATTGAGTGTCAGGCAGGTAAACAGACAGCACCAACAGGGCGAGAGTCAGCAGACGTTTTTGAATTTCGAATTAAAAATTTCCTCTCAGATGACACACTGTGCAGAAAGAATTATGTTTGACTTTAAAAACATTGAATTAAAGTAAAAAATATTCAATCCTGAAGTAAAAATCATAAGAAAAATTGGGCACCAAAACCCAGAAAGTATTCTGAGATCCTCACAGTATGAGCAAGAAAAAGGCACTGGGACTATCTGCCAGTACAGGGAGAGCAAAACTACGGACCGCTTGAAGAAACAGTTTAGAAATCTTTATGCACTTTTGACTTGAAGACACTTTTTACACCAGAAGTCCTGCAGGACCGAAAGGGCAAAATGGCACGGTCTGTGGACCTAAAAGTCCATAAAATAGTGCCTGATGAAGGTGTGGACTAACTCCTAAGTAGCAGCAGCCTGGCAGATGTTTAGCACTAGAACATCACATACTAAAGACGTAGAGGCGGCCTTGGCTATGATGGAATGAAGCCGAAGGCCCACAGGAGGCTCCTTCTTGGCCAAGGTAGAGCACATTTTGATACAGTGGACGGTCCATCTCTTTGTAAGTGTGAATTCAACAAAGGCCTGTTCTTCCAACCAGTGCACTTAGTATAATCCATATAGAAACTAAGGGCTCTCTTCAGATCTATCTGATGAAGCTTCTCCTTCTCTGAATTTGTCCAAGAGAAGAAAGCGCGGTACCTGATGGACTGCCACACATACAAGGATGTCACAACATTTGGAAGAAAGGATACCAGATTCCTGAGCACCAACTAGTCATGGCAGAAGATGGTACACACAGTTGCAGTCAGAGCATTTGCAGCTCACTGACGCTGTGTGCCAAAGTGATTGCTATGAGATAAACAGACTTAAGATCAGCTATGTTAAAGAACAACTGTGCAATGGTTCAAAAGGTGTGCAAGTCAAGAATGTAAGAGCCAAATTAAGGTCTTACTGTGGAATAAGATAAGGCGCATAAGCAAACATATATAATTTTAAAAAGCATGCATCACTGGTGGTGAGGCAAGTGCAGAATGATCGAAAGTAAGCATTTAACACTGGCCATGGCAAAACCTTGCTGAGCCAAGGACAAAACAAATAAAAGTACATCAGAAAATGTACAGTGAAATAACCAGACAACCCTTGTAGAAAGCCACACATTTTGCTCAGTGGCCAGAATAGATCGATGGAGGACGGGTGACAAGCAGCCAAATCACTTCTACCATTTCTTCAGGCAGATCAAAACCATTTTGCTGATTTGCTCAATTTCCATGCATGGAGAGGTAAATGGTGCAGGTTTGGATAAAGAACTCTGCTCTGGTGTTGGGACAGCAGTTCCTCCATAATAGGAGGGTGGAGTAAAGTGCAGAGGAACAGAGTTCATCAGTTCAGAGTACCAGACTCTCTGAGCCCAGTCTGGGCCATCAGAATGAGCCGAGCCGGTCCTTAATGACCTTCTACAGAACTAGGGAAAGCAGTGGCAGAGGAAGAAAAGCATAAAGGAGACTGGAGTTCCACAAAAGGCAGAACACATTTCCCACAGAGCCCCATGGCAGAAAATCAAAAGACAACAGTGAGCGTTCTCTGCGGTGGTGAAAAGATCCATCCGAGGCAAACCATGCCTTGAACCACATTCTAATATAACAAAACAAACGCCATGACTGAGAATTTCACTTGGCCAAATGAATAATTCAAATAAATAGCTGTTTTGAATAAAGCAAAAACAACTTGCTTAGAACATAGCGTCATACAAATTTTTAATACTTCTTTTTGGTTTTCTTCACCTTTTTAGGACACTTATTTTTTAGTGCATGGAAATACAAAGTATTTTTTATGTACACAATATATACAACATTTACAATAATGAAAACGAATAAGATATACACACTACAAACATACTTGGCCTAGCAATCATACATAGCTCATTCAAACACAATAACAAAAAATGGGTGAATAAGAAAGACGAGTAGGTCCCCAAATCTGGTCTGTTAAAAACTACTGAAGAAAATCCGTTTGCGTTTTGCCAATATTTAAAGTCTTTTCAAACGCCAATCAACAAGAGAATTAACTTCTCTAACTTGTTATGGGACCGTTGTAGAAAGTTAGAGTTAAGCCAGATGCGGGACCAAGCTGGTCGACGCGTTTCGAACCCCTGACAGTTGTGGGGTTCTCCTCAGGACCAAAACAAGTGCTTGATATCTTGACCCGTGGTCCGAATTGTCAAAGACTAGTATTTCCAATAGAAGTGCGCGGGCTGCTGGGAATCGGGCGTCCAACTCGCCATTGTTGTGAAAGCCTTCCTCGTTGCTGGGGTTTTTTTTTGCGATTAGAGGCAGCTCTGGCACTTAGAACGAGCGTGCGGGATGAATCACCTTCACTCGCTGACCTGCCGCTACTGTGACTTCCTGGTCAATGGGTACGTGGTCCACGGGTGGCCAGAAAAGAGACACCTCAAGGAAGAACTTAGGAGGTACTGGGAAGTCAGAGATGAACTGTCACTGGCGGAGAACCACATTCTGACAACGAGGCCACTCACTGGTGAGATGACATCTGGTGGTCCGGGAATTCAGGGAGCACGCCAGGTGACACAGTGTCATGGAAATTCCATGAAGGTCCAGCCATCACCATAATCTCAGCGCCAGCTGGCACAGCACCTGCAACCTCACTCTGCCCTGCTTGCTGCACTATCACATGGTTGCCCTGTTTCCTTTATAACCTGAGCAGGTTTACATTTGATGGAAAGTTAAACGGTCTTGAGACCCAGGGAGATTGCATGCAGCTCCAGGCGGCTGATATGTCTCTGCTCCCTTGACCTCGGATCCAAGTGACAGCCCAGTCAGGAGGTGACATGTCTGTCACCACAGCGAGCTCTGAATAGGCCTGGGGAAATATTCTGCCTCCAGTTCGGTTGGCATCATTCACTACTGAAGGTCAATGGCTCTCATCTAAATGACGGACGCAGTCGGAGAGATGCCCCTAGTGCTGTGCCCCTTGAAAAGAAAGGTTCCATTGCAGAGGTCACATGCGCCAAAGGGCATGAGGCCGCACCAAGATGCAGGAGTCCAGAAGACCAAGAAGCCTCAGAGCCATCAGGGCCACAAAAGTCCCTTCTCCAAAGTTCAGGATCATAGCCTGAATCTTCCCAACTCCAATATCAATCTTTCCTCCAGGTGTGCTACAGATGGGACAATTGCTGCCATGGTTCATACTGATGAACGTTTTAATGTAAACAACTGGCACACACGGTGAGCGTACCAATCCTTACTGGATTATTCATTTTGGATGAACATCTATTAAGGGGGACAGATTGTGCAGGATGTCAAGTAACATTATTTTACCAGCTAGGTCAACTAAGGAAGAAGAGTCCCATCTTAATCAGTCCCATCAGACACTTGGTGGTGGGGGTCCTCGTAGCTTGAGACTTGCTTACAGGAATCCCCTTCGTTTGACAGTTATTGATGACAGAATATGGAAGCAAAGGCTCCAAGTTGCCCAAATGCTAATGTCATAGTAAATTCCAGGAGAGACCTGCACTCGTAGTGGAAAATTGCATCAAATTCACATAGATTTGACTATTGCATAAATGTGTGAAAGCGTCTCCACCTGCTTACCTGAAAGCAAACTTTTGTATGACACACAGAACAAGACCGTAGGGTTTTCTAATAATGCCTTGCTATGTCAAGCTTACGTCTGTCGCACCAACATGGGTAGTGCAGGTTACACAATGCAAGGATTTGCTTATGAAACACCCTGCCTGACAAACTCTGACATGACGTGAATCCTAGGATAGCCAAGGTAGACCAGCACTTCGGTGTGCATCCACAGAGGGCAATTCTGAAGCACAGAGGCAGAGAACCTCCCTCAATTATAGTGGGGGGGAAGTACCTGATCCGGAGTGTAGTATGAAAGAGTGAAATGCATACGCTCTGCAGTGCAGTGGAAGTAGGGTATAGCAGAAACTTAAGTGAGGTGAGCAGCTAGCACAGCACAAGATAACTTTCTCAGGAAGCCTGCAGGCTGAATGTGGGCACACTAAATTGAGAACATCTACCTTGACTCAAAACCACAGATAGTTTGTCTGAAGATGGTACTCAAATTGTTATTGTTGTTAGCAGGGTTTATTAAGTGCAACAGCTTCCCCAGCAAAAAGGCGTCCCGGCGCTAACCAGCAGTGAGGTGACAGAACATAAAAGGCCCAGGGACCTACGGAATGGGGGAGAGAAAGGTTTTTAGAGATATCCTGAATTCGAGGTAGTTAGTGAATCCCCGAATATGGTCCGGTAAAGAATTCCAGAGGATGGCTGCTCCGTTCCGAAAGGAACGACCACCAGCACGAACTCTCCTGACTCTAGGAACCACCACAAGATGTTGTCCCACAGAACAGAGCTGGCGAAAGGGGACATAAGGTAAAAGCAGGTCAGTTAAGATTTTAGGGGATGACAGTTTCAGAGTTTTAAAGGCTATACAAAGAGCCTTAAACTCTATGCGTCTAGCCGCAGGTAGCCAGTGTAAACGGCGAATGGCGATGGTCACTGAGGAGACTAGGCGCAGACCAAAGAGGGATCTTACAGCCACGTTCTGGACTCTCTGTAGCCTCTGAACGTCAGACTTATTAGCTCCAAAAATACAGTGAATTTGCATAGTCCAGTTGTGACATAATCAGGGCCTGGATGATGCTCTGCCTAGTAGGGGCATCGAAGAAGCCCAGAATGGGTTTGAGTCCCCGCAGCAGTCTGAAGCAGGAACCCGCCACTTTTTTTGTCGGAGTCTGAAAATTAAGTGAGGCATCCATCCAGACCCTAGGTTCTTCACCGCTTGCTTAGGGACAGGGGCAGTGCCTAGGCTCTTAGGCCACCAGGGCTCACTCCATAGACCGTGGTCTCTGCCCAGCAACAACACCTCCGACTTGTTGGCATTCAGCTGAGACAGTTGGAGGTCATCCACTCGGCGACTGCTGCGAGGTCCCCCTGAAATTTCAGGGCGTCCTGCTGCAGGTGTAGGAGAGACGGTGGTTCGCCCTACAAAGCAAATTATTTGCTTTCCATGGAGTTCATTCTGGACTGTTCTATTTTTATCAACCCGATGCATCTTAGTTTCAGAGTACATCTTAAGCATGCAGTCAAAACTTTGTATACTTGGGTGCTAACGGAGTGCATTCCAGCTTTCTGATCGAAGCTGTGAATTTTCTCTAATTCCACCTTATCATACAGTGGCAGCCTCCTGAGTTATGACACTTAGCACATGTAAAGGATACAATCTGTCATTAGTACCTGAAACTGTGCTAAACCGGACAACCTTCAGTGGTATGGGCTTAAACTGCAATGTCCCCATTATATAATATGGGTAAAAGCAAGCGCTCGAATGTCTCATGAGCTGCCTGTACGCTTTGAATACCTTGAAGGCCATCACTCGCCCTAGGGTGCTAAATGCTGGGAGATGGTAGTCACTGGGCTCCAGGATGCTGGATTGAGGCTTTCACAAAGGTTTCAGCAGAGGAGGAACTGGTGGGACCTTTACTCTTCCAGAGGGGCACCTAGGCCTTTGGTGACTCTGCTGCTGCATAAATGAGGGCTTGAACCCTCAGAAAAAATGTGTTTCATTCTCACACGAAAATCTTTGCTAAAGTCATCTTTGTCTCCAACCAGACTAGTTTTAACACTAAATTACGCAAGTCAAAGCATACCTACCCATGTTCCAAAAAAGGGTGTTGCGTGGGCGCAACAGGCAGATGAAGTTCTATTGAACCACCAGCTTGAACCCTCTTAGTCAGACATCGAGACTATCCAATGGGTGTCAACTCTGCACCCTGTCCCCGACTAGAGGATCCACAGAGTTTACTTGCGTTTTCATTATGCAGCTGGAACCATTTGACCATAAGCAAACACCTAAAGCGCCAGAAACCACATAACTGACAATAAGTTGAATTATTTGCACCGTTTTAGCCCTGAGGAACCTTTCATATCCATCTGCCAAAACTTTGCAACCCGATTCCCTTTTGGGGCTTAGGTACTGACAGTGCCCAGTTGTTTCCAATTAGGCGGATCCACACACTGTTAACAAAAGGTTTCTAGACAAGTAAAATGCTCTTTTTGTTTTTTTGCTGCCAAAACCACAGCGAATCTGCAGGAAGGTTATCTCAAACAGTGGATTCTTGAGAGGAGATTTATAATCACTCATCCATCACGGCTGGCCAAACATACTGTGAGGAAAGGACCATTATATTTAGGCTCGGTGATGGATTCTACATTTGTAAAATTGAAGACCGTTGCTCTACCAGGGACGTATCAAGTCTGCCACATTCCTTTTAACCTCTGTATGAGATGTAACGCTATTTGGAGTTGACAGTTTAGTCAGCCTACTGCCAATATAAAGATGAGACCTTATGATATGTTCTTCCCCATAACCATCTGAACATGTGTTCACATGGGAAGGGCTAAGGGTCCTGGGAAGTGTTGTACAGTCAGAGATTACATATGAGCAGGTTTTTTTCTTAGTAAGGATTTTTGTTCTCCTGGTTTTGTATGCAGAGCAGAATGTTTGTGGGGCGTCTTTGAACAAGGATTCCTTTGTGTCTCCAGGGCCACCAAAATCTGTTCAGGATATGTTCTCTTGATGACAACAGCTTGCTCCACGCCAACTGGGCCATCAGTGAAGATTACCACCTTGATGGCGGTGTTGTGATCATAAACTCTTTCCAAACAAGAGTCATCGATGACAACTGGATCAAGGATGATGGAGGACAAAAATGATGCCAGCTTATAGTGACAGTGATTGGTATGTGAAAGGGCCTAAAGCCCTGCAGACGGCAGATTATAATCCATTCTATGGCATGTCTTTCTCATTTGCTGAAATGAAAATATGGAACTCCAGCGTTCTTGTTTGGGCAAAACCCAACTTAGCAAAGTTCAAGAGTGCAATTAAAGTGCTGCTGTTCAATCGGAAGACCAAGCATTCCCACTCCGAAGACGTCCGCTATTTTATGTTACCCTTTCAGTGCCAAGAAGCTTAGCATAAGTGTACTTATAACTGCAACAAATGTAACCGGTTTCCTTATAAGGAGGCTGAGCTGAAGACTTGCTTTCTTTTGTTTTTTTAATGTGGATGAAGAGGATGTCTGAGGAGGCAAAGTGGTCTGAACCTGCTTGAAGGTGCTTTGATTTCATGTCTTCACTGCTGTTACTTCGTCTCGTTGATGGTGATCTGATATCCAAAAAAGGCACTGTAGTGTTTGTTGTCTTTGCTCGTCTTCCTCCCACACTTGGAATGATATATTTGAAAAATGGCAAGAAGTGAAATCAGAAAAAAAACTTGCCTAAAGTTAAGGCAAGAAAAGTAGAACGTCACGATAAACTGAAAGGATCCAATGTGGAGATCACAATAAAATATTCAAATGCTAGATAGATCACTTACAATCCCCAGATCCACTAATGGAGAACATCTCGTCAGAGTAGGATTCTTTGAAGGTCATAAAAAGCTAATGAAATGCGGATAAACCTTAAAAAACAAACAGGGCAGTTATTCAGTAACTATTCAGCTTAACACCTACAATGCAGGAGGGAATACAATCATTTATTCAAGATCCTTTGAGGATCACATATATAGTTATTTCTAGGTTTCATATCTTTCCTCTCCTCCATGGTCGCCCAAATGTGACGTCCCTCGCGATCCTCAGGCATCCAAACAATTAACATAACCTGCTGAAACGTGATCACCTGCCCCATGTCGAACAAACGGTGACCAGGGATGTTCACTTTGGTGATGCTCAGCCGGACCTGCAAAACCCACTGACACAACAGCGTCCTCACTAGACCTGTAAATGCCCGTGTCAACACACTTGGGGTGCTCTCCAATGACTACCTTGAGCCTGTGGCCTGGTCCCGATGGAAAAAAACATACTGCACAGTTGAGGTGACCTGGAAGATGGAGATTCCGGTTGGGACTCAATTATTTCTAAGTAAAAGCGAAAATAAGGAAGGGGTTCAACGTGGTCTTTCCTGAGGATATTTGATGATGTGGGAGAGTATCTGACAAATCTACACGAGTAGACCTGTAGGAGCCACATTCATCTTGCATGTGGAAACCAAGAGATGGTATCTCGTGTGTAAGAGGCTGATGAATTGCCCCACATCTTCTGTCCTAACTGGAATTTATGAGGTACACTTTGGGTGTACACCCATTCCACCAGTATCTAGACTGTTGAGGGAGCAACACTACATCTATAGCAGGTATTCGAGTAGGCACTAAATGTGGCCAGTGGGCAACAAAAACAGAGGCCATGCAAAATGCACAAAAGGGGGGCAGGATGTGGCTGTCGATTATCCATCGTGCACTTTTGTCCAGACATACTTGACAGAGAAAACAAAAGAAATAGGACTTGAAGAAAAAACAGAGAATCACCCAAAAAATTCTAAAAAGACCATACAAACTTGAGAATTAACACTTCAAAACATACAGGCTGGGTAACAACTGCCACAGGTAATTAAATGAATAAAAACAAAATGATAACATTAAAAACAGAAAATGCTGTTCTAAGGGGCCCAAACTGCTTTTCTGCCTGGAAGAAATACACTGCAAAGTATGGAGTGATTCACTCAAACTGTGAGGGGGGAATGAAAGAGTTATTCTTTTGTTTTAGTGGTTTGTGGGTCAAAATAGATTGATCCTGTTAGCTCCCCCAAGAGTTGCAGTTAATCGCTAATTACAACATTTCTCAAACTAGGAGGATAAAAAAATACAAGAAACATATTTATTGTAGCTTCTGTGGGCAATCTGGGATCAGCTCATCGACTCCCTTCAAATAGACAACCACGCTGTGTTTTTATTGGATATCCCACCATGTTATTTGTTTTTATTGGATCTCCTGTCGATTAGTGCTCCATTGCTGTCATAGACCATCTCGATACAGATCGGCGATTATCAGACAAGTATGTGACAGACCATCTGAACACAGCTGGACGATTATCAGACAAATATGCGATAGACCATCTCAAAACAGCTGGGCGATTATCAGACAAATATGTGACAGACCATCTCAACACAGCTGGGCGATTATCAGACAAATAAGCGATAGACCATCTCAACACAGCTGGGCGATTATCAGACAAATAAGCGATAGACCATCTGAACACAGCTGGGCGATTATCAGACAAATATGTGACAGACCATCTCAACACAGCTGGGCGATTATCAGACAAATAAGCGATAGACCATCTCCACACAGCTGGGCGATTATCAGACAAATATGGGATAGACCATCTCAACACAGCTGGGCGATTATCAGACAAATATGTGACAGACCATCTCAACACAGCTGGGCGATTATCAGACAAATATGTGACAGACCATCTGAACACAGCTGGGCGATTATCAGACAAATAAGCGATAGACCATCTGAACACAGCTGGGCGATTATCAGACAAATATGTGACAGACCATCTCCACACAGCTGGGCGATTATCAGACAAATATGTGACAGACCATCTCCACACAGCTGGGCGATTATCAGACAAATAAGCGATAGACCATCTCAACACAGCTGGGCGATTATCAGACAAATATGTGACAGACCATCTCCACACAGCTGGGCGATTATCAGACAAATAAGCGATAGACCATCTCCACACAGCTGGGCGATTATCAGACAAATAAGCGATAGACCATCTCAACACAGCTGGGCGATTATCAGACAAATATGGGATAGACCATCTCAACACAGCTGGGCGATTATCAGACAAATATGTGACAGACCATCACAACACAGCTGGGCGATTATCAGACAAATATGTGACAGACCATCTCCACACAGCTGGGCGATTATCAGACAAATAAGCGATAGACCATCTCCACACAGCTGGGCGATTATCAGACAAATAAGCGATAGACCATCTCAACACAGCTGGGCGATTATCAGACAAATATGGGATAGACCATCTCAACACAGCTGGGCGATTATCAGACAAATATGTGACAGACCATCACAACACAGCTGGGCGATTATCAGACAAATATGTGACAGACCATCTCAACACAGCTGGGCGATTATCAGACAAATATGTGACAGACCATCTCAACACAGCTGGGCGATTATCAGACAAATATGTGACAGACCATCTCAACACAGCTGGGCGATTATCAGACAAATATGTGACAGACCATCTCAACACAGCTGGGCGATTATCAGACAAATATGTGACAGACCATCTCAACACAGCTGGGCGATTATCAGACAAATATGTGATAGACCATCTCAACACAGCTGGGCGATTATCAGACAAATATGTGACAGACCATCTCAACACAGCTGGGCGATTATCAGACAAATATGTGACAGACCATCTCAACACAGCTGGGCGATTATCAGACAAATATGTGACAGACCATCTCCACACAGCTGGGCGATTATCAGACAAATAAGCGATAGACCATCTCCACACAGCTGGGCGATTATCAGACAAATAAGCGATAGACCATCTGAACACAGCTGGGCGATTATCAGACAAATAAGCGACAGACCATCTGAACACAGCTGGGCGATTATCAGACAAATATGTGATCGACCATCTCAAAACAGCTGGGCTATTATCAGAAAAATATGCGATAGACCATCTCAACACAGCTGGGCGATTATCAGACAAATATGTTTCATATTGCAGAGCTCAGAGTGGCTTCACAGATATAAAGGATAAAGCAGAGGATTACATGGACTCTGGTCGATAACTACTGTTTCTGTGGCCATTTTGTGCAGTATTTGTTCAATCTTAGTTTGATTACTAATGACAGCCTTCTTATTTAGGCAAAATATTTATAGATTTGCTTGGAAAGAGAAGTGTGAATGTTGATGGCTATACTAACATTTACGAAATGTACACCCTCCCAAGAAGTTGTAGAAATGTTAATGTGGTAACTAGCTATTTATATTCTAGTACCCTAAAATATACTTATTCCATGATGGCTACACATTTCCAGGACATCATACAATGTTTAAATTCTAGGGTACTTGAAATTAGAAAGCTACTTCCTACATCTACAAACGTGTCTCTCCCACTTTAGGAACAGACTAGATTTACTAATGAAGCACATTTGACCCAGGGGCCCTGTGAGAGACCGAGGGCACGGCTTACCTGAAAGGTGGCAGCGGGCAAGTTGGAAATGGCGATATACTGCAGGTTGTTCTGTAGCGTGTAGATGAGGGATGGGACAGCCAGCTTCAAGGTATCCATATACTGTAGGATGATGGAGTCATACAGGAATAGGACAAACTGCTTTACGTTACCTACAGACAGACGGATGAAGAAACAAACATTCATAAAGGACCAGATTTGAACATTGAACATCAGGACTTCAAGTAAACCCAGTGAAGTAACCCAAATGTAAATCAAATGTGCTTCTGTGCCCAACACCAGGGGCAATTCTCTATACATCATTGTAATAGGCTTCACACCCAGAACACGTCCTTCAACAAATGGATATACCATAAAAGTCACTCACATTCATAAATATGGCCATATAGGCGAATGATTTTAATCTGCATATGGATCTGCATACATATACACTGGGTGATTTTAATCTACATATGTATATACATATATACTGGGTGATTTTAATCTACATTTGCATCTACATATATACTGGGAGATTTTATATATGGACTGGGAGATTTTAATCTACATATCTATGAACAAAATAACTACTAGGTGGTGAAATATGTGAGCTAATTTCGAAGAACCAGGTCTTTGACAGTGGGTTTATGGTCTAGACCAGCAGAAAAAGGTTGGCAGAAACACATAGGGAGGAGGATGGTAGTATATTTACCAGGCCGTTGACTTCTAAAAACACCACCATTAAAGCACAGCCCGGTTGTCCAGCTAAATATATTGAGGAAGCAAATAAATTTACACAAAAGCGGATTTTGATCCCAAATGCCTTTGTGAATCCCGAGTGTGCAGCATATTCTTTGCCCTGTTCACAAGTTTTCTGTGATAAGCTTTCAGCATTTTCACTCTAAAACTCAAGATATAGACGCGGACATCGAATTATCCCAAGATCGTCTTGTAAATGAGAATGACTGCAGGCAGTGGACTGATCTGGGTTCGGTCCTTCTTGGAAGGTAGGGTACAGGCAGTCCGATCTGAGCCTTTTAACTACGAGGCTAGAACTTGCCCGTGAGGGTCACACTAGCTCACACTCATCCGCCCTGCTTATTAATATCTCTATGCAACCGTTATCAAAATGAATTGCTTGCCTTATCCTAGGTGGAGGCTACGCAGATGATCATCTGGTTAGATCAAAAGATATCAGATTCAGCGCACTGATTACATGACTGTCTTCATAAGGTCCAGAGTTGGACGGCATTTAACATTTAAAAATGTAATGCAAATAAAACAGAAATTCACATATTGTGAAAGCACAATGAACACTGCAACAATAGCAACTGGGCTGAAATTATGGTCACCCTCCATAAACAGACTAGAATAAATGGTGATTGACAATAAGCTTTTATTTAGTTCACAATCCAAGTCAATGTAATGTCCCAGTTTTAACAACCTACCATAGATAAACGCGGGCATTCCCTTTTCTCCCTGTACCAATGCATGCCCTGGTCGTGGCTGCATGTGAGCTATCAATACTGGATTACTGTAGTGGTTTCTTTTTGGGCCTACCAGCAGGTTTGAAAGATACGCTTCAAAGGTCCAGATTCCATGTTCTACAGTACCAGGGACATGGTCTACTGTTACCAATGGGTACATTTGCCCCAGTACCATGCAATTACAAGTAAAACCCCACAGAACGGAGAACAACATAGTGGAACTAAATGTTGCCACTATAAAACCACAGGGACTTCCCCATTCCACTGGGTTTTACCGCAAACATTTACCAAGTGCTCGGAGTAATGGAGGGAAGGAGCCCCAACACCTAAGGCAATGGACTTACTGGCTCCCTGCTGTGTGAGGAAAAGGAGTCCTAAAAAGAAGTCCTTGATTAAATGGTGGAACACCGAGCTGCCCGAAAGAAAAAGAAAATATAATCTTAAACCTTAAAGATGCGCCGCTTTATCCGAGAAGGCCAGAGGCAAGCATCAATAGGAGGGGGATACCATAAGGCAGTGGTTCTTGATCTTTTGACTTCTGTGTTAACCTCACTTAATCATTACTGGAATCTGGGGTCCTTCACTGAATTATTATTGGAACCCGGGGAACCCCACAGAGTCAGTACTGGAACCCGGGGCCTCGGCCTAAGCATTTCCCATAATTTGAACAGCAAAACAGTACACAAAAATTCAGAAACAAGCATTTATTAAAGAAACATTAAATATTTTACTTAATTCACAAACACATCGAAAATCAACATTTTAATTTTAGTAGGGAAAAGTGGAGCTTTCCTAAATTAAATTGTGGGCACTCGTCATCCATACTACATTGTGTTTGTTGCACTTTCACTCTTCCCACAAACAAATCTGAGGATACCAACTTAATTTGAAGCCTCCAATTTCAAACTCAATCACGTCTACAGAATGTTTTAACGTTTTAAGTTTTACATTTTGCTTCTCTATTTATATACACTTTATTAATCTGCTAATATTATTTCATTTTCCAAGTAGTCGCGGACCCCTGACTAGGCGCTGCGGCCCTCCAGGGGCTCCCAGGACACAGTGAAACGCACAAATAAGGATGACTTTGACCAGGCATTCATGGAGTGGACAACTCAAGGGGCCAGAGCCATAACCCAGAGGATGGGCCACACTCATGCACAGGATGGGGGCAGTGTCCCTCCCCAGCTGAAGGAGCATTAAGTGGAACACAAGAGAAGGTAATGTGTAAGAAGAATGTGAGTTGCGTGTCTGGTGGAAGTGGGGAAGTAGGAGGCAACGGGAACTAAGCCAGGACAGGCACTAAAAGTAGCCAAGCTGGGCGGGCCAGCAGGTGCAGCTCTGCTCAAAGGGAGCCAATCACTCCTCGAGAGGGGAGAGTATAGATGGTCCCACACCCCCAACAGAAGGCATCAGTGGGTGCACTTAGCGAGAAAAGAATCTTTGTCCCACCCACCCACTCATGAAAGAAGGACATATCAGGCTATGAACTACAGAAGGAAGTTGCAGAAATCTTATAGCGAAAAAAAATAAATCAGACTGTACAGATTAAAGACACCCAGGTCAGAAAAGGGCTCGTGGGAGGGCCGCTCTCTCCTTAGCAGACTCTAGGGTGACCTCCCAAAGCAGAGACAGCACTAGCAGCTCAGCCCTTGTTAGAGGCAGGCAATCACTGACAATCTGACTGCTATGAAGTTAAACCAGGTTACAATAAGAGGACCCAAGACAAAGACCTCAATGACAGCCAAGCTGCAGAGCTAAAGAATCGACTAGGATGACTAATGTGAAGCTCTGGTCTGCACCAGGGAGAGGTAACAAATATCAGAAATGTGAAGAAAATACAGGAGATTTACCACCTGCATGCAGTCTTATAAAAGCCTGCAGCCGTCTCCGCAGTTGTTTGTTGGTAGAAGAAGGGGGTTGTGGCAGAGTGACCAGACTCCCCAGGTTAAGACTTCTAGCCAGACTCAAACATACACCAATTAAGTCACAGCCAGTGGCACAGAAACCTGATCGACAGGCATTCACAAGAACAAACATTTACTGTATTCAGGGAATCACAAGGAGGAACCGTGCAACCCTATGCAGTACTACAGAACTAAGTTATTCCCCAGCCCCAAAAACACATTTTGAGTCACCGTCAGATAGATAGAAAATGGGAGTGCTACTGCAAGCCTGTCACACACACTGCAAGCGAAGCACACCCACCAGCTACCGACCTTGGGCTTATGCAAGAAACACCGGACACCACAACCTGGCTGCAGTACTGCTTGTGGAAAGCACAGTTACTGACTGCAGAGGTAGAAGGGGACAGAGCAGATGGGATGTAGGAAACTGGCAACTACAAGAAAACAGGGATTCAGGGCATGAGCATGTCTGGGTTCCCTGAAGAAGCAGTGTCTGCTGAAACATACCGGTTCCCTGAAGAAGCAGTGTCTACCGAAACATACTTGTACCCTGAAGCAGTGTCTGCTGAAACATACCCGTTCCCTGAAGCAGTGTCTGCTGAAACATACCTGTTCCCTGAAGCAGTGTCTGCTGAAACATACCCGTTCCCTGAAGCAGTGTCTGCTGAAACATACCCGTTCCCTGAAGAAGCAGTGCCTGCTGATACATACCGGCTCCCTGAAGAAGCAGTGTCTGCTGAAACATACTGGTTCCCTGAAGAGGCAGTGTCTGCTGAAACATACCGGTTCCCTGAAGAGGCAGTGTCTGCTGAAACATACCGGTTCCCTGAAGAAGCAGTGTCTGCTGAAACATACCGGTTCCCTGAAGAAGCAGTGTCTGCCGAAACATACTCGTTCCCTGAAGAAGCAGTGTCTGCTGAAACATACCGGTTTCCTGAAGAAGCAGTGTCTGCTGAAACATACCCGTTCCCTGAAGTAGTGTCTGCTGAAACATACCCGTTCCCTGAAGCAGTGTCTGCTGAAACATACCCGTTCCCTGAAGAAGCAGTGTCTGCTGAAACATACCCGTTACCTGAAGAAGCAGTGTCTGCTGAAACATACCAGTTCCCTGAAGAAGCAGTGTCTGCTGAAACATACCCATTCCCTGAAGAAGCAGTGTCTGCTGAAACATGCCCGTTCCCTGAAGAAGCAGTGTTTGCTAAAACATACCAATTCCCTGAAGAAGCAGCGTCTGCTGAAACATACCGGTTCCCTGAAGAAGCAGCGTCTGCTGAAACATACCGGTTCTCTGAAGAAGCAGCGTCTGCTGAAACATACTGGTTCCCTGAAGAAACAGCATCTGCTGAAACATACCGGTTCCCTGAAGAAGCAGTGTCTGCTGAAACATACCCTTAGGGAGCCGGGGAAAGATGAAATGTGATCACACAGTTCCCTTGCGATTTTACCACACGGCTCGTGCTCAGGCCGACACCTCAAAACCCAGTGGCTGTGTAAACCAATAGAAGTGATAAGCGTGTGATGCCAGGTGATGCAAAATGGATGCACAGCAGGGCACTTACCTCGCTTCTGCAGGAAGATAAGCAGCAGGCAAGTGACGGCCTTGAGCACCTCTGCCATCACCACCGCCGTGGTGGCAAAGAACCTTTCCCCCGGCAGGGTTCTGACATAGCGGATGGTGAGGATCAGGGAGGCATTCTGCACCACCAGCACGGCCAGGCTGATGTACTTCAGCTTCCTGTTGGCTGTTGAGAAAGGAAACACAGACAGTGAGTACCACAGAGCATCCAATGGAGACTGCTTTGCACAAACCATGCACCCCACAAGTCCAATAAACGCACACTGGAGTCCAACAAAGAGGGAGTTTAAAAATCTGAAACATGTCCTACCCCTGACTAATAAGACAAGGACGTCGGATTAATTAACTTAGGAGCGGACAGGACAACTTTAGGAACACCACATACATTGCAATGCTTTCAGTTTACCTGGAAAAGTTAACTGAGTTCAAAGCTTGAAATGGGGTACACAAGCCTGGTCTCCTATCTGCATTGTTTGAAGGTTCCAGATGCATCTGTCAGTCCTATGCCCAAGACTCAGGACTACGAGTAACCAGAGATAAGAATGTGTGAAACCAAAAAGCAAATCAACCTAAGTATTGGAATATGATAAGAAGCTCTTGGACACTGTTGGTGATGCCTCTACAATAGTAACGCCAGACAAAGCCAATGGGTCTGGGTGATTAATTTATTGGTTGAATAGCATATTTTATGTGAGCAGTGCAGCTTGGTGCATGCTCTACCAGCACTCATTAAGTGCACCCTCATTTGGCTCAAACAGTCTTGTTTCGCAGCACAAGGGGACATTTGTGGTCAGACAAAATGTACTGAATGAAATGGATCTATATGATGGAAAAGGTAAAAATATACAAAGGAAATAGCTAATTCGGCTCTCAGAATTAGACCACTGGTTGTGCGTGTAGGAAGCAAGCTCTCTATATAGTTACTAAAATGTAGTACACTGTGCAGAGACTCCAGTGAATCCCCAAAAGGTAAGAAGAGGTAAAAGCAGATAATGTTAATGCTCCTTTTGTGGTAGTGTGGACGAGCAATAGGCTAATTAGGGGTAGTGCTAAGCATTTGTTGTTCTCACAGAGGCAATAAATGAGACACACACTCCAGAATAAATCCGAGACCAATTTAGAAACATACTGTTGATTTTTATGTAATTTTTAAGACCACGAACACAGTCCTAAGGTAAGTACTTTTGAAGTTATGATTTTTCAAATTTCTGAAAATACATCACTTTTGTGCGCAATTACGCACCATTGAAAACAATGGGTTAAAAAGTAGAAAATCATTTAAAAAAACAGGCATTGAGCAGTTCGGGAGCATCATCATGGATCAGCCAAGAGCAGAGTGCGGAGGGTCTTGGAAGCGGGTGGACAAAGATGAAAGGTGCCACTTGAATACACGCTGCACAGGTGGACTAAGAGGTAAGTGTTGGTGGGTTTCCTTGAGGGAGGCGGTCGCAAGCGCTTGGGCACCACAGGAGTACAGCTGGTTGGTTGGTGCAAGGGCCGGTGGGGCCAGGTGCAGAACATACAGGTCAGCCGGGCATCATGCATCTTGAGGTATTCACGGTCAGGTGTGGGCAACTTGAAAAGGTGATCTCGGGACAGCTGAGCCACTCAGGAAATGGGTCTCTGGTGTCATGAAGTCCCTCAATGTATGCTTTCTTCTGGATCTTTGGGAGTCCAGGGTGGACTCCTCTTGGTTTTTGCCACTGCTCCGGTAGGTCCTGGTCACTCTAAACTTGGTGTGGAGTCAGATCTGACCCTCCGGAGCGGTTGTACCTTTTATTGCTTCGGTGGTCATCAGGGAGCAGCAAGTTGACAAATTGGACTTCACAGGATTGGTGTCTGCAGGGAGTGATACCTTTACTCCAAGAGAGATTATCTTCGATTTCTTAAAGTCCTTTTATGTTCAGGACGACACAACAGGTAGCGATTGCCAATTCCTTGAGGCAGCAGGGGGGGGGGGTTGGCGCCTTTCTTTGTTCCGCAGCAGAGCTGCAGTTCTCATGCAGCGGATCTTCTTTGTCCTGGTCTTCTCTTGTCCAACAAATCTGATGGTAAGGTCTCGGGGTGCCACCTAAATACTGAATTTAGGGGTGTTACAAGGGGAGGCCCTAGCCTAGCCTTTACAGGTTGTTTATTCACCATCCCAAGATGGCGGAATTTCAGGAGAGGGGTTCACATTGCCTGCCCCGCACTGGTGCAGGTTAAGTGGGGACCCTCCTCTTAATCTAACTAATTTTGCTGCCTTTCCACCCACCAAAAGTGGAACAGGAAAGGGGGCTTGGCTTCCCCGAATATCTGGAGGTTCCTAGGTTGGATTTCAAAGGTGGCATCGCATTTGAAGCTTCCCGCTCAGGAAGACCATCCGGTCTTGGAGGATGTGTGAAGCACCTCTACCCAAAACAGACTTTGTCTCTGTCCTCTGAGAGCGCTGGCTCTCACCTCATAAGGCTAGAAACATGTCTGATGTTGGCAGACTGGCAAAAATAAGTCCGGTACCACACCAGTGCTTGGTAGGTTTTCAGGGGACCATGTTTATAAATAATAAAAAATACATCATCTGTTATTTCAGCGCCAAGATGCCCCGTTGCTGGGGTGAACGTGCGCTTTACAAATACACATGTTATGTTATGGTAAAAAGGGTCTTCTGTGTGAATTTATTAATAAATTCACCACTGGTACCAGTGAGGATGTATTAAGACAAGATGTTTGGTACCAAACATCTTCGAAATCAGTGAAGGCATCATGAAGCTAGAAAACTTGTGTGGACAAGAATCCAGCCCTTGTCCTCCGCATGTCTTCCCTGCACACTTGCAACATCTCAGAATTGACTGGACATTGTAGGGGCACATCTGCTCATGCTGATATCCCCTCACATAGGATATAGTACACCCTGCCTTAGGGCTCAAGGCCTGCAGTAGGGTTGATTTACCTATATCTTATGCAGTGTATGGATGGCATGGCACACAGGGCTGTGTGCCAAGTCGACTCTTGGGATTTCTCAGCACCAAGACACGCAGCCTGCAACGGCAGAGTGCATAGCCTTAGTGAGGGGACCCTGGAGTGGTACAACCAGTGCTGCAGCCAGAGGACTCTCATCAGTATGCATGCACTAGGTACCAGGGGTACCATTTACTAGGGACTTACACTGGGAGCAGAAGTTGTGCCAATCGTGATACAGTGTTTGGACTAAGAGATCTGGCACTGGGAATCTGGTTAGCGGGGACTCCGTGCACTTACAGTTCAAAATCACATCAGGCCAAAAGTGGGGGCTTACCAGGCAAAAAGAGACACTTTCCTACAGTGCATAATTGAGAAGATTAAAGTATTAGACTGACGTGGGATTTCTATTTATGAACCAAGGTTGTAAATCTTACACACTCCTTCGAAGGCAGAGCTATTTCTCGACTTGCAAATACCTTATAAAACAGAGCTATCCCTT
Organism: Lissotriton vulgaris; assembly: GCF_964263255.1. Lineage (NCBI taxonomy): Eukaryota > Metazoa > Chordata > Amphibia > Caudata > Salamandridae > Lissotriton > Lissotriton vulgaris. Next base: position 23,257,074 of record NC_141698.1, read on the forward strand.
GGGGGCTGCAGAGAGGAAAGCGAATTATCAGGCTGTACAAAACTCCGACACTGGTCTTGCTGCCTCACGGAATTTGCAGTATGGTATACCTTATACAACAGAACTATCCCTTGGAGGCTGCAGAGGGGAAAGCAAATTATCAGACTGTACCAATATCAGACACTGGTCTCTGCTGCCTCAGGGAATGTACAGTATGGTATACCTTATACAACAGAGCTATCCCTTGAGGGCTGCAGAGAGGAAAGCAAATTATCAGACTCTACAAATATCTGACACTGGTCTTGACTGCCTTATGGAATGTATACCTTACAGGTTCAGGTGTGAAACAGCAAAGCGATCCACAAAGTTACACAGATATTGCAGGCTATGGCTGCAAAACAAAGCTATCCCTCAGGCTGTACACCAGACACAAATTCGTAAAGCAGACCTATGCCCAAGGGTATCTATACCATGCGTGGTCAAGCCTCACACAGCAGAGCTATCCCTTACACGACTGAAGCTCAGAGAACAAAGCTATCCCTCGGACTGTACATCGGAGACAGACTCCGACAGCAGAGCTATGCCACGGTTATCTATACTATGCATGGTCAACCCTCACCCAGCAGAGCTATCCCTTACACAACTGAAGCACAGAGAATAAAGCTATTCCTTGGACTGTACACCAGACACATACTCAGACAGCAGAGCTATGCCACGGTTATCTATACTATGCATGGTAAAACCTCATTTCGCAGAGCTATCCCTTACACGACAACAAAGCTATCCCTCGGACTGTGCACCAGAAATAGACAGCAGAGCTATGCCACGGGTATCTATACCATGAGTGGTCGAGCATCACACAGCAGAGCTATCCCTTACCCGACTGAAGCGCAGAGAACAAAGCTATCCCTCGGGCTGTGCACCAGACACAGACTCAGACAGCAGAACTATGCCACGGGTATCTATACCATGCGTGGTTAAGCCTCACCCAGCAGCCTTAGCAGCCCTTACACGACTGAAGCACAGAGAACAAAGCTATCCTTTATGCCAAAGAACAACAATCATTACAGCCATTTTGTACACAGATACAGCCATCCTAGACCCAGGGGCACCCATCCTTTGCCCAGGTAAAACGATCCTAGGCCAAGGTATGGCTAGCCTCTGCCCAGGTACAACCATTATACGACTCCTACCCAAAGCCAGGTGTGGCCTGCATAGGCCACGTGCAGTTTCACATGGTCAGGTATGCCATCACAAGAAAGGAGTCCAGAAGCACCAGAAGTAGTTCTCCCGCCCTTTCTGGACCTGCCTTCCATGCACAGGTCACTGCACTCCACTCAGAAGGGGGGTAGTGGGATTATGAGACATGAGCCTGTCAGTGAGGCAGACTTCAGGACGCCTATATGAAATGGGGCATGGAGAGGCAGAGGGGTATATCTCCAGTGTGTGGTGGATACTGGGCAGCAGCAGGAAGTGAGGGCCTGCCCCTTGGCCAGTCAATGGCCAGCAGGGGACTGCTGAGGCTTGAGAAGGCCTCCGTTCAGTGGCACTGAAAACAGCAGTGCCAACCTCTCCCCCCGGCACCCCCTAAAGTGCCAGGGGGTGCGTGGATGACATCTCGGGTGAGACTGCCGGTGAACGCAATGCCAGCGGTTAACAATGTAATGGTCTTTGTGCCAAGGGTGACAAACGATGGAAGCTCATCCTGACCTTCTGTACACCATGTAAAGGTTTTACACTCAAAGAGAGTCTCTGAGCCAGGGGTAAACGAAAAGATGATGTATGGCCCACCTTTGCAAAGAAAGGCTTCCCAGAACACACTGCTACCTGGGGCGGGCTATGTAACTGCACAAACCGCATTCCACAAAACCTAATCTGTGCTTTGTTGAACCAGAGGCGACTAAATCCTGGCTGGTGAACCGCAGTGTACACACGGGCAATGGTTCACTAGTGCGCCACACCAAAGCAAACACAGGCAGAGGGTGCTGTGAGGAGCAGCAGGCAGGAACTATTCACACTTTATGATGGAGATGAACAAGACAGCACTGGGGAGGCAGGCAAGGCGGCTTCAGTAAGAAGCACTAGAGGGGGTGTCACGGGGAGGGGGCAGGGGAATCCTGGGGGAGGCAAGGGGGATCCTGAGGACGGCAATCACGAGGGCTCCTGAGGCAAGAAAGAGGGATCCTGAAGCAGGCAGGTCAGAAGGTCCTAAGCAGCAGGCTGAGAGGTGTGAGAGGTACTGGAGTTGTGGACAAGAAAGAGTCCTGTGGAAGGTTGCTGAAATGCTAAATAGGTACTGGAAAAGAGACAAACCAAGCAATCGACATGTACCATGTGCAGGCAGGTCATAGACACCCTTTTGCATTTAGGAAGAGGCCTCATGAACACGCCTGCAAGAGTCAAAATAGACCATGAAGTCCTGGAGGAGGTGGCTGATGGTCCTTAGAGGCCTCCTCAAGGAAATTAACAAAAGGAGCCCTGGGCAGATGGCAAAAGGCGTCCCGTGGCCGGTGAGGAGGAGGTGTCTAGGGGCAAGTGAGCAAGAAATGTCCTGGGGCTGGTGAGCAAGAAGTGCCCTGGGACAGGTGGTGTACTTGGGCAGAGGAGTAGCAGTTTCCCGAGAGAGATATCAGAGGGCCGTGGCTGAGGCAATCAAGAGGGATTCTATTGGGGGGTGAACAAGCGGTACTATAGAAGGCAGACGTGTACCGGGGCAGGCAGGCAAGGTACGAGCTGAAGTGGGCAAGCCAGCTTGGTAGGAGCATCTTGGGGTACACAGGCAAGAGGTGACTATGGCCAGGTGAGCAAGCAATGCCATGGGGCAAGCAGTGATCTTGGGCAGAGCAGTAAAGGCTTCTTGGGAGAGAAGTAGAGGCTTCTTGGGAGAGATGTCAGATGGCCCTGGCTGAGGCAATCAAGAGGGTTTCTTTTGGGGGTGGACAAGCAGTCCTATAGAAGGTAGACAAGGAGTGTCCTGGGGCAGGCAGGCAAAATACGGGCTGAAGTGGGTAAGCCAGATTGGTAGCCGGCATCATGGGGCAGACGGTCAAAAGATGTCCTGGGGAAGACTGGCAGGCGGTGATCTAGGGCAGTCAGACAAGAGTCCAGCCAGAGCAGGGAGAGGAGAGATGTCCTGGGACAGATGGTTGACAGGCCTAGCTGAGAGGTGAATGGAGTCCTGGAGAGGTAAGACGAGCGGAAGGTAGAAGTGAGAGGGACCCTGAGGAAGGCGGTGAGATGGGCAACGGAGAAGGCCTGTTAGTAGGATGTTCGTGCAAGCCTGAGAAAGCAATGCTGATGGAGGAGTCTGGACAAAGGGTGGCCCTGGTATTAAATTTTCTTGAAATTCTTTAGGAAGCAACTTTGCTTCCTTAAAGTATTTAAATAACACACTAGAAGCAGTTCCTGCTCGTATAAGGGTGTGGACAAGGAACAAGGACACGTCACCACCACAGTGAAAAGGATATTTCTGAGCCAACCACACATTTGTTGGGTGCAGGGACGTTTCGCCCTAGCCCATGCTTGCCTCCGTGGAACTTCGAATGACGCTCATAAGATGTTCTATACATGCAAACACTTTACAAGCGGCGAAAGTGAGATTTTGTGGACCTGCTCGTGCAGTGCAGGCTCAGACCCCTGCATCACTGAGTGACACAAAATACATGTTCTTTATGGATAAATCAGCACAAAAAGATAGCCTGGACATGCCCTCGCCTAGCTGCCTTCCAGGGTGCAATCCAAAGGGTGGCACAGCGTGTGCTGTGGGATCTGACATCTTTGGTACACGCAGAGGCGCCACTAGAGCCAGATTTAGGGGGGCTAGTAAAACTTTCGCAGGGGGGTGCTACTTCTTTCAGTAATAGGCAGAGTGGAGATGCAGGGGGCTCTAAGAAGGGGTGAAAAAGCAACAAAGCCTCGTTAGCAGGCAAATGGTCTTTTAAAGACCTGCGAAGTACTCATGTACGGCTGCAATAAGACGGACGCCAGACCAGCTGGCCCCACAGCAGCTGAAAAACTGTCTGTGTGTGTGCCCGGGAAGCTGTCTCAGCCGGGATGACTCACACGACGGGGGAGGGGGGCCGAAGCCCTCTGAGCCCTATGGGTGTTGCGAGAGCGGGTGGAACAAACCACGCGCATTTGTAGTTCTCTCTGTAGCGACTACAGATAACCATGCACTACACTTCATGTTCAGCACATAAAAAAAGTCTTGCTAATATTTAAACTACTCACTTTATGTATCAGGAAGGCAAACTGCACCAGCGGTCAGCTGAAGACAGAAAGAACAAGAGCATCCATTGTATTCCAGTGAGTGATCGGATATATTTCTCTGTAATTCTCCTCTGTGGGGCGCCTCCACTTAGATGGTACCTCATGTCCTGAGTATTTCATAATACACCGCAGAACGGGGATTTTGGGGTGTCCGTGCACTCTCATGGAATCGGAGCCATCCAGCCAGCCAATAAGGTGCTCTGGAAACAGGCACCGGCAAATCCTCACCTCTTGGATCTACTGACTTTGCCAGTTCTGTTTGCCAATGCAGGGCAGCATCAGCCAAAAGAAAAGGCCAATACCATTGCTCTTTGTCATTTCATATGCACATGCATGGCCACCAATATATTTTAAAGCGATCCTTAATGGAGAATGCACATGATTATTCAAAATAAAAGTATTCCCAAACACATTACAGATAATACTGTGGAAAACAATATGGACATTTTTATTTTTTAGGTGGGTCAGAAAGTGACCTTTGGGAATACTTTGGCAGGGCTGCGATTGTTTGTTTTACATATTGTTTTGAATAATCATACGCATATGTGGGTGGGGTACGACAAACAGTATAAGCATATCCCTCCTAGGAGGTACAGTTGATACCCATGAATTTAAGAATAGAATAAGTGCCCGTGTATGCATCAAAATCATGTTTACAATCAAACCAAAACACTGATGCACACAGCTGCTTTTAATAACTTTCTTATAGTGCTTGCTTCCTTAAATACATTATATACATTATGTACCAAAATGCCTTTTTTGGCGAAAGTGGCCATGTGCCTACATACAAACCCTACACTAGGGCACACAATGTAACAGTGCAAACAACCAGCATAAATCCACTCCTAAGGAAGAGCTAAACCTGTAGAAGTGAAAGCAACCAGCACCGTGGCAAAGCCGACAGCGCGAAGCTCTATACAGTATTAGAAAACCTTATTAGCTCCTCTGATGCTTTGCCTTACAGCCTCAATCAGTGCTCCACAATTATTTAGTGGCAGCACTACAAGTCACTAAATGCAGCTGTGCGCAAACAGACCCTACACAAGCACACCAGTCCGGAACATTCCTACAAACACACAGCTCTTAAAGCACCCTCCGACCACTCACTGCCTCCATTTCATTCCTCACGGTCAATACCTGCAAGGTTTAATAACAAATAGTAGTACTGAATAACATCGGGAGACTTTTTTGTTTTCACAAATGCTGTATGTGGAAAGGGTGTTTTCACGGATTCCAATATCCATTTTAACAAAGTTGCGCGTATGGACGAATTCAACAATAGCTTTTGCTTCTGTAAACACTGTGGAGTCTTTTGACTATCTGGGAATCCGGGTCTCTAAAGGCATGAAGTGGAGTTCTCATAGAGCCAAGATGCTCCTCAGCCATAAACGGGTGTCTGGGGCTATCATAAGAGAGCAACATCTTTCTGCAAGTGGGCCAGTCGCCCCGGCCCTTGCGGTCTACGATGGCGAAACGCTACCCTCAGCCCAATGCGGGGCCGAGTTATGGGGCTTTGAGAATACCACCGAACTTGTAAGATCCGAAAACAAGTTTCTTAGAGATCTTGTCTCTCTTCCAACTTTCACTCCGCTGAAGCCCTTACACCAGGATATGGGAAGACGTTCTATTAAGGACATTGCACGCCTGCGCCCCCTACTCTTTTGGGCACGCATAAGAAGGACCCCTGAGCTGTCCAACTATGCTGTCGCCCTTAGCGAATTAATAACAGCTGACACAGGATCAAGTGGATCACCGATCTCAGACAGCTTTTAACTGACATTGGGTTTGGGGAGGCTTGGGCAAGTCAGACTCCGCCATCCAAGCAGGACCTAAAAAGCGCCTATTGGCAAATGGGTACAGGCAGAAGAGATGCGTAATCCTAAAATGAGGAAACTCACTGAGATGTTCCTTGAGCATAAACCCATTCGTAAATTAGAATCCTTTCTCGACTTTATCCAAATACCTAGGGATAGGGCACTCTATCTGAAGATGAGAATAGGAACTCTCCCGCTAAATGAGGTGACAGCAGCCTGGAACCGGTGCAATTCACCATCTACCCCTTGTCCAGGCTGTATAGCTCCAAATGAGTCTATTGACCATTTCCTCTTCGCGTGCCCAGCGTACAGGATGGCTAGAGCCAAATGGCTCAAACCTGTCTGTAAAAATCTTGGTTCCATGAACTATCGGATGGCACTACTCATCTTAAAAACTGACACCTCCTCCCTTACCAATGGTCTGTGGTGTGGCAAAATACTTGGGCTGGGCATGGCTAATAAGATCAAAGCTGTTAGCGAGAAATAGTAGCCCGGCAGCCCCCACACATGTCACTTGACGTACCTGCCTTGATTATTGCTTTTATGATTTTAATGGAAATTTTCAACTTACTTTTAATCGTAGATGTAGGATGTACAATTGGTCTTATTTATTACATTGTATTATATGTTTTTTTTAAATTTATGAATTTTGGATGTATATACTTTTATGATAAATGATATCGAATAAAGCTCATACTACTACTGCTTCTGTAAATTCTGCCTCAGTCTGAAGCTTGATGGGCAATGACTTTTTAAAGTTAGTGCTCAGTGCATTACTTTAGTGCACAGAAATTCTGGGCGGGATCTGATTTTACGCATGACCTCCCAACATTACAAAAATAATGAGCTGTTGAAGCAATTCATGGTTATTTTGAGTTTATACCACCTTCTAGTGTGATGCTACATTTGTGTAATGTTCTGCTAGCGCTGAGCAGAAACGCAAAAATTGTAATCGTATTTCTGCCAGACCAGTGAGAGATCATACTGCCTTTCACTGCCCTGTATTATCAAGTTTCAACGAAGGACATTTGTTGTTTGAATGACTGCGGACAGACAGAGGACACCAGTCAGCCCAGACTGCCTCATCAGGGGTCCTAAGCGCTATATAAAAACATTTACAGTGGACTCTGACGGACATGACTTTTCAAAGGAGACGAGATAGAATCTCTATAATTAATGCAGTCGCACATTTCCAACCTATAGCAATTCAAAACTAAAGACCAGATTTCATTGAAGTACTTGAATTTATCAGACTCTGAAGACTGCGGCAAGGGGAGCCAGTATTCCTTAGATCAAGATATAAGCCAGAAAACTACACCCCCTCCCCTCCCACCCGCCCACTTTCAACCAAAGATCTTATATAGCACAAAGCAGGCGAAGCAAGTCATTGTGACTCTCCCTAGAAAAGCTTGTTTTTGTCTTTTACCCAAGCATCTATCTATTCAACTATTCATCCTTCCATCCACATGCGGATATCCACATTTAATCGTTACATTCTGTCATCCATTCAGTCTTTCATCCAACATTTAGTCTGTCACCATTCCATCTACCCATCCGCCCATCCATAGCCAAACCTCTCCATCTATCTTTAAACCGATCCGCAACACAAATCCATCCTTTCCCTTATCCAACCATGCACTTCAACCATCCTCTTTCACTCACCCATCCATTACTTCACTCATCCATCCATCCATCCACCCACCCACCCACCCACCCTTCCACTCAGTCCATTCATCCATCCGCTCGATCCATCCATTTTCCCTTACACTCACTAATCCATCCTTTCACTCACTTATCTTCCAGCCTTTCTCTCATACCTCCATCCATTCATACACCCATCCTCTCACTCACTCATTCATCCATCCATCCTTCCCCTTTTATTTATCCATCCTTACATCAATCCTTTTATTCATTCATCCATGCATGTATCCATCCATCTTTTCGCTCACCTGTAATCCACCATTTCACTCGCATCTATCCATACATGTATCCTTTCAATCATTCATGCACCTTTTTACTCACTCATCCTTCCAACCATTCACCCTTTCACTCATCCATAAGTCCACCCTTTCATCCAGCTATCCATCTGTCCTCTCTTTCACTCATTTATTTTTTGTTTCACTCATCTGCCCTAACATTCATCCTTTCACTCATTCACCTTCCTAACCTTTAACATAGCTATGTAGAGATACACATAACAAATCTTTTCTTAAAAACAACTAGGTTTTCATAAGGTGACAGTGGAAACTTGGAAAATGCATGAGTTGGCCTAATTACGTCATTGGTGTGAAAATAATTAAATGTTTGCGATCCTTGTCTTTTTTTTTTTTAACCATTAATAAACAAAGTGGGCAAACTTTCTAGTAAATACAAATCAGTTTTGCATTCAATCAATCAAAGACATTTGTAGAGCGCACTACCTACCCATAGGGTCTCGAGGCGCTTGGGGGGGGGGGGGGGCGTTACTGCTCGAACAGCCAGGTCTTGAGCTTTTTCCTGAAGGAGAGGTGGTCTTGGGTCAGGCGCAGGTCGGCCGGGAGGGAGTTCCAGGTCTTGGCGGCCAGGTAGGAGAAGGACCTTCCTCCTGTTGTTGCTCTACGGACGCGTGGGACGTCGGCGAGGGCGTGGCTGGCTGATCGGAGGTGGCGTTTGGGAGCGTAGAAGTTGATTCGGTTGTTGAGGTAGCTCGGGCCTTGATCGTGTAGGGCTTTGTGTGCGTGGGTGAGGAGCCGGAAGGTGATTCTTTTGTTGACCGGGAGCCAGTGCAGGTCTCTCAGGTGACCGGAGATGTGGCTGTTTCGTGGGATGTCAAGGATGAGTCTGGCCGAGGCGTTCTGGATCCGCTGGAGTCTCTTCTGGAGCTTGGCGGTGGTTCCGGCGTAGAGGGCGTTGCCGTAGTCCAGACGGCTGGTGACGAGGGCCTGGGTGACGGTCTTCCTGGTCTCCGTGGGGATCCACCAGAAGATCTTCCGAAGCATGCGCAGGATGTTGAAGCACGACGAGGAGACGGCGTTGACTTGCCTGGTCATGGAGAGGGAGGAGTCCAGGATGAAGCCCAGGTTGCGTGCGTGGTTCGTCGGTTTGGGTGCGGTGCCCAGGGCGGGGGGCCACCAGGAGTCGTCCCAGGCGGAGGGCGAGGAGCCCAGGATGAGGACCTCCGTCTTGTCTGAGTTCAGTTTCAGGCGGCTGGTCGTCATCCACTCGGCTACCTCTTTCATCCCTTCGTGCAGGTTGGCTCTGGCGGCGGCGGGGTCGTTGGTCAGGGAGAGGATCAGCTGGGTGTCGTCGGCGTAGGAGATTATGTTGAGGTTGTGTTGGCGTGCGATGGCCGCGAGGGGGCTCATGTAGACGTTGAAGAGGGTAGGGCTCAGCGAGGATCCTTGAGGGACGCCGCAGATGACTTCGGTGGCATCTGACTTGTACGGTGGTAGGCGGACTCTCTGCGTTCTTCCGTCGAGGAAGGAGACGATCCATTCCAGTGCCTTCTCCTGGATTCCGACGTTGCGGAGGCGCTGCACTAGGGTGCGGTGGCAGACCGTGTCGAAAGCTGCGGAGAGGTCTAGGAGGATGAGGGCCGCTGTTTCTCCGTTGTCCATCAGGGCTCGGATGTCGTCGGTGGCGGCGATGAGGGCGGTCTCGGTGCTGTGGTTGGCTCGGAAGCCGGACTGTGAGGGGTCGAGGGATCCGTTCGTCTCGAGGAAGGCGGCCAGCTGTTTGTTGACGGTCTTCTCGATGACTTTGGCTGGAAACGGGAGTAGCGAGATGGGGCGGTAATTCTTGAGTTCGGTGGGGTCTGCTGTGGGTTTCTTGAGTAGAGCGCTGAGTTCGGCGTGCTTCCAGCTCTCGGGGAAGGTGGCGGTGTCGAAGGAAGTGTTGATAATGTCCCGCAGGTGGGGTGCGATGACAGCGTCGGCTTTGTTGAAGACGTGGTGAGGGCAGGGGTCCGTCGGAGATCCGGAGTGGACGGAGTTCATCATGCGGACGGTGTCTTCGGTGCTGATCGGAGTCCAGGCTCGGAGGGTGGTGGTGGGCGGCGTTGCTGTGGTCGCGGCGTGGGTCGGTTGGGTGCTGAAGCTGTTGTGTATGTCCGCGATCTTGTTGTGGAAGTAGGAGGCGAGGGAGTTGCAGAGGTCTTGCGATGGGGTGATGTAGTTGTTTCCGGCGTTGGGGTTGGAGAGCTCTTTGACGATGTTGAAGAGTTCCTTGCAGTTGTGTGCGTTGTTGTCCAGTCGGTTCTTGAAAGCCGTTTTCTTGGCAGCGCGGATCAGTTGGTGGTGCTTCCGGGTGGCGAGCTTGAGGGTGGTCCTGTTGTCCGGTGTGGGTTCCTTTCTCCAGGCTTTCTCGAGGGCTCGGCAGTTCTTCTTGGAGCTCTTGAGTTCGTCGGTGAACCATGGGGCTTTCTTGCTGCCGGGTCTGCTGGGCGGGGTCCTCATAGGGGCGAGTTAGTCTGCGCAGTTGCTGATCCACTTCGTGAGGTTGTCGGCGGCCTGGCTGGGGTTCGCTGAGCTGGCCGGAGGGTGCTGGCTCAGGGCGGTCGCGAGCTGGTCGGCGGTGATCTTGTTCCAGCTTCTACGGGCAACCTGTTGCTGGTGATGGTGGATCGTCGTTCTTTCGAAGGTGAAGTGGACACAGCTGTGGTCTGTCCAGTGGAGTTCTGTGGCGTGGCTGAAAGCGATGTCTTTGCTGGATGAGAAGATGGCGTCGAGTGTGTGTCCGGCGAGGTGGGTGGGGGGGCTCACCAGTTGCTTGAGTCCAAGGTTGGCGAGGTTGTCGAGCAGGGTGCTGGTGTTGCGGTCGTTGTTGTTCTCCAGGTGGAAGTTGAGGTCCCCCAGGAGGATGTAGTCAGCGGAGGGGAGGGCGTGCGGGCTGATGAATTCGGAGATGTCCTCGCTGAATTGAGTGCGTGGCCCCGGCGGTCGGTAGATCAGGGTGCCTCTGAGGATGGTCTTCGGGTTGGTGTGGATCTGGAAATGCAGGTGTTCGGCGGTGGTTAGGGTGTTGTCGGTGCTGGTCGTGATACGGATGGTGTTCCTGTGGATGATGGCGATGCCTCCTCCCACCTGGTTGGCGGTGCGGTCCCTCCGGGTGATCTTTTAGCCCTCTGGGATGGCGATGGCGATGTCGGGTGCTGAGGAGGCGTTCATCCAGGTCTCCGTGAGGAAGGCAACGTCAGGGGCTGTGGTATCGAGGAGGTTCCAGAGTTCGATGGCGTGTCTGTGGACGGAGCGGGTGTTGAGCAGGATGCACTTGAGGTGGTTGCTGCTGGTGTTCGGCTTGGCAGGTGCTGGTGCAGGGCAGGTCCGGATGCAGGTGAACTTGCAGGCGTGACAGCTGAAGGGTCCGTGGGAGCGACGTGGGGTGGCTCGGTAGCATCCTGGGGATCGTCCGGTGTTGAGTGCGATGAGGGTGGCGGCGGTGTACGTCAGGCGGGTAGGTCGGGGTCCTCGTGGGCCAGGGGTTCTGGCACTGGGCGCGGTCCAGGCGCGGACGGGCGTAGACGGGCTTACCTTTGGCGCGCTTTCGGCGCACAATCGGCACGCCCGCTGCGCGTGACCGCTGCGCATTCGCACGGTCGCCATATATGGCGAAGTGCGCGGGTGGGCGGAGCAGCTGGGAGGCGGGAGCGGGGAGGGTACAGAAAGAAAAAAGGGGCGGGGTCAGCGGTGGTGGCGGGGAGCGGGGAGGTAAGACGGAGGGCGGCTAAAAACAGGCGATACAGAAGGAAAGATACAGCAATTTAAAACAATACTAAACAAAATACAGACAGCAGGACAGGCGATGCAGAAGGAAAGATACAGCAATGTAAAACAATACTAAACAAAATAGACACCAGGTGCCAGAAACCCACTAGGTTTGTAAAAAGAACCCTCAACCAACCAACCTAGTTGCTGCCATGCTTCATCATAGGGTTCCCAACCGGGTAGCCCAATGCCACCCGGTTGTGCATCAACGCCTGAATTACAGCGGAGCAGGATTGGTGTTGTGTGTGAAGGAATTGCTGGTAAAGTGGTGCAGATTAAAAATGTCTCTGGGAAGCCTTACTGATTGATTTTTTATTCCCAGCGGCCCAGGACACTGTTAAAATCAGAATGAGGACAACATCAAGGTTAATTCTTCTTAGTTATCCATGTGGTCAACAGGTTTCTGCTTCTTCAAAAAGGATTTGGAGGCTTTCTTCAGGGCCAGACTGCGTGAAATACAAGAGATATTGTGGCAAAAACATGCCAAGTGTGAATTTTTTCAGAACACACGCTAAGCTAAGGTGTGCTGTGCATGCGGTGGTTTCTACGTAATTACGAACCCACTGGAATTTTTTTTAAAACACTAGCTATGTGTTGCAGTAGCTTTAAGCAGATCCCGGAAGGGGCGAAAGCCTGTAGTCACACATTTGTCAAAGCAGGACGCCCGCCTCTGGTACCAATTTCGGTTCTTCCCAGGAATCTGGTTGATTTTTGAACAGGCCAAAGCCAACCGGCTTCACTCCAACCGATTATTTTTTCACCAAAAAGGCAACGCTATCCACACAGTTCCACACGATCCAACTCCACACATTTCTAATCCATACCACATAATTAAGCCCCAAACTACATAACTCAAGTCAACAACACAATTGCAGGAAGGCGTGGCTTGGGCGCCGATGGCGATGGTCGCCTGAGAGCTCGGCTCCGGGACTGAGCCCGGAATTATCCTGTAAATCGGAGGCCGTGGGGCACCCTAACCCCCGCAAACTGTTGTTCGGATCGACTGGGACCTGCCGGGGCATTTGGTGCAGCCCGTACATGAGGTGATCCGACGGAAAATCGAAGTTTGTGGATCCGCGGAGTGTGACCCAACATGGCGCCCGGACCTCATTGTCCCCTTGGACGGGACCATTGAACTGGAGGAGCATCGCTAGTTACAGTGCACCCTCCACCTTTTCGTTTCCCTGCGATATGAGGGTCTGGGTACAGATCTGATTGGACTCAGGCAATAGGGAACGCGCCTGGAGGATCGGATGCCCTCACTATAGTGGACCTCGGCACACGGACGCCTGGAGGCCCTGCCCGCGGCACTGACCCCCCTAGGCCACACTTGGCTGCATCTCCCCGATCGACCCACTCCCATGGGAGGCACGGCCCCTAGGCGCCACAAAGTCTCCGGTGGTGTTGGTGACCCTCGCTCCGGGTACTCATCAGCCAGGCGGGCCTGCCCGACCTGGCGCCAACTGTCCCCGCCTCCTCCTCAGTGCCCTCCGACGACGTGGTGGTGGTGGCGCGGGCCGAAGCTGTGGAGGCCCAACAGGCCCTGGAGACGGGGATCGCCGACCCTCGACCCGAAGACCAATAACCGGGAGAGACATAGCCGAAGCCCGCACTCGGTGGCGCCTCTAGCTGGATCCACACAGCGTGATTCCTGCGACATGGGGAAACCAAGGGGAGCCAAGGGGACTACCCCAGCCGCATCAGACTCAGAGGCCCCGGACAAAGAGGAACGTAGAGATCCGGAGAGTTCTGGTGGCGCACCATTGCAACAACAATTTGACCGTGTCTTAGAGGCGATTGCGACCACACGCTCGGCCCTCCAGCAGGACATTGCCCAGGTGGCGACGAGTCTGGGCCTCCTTAGAGCGGATCACGGCAAGCTTTCGGATAGGGTCAAGGAAGTGGAGGGCTCGGTGAAAACCTTGGAGCCAGCGCAGCGCACCCTGGCCGCGACAATGAAGGATGCCCTATCCCGGATTACTGCTCTGGAGCAACGAGCGGAAGATGCGGAAGGCCGTAAGAGGCGCAACAACATTCGAGTGGTGGGCCTGCCGGAGAAGATTGAGGATGGCGACATGGTGGCCTACTTGGAAGCCTGGCTCCGAGACACGGTGGCTCCGGAGGGTCTATCCTCCTTCTACACCCTGGAGCGAGCGCATAGAGTTCCAGCGAGGCCGCCGCAACAGGGCCGTGCCCCGCGACCGGTGGTGGCACGGTTATTGCACTTTCGGGACAGAGACCTCATCCTCAATGCCGCCAGACATAATGGCCCATTCAAGGTGGCGAACAGCCAGGTGAACATCTTCCCGGACTACACCTATGAGACCCAACGCAGGCGGTTCTCATTCTTGGCGGTCAAACGCGAGCTCCGGAGCGAGGGCATCCAATACTCGCTCCTATTTCCCGCACGGCTCCGCATAATTGTCGATGACAAGACTCAATTCTTTGATACCCCGGAGGATGTCTGTAACTGGCTTGAACTTTATAGAGCCGGGAAAGATGGCTTTGGCTCCTCATCTCAGCTAGCGGTGGAGCCGGGACAGCGACGGCGATCCAAGAGAATTCGGAGTCGCCGTGGCCGGTCGGGAGGACCCTCAACTGCGGAGACATTGACGGAGCGGAAGGGAGTGTTGGAGGTGTTATCTGCGTTGTCTGGCTCACGGGACGGCACCATTGAAGAGGAAGCGGACCCTGGTGACGAGGGGGAACCAACGGACTCGGAGGAGTCGGTGACTGATAGCGTCCACACGCCGGTGGTTACACCGAAATCGGTTGAGGACCTTCTGGATGGACAGGGTTGACGGGGTGAGCTGCATTCGTTTGGGTGGGGGCCCGAAGTGGGGGTGGCGGGTACCGACGATTGATCATGATTCCCGGGGAGGTGGGGGTGGGGTGCCTTGCTCGTGCCCTGAGGGTTTCCTGTACTGTTTTGGGCTAGCTTTAGTCCTGGTAGCCAGAGCATCAAGGGCCCACTGCCAACGCCCAGCCCGCACCTGGCCCTTAAGGCCTTCCTACGGTGGCGACCGCAGGATTAGTCGGGGACAGGGGTTTTTTTGAGGGTATGGTTTGGATGGGAACTAGATGGTGCTATTTGGGTCCTGTTCTGGGGAGGGTGGGTAGGGGTTTGGGTCGAATTGGGGTTGTTGAGTTTTGGTTGGGGAAAATGGCCGCCATCAGTGCTGGGTTGCTTGTTGTTCTTTCTTTGCTGGGACCCAGATGGGGAGACTTTGCACGAACAATATGGGACAATGGCTGATGTTGCTAATGTGAAATGTATTACTTGGAATGTGCGGGGGCTTCACACCATGTCTAGACGTCACAAAGTACACGCTTATTTAGTGCGTAGAGGGGTACAAATGGCGCTGCTGCAGGAGACCCATCTGAACAAGGCGGAAGGGGCGGCGCTACAGAGTGGGTGGAGAGGGCAGGTCTTTTACACGTCGTACTACGCGTATGCCAGGGGGGCGCTGATTTGGATTAGAGCTGGGGTTCCCTTCCAGGTCACGAAATCGGTGGTGGACCCGGAGGGGTGCTATGTGGCCATCTCGGGCACTCTAGGGGGGAGGGACCTAAACGTTTGCTGTGTTTACGCACCCAATGTGGACCAGGTTGCCTTCTTTTCCAGGTTATCGGGCTCGTTGGCCCACTTCTTCTCCGGGCCCCTCTTGCTCGGTGGAGATTTCAATTCAGTAGTGGATGTGGAGACTGACCGCTCGCATCCGCCCCTCCCTGACTCTCCGGTTCGCCGTGTGGCTAAAGGTCGTAGGGACTGGCAGACGCACTGGGGTCTGACAGATATTTGGAGGGCGCAGCACTCCGACGCGAGAGACTATTCCTACTTCTCGGGACTGCACGAGTTACACGTTAGACTAGACGGATTTCTTGGCTCGACTGGACTGGTTTCAGCGGCGGTCCGGTCTGAATATTTAACCAGGACCACCTCAGATCATAACCCCCTCCTGCTGGACCTTCGCTGGTTTCCTGGGGTGCCTGCGGTGCCCACCTGGAAGTTACGTCCCGAGATCCTTGAGGACAGTGTATTCAAAGCGGACCTAGGAGATAAGATCTCGGAATATTTCGCATTCAACAGGGGCACTGCGAGCTCGAGGGCGCTGGAATGGGATGCTTTTAAGGTGGTGGTGAGGGGTTACTGCATCTCCAAGAAGGTAGGCAGGAGGCGAGTTATCCTTGACGACTTAGATACTGCGGATCGGAAACTCCGTGAGTTGGAGCTCCGCCGCCCCGGGCGCCCTGAACTCCAGGAGCGCACGGTGGAGGCGAAGGAAGCGGTGGCGGCGGAGGTCAAACGGCTGCGCTGTTTCGACTACAAGGCCTATACGGTTAGGTCCCTTGCGGAGGGGGATAGGTCGAGCGCACTGCTAGCATGGCTAGCTAACCCTACGCGCCAGGCCTCACTGACGACGTCCATGCGCATGGCGGACGGGACCGAAGTGCACACTCAGCCTGAGATCCTGAGCTGTTACCTGCACTACTAGGAACGCTTGTACCGCAGTCACTCTGCCAGAGACCCTGACCTGCTTGATGATTATCTACGACCCCTGGAGATCCCGACAGTGGAGCCTGACGTGGCGAAAGCCCTGGGGTCAGACATTGAACTGGGGGAGATCCGCAGCACCATTAAAAAGATGGCGAGGAATAAGACCCCGGGCCTAGACGGCCTTCCGGTTGAATTTTATGCAGCTTATGCTGACCTCCTAGCACCAAGGTTATTGATAGTGTACAGAGAGGCGAAGAGGCTTGGTCGGCTCCCCGGCTCGATGTGCGAGGCCTTAGTGGTTCCCCTTCTCAAGCCGGGAAGGGACTCGTCCGATCCGGCGTCCTACCGTCCTTTATCAATGCTGACGGTCGACTATAAAATACTGAGCAGCATCTTGGCTTCAAGGTTGCTGGGTCACATGGGCTCCCTGGTACACGAAGACCAGGCTGGATTCATCCCCAAGCGAAACACGACCATGAACATCCGTAGGTTGTTCCGCTTGCTGGGAGAACCGCTCGTGGACGCCCCATGCCCGGTGGTCCTATCGGTGGATTTAGAGAAGGCCTTTGACAGCCTCGAATGGGACTACCTGCGCACTGTGTTACTGCGATTCGGCCTCGGCGAGGGTTTCATCAGATGGACAACGGTCCTATACGCCTCGGCATCGGCCAGGGTTCGGGCAGGCCCGCTGGTTTCCTCACAATACCCGGTGGAGAGAGGCACGAGACAGGGTTGTTCGTTATCCCCGCTTCTCTTTGCGTTGGCGGTGGAGCCACTGGCGCTGCTACTCCGATCGGGAACCCATTATAATGGCCTGCGGACACCTTCGGGCCCACACTACATTTCGCTCTACGCCGATGACCTGTTGCTCTTCCTTGAGGACCCGGTTGCTGCCCTGCAGGGGGCTGCGACGGCGCTCACGGCGTTTGGGGAGGTCTCGGGCCTTCGAGTGAACTGGGCTAAGACCTGTCTTTTCCCGGTTCGCAGAGGCACGCCTAGCCCGGTTATCGGTGGAGAGATTAGATGGGAACCTGACTGCTTTAAATACCTGGGGGTGTACGTTTACCATGAACCAGCTGACCTCCTGGATGGGAATATTGCTCGCAGCACCCGAGCGCTATGGGGTAGTATGGATTTCTGGGCTACGCTACCGCTCTCGGTGGCAGGGCGGATTGCTTTGCTCAAAATGGTGGCGCTCCCCTGGTTGCTGTATTATTTCCGAGCGCTACCGATCTGGGTCCCGCCGGCCACATTTAGACTCTTACGGTCGATGATGGTCGGATTCCTCTGGGGCTCGGGCCGCCGAAGAATGGCCCTCAAGACCCTGATGAGGTCGAAAGACGAGGGTGGGCTTGCGGTGCCGGACTTTGAAAAGTACTACCTGGCGGCGCAACTACAGACCCTCACCCAGGAGATCGCCAGGGAATTCCGGGGCCCGGAGGACAGGAGGGGCACGGGGATGGCCAGACATGTTCTCTCCTTCATAGCGCTGCGACAGCGTTTGGCCTTACAGGACTTATCGATGGAGGAGAAGACCATTCGCCTGTGTTGGAACCGAGTCCACTCCCGGGGCCAACTGCGAATACCGTATGCACCCGAAATACCTTTGGGCATGCTGACAGCTCTGCCCCATGGCGGTGATTGGTCGCGGTTAGCGGACTGGGAGGACGCGGGCCTACAATTGGTAGGGGACCTCTACGAGGACGGGGCGCTTTTGCCCTTTCAGGAGCTCATTGACCGCTTCGAGGTTCCTCGCTGCGACTTTCTGTTGCACTCGGCCCAGGTCCGAGCGATCCAGGCACACTGAAAGCACGGGCAAGAGGAACCCCCTACGTCTCCGGTGTGCCAATACGTCATGATGTCTGCGGGTACGGTGAAGGCGGTCACTTGCCTCTAAGGTAGACTAATCAATGAGGGGCTGGCCCCCCTCACCACTTTGAGAACCCGTTGGGAGGAGGACATAGGTAAGGAGATCCCAGAGACGACCTGGTCCCAACTCGTGCGGCGAGCCTGGAAGGGCACGCGTCACGCCCGATTTCAACTGGTCCACTACTATGTACTTCATAGGGCATATCTGACCCCGGCGAAAATCAAACAGTATTTTGCTACGGGCTCTGCGGACTGCCCCAGGTGCCAGGCGCCGGAGGCAGACCTCCTCCACATGTTGTGGTCCTGCCCGGGATTGTCCTCATACTGGACGGAAGTGGGGAAGACCCTGGAGGAGGTAACAGGGAGGTCCTTATTGGTTGATGCGGCAGTGGGACTCCTCCACTGGTTTCCACATACCCCCAAAAACAAAATTACTAGCAAATTCATAGATTTGGGGCTTCTCCTTGCTAAACGAGAGGTGACCAGGAACTGGAAGGCACGGGCTGGTCCGACGGGGGGCCGATGGCACAGCGAACTCTTGAAATGGGCAGCGGGAGAAAGCACGCTGAGGTATCAGTTAGCTAGGAGACAGCATAACGAGAAGGCGCAGGAAGCAGCGCTGGAATGGGAGACATTAGTACAGGCCCTAAGGGATTAGTGCGCCCCCAGCGACTCCGAAAGTGAGGAAGCAGCTCGCCCCGAGTCCCGATAGGCGATTACACCTTACAGATCTGTTACTCTCCTCATGGGTCCTCTCACAGATCCTATTGCGGTTGTTGCCGTGCACTGATGGCGGGGTGGGGCGGGGGTTAATTCGGTTTACAGTGTTCTGAGGGAGGGGTTTTCTTTTGGTTTTGTGGGCTTGTTTAGAAAAGCAGATGACGGACAGTGGATCATCCGGACCAGCTTCGACTTCCTGTTGAACCCCCATTGGATTTTGCCGCCCGACCATTAGGTTGTGGGCTGAATGGCTGTGTAAGGGTACATATTACTGGGGGACAGAGGGTTGTATTTCAGTGATTTTATTTGATCTATAATGCTGGTCAAATATGTAACAATTTGCTAATTCCTGCAATAAAAATATATTTAAAAAAAAAACAAAAAACACCACAATTGCACAACACACTACATACATTCAATCCACATCATGCCACAAAATGGGGAGCAAAAAAAAACGTATGGATTTAGGCCCAGATCTCTGTACTTGGTGATTGTATGATATGTTCTGCATTCTGTCCATCAATTGTTCTTTTTGCACATGTAACCCCGAGTGAGACGGGTATGGCCCAACGTGGGTCCTGTGCTCTCCATGACTCTGGAGTTAAGTTAGCCTGGCTGAAATGGGGTGATACCCTGAAACCGGTCCTAGGATGCTTGTTTCTAGTCCAGGGAGGACCTGGCCTGGGAGTTCGGCTGGACTGTTCCCATGGAGAACTGGGTCAGACTGATTTGCATATGGCTGGGCATAAACTAGAATAGCGTTGGGAGCAAAAAAACTATGGATTTAGGCCCAGATCTCTGCATTGGGGTTAATGTATAACATTGTTCTGCATTCTGTCCATCAATTTTTCTTTCTGCACAAAATTCAACAGCACACCACGTAATTAAACTCCACTACATACCACTCCACAACACAAACAACAATTCCACATTATTACACTCCATAAAACACAACCCCACTCCACATAATTCCAGTACATTCAATATCACATACTTACTATCAATATATTTCCACTGCACACCATGCCACATAATTCCACTACACAAATCCACTCCACACCAAACAATTCCCCCCAATACAATTACACAACTAACAATTCCAATTCCACACACATAATTCCACAACACACCACATGCGTACACTCCATAACCCATGGGTAAAATACACTGGGCGCGATTAAGAGTTAGGCTCAGTTGGGCCGGCTTTCCACCCGCGCAAGGACTGCCCTCTGTATTAAGAGTTAAATGAGTTCAACGGGTAGCACGGCGGGTGGTCCTTTGCCCTTTCCATGGTGGTGCTTGGAAAACAGGCATCGCAACGGAACAGCAAAAAAGTTCCAGCGCGGCATGGACGTCGTGCTGTGGCGCAGCTGCGCCACCGCCAGGGAGCGACTGTTCCCTGGGGCAGCCGGCAGGCCACCCGCCGATGGAACGATGAACGTCTTAATCGGCAGTACGGTGGACCAGCACTGCCGCGCCACCGCAAGTCTGGCGGTCAGAAGACCACCAGACTCGTAATCAGCCCCATTGCCATTTACAACGCCAATGGCTCTAACTCAACCAAATGCGAGACCTATTGCAGCTCCAATGCTTGTTATTGTTTACATGTGGAAACGAAGTTGAAGTTACTGGAGTACACAGCCAGCACTGAGGTGGTGGGAGTGACCACAGAGCCCCTAAGGTATCTAGCTGCATGTTGGGCACGTGCTGGGCGTGCAGCGAGCGCACAGGCACGCACACACCCAAGCACACAATCACAGTAAGGTTGGGCCGAGATTGTGCTAAAGCCTCCGTCTCCTTATCAGAGACCCCGCACAATGGCCGCCCCCGCACCTGCCAGCTCACAGGGAGGCAGGAAGCTGGCAGCAGCTGCCGAACCGGACCTGGCACGCCGTCGCTTCCTGGTCGGGGCGTGCCTCCTCCAGGGCCCGGGCTCCGGTGCGTGCATCTGCAGGAGGTGCCCGGGGTCAGCACCCCCGGAGGGGCATCGATGGACTCTGGACCGGTGCAGAGAGGCCTGCGACGGAGGCCCAGGAGGGCAGCGCTGGCCCCCGAGGCACGGGGGTGGCACCGACCACATTAATACTCAAGAGTGAACCCCACCCCACCCCGCGCCTGACATCCACGAATCAACCAACCAATGTTAACTTTATTCGATTTTGTCTTATCATCATTAAAGTATACACAATAAAAACATACATTCATACAGAGAAGATACACCTCCGGATAAAAAAAACACACCACAGCAAACAAATGTTACAACGCAGTCATCAGAAATAATGCACATGCTCACATGACTATGAGGCAAGCAGAAGAACACCCAAAAATATCCATTCAATAACAGCTCAACTATAGAAATGGAAGCTAAAGGAGCTCAATTGCAATGTAAAATGGCAGACAAAAAAACGTGACAGAGAATGCACATATCGGGCGATTGTAATAGTGTTAAAAACAGAAGAGCTGGTCTCGCCCGACTGAAATCCAAAGGTGAAAGCAGCGGACAGACACGCTGATGGCGTAAAATATTAGCTGTGGGACATGTCAGTACTTACTATGTGCAGAGTGTCGGGAGTGAGTAGTTATCACAAGTACAGGCTTGCGGCTGCGCAGCTTTATCCAACCCTCCTTTGCAAACATCAGCTGCTGAGCGAATTTAACCTGAAATAGGTCAACAACCTGCAGCGGTAGCTGAATAACCCCATATTCAAATATGGTTGCATCCCAATCAAGGATTGGACTATAATAAAATGGCGCATCGAGGTCTTAGTCAAAGCAATGGCCTCTTTTTCCGCTGCCACCCTAGAGTGAAAAGCCCGCTTCAGCCACGCAATATCCCCTTTCACAATATAGTCAGGATTTACAAAAATCTCCGGTCAGCCCAACTCAGTAAAATGTCTCTGGATGAATGACAAAGCAATACCAAAGGGGATGATGGACGGAGTGTTGAACAATGCAAGCACTCACCCCAGTCAACTGATCTGGGTTTAATCCATCATCATTCTTTAGCTCACTCCGCCACCCCAGTTCAAACATGGCCATATGCAAATCAGTCTGACCCTGTGCCTCATGGGAACAGTCCAGCCCGAACTGCCAAGCCATGTCTTCCCTGGCCCGGAAACAACCAACCTGGGACCGCTTTCAGGCTAATCAGACGTCATCAGCCAGGCTAACTTGAATCCAGTGGCATAGTGAGCAAGGGACCCACGTCTGGGCATACCCTGCCAACTTAGGGCGAACAAAGCATTACCAAAGGGGATGCTCACTAGGCCGCTGGAGTCAAGCTATCCTGGCTGATGACGGCTGATAGCCAGAAACCGGTCCTAGGATGCTTGATTCCGGTCCAGGGAAGACATGGCTTGGCAGTTTGAGCTGGACTGTTCCCATGAGGCACAGGCTCAAGACTGATATGCATATGGCCATGTCTGAACTGGGGTGGCTTGGTGAGCAAAATAACGATGGATTTAACCCCGTTCTGTGACTGGGGGTGAATGTTTTGCCATTGTGCAACATTCCGTCCATCATCTTGTGTATCTTGATGAATGATAGCCAAAGAGTGCGTGACATGTGATCGAGGTTCTTAGTCATGCACTATGAATCTGTTAAGATCGAACTCTTCCTTCAGCCAAGGGGATAGCCATAACGGCAGGGGAAAAAGGCAAAAGGGATCAGAGATTCGAGATGTACCCCCACCCCTAATTCTTCATGTACTATTCCTTTGACAATACCTTGGGGGACATTTAATAGACCGCTCAGAAAAATTGTCACCTGCAAGGGAACAGGGATATGTAACCCATATGTCACACCCAAAGCTGGCGGCAGGAATTAATTTAGCCTCGTAGACCGTAAGAATTCACTCTATTTGTGTGTGGCCTAGGCTTTTTGAAAAAGCACTGATACTATTCGCCACCCTTTTAAACAACATGGTATTTTTCTTAAGTAAGGGTTGCCAGGAAAAGTGAGAGTCCAGTAGGACGGCCAGATAAGAAAAGGTCTCTACCCTACTAGGGGGGTGACGGTTCACGGCACATTTTTTGGAGCTGGTATTTCTAGGTCCTAGAACCATAACATGGGACTTGGATTAGTTAGAAAAGATCAGGTCCATCACCGGCCTGGGGTCCTTACAATCAGGGAGGGACAATCAACTTTCCTTACTTCCTCCCACTGAAAGGTGAGACTACAGTTGCTAACCTATAGCTCCAATGCTTCTCAAGGCTGTAAATGGCCACACAATGACAGAACCAAGCCTCTGGGGTAATGGTGAGAGTCTGTGCCGAAGTTTGCTGCAGATACAACAAGGGGGGGGGGGGGTCGCTGCACTATTCTGCAAGGCACTAGTTCCCAGAAGATGATCCCATAGCTCTTGTTTTAGGGCTTTCTTTGGCTCGTTACGTGCCAGGTGATATTCAGGACAAGACTCTTTAGCTTCTTCACAGACCCAAGGTTGCTTGGGCAGGGAAGCCATTATCACTCTTTGAGCCTTCAATCACATCTTGTCAAACCATTTAAATGGGACTTCCGGGTGCGCCGTAATAGGCAGAGAAAGGGCGGCTTTAATACATCTCGTGAGACTAGAAAAGGCAGCCAAAATGTTGACACTGAAGTCTTCCACGTCTATGCACGTATAAAAATCAGATGGACAGGAAGAGAGCAGATGTAAATTAAAATCGTCAGGGAACATCTTCTCCCATGTGAACCATCCTTCCTGTTCTTTTAAGCGGACTGATTCCAGTGCATGAGCCAGTTCTGTGGATGGCCGGAGCGGCACAGTGCTTGAGCTAGATCTGTGGATGGCTGGGAGGAGCACAGTGCATGTGCCAACTCTGTGAATGGCTGGGAGGGGGCACAGTGCACGAGCCAGTTCTGCGGATGGCTGGAGGAGCACAGTGCACTAGCTGGTTGTGTGCATGGCCGGGAGGCGCTCTGTGCATGAGACAGTTCTGTGGATGTCTGGGAGAGGCACAGTGCATAAGCCAGTTCTGTGGATGGTCGAGATGGCACAATGCAGGAGCCAGTTCTGTGGATGGCTGGAAGGGGTTCATTGCATGAGCCAGATCTGTGGATGGCTGGGTGGGTACAATGCATGAGCAAGATCTGTGGATGGCTGGGAGGGCAAAGTGCCCAAGCCAGTTTAGATGAAAGCACAAAAATTGTCCTGAGCATTGAAAGTAACACATCCAAAGTCCAAATACGGGTTGTGTTGTTTCCGCTGTCCTTTACTGGATCCACAAGTTCTTCCCTGAGCCCATATTTCTTCACATCAGTTCATGGACAGAGGTAAAGCTTCTCACCACAGAAGGCATCTAGATTCAAAACATCTGAACAAAGGAGGCAGAGTTTTCTTCTATAGGTTTAAGGCTTAAGCCCTAAGGAAGTTCGGGGTGATTTTACCCTTATGACGAAACCCGCGTTGTCTTTTTTGATTGTTTTCCCCCCACTGTTGTGACTAAGAAGCTTTACCTCTATGCATGGACTGATGTAAAGAGATATGGACTCAAGGAAGCACTTGTGGGTCCAATAAAAGACAACTGAAATGACTCAACTCCTGTCAGGACATTTATGTTACTTTGAATCTTCAGGACGGACATTTATTGTACATTTTAAACCCCATTGGTCACCCTCGAGCACCGACCTATAGTTTGGATATTACACCGGATGACCCTGACACATTGAGGAGGACACCCGCCTGCCAGGCTACCGCTTCTGATCAGTTCATATGGATACCTGCACCTCATGGCTTGAGGACACAGCCCTTGGATGTGCTCATATAACGGCTGAGGCCTACCCACACCACAGCTTCACTCAGTAGGCTGGTCTACCCTCTCCAGGGCCGCATACACTGGTGTGCCTGGGCTTCACTTCATCCTTTCACTAACAGACTACAAGGAAGCCCTTGTCTGCAACCGTGAACACGTATGAAAAACACAAACCTCAAGAAAACTGAATTGCTTCCCTTGTGCTACAGAGTCCCCTCAGGAAATGTGAATGTTTCAACTCTGGCAGCACAACCTGCTTTAAAGCCATACTAACAGGCTGCTTTAATGCCACCCTCACAGGCTGCTTTAAAGCCATACTAACAGGCTGCTTTAAAGCTACACTCACAGGCTGCTTTAAAGCTACACTCACAGGCTGCTTTAAAGCCATACTAACAGGCTGCTTTAAAGCTACACTCACAGGCTGCTTTAAAGCTACACTCACAGGCTGCTTTAAAGCTACACTCACAGGCTGCTTTAAAGCCATACTAACAGGCTGCTGGCCTGCGCTTTGGCCATGGGGTGGAGACCTTAAATTAGGTGTATTTCGGGTTAGCTACTCGCTCACGCTGCGGACGCAATGTGTGATCTCGAGCCTTCCAATCCTAAGAATGAAATTCCAGAACCTTCTCACAGCTGCCATACTTGAACCCTTTCCCCTTGCTGACTTCCTCTCCTTTTTACTGGTCACCTGCTGACTTCTGGCCCCCACACCTCTATCTACTCTAGCCCTTGCATGCAGCTGCAGAACGAGGCATCTAGAGATTGCTGGATCTACTGTAGAAATATTTACTAAAACAGAACATCCACTTTAACCATAAAAAACGTAAAGTTTTTTCTTGGGCTTAGAGTAAGTAATAAATATATGTTTTGAATTGTAGCCCATGAATAAACGTTTCTTTTCCCGGGACTTTGAGAGAAATCTGCGAAATAACTGCTGCTTACAGAACAATCTGTGAAATAACTGCTGCTTACAGAACAATCTGTGAAATAACTGCTGCTTACAGAACTGTGAAATAGCTACTGCTTACAGAACAATCGGTTGAATAATTGCTGCTTCCAGTACAATCTGTGAAATAACTGCTGCTTCCAGTACAATCTGTGAAATAACTGCTGCTTACAGAACAATCGGTTGAATAATTGCTGCTTCCAGTACAATCTGTGAAAGAACTGCTGCTTCCAGAACAATCTGTGAAATAACTGCTGCTTACAGAACAAACTGAAATAACTGCTGCTTCCAGTACAATCTGTGAAATAACTGCTTCTTACAGAACAATCTGAAATAACTGCTGCTTTCAGTACAATCTGTGAAATAACTGCTGCTTAGAGAGCAATCTGCGAAATAATTGCCACTTCTAGAACAATCTGTGAAATAACTATTCCTTACAGAACAATCTGTGAAGTAACTGCTGCTTACACCTTACAGAACAATCTGTGAAATAACTGCTGCTTACAGACAATCTGTGAAGTAACTGCCGCTTACAGAACTGTGAAATAACTACTGCTTACAGAACAATCTGTGAAATAACTGCTGCTTAGAGAGCAATCTGCGAAATGATTGCCCCTTCTAGAACAATCTGTGAAATAACTGCTGCTTAGAGAGCAATCTGCGAAATGATTGCCACTTATAGAACAATCTGTGAAATAACTATTGCTTACACAACAATCTTTGAAATAACTGCTGCTTACAGAACAATCTGAGAAATAACTGTTGCTTACAGAACAATCGGTTGAATAACTGCTGCTTCCAGTACAATCGGTGAAATAACTGCTGCTTCCAGTACAATCTGTGAAATAACTGCTGCTTACAGAACAATCTGTTTAATAACTGCTGCTTAGAGAGCAATCTGCGAAATAATTGCCACTTATAGAACAATCTGTGAAATAACTATTGCTTACAGAACAATCGGTGAAATAACTGCTGCTTACAGAACAATCTGTGAAATAACTGCCGCTTACAGAACTGTGAAATAACTACTGCTCACAGAACAATCTGTGAAATAACTGCTGCTTAGAGAGCAATCTGCGAAATAATTGCCACTTATAGAACAATCTGTGAAATAACTGCTGCTTAGAGAGCAATCTGTGAAATAATAGCCACTTATAGAACAATCTGTGAAATAAATATTGCTTACAGAACAATCGGTGAAATAACTGCTGCTTACAGAACAATCTATGAAATAACTGCTGCTTACAGAACAATCTATGAAATAACTGCTGCTTAGAGAGCAATCTGTAAAATATCTGCTGCTTAGAGAGCAATCTGCGAAATAATTGCCACTTATAGAACAATCTGTGAAATAACTATTGCTTACAGAACAATCGGTTAAATAACTGCTGCTTCCAGTACAATCTGTGAAATAACTGCTGCTTACAGAACAATCAGTGAAATAACTGCTGCTTACAGAACAATCAGTGAAATAACTGCCGCTTAGAGAGCAATCTGCGAAATAATTGCCACTTATAGAACAATCTGTGAAATAACTATTGCTTACAGAACAATCAGTGAAATAACTGCTGCTTACAGAACAATCTGTGAAATAACTGCCGCTTAGAGAGCAATCTGCGAAATAATTGCCACTTATAGAACAATCTGTGAAATAACTGCCGCTTAGAGAGCAATCTGCGAAATAATTGCCACTTATAGAACAATCTGTGAAATAACTGCCGCTTAGAGAGCAATCTGCGAAATAATTGCCACTTATAGAACAATCTGTGAAATAACTGCCGCTTAGAGAGCAATCTGCGAAATAATTGCCACTTATAGAACAATCTGTGAAATAACTATTGCTTACAGAACAATCGGTTGAATAACTGCTGCTTACAGAACAATCTGTGAAATAACTGCCACTTACAGAACTGTGAAATAACTACTGCTTAAAGAACGATCTGTGAAATAACTGCTGCTTAGAGAGCAATCTGTGAAATAACTGCTGCTTATAGAACAATCTGTGAAATAACTGCTGCTTAGAGAGCAATCTGCGAAATAATTGCCACTTATAGAACAATCTGTGAAATAACTATTGCTTACAGAACAATCAGTGAAATAACTGCTGCTTACAGAACAATCTGTGAAATAACTGCCGCTTAGAGAGCAATCTGCGAAATAATTGCCACTTATAGAACAATCTGTGAAATAACTGCCGCTTAGAGAGCAATCTGCGAAATAATTGCCACTTATAGAACAATCTGTGAAATAACTGCCGCTTAGAGAGCAATCTGCGAAATAATTGCCACTTATAGAACAATCTGTGAAATAACTGCCGCTTAGAGAGCAATCTGCGAAATAATTGCCACTTATAGAACAATCTGTGAAATAACTATTGCTTACAGAACAATCGGTTGAATAACTGCTGCTTACAGAACAATCTGTGAAATAACTGCCACTTACAGAACTGTGAAATAACTACTGCTTAAAGAACGATCTGTGAAATAACTGCTGCTTAGAGAGCAATCTGTGAAATAACTGCTGCTTATAGAACAATCTGTGAAATAACTATTGGTTACAGAACAATCGGTTAAATAACTGCTGCTTCCAGTACAATCTGAGAAATAACTGCTGCTTACACCTTGCAGAACAATCTGTGAAATAACTGCCGCTTACAGAACTGTGAAATAACTACTGCTTACAGAACAATCTGTGAAATGGAGAAGCGTGGCTCAGTGGTTAGAGCGGCAGACTCTGATGCAGAGGTTCAATTCCTGCCTCGGCAGCTCTTGGACTCAATCTCCCCGGACCTGATAATTCTCGCATTGGTGCCTAGTCTAATCATGGGTCCCACTCTGTGACTCTGGGCAATAGCTTGCTTAATCTCCACAACGGCCCCAGCAGCGCTTGGATGCCTGGCTTCACCTTGGAGGTGCCCAGGAGTGGACATCTCACAGAAAAGCCAGGAAGGGTTCCACAGTGGTATGAATACAGCGCTAAGAGACCTCTGGGTAGAAGGCGCTATATAAATACAAACACATTTACATTTACATGAAATAACTGCTGCTTAGAGAGCAATCTGCGAAATAATTGCCACTTATAAAACAATCTGTGAAATAACTATTGCTTACAGAACATCAGTGAAATAACTGCTGCTTACAGAACAATCTGTGAAATGACTGCTGCTTACAGAACTGGGAAATAACTGCTGCTTACAGAACAATCGGATAAAAAAATGCAGCTTCCAGTACAATCTGAGAACTAACTGCTGCTTACACCTTACAGAACAATCTGTGAAATAACGGCTGCTTGCAGAACAATCGATGAAATAAAGGCGGCTTAGAGAACTCTCTGAAATAACTGCTGCTTATAGAACAATATGCGAAATACCTTCTGCTTACAGAACAATCTGTGAAATAACTGCTGCTTACAGAACAATCTGTGAAATAACTGCTGCTTACAGAACAATCTGTGAAATAACTGCTGCTTAGAGAACAATATGTGAAATAACTGCTGCTTATAGAACAATCTGTGAAATAACTGCTGCTTACAGAACAATCTGTGAAATAACTGCTGCTTACAGAACAATCTGTGAAATAACTGCTGTTTAGAGAACAATCTGTGAAATAACTGCTGCTTACAGAACAATCTGTGAAATAACTGCTGCTTACAGAACAATCTGTGAAATAATTGCTGCTTACAGAACAATCTGTGAAATAACTGCTGTTTAGAGAACAATCTGCCAAATAATTGCTGCTTAGAGAACAATCTATGAAATAACTGCCACTTACAGAACAATCTGTGAAATAACTGCCGCTTACAGAACAATCTGTGAAATAACTGCAGCTTACAGAACAATCTGTGAAATAACGGCTGCTTACACCATACAGAGCAATCTGTGAAATAACTACTGCTTACACTTTACAGAACAATCTCCACATGTGGAGACTGTCTGTTTTCCAATACAGTGGCCAAACTGTGGAACTCTCTCTCTTTGAGATGAAGGCAGAAACTAATGCACCCTGTTTTAGATGCCAGCTGAACACCTGGCTTTCAATAAATGCCTTTTTTCCCCAATCACGGTTAGGTTTTGTCTTCCTAAAGCAGCAAGAAGTATATGTGTACAAGGGCTCCGCAGATACATTAGAATAGACGGTGGCAATTGTTGTAAAGGAAATATGTGGTGAAAATAAACAGCTTTTAAGTGTCCTGCCAAGATATGGGCAAGATATATTCACCATGTGCTTAAAGCTTGTCTCATCCTTGATAGTATCTTTTAAAAAAAATATTAAATATTAAGAATGTTATTTTCTACAAAATTTGAAGTGAAACAAGTGTTATGAGGACAACCACAGCACATTTGTCATATGTACATTCCACATTTTACGTGCACACATTTATTGTATGCAATATATTACAAATAAGCAAGACGTGGGTCCTCAGGCTAGTGTGTCCAGGGTAGTGAGAATGTTTAAGTTTACCTTTAAAACCACGTACGGTTCAATTAGAGGTATTTAATGTATGTTGACAGACCCATAGGCTCTGGAATACAGTCTAACCTTCCCATGTCAGCCCATACTGCGTCATCTTCACCTGTATACCGTTTCAGATGTTTTTGGACAACTTCTTCCATTGTGTAGCACATGTTCTTTTGCTAGTCACCAGACAATGTTGCTCCTCCAGTCTGTGATCGTTGAGAGTTCTGATGCACATTTTTTCTCAATGTCCCCCTTTGCTACTTCTAGGCTCTGATTACCAAACTGCGCTATGTCTGGTTAATTGCTGTGTTCTACATATCTTGAGTAATATTGTGTAAGCCTCCATTTTCAATCATATGCCCACCACCACTCCCAGGACTCTGGGTGCCCGCTATGCATTTCCCCCCCATCAGTGGGAGGTTCCCATTATAAGAATGAAGGTCCCCAGTTCTCCACAGACCTTAGGCAGACATTACTTGTAACTCGGCCAGATGTAATTATCTAGACTCTTGTATTATAGATCCTGTGTAAAGTGTTAGATTGTGACTGTCTGAAATTTGAGCATGTTGAAACCTGTGAGGTTCATCAAGGCCTCTTCTCATGCCTCCTCTAACTCTCCCCTGAATCTTTCACAGTGTATTGGCAGATCTTTGTGTTTGCCTGGGTACTGGACCTCAGGGGGATTCATGTAGAAGATACAGTCTTTTTTGTCACTTGTGAATCCAGGAGCCTACATTTTAAAGTTATTTCCTCTGTGGCCATCAAGGTATGTCTGTGAGTTCACCAATATGTAATCTGTATTTAGTTTTAAGACTCATACTGGGGCAGGTCCAGCTTATATATTTCAGAGTGTCAAGAGTCCTGTAGTGTCCCACCCTTGAAGGCCCTTTAGGCCATTCAATCCCGGCAGGATGGATCCTACCCATGATGACATTTTGGGCCATAGTCTCCCTTCCCACCTTATTTGCTTTTTATGTTCAGGATTAATGCCACAGAGTCATCAGCACTAATGAGGCTGGTGGTAGGGTGTGCTGTAGCCTTTCTTCAGATGATGAATAGCCATATCCTTTCTTACCCAGGACATGTTCATCATTTATTTAAGCTAGTTTAGTTTGTCGCTCAAAGGGCCTTTCATTCACCAACAATATCGGAGCTGCTTTATAATGCCATATATTATCTGGCAACCCTATGCTGCCTGCAAAGATTTGTTATGTAGAGTGATGAGTGCCACTTGATTGCAACGGCGAGTGGGGTTTGTCCAAATATATTGATGTTCAGAACATTTCATCTAGCTTTTTAAAGAATCTGCCATTTCATAGGACATGTTCTGTCAAAATAAAGATCACTGCAGCTCTATCTTCTTAAACAGTTCTGATTGACCCAGTAGAGACAAAGAGGGCCTCCTCCAGTGTGCCACTTCAGTCGCCAGCCTATTCAATAGTGGAGTCAGATTATCTGCATAGAAATTATATGAATCATTTATTATTCAAATTCTGACGAAAATTTTAAAAAAAATCCCCCTAATTTTGAGGGAGTTTAGGTACACATTTTGGTGGGAAGCACATCTTCAGGGAATACAGCAATGATTTCTCCTGGTTCATTCAAAAGCAGGATTACTTAGCTTACAAGGAAAATATCGTTTTGGGTCCAAAGTTTACATAGGCCTGGCATCATAGAGTAGAATGTCATCTGCAATCGAGATACACTCGTCCAAGGTATCGCATGACCTCTATCCCCTTATGAAGGGGTTCCTTTTTATCGTCTCTCGGCCAAGGTAAAGAGAAGTGGGACAACCCTTCCTCGTTTCCCTCCCAAAGGAGAAGGTTCCTGGTTGAGTGCTTATTTATAGCACCTCGTTCTAATATTATTTTTGTACAAACTGGCTCTGCAGTTTTACACCCACCTAATCAGAAATAATGCTTATAATCCAATTCAAAAATTGTTTATTTGACAGTTTTCTTTTTGCTGTACGAAAGACCTTGTGGACGACTATGGTTTTAAACCATAACTGCATCTCTATCTGTGAAGTGTGAGTGCCATGATGGTAGAACATGAAGACCTTCACAATATAATTTCATTCAATGTGAAGACTTTATATAAAAGATTCCAAACACCTGCCGGATCAGACGGATTCCGATTTAGTTTGAGCACGCTTGATTTACAATTTGGCTTAATGTTTGATATGTCTCACAGCAAAAAGTCATAAGCCGCCTTGAGATTGTTCTGTATTTTACCAATGCCATTTATACATTTCTCTTCGCAACGTTTTATCCTGCATATGTTGTAAATGTAAAATTTGTAAGTCAGAACACTTTTTCACATTCTTGCAGTATTTCTGTGAAACGACTCTTGGTGACACATTCAAGAAGGCGCTACCCTGCTAATTAAAACTGTAAACATTTCCAGTCTATTTTCCCGATCTCCAGTCCCTTGCCAAAGGACTCAAGCTCTTCTATCTCGGACTAACAACGTATTAAACAAGCATTGGAAATGCAATAGGTCTCGCACCATTAGAGTTAGTGCTTTTAGAATTGTTTATGGGTTTTTTTTGTAAATGTTTAGCATTTTTGTTTCCTGTAGCCAATGCTAAAGTATTACAAATAAAAAAAGCCATAAACATTTCTAAAAGCTCTAACTGAAATGGTCTGAGAACTATTGCACTGTGTGAGGGTGAGGGTGAGTGAGGGTGAGTGTGAGTGAGGGTGAGTGTGAGTGAGGGTGAGTGTGAGTGAGGGTGAGTGTGAGTGAGGGTGAGGGTGAGTGAGGGTGAGTGAGGGTGAGGGGGTGAGGTGTTGAGGGTGAGTGAGGGTGAGTGAGGGTGAGTGAGGTGTTGAGGGTGAGTGAGGGTGAGGGTGAGTGAGGGGTTTTGGGTGAGTGAGGGTGAGGGGGAGTAGTTGAGGCTGAGTGAGAGTGAGGGTGAGTGAGAGTGAGGGTGAGTGAGGGGTTGAGGGTGAGTGAGTGAGGGTGAGGGGTTGAGGGTGAGTGAGGGTGAGGGTGAGTGAGGGTGAGGGGTTGAGGGTGAGTGAGGATGAGTGAGGGTGAGTGAGGGGTTGAGGGTGAGGGGTTGAGGGTGAGTGAGGGGTTGAGGGTGAGTGAGGGTGGGTGAGGGTGAGGGGTTGAGGGGGAGGGGTCGAGGGGGAGGGGTTGAGGGTGAGTGAGGGTGAGTGAGTGAGAGTGAGGGGTTGAGGGTGAGTGAGTGAGGGTGAGGGGTTGAGGGTGGGTGAGTGAGGGTTTGAGGGTGAGGGGTTGAGGGTGAGTGAGTGAGGGTGAGGGGTTGAGGGTGAGGGGTTGGCGATTCTAAGGTGGCCCCTTACTGCAAAACTGGTTGCGGAAATCCTGGTGCATGAGCTGGACTGCTGCTGGGGCGCATTGGTGCTGTTACAAGGGTGTAAGTGCAGCAAAATCACCCGATTGAGCGCTGGGCGCTGCGCATCTAAAATGACGGCAGCGCACTGAGGGGGAGACTTCCACCGGCTGCGGCAACGGGAGATGTGCACTCTGTTTGTGAGCGGCTGGGAGGCGATTCGGCGTGCAGACTCACAGCGGAAAACTGCGGAGGCGGCAGTCCTGGGGGAGGAGTCTGGAGGGCGAGATCGCCTTAACCTTCCTGTGGTGCACTACGCTCCCAAGATGGCAGTTATGGGATGCGGGCGGAGGCCTGATGCCGGCGAAGGTGAGAGGCAGACCGAGGCGGTGAGGCGAGGAGGTGCTGAATGCTGGAGTGGCCGCTGGGACACGCACCTTGCGCCCTGACCTACAGCATTGAGAGGTGAGGTGGCAGCGCTGTACCGATCCTGCTACGCAGCAACAATGGTGTGGAGGCACCGAGGACGGAGGCTGACTGGTGGCTGTGAGCACTGTGTGAGGGTGAGGGTGAGTGTGAGTGAGGGTGAGTGAGGGTGAGGGTGAGTGAGGGTGAGTGAGGGTTAGTGAGGGTGAGGGGTTGAGGGTGAGGTGTTGAGGGTGAGTGAGGGTGAGTGAGGTGTTGAGGGTGAGTGGGGGTGAGGGTGAGTGAGGGGTTTTGGGTGAGTGAGGGTGAGGGGGAGTAGTTGAGGCTGAGTGAGAGTGAGGGTGAGTGAGGGGTTGAGGGTGAGGGGTTGAGGGTGAGTGAGTGAGGGTGAGGGGTTGAGGGTGAGTGAGGGTGAGTGAGGGTGAGGGGTTGACGGTGAGTGAGAGTGAGGGTGAGTGAGGGGTTGAGGGTGAGTGAGGGGTTGAGGGTGAGTGAGGCGTTGAGGGTGAGTGAGGGGTTGAGGGTGAGTGAGGGTGAGTGAGGGTGAGGGTGAGGGGTTGAGGGGGAGGGGGAGGGGTTGAGGGTGAGTGAGGGTGAGTGAGTGAGAGTGAGGAAGGAAAACGAGAAACCTGTGCGTGTTTGTGGGGCGAGGAGTTACACCAAAAAGCGAGGCACTTTTTAGCCAGAGGTTCACCACAGGCTGCTGCCAGGATGCTGCGCGTGCTTCTGCTGAGAGGATTGCTGCTGGGGCTCTGCTGGATTGCGACGAGGGCTTCCCCCACCCCGGGGACTGAGGGGCAGGGCTCGGTCACCGACTGCCCGTCCTGCGCCCTGGGCAGGCTGGAGAAGGCGGCTCCCTCCTCACAGGCGGACATGGTGGAGGCTGTCAAGAAGCACATCCTGAGCATGCTGCACATGCGGAGCCGGCCCAACATCACCCAGCCCGTGCCCAAGGCGGCCCTGCTCAACGCCATCAAGAAGCTGCACGTGGGCAAGGTGGGCCAGGACGGCTATGTGGAGATAGAGGACGACGTCGGGCGCCGGGCGGAGAGGAGCGAGCTGCTGGAGCAGACCTCGGAGATCATCACCTTCGCAGAGGCAGGTAGGTGGCCGCAGCCCCCTGGTCCCGGCCGGGCGCGAGCGCATGCACTGTGCCACATTCAGGAGCAGACTTGGGACCAGGCGTGAAGGGGGAGGCTGACCGGACAGGCGTGGACGGGGAAGGGTGACAGTGCCGGCGTGGAGAGAAAGGGTGACAGTGTCGGCGAGGACGCAGTGGCTGACAGGGACTGAGGTACGAACACTCTTGACCCTTTTTACCCTAAAGACGGGCAGGTGATGTGCACACATACGCTTTGCAATGCGGATAGCAGAATTGATGAAGTAGAGCGCCACCCCCATAGGCATCTTACATTTTAGAGTTATGTAGTTGTGCAAATACATAGGTCACGCTAGGCAGCAGCTGTACTGGCATCTCTCGTGTATGCGCGCCCTGAGGCAGCCGATTCCGTCAGGCGGCGCTGAAAAGCGGGTGGCAGCAGGTAGTTTAATGCGGCAAGGGTGAATTGTTAAAATCCTAACGCTTCAGACTAGGTGCCCATCAGCAGCACCCTTCATATGGTGAGACAGCGTAGAGTTATGTAGTTGTGCAAATACATAGGTCACGCTAGGCAGCAGCTGTACTGGCATCTCTCGTGTATGCGCGCCCTGAGGCAGCCGATTCCGTCAGGCGGCGCTGAAAAGCGGGTGGCAGCAGGTAGTTTAATGCGGCAAGGGTGAATTGTTAAAATCCTAACGCTTCAGACTAGGTGCCCATCAGCAGCACCCTTCATATGGTGAGACAGCGTCACACATTTGCATCTTGAGTCACTGCACAGACAACAAGCGCTGGCAAAGTTCCTTGCCGAAAACGTGCAGGCGAGGTGCGACACGGCAGGACGGAAGGAAGAGAGGGGAGGGGGAGGAGAAATGCGACACGGCGGGAGGGGGCGGGCAGGGGAGGGGGCGGAGAGGGGAGAGGTGCGACACGACGGAAGGAAGAGAGGGGAGGGGGAGGAGAAATGCGACACGGCGGGAGGGGGCGGAGGGGTAAACAAAGACGGACGTGCACGCGCCCGTGACTTTTAAGGTCAATGCGCATGCGCATAAGCTTAATGCGCATGCGCATTGACCTTAAAACTCACGGGCACTGCAAGGAATCGCCACGATTCCTTGCAGTGCAGATAAAGTGTGGATAACTCGCAATAGTCTCGCTTTGCTCGATGCGCATGCGCATCGGCAACAGGCGAGACCTAAAAATCAGGATATAAACAAATTCCTATTCAGGATGCTATTTGATACTGAGTTTGTGGCTCTTAGGCAGAAGCACAGTTTGTGCTTCAGGCTTCTGGCGTGTGTGTACGCAGCCTAATATCAAATCCATCTCAGCGAAGTCACAGCCTAGCAAGAACAGACACTCACTTGTTTTTCTTTATGTTTACGGTGTCAGACAGCCGCTAGGTTTTCGGATTTGGCTCACTTGTTGATATGAGGTGTTAGCAATTAATTATCATCAATTGTGAACCCAAAAATAATACTGTGTTGACAGAGGTGTGGACACCCTCTAGTTTGAGTTTGCCAAGAAGTGCTTGGTCGTGAGTCTCCTAATGAGAACAAACTCTGTGTTTTGCAGATTTAACGTAATTGAGTTCTGTTATATTTCCTTTCTAAATGAAGACACCAAGAACATTCCCACGAAAGGGATCATCTTTCACTAATTGAAACATAGGATCATGACATACAGGTTTTGTTTAAACAACAGTTTTACATTATTTTAAATGGTGGTGTTTGCATAGTTGTTTCTTGGAAGGATAGTCATTCATCATCATACGACTAGAAGCACGGTGAAAGTGAACATGTCAGGGCAAGAGCAAACGCTATTTGCAATATCAGCACATGCTTCTTGATGAGAACATCGTAACACTTACTATTTACCAAGCACACAGTTGGGCTTAAGCGCCTGAGCAACAGGTATCTTTATGCCACAACATGTAAAATTGTAGATTAAAATACTGTGCCTGGCCTGCTGGGATCTAATCTGCAGGTCTCACAGTGATATCCGTAGGAGCCAGTCAATTCACTGAGTTATCTTGAGCAGTAAAAGTAAAGGACATTACTGTATATCCAGTTATGTTATCCTGTAGCTATGATATTTTTTGTTCCTGCGGATTTTCGAATGACGATTTTTTATACACAAGTAGAATTTATTCTGAACTATTTTCCTAGTTGCAATGGAATTACTTCGGTCTTTTCGCCGTAATAAAAGTTTCAGAACATGGCTTACTACAGTGACTTTAATATTACAGTGGCTTTAATACACATTTAGAATGCTGGATGTAAAACTTCTAACAAAGAAATGATATACTACGGCCCCATATTTGGTGAATTTGTTAATGATCAACATGTCAAAAATTATGGATAGTTTAAACATTTATAAATTAAATAAAAAGAGCTTTCCCATCCTTGTGGTGCTTTAGTGGCCTCCCAGATAGGGTTAACTTACCGGTGGACACCCTCAAATATATATGATGATGGGTAGTGGTTTATATAGCAATGGCCTTCAAAGTAAGATGTATGCTATGGAGAAAGAACAATGAGGGACGAGCCTCCTCCTTCAGCACAACCTGAAGATCAGACACAGACAGATCAAGTGCCGAGGGAGTCAATCACGCTAGCTCTCCTAAACTAACTTTGACTTTTATGTATTAGCTATTTCTACAATAAATGTTCTAAAATTATTAACAGTTGTAATATGTAACAAACAATAATTTTGCATATCACTATTGTTTATATTTGCAAATCATAATGTATTTGTAACACTGGTGTTTTATGATATTGAGCCTATGAAGGCTTATGATCAAATGATAAACTGGCCTTGCTATTAGTAATGTCTTCATAAGCCCTCTAGGCCTTGGCAGGGCGTGGAAAGCACTACATAAAATCAATATAATAAAGAGATTTCTCACTGAATCTGATGGCAAGAGTGGAGAACCGAATTGGGAAGGACATCAGAGAGAGGAGCAGATTGAAGAATTATTTATGAATCATCAATTTCTGTTTAATCACTGCTGAGTTTAAGAGTATTGTAGCTCATCGATATGCAACTGCAGATAGACACTACTTGAATCTTTAAAACGGGTCACCCAGGCTGCCCTTGAAAGAGACATTAATCAGTGTGTCATTCATGTAGGACATACGTGAGACCCCAAAGGGAGAGATGAGGTGAGCTAGAAGGGTCATATATAATCTGAAGACAGTGGGGCTCAGAGAGGAGCCCTGAAGACCTCTGCAAGGTATAGGTTTTGGTTAACAGTAAAACGCAGTTATGTGTACAGACTGGAATCTGTTTTTCAAGGACAGGGTAAGCAATTGGAGGGCTTGGTCTCCGATGCCCAACTTAGTGAGGTGCTGAAGGACAACAGTGTGAAATAGTATCAAAACAGAACGGAGATCTGGTAGGCTCACTACAGCACTGCCGTCTTATCAATAATCTGAGGTCATCCGATGAGATGTCAGCTTCGGTGGCATGTGTGGGGTGGAACCCCATCTGGTAGATGTCATGTAGGTGGCTAGTTCCAATATATTCTGCAAGCTGTTTGTTGACCTCTTTCTCTGTGATATTAACAGGAAAACTAAAGAGGCAATGTAGGTTTGTAGCTGCTTAGCACAGTTGTGTTTGCAGAAGGTTTTTGCCAAAGAAGTATAATACAGAAGGAACCTAACCAGTAGCAAATGATGCCTTACCACTGAAGTCAGAACAGGGAAAACAGAATCAAGAACTAGATTAATGATGTGAGGTGGACAGAGATGGAGAGGGCATACTGGTTTGATGGACCAGGCGAGGGCAGTAGTGCCAGAGGTAGATAGGAGAGAGAAGGAGTTTCTAGAAAGGGACATCACCAGTAGGCAGAACACAAGAATGTTGTGAAACTAAGAATACTGATGTGACACAGGTGTCTTAAATTCAGATATAGAAAAAAAAGTCATGAGGAATTACAGTGTTCGTTCTATGGAGCTATAATAAAGTTAATTGTTGAAGGTTCAACATACTTCTGACAAATTATAAAACCTCCTTAGAGGAGTTGCTTCTTTTTAGAATATTATGAATAAAAGAAGTCTTTCGTTTCTCTGATCAATTTTTCCTAAGCATTAAGTGCTAAAGAGAAATTGGGCAGGCCACAGGGTCAGGGCCAGAAGCATGAGTGGGGG
Organism: Lissotriton vulgaris; assembly: GCF_964263255.1. Lineage (NCBI taxonomy): Eukaryota > Metazoa > Chordata > Amphibia > Caudata > Salamandridae > Lissotriton > Lissotriton vulgaris. The sequence continues at coordinate 23,296,097 of NC_141698.1, forward strand.
CAAGGGGGCATAGGAGTGTTAAATACAGAAATATCTCTGGCCCATTCTGGAGCAGTCCCTGTATCCCAAAGCCCACTCTGGGGGACCAGAAAAATGTGAGCAGGGCCTTAAGTTACTGATAAGAGGCGGAGATGATCCATAATTTGCCAAACACTGTAACATTAGGTAGGAAATGGGACACACATAAAAATGATCAAACCTGCATTCTATCCTCCTGTCTTAGAAAACAGACTTGCAGGAAAGGAGGCAACAGGATACACAAAGTGTAGAAAAGTCAGACACAAAACACCAGAGGACAAAGAAACAGACTGAGGGGAGATTTTTGTATTTATTCTTGGTATTTAATTACATAGCATCCACAGATGCATGTGTACCACCATAAAATATTTTCTTTTGAGAACAATATTGAATGCAAATATTGTTTGAACAAGAATACAATAAGCAAACTATATCTTGTTGCTAATTTCACTCAAACCACGTCCTGTCTACGATTCCTTACAAATCCCTAGTCAAATAGCCTAATTGAATATTTATTTATATCCACCCTCCTAACATTAATCATAAATCTCCTCACCTCAGGAGCTTAACTGGCACAGAGGTAAACCTGCATCTGTCCTTGCTAGCCGTGCTCAATTCAGATTGCGTTCCCTATTGTGATTGTGGGAAGATCATTCTCATTACCACTTTGGTGCACGGTGTTCTTCAGACATCTTTAATAACGCCTTCTTATAGCACGACTGGGGAATGTCAGAATGTAGCTTCATTTGTCCACTGTCTTCCTGAGAGGGAACACACACTGGGTTGCCTCATTATTGCCCAGTAGTTCTGGTGCACACGTGCACTAAGAGACCCTGGAGATGAGGTGCACAGGAAGCCCCAAGGAAGGAGAATTTATTGATGCCCCTTTTATAATAATCCACCGCTCAGCCCTCAGTTCAGGCGGAGTGATGACAGATTGTTGCAAGGCAAGGAGACACTTCGACAGGAAGCCCTCTTCTCTTTTTCAGGAGTTGTAGTCATCACATCAGAAAACACTCCATTCTATGCAATAATACCACAGGTATTCACTTTACAGGGAACTTCTAGGGAATCTACTCCCCCACAAGTGACATTTGCATAAAAGGTTCCAGTCCAAAGTCAGAGCTAACCACTTTTGTTTACTAGCAAACAGGTGACGTTTCAAGATAAATCTGAACTGCCCATGCCATTAAAATGCAAGTACTCTGCTGCAATTTCAAAAGATCATCGATTAATTTCCCACGCATAAATCAACCTGGGTAGTAGGAGGGATTCCAAGAAACCACAAGAGAACAAAGGGACAGAGCGTAGACTGCCAAGCTACAATCTGAAGAGATGTGGATTCATGGGTACTGGACACTGACACGGTGTGTGGTGAGGAGAGGGCACAGGCAACTAATTCAGAGGGGAGAGGGCACAGACAACTCATTCAGAACTCCAAGGTAGGCACACAGTGAAAAAGTGGGAGTGGTGTCCTAGAACAGAACCTTAAAGTACACGTTTATGGCACATTTCATACCCACCACAGCTTCTTTTACTTGTATTAAACGTGCTGTTAGATACTGAAATTAAATACCTGTGTGTGATCCAAGTGCCTCCATTTACTTGGCCACCTGGATAAACACTGACAATCTAAGGTAGCTTTGAAAGGCTGCCAAGAAATAAAAAGACTATCTAGGTTGGAATTAATCCTATTTTATTTCACAAACAGCACCTGAATCCCATTATTTTACACCACCATAACGTTCCCTGAAGTCAGCTGGGAACCTGTAATTTAGCAGCCTAGTAATTTTAAAGGTGTTTGGCCCACCTCCACTCTCCTGAAACCCAACTCCAAGCTTCATTACATCCATGTTTGACCCGTGAGCCAAGTGTCTTAGATTTAAACCATAAAGGCCCTCATTACAGTCAGACCAGGCACAACTGACCCACAGAATTCCACTCTGCCCGATTCGGAAAAGGTCGGGTTTTTTCCACACCCGGTTTTTCCAGGGATAGTAGAACCTAACCAGATTTTACAGTGTGGTAATTCCGTATGAGAAAACTACATGAGGATTTGGATGCAGACACTACTTTCCCATTCCAATCGGGTTAACCTGTAATTGCAAGAAAAAGGGTTGGAGCTGCCGGCAACTGTAAATTTGAGTACAAATTTATTGTGCCATAAAGCCACCCGAATACTGTCACTTGTATTTAGAGCCTATGCCTCTTAAAGGTTTTTCCACTGGATGATATAGGTTTTTCAATAATAATATTTTGTTGCAAATAGTTTAAAGGTATGGACAATTAACCTAGCAGTTTGTGAACCTTTCACTGTACTTATACTCTAAGGATTTCTGCTTTGTGAAACTAAAGTGATTGCAATCATGCTTGGTTTCGAGAATCAGCGACTTCAGGTTCTTAAACCACACTTCTTAAACACAAAGGTTTGCGATTCGTTTTTGACTCCCTGTACAACATCAGCCCCATTCACAAACCGAGGACCCAGATCTGGAGAAATAGGTAACCAACATTAACACAAATGACATCTCTTATGAACCAAAGGTCTTTGGTTCATAGGTTTGCCACTGAGTTCAATAAAGGGCATTGCAGAACGAGGGAGGAATGGGTGCCACGTACACAATCACGGGATGCTCAATCGCTCTACTGAACAGGCCGCTAAGGATATTTATTAGGTGTTTGTAAATGCCATGACCTTACCTGTTGAGCGAAGTCTGGAAGTTTGAACTAAGCCAGCAGTCCTCACTGTGGGCTTGGCAGTCATTTCCTCCCATTCAGGAAAGGGGACGCAGACTTCGACAAGGGTTGACAAACGACGGTGCTTCAAGGGAGAGCTTTGCAGCAGACTGGCATTTGCTCGTACCTTGCATCATGCCCTGGATAACTGCATGCTCTCTTCGAACCAACCTTTCCATTGTTAGGCTAGTCTTATGTCAACGTGACCGAAGCGTGTACAGCCGTGTCCAAGACGGACCGAAATCTACAAAAGGTAAGCCACTGAACGCCAAACCATTTACACGAAGGAAAGCAGCGTGTACTGTAGGAGCACAAAAGAGTTTGAGAGCTTCAAAAGGTAAGCCACCAAAACCGAAGACAATATAGAGACAGCAGAGTGCACTGCTGAGTCCAAGAGAGAACAGCATCTTCAAAAGGTAAGTCACTAAAACCATCCACACCTAACGTAGTACAGAGAAAGCCACATGTACAGTGGAGTACAATAGACAGAAATCTCCAAGGGGTAAGCCACCGAAAACATTCACACTAAGGAAGTAGAGAGAAAGCGGTGTGTGCAGCAGAGTCCAAGAGAGAACAAGGTCTTCAAAAGGTAAGCTCCACCAGATAGTAACCAGATCTCTCTCACACTTTGGCCCCAGACTGAAGTTTGAATATTTCTCACAACCCATTAGTCATACAGTATACCAAACACTCAGCTTACTTGCATGTTTAACTATACCGTCCTGTCGCTAGCCAATTTTAATGCATTTTTCATTATTACTGTGTTGATCTTCACAGGACTTGATTGAATGCTACAAAAATACTCTTAGCACCTAAATATTAATTAAAACTCTCCAAACATTGAATGTTGGGCTTTTTTCGACTCAATCTCCTGCTTCTCATTTCAGGCAGATTGCATTTGGCGTAGAAATCCATCTTTGCTAAATGTTTAACATTTTACAATAAAGCGTTTCTGCTCACCAGTCTGAGTAGGAGTGGCCACATTCTGACATCATTACTTATAAAATGTATTCGATTGTTTTCATTTGAGGTATTTATTGAGCGAAGGACCCCGGTCAGAGAAGGAGTAGAGCGCTCTGCATTCAGCTGGGTGAGTACAGTAATGCAACAATCAAGCGGAGGTTGTTGGGGAGAACTGCACACCACAGACAAGAGTCACTGCAAAGAAGAGAAGAGGTACCTGGAGGGCAGAGCAGGTGCTTGCAGAGTCTCACATTCGTTAGCAGTATTTCTCCTTCTTTTCTAGATATGAAAAGACTTATTTGAGTCTTAGCAGAGCAGCCAACAGTCAAATGGACGACACCAAAAGTGCACAAAATACTTCTGGGAAGATTTACTTTGATTGAACAATCCAGTGCTCCTAGGAGCAAGCATTTGGGTGCAAATGAGCAATCACAATCTCCTAAGTGAGCCGGCCAACTTCTCGGAGCTCTTCGTTCAGAATGCACAATAATTTCACTTATCTTATCAAGTCTGCAAATCTCCCTGTTCCCGAGAAAATCTCACAGTTGTACTTGTTCGATTCCAGAGTTCTTCACTTAGAAATTGAGCTCTTAAGTAGCCTGAAAAAAAACAGACTTGGTGATTACTAAAGATGCTTTGAAAGAAAGGTGCTCCTGATGCTTTAGGTCTCACTCACATCTCTATGAACCTCAAAATAGGGGTTCAACACCTTAAAAGAACAACGATTCTGAGCAGAAGAGCCTTTTAAGTAGAAAGGACAGAGCAGTCACCGCAAAACTAGTTAAATTGAATAACTACCTTCAGAGCAGATGATGTCCTCATAACAACAGATTTCATTTGGATGGACAACTTTGAGAACCTTCTGAAATTCACGTCTTGAAGAAATTGTCCTCTCTTTAGTATTGTTCAACCAACACACTTACTTAATACTCATCTACTCCAAAAACAGGATATCTTGGGTATTTATTTAAAAGAAGGGGCTATTCTCACAGTAAATTCACAACCTCTTGGGTTTCCTATAACATCATTCTGAAAAGTAGCATAAGGATGGCGTCATTGAGAATAAAGGAGGGCTTGAATAAGCATTACCACTCCTCAAGGCTGGAGACTGCCAGCAGCTAGCAGGAGACTAGCAGACAGAGGTCCCTCAGTAGGTTTGCCAGTCGCAGAATAAATTACAAAAGAGCCTTTACACAGCCCTACTTTGGTCCACCAACCAGAAAGTACTGTAACAGACACTGGAGAACCCCTGACTATTCCATAGAGAAGGTTCCCAAAATACAATGTTCTACAAAGACTATGTCGAACTGATGTAATTCAAGTGCAATGAACAGTGATGAAAATTCTTTAAAAAATACCGGGCTATCAGTTTCATTATTTCCCGTTCACAAAATAAAATTTAAAAAAACACGAGAATACTGTTCATGTTCTGGTCTCATTTACCAGGCGACTTCCTCCATTTAACAAGTTCCTCCAGCACTTCTGTCATTGTACAGGCGCAGGTACTCTCGACCCCTCTACACACAGAGAAGCTTAATTGTCCTCCCACAGAGGAGATTCTAATATTAATAATTGACATGTTCAGCGTGCACACCACATACTCTACTGCCACCAGCAACAGGGGGGCGGCCTTACTGCATTCGAAAGTCCTTTCTTCATTACCCAAAAACAATGAAAGACTGTGCTGGTCCACCTGACAATGGACACAAGAGCTGTGGGTCTCACAGGGAGACCACATACAAATCTCACCTCCTCATTCCCCACACTGACTCCTGGTGAACTGTGTCTCTCACAGAGACCACACATACACATCTCACCTCCTCTTTCTCCAGACCGGCTCCCCTTAACGCCACTCTCAGCAGGCAGCACACGCATTCAATCCAATAGCTATCTTACTCACCAATGACAATCTCTGGCACTTCCATAAATTCAATGCATTTCCTTCAATTAAAATGGAACATAGAGGCTCACATCTCCCTTCTTGAGGCAAAAACAATGACAACATCTGAGCAAACTTTAGACATTTTCAGGAGCTTATGCTCCTAAAAGCCTACCAAAAATGTAAATATGTTCAACTTTAACAATAACACCGCAGGGCTACCTACTGCTTTTGGAAGCTGAGAATAATCCAAAGTATTATTGAATAGTGGTCTGTACTTACCATCTCAAATGCTTACGTTCGTTTCAAAGGTTTGAACTTCACACCTATAAATGTAGTAGTAAGTTTTAACTCCCTCTTTTTAGGTCTCGCTGGTGTTAGCAAAGACCTATTGTAGTGAGTTTCCTGGGAATGGCTGAGAGGGGGTGGTTACGCGCATAACCTCAGCGATTTCACCTCGAGGACGCGCTTCAGCTTGCGGGCACGCATCACGTGTTCAGACTCTCCTGGGCGCTGCAGTTCTGGTGTTGTGAACGTGCCGAACGTGCCTAATGACCGCGCCTAATGACTTCTGCCTATCAGTCTAGCCGTCAATGTGCCCCGACGCCCCCACTCACCGGGTCTCTCATACTCCTCTCGTCCTGTCCTGCGGTAGTGGCGCTGCACGGGATTCGTAGGCGGCTAGCTCCCTTCCCTTCACAGGAGCGCGGGGTAGGCTCCCGTCCGCTTCCTCTCTGTGCTGGTGGCCCCGCCCTCAAGCTGACAGTCCCGGGCAGTCCAGCCTGGCTTCCTGTGTCTCACCCGTGCAGAGGGACCGGAAACACTCAATCCAAGAAAGGTACATTGCTTGTTGTGGTCGGCATTTGCTTGCAGCGTTTCTCAGTAGTGTCTACCAACTTTGTTTGATGCACTCTAAGCTTTCAATTAGCTAGATAAGAATATTTACATTTTAAATAGCTGCGAATGTTGCTGTATACAAGGAGGCGCGATAGGCCAAGAATCACACAAGCTGATGAAGTGGGGAGCCGGGATCCCAACCTAGGTTTCTTCAAGAGAGAGACACACTTTCTGCTCTGCCCCAGCTCACCTCAGTCTGAAGTTCCAACGCTCACTCTGACCTGAATGGCACATTTTTTTACTCGTATAGCCTTAGACAAACGTTACCATTTATAGTCTGTTTTAGGAGGAAAAAAGATTGCCTCAGCTCTGCGAGATCCTGTCTTCCTTGGATCCACCTGTTGGGCAGACTTCACTGCAGGCTCTCTGAGCTGGATGCACCCTGTTTAGTGGCCTCTTTATGCCGGGTGAGACCACCGCCTTTATCCTCTGGAACTCTCTCCCAGCCTCTCATGGCCCTTCCTGTGAGATTCAAGCAGACCTCTTCTCTGAGGTATTGAGCCCCCTCACACCCCATTGGGCCCCTGCATGTGGGCGCAAAGCCTTGAAGCACCATCTCTGGGGCTTTGCCTGTGTGGCGCTCAGTCCGATGCCCGCAGCCCTCATTCTAGGCCCTGCCTGTACAGTGCAGCTCGCCAAGATCCCCTCCGGGCTCTTTGCCTGAGGGGAGCCAAACCACTGTCCCTCCATCGAGGACCCCCATGGGGTGCGCATCCACCCATTCCTATTTGTACTACAGAGTGCATAGCCACTGCCCATTCCTCTTGGCCTGGCCTGTGAGGCTTATAGCGCGATGTCTCCCACTGTAGAGGGTTCCTGTGCATGAACCCCCCTCACTGGGCCCCGTCTGTGGAATGCAGGGGTAATGTCCTTCCATCGATGCCCCCCATGGGGTGCGCATCCCCCCCAACCCCTTCCCATTTGTACTGCAGAGCAAGAGTGCAGAACAACTGGCCCTTCCTCGTGGCCTGGCCTGTGGGGCTTATAGCAAGATTTCTCTGCCTGTGGAAGGCAGGTCTCCATTAACCCCCTTCCTGCTCCCACACCTGCGGAATACAAGGAGTAATGTCCCTCGGTCCGTACCAGTTCCCGCTCCCTCACATCCTGAGACTTTCAGCTTCTGCTCTGCCTTTCCCCTCTGGGTTGAGGTCCTGCGGGTGGGTGCGCTGCTCGATGGGACTTGGGAGCCCCCTCCCTGCATATGCTCCCAAGTATTGAGTGCTTTAACGCCAATCAGGGGCGGCTGCCACACCGCCCCATTGAGCGCCACCGGCCCCTGAATGCATCTGCCTAGAAATGAACACGAGGCGGGAGTGGGTGAATGGTCAGGAGAGGGGGCTCTCCCGGAGGAAGGTGCGGGAAGCTATGATTTTATGGAGCGCTCAGAAGCAGCGCCTTTCAGATTTATGTGCACTTCGACAACCGCAAGATCTGAGGAATCCCTTCGAGGGGGCTTCAGAGGGACTTTTGCAACCTTCTCAAAGCGGGCTGGGGCTGATCTCTGGAGGGGCTTGGCATCAATAGTAACGTTTCCAAATTACCATCATGACTCCGGGCAATAGCTTGCTTAATCTTCCCGATGGCCCCCAGTGCCGAGAGACCCTTATGGGTGATTGTGCCGCTTTACAAACGTGGATTATCATGTCATATGCTGGGATTCCCATATAACTGTAATTACTAATCAAAGGCCGGCTTAATATCCCACCCGCATTCTGTTAACCCAGCACAGCTGGTCAGGGGGCGTCCTCCGCAGAGGGGTCTGGGCTGCTGCTGCCCTCACACTGCACTACAGCTAGTGCATACTGGCCGGGGTCTGCAGGAAAACGCACAGCTGATACAGCGCCTCTCAAGAGACAACCGTGTGGGAGCTATGCAAATGTTTATAAGTGTGAATGCGGTGGCACTGGTGCCTCTCTGGTGCCTATTCGGCTCGCAAGTCCTTGGGGAAAAAAACAATTTTGTGTTTGTAATCATTTTGGTGCATTTAAGACAGAGCTGCACAAAACTTCATCTTAAAAGGATGCCCTGCCACGGTCTAAGGTAGCTCTGTGCGACCATGGCTCACTGCTTTTCTCTGCCCGGCCACAGGCTCTGGTGACTTGAGAAATCCGTGGCTCACAGGGCTCGGGTGGCTTCCTGACACTGTGGAACTGTTCCTTCTATGTTGTCTCAGGGATACCAGTCTCTGTCGGAATCTGGCCTTCCCCTGGCACGGCTAGCATTGGGATGCTGTGGCTCACAGTACTCCGCGCCACCACAGGGGGTGACTCACTAGAGTCAAATCTGTAGCTGCACAGTTCATTAAAACAAGCATTTGCAATGCAATAGGTCTTGCATTTGCGAGAGTTTGAGCTATTGGCATTGTAAATGGCAATGCCTTTTATTAAAAGCGTTTGAAAACCTGCAAGCTGTGCGTAAACAAGCACTTTGTAATTGTAGTCCTTGCTTATGAGAAGCAAACCTGGCAGTCTCTTTTACTGACAGCCTTGCTTCTCGTAAGCAAGGACTATACGTACAAAGTGCATGTTTATGCATGGCTTGTAGGTTTTGTGATTTACAATGCCAATAGCTCCAACTATTGCAAATGCGAGACCTATTGCATTGCAAATGCTTGTTGATAAATAGTACATCACCTTAGGGTTTCTCCACAAGTTCGCATTCTGCGGTCAGCCTGCCGGGTGCAGGTTGTTCCATTCCACCACTTCTTACAAGGTTTTCATGCATTTACTAGGATGAACCTCTAGAGCCTTATAAGCTTGTGTGCCATTCCCTTACTTGAGTTGTTATTTGTTACTTCTTGAAACTACCATCTCTCTAGCTTAAATGTGAAGACATAAGCAGGGGTTGGTTTCAGAGTTAAAGACTGGGAGTTAAGGTCTATTTGGAATGCTGCAATGACACAGACTACCAAACACACCCTTTCAAAATTGTCATATTGAACAATAGTCGGACAATTCACTTCAGAATACAAACTCAAAATACTGTAGACAGGCCAATCAATAGACGTATCGCTGAATCTTCGGGCACACACTAGGAAGATAGCTGTGTTCTATACTAAATCTCAAAATTCATTATTTACTTCTGTTGGACAGGCCACGTGAAGGGCCGCTCTCCCCCGGCTCGACCAGGCCCGAGCCCGGTCACGCAAGTACCACACACCACCATTGCACGTCCTCCGTCCCCTCAGGGACCCCTGCCTTCAAACATATCGACCTCGTGGGCCCGATCCATTGCCGGCCCGCGCGCCCAGCCTGGGCCGCCATCTTGGACACCTCATCACGAGGCCGCCTGGCCCCCGATTGACCTCAACCCTGGGCCTAGCCTGGCCTCAGACATTCCGGCACCACCCTCCACCCAGGAGGTGAGCGGGCTACTTGGCAAGTCAATGGGAGAAAGAGGTGCCGATGGCTCTCCCCCGCCAAGTGCCGCTCGCCCATCACCCCCCCGGGCGCTGGCTCCACCCCCCTGCTGGGTGTCTGGACTCCCTCATCCCGGACCTCCCGACCTCCAAGTGCGAGGGTCCGGACATCAAAGCACGCCAGCCCTATAACTGGGGCAGCTCCAGAGCAGGAAGGCAGTTGTATCTTGGAGTCGAGAGACGTAAAGAGGAACTCACCCTGGACGGACTACTGGCGCTGCCGTAGCTCTGTCCTGTGCACCATCATCCTGCCTGTTGGCGCTGCCACAGCCGTCGTAACCTACAGTCTTCATCGTCGTCGGGACCTGCTGGCGTGGCCGCGGACCGTTGTAACCGTCACCTTTCACCGGGACCTGCAGGCTCCGCCGCGGACCGTCATCTTTCCTTCATCCATCTCGGGACCTGCTTGGCTCCTCCACGGCCCGATCATCTCAACGCCGAGCTCGAGGATTGAGAGCTACTTCGTACTCATTGGTAATTAAGACTGTCCCGCTACCCCTTTCCTCAGCCAAAGACTTGAGTCGAGGGGACCCCTGAGTCCAGACCTCCTTGTATCATACCATCGTAAACCTAAGAATTGCATATAAAGTCTCGTTAACCTTCAGTCTTGTGTGGTGTCCGTCTGTGGGGGGGAAGTTACTTGTCTGTACAGTCGTTGGAGGCGGCTCTCCCCGGAGACCTCTCCCCGTAATCTCGGCCGACCTTCCCGGTCCGTCTAACATTGGTGGCCAGCGACGGGATCCGAATCACCGCATAACGTACAGAGAGTAGCTCACCCCACAACGAACCACAATGACAACTAAAGAAAGCGGATCAACTGAGAAGTTCCAAAGGGAAAAACTAGAGGAATACAGTCATCGTGAACTAAAGCAGTTCTGCATCGAACTAGGTATCGCTACCACCGGACTAAGCACCAAGGACGATTTTAAGCATGCCCTAGAATCTTGGGCAGAGACCAGGGATGCCGAAGCCCCTGAGCAAAGCACCGCGAACAAAACCAGCACGGCCCCGGAAGGGCAAAGAACCGGTCTCTCGCAAGACGAAATCCAAGAAAGAGAAAAAACCCGACTACACGAGCTAGAAATGGCCCGACTCAAGATGGACGTAGAACTCAAATTGGCCGAACAAAAAATCAACTTAGAGCACCTACGTCTCCGAGAAGAAAGAGAGGAGAAACAGAGACAAAGGGAGCTCGAGGAAAAGAAACTGGCGTACGAGCACGAACGGAACCTAGCCGAGATCAACCTGCGCAAACAGAATAAAGAGTTAGGGGTGCCCGAGAGACCACACACCCCAGGGACCACGGAGAAAAAGGTACACATCCCCAAGGATGTGGTCCGAGAATATTTCCGAGAAGACGACATCCAGCAATGGTTTAAGGCCTATGAAATCGCTATGACTGCACACCGGATCGATAGAAACGATTGGGGAGCCGGCCTATGGGGCAGATTCCTCAATGAGGGCCGCGATACCCTGTTACAGCTCCCAGACCACCAGATGTCCTCCTACGACCATATGAAAGCGGCCCTCCTCACCCGCTATGGCCTCACGCCCGAGATGTACCGTCAGAGGTTCCGAGACTGCACACGCATCCCGGGTACAACTTGGGTGGACTATGTCACGTACTTTAGCCGAGCTTTCGAAGGCTGGATCAAAGGAAACAACGTCACGACCTACGAGCAGCTGTTCAATCTGATGGTATGGGAGCATCTGTCCAACAATTGCTTCATTGAACTACGCCAACACCTCCTCGACAGCAAGTTAACCGATCCCCGGCAGCTCGCAGCCGAAGCTGACCGGTGGGAGATCACCAGAGTGGGCCGGAATGGGTCCTACGAGCAGAGCAGGAACAACAATGGTCACTACCGACCCAGAGGAGGAGGAGGGGGCCAAGGACGAGGAAGAGACAACACTCCGGCCGCCCCCGCTACCAGCACCACCCCCCCGGCCAACCGGGGCAGCACCCCGGCGCGACCGGGGTACAGAGCCAATGTCACGTGCCACCGATGCCAACGAGTCGGCCACTACGCAAACGACCCAAGCTGCCCGCAGTATCAGAGTCCAAAACCCCGCCAAGTGGCCGCCGCGGCACTCGGGGAAGAACAGATCTCCGAGGAACAAGAAACAGGCGAGCAAGAGTATCAGGAGTGGGAGCCAGCCGCCATGACTCTCGCGTGCTTAGGGGGAAGAGACATGGTCCCGCGGGTCCCCCTACCAGCTAACACCCAGAAGTACAGCCAATGGGTGAGCATCAATGGACAACGGGCCGAAGCCCTTCGGGACACCGGGGCCAGTGTGACAGCCGTCCGCTGTCACCTGGTGACCCCAGAACAATATCTACCGAACATCCTCTGCCCTGTGCGATCCGCCGACAACTCGGAAAGTCTGTGTCGGATGGCCTGCGTCCCCTTTGAGTGGGGAGGGGTCTCCGGCATGTTGAAGGTGACGGTCCGAGACGACGCCCCCGTGGACTGCCTCCTCGGAAATGACCTAGAGAGCTCCCCGTGGGCAGCCGTGGAGCGAAAAGAACACTTGGGGATGTTAGGCGTCCCGGACTGGGCGTGCGTCACCACCCGGTCCATGGCCGCCCGTGCCAACCATCACCCGGAAGAACCAGAATGGCCGGCGCCACCGCCTCCGGTCGCCCCAGCCGAGACCTCCGACCATGACACCCCCCTCGAACCTGCTCAACCTTCCGACCTCGCTAACCTTGACCAGTGGGCCCAAGAGGGGGGGCCCACCCAAGAGCAATTTCGCCAGGAACAGAAGACCTGTCCCTCCCTAGAGGGACTTCGCCAACAAGCGCTCGCCCAAAGCGCAGGGGATACCTCCGGAACTCATTGGGTCTACTGGGACAGTGATCTGTTGTACAGCGAGCAAAGAATCGCCGAGCTGGGGGCCAACCGAGTACTAGTAGTGCCCCTCCGCTTTAGAGACTTTCTGCTAAACCTGGCCCACGATGTCCCCCTGGCAGGGCACCTGGGACAAGATAAGACCTACAGTCGCCTAGTGACCCACTTCTTCTGGCCCAAAATGAGAAACGATGTGCACCAGCATTGCCGATCTTGCCCCACGTGCCAAGCCAGTGGGAAGAGCGGCCGCAAACTAAAGGCCCCCTTGCAACCTTTTCCAGTAGTCACGACCCCATTTGAGAGGGTCGGAATAGACATTGTGGGACCCCTGGACCCGCGTACAAAACAAGGCCATCGCTTCATCCTGGTGCTAGTAGACCACGCCACCCGCTACCCTGAGGCTGTTCCTCTCCGGACCGTGACAGCCCCAGTGGTCGGCCGGGCCCTGATGGGGATCTTCTCCCGTGTAGGGTTCCCCCGAGAAGTCGTCAGCGACAGAGGCACGAACTTTATCTCTAAATACATGAAATCCCTCTGGCAACAGTGTGGGGTCACCTACCGATTCACGACCCCCTATCACCCCCAAGGGAACGGACTTGTTGAGCGGTTCAACCGCACGCTAAAAGGAATGATCGGGGGATTGGAAGAGCCCCTCCGTCGCCAGTGGGATGTGCTGCTACCGTGCCTCCTCTTCGCCTACCGAGAGGTCCCACAGAAATCCCTAGGCTTCAGCCCATTTGAATTGCTATACGGGCACCCAGTGCGGGGGCCGCTCAGCCTGATCAAGGAAGGCTGGGAGATGCCTCCGGCCAAGAACCCTCCAGATGTCTTCCGGTACCTCCTCACCCTCCGCAACCAGTCCCGGCGGTTCAGAGACCTAGCAAAAGCCAACCTAGAGGCCAGTCAAGAGGACATGAAAAAATGGTATGACCGGAACGCCTCATCCATTGAATTCGAACCGGGACAACAGGTATGGGTAATGTCCCCCACGGAGCCATGCGCCCTCCAAGACAAATGGGCGGGGCCCTTCAAGGTAATCGAGCGCAAGGGCCCTGCCACCTATCTGATCGATATGGAGTCCTCCCGGAACCCACTCCGAGTTCTCCACACCAACAGACTGAAACCCCACTTTGCACGAACAGAACTCAGCCTACTGATGGCCACAGACAATGGGGTTGAAGACGACTCCGAGCCTCTCCCTGACCTCCTGCGGACCCAGGAGCAGGACGGCTCCGTGGATGGGGTCCGACTCTCGGAGACCCTCACCAGAGAACAACGCCAAGAGTGCCAAGCCCTCCTGTCACAGTTCGCCAGTCTGTTCTCCCTCACCCCAGGTGTCACTTCCTGGTGTGTGCACGATGTGGACACCGGCGACAGCTCTCCTATCCGCCACCGGGCCTACCGCGTACCTGATCGGGTACGGGCCTGCATCCAGGCAGAAGTGGCCAAAATGCTCACGCTCGGGGTCATCGAGCCCTCAGACAGTCCATGGGCCAGCCCGGTCGTACTGGTCCCCAAAGCAGCCGCCCCCGGAGCCACACCAGAACTCCGGTTCTGCGTCGACTACCGGGGCCTGAATGAAGTCACCAAAACAGACGCACACCCCATCCCCCGGGCAGATGAACTGGTCGACCGAATGGGAGCTGCCCGCTTCCTCAGCATCTTCGACCTGACAGCAGGTTATTGGCAGATCGGCCTCACCCCCCGAGCACAAGAACGTTCTGCCTTCTCCACCCCCGATGGCCACTACCATTTTACGGTCATGCCCTTCGGCATGAAGAATGCCCCAGCGACTTTCCAACGGCTCGTCAATCAGGTCCTGGCGGGGCTCGAAGGGTTCAGCGCCGCCTACCTCGACGACATCGCTGTGTACAGCCACCATTGGACCGAGCACCTTCACCACCTCCGAGCAGTGCTGCGAGCCCTTCAGCGAGCTGGCCTCACGATCAAGGCCAGCAAGTGTCAAATTGGACAAGGGTCTGTGACCTACCTCGGACACCAGGTGGGAAGCGGCCTAGTGGCCCCTCTACAGCTGAAAATTGCCGCCATCCAGAACTGGCAGCCCCCTATCACCCAAACCGAGGTACGAGCCTTCCTGGGCCTCACGGGCTATTACCGAAGGTTCGTGAAAGACTATGGTACCATAGTGGGGCCTCTCACAGAACTCACGTCAAAGAATCAGCCTAAGAAAGTGAACTGGACCTCAGAGTGTCAAACGGCATTCGAACAGTTGAAGGCCGCCATGTGTTCCGCCCCTGTGCTCCAGGCCCCCGACTACAGCCGGGAGTTCATCGTCCAGACGGACGCCTCCGACCAGGGCATTGGGGCGGTCCTGTCTCAAGTGAACACCGAAGGCCTCGATCAACCGGTGGCCTTCATCAGCCGGAGACTCCTACCACGGGAGCAACGCTGGAGCACCATAGAGAGGGAAGCCTTCGCGGTGGTATGGGCCCTCAAGAAGCTCCGTCCCTACCTTTTTGGCACCCACTTTCGGGTGCAGACCGACCACCGACCCCTGCAGTGGCTGATGCATATGCGGGGGGAAAACCCAAAGTTGCTACGCTGGTCCATCTCCCTGCAAGGTATGGACTTCACAGTCGAACACCGGCCCGGGCCAGATCACGCCAACGCAGATGGCCTGTCCCGGTTTTTCCGCCTCGACGAGGAGAGTCCCCAAGAGGATGGGTAGCTCTCCCCGCCTTCAGCTGGGGGGGACGCATGTTGGACAGGCCACGTGAAGGGCCGCTCTCCCCCGGCTCGACCAGGCCCGAGCCCGGTCACGCAAGTACCACACACCACCATTGCACGTCCTCCGTCCCCTCAGGGACCCCTGCCTTCAAACATATCGACCTCGTGGGCCCGATCCATTGCCGGCCCGCGCGCCCAGCCTGGGCCGCCATCTTGGACACCTCATCACGAGGCCGCCTGGCCCCCGATTGACCTCAACCCTGGGCCTAGCCTGGCCTCAGACATTCCGGCACCACCCTCCACCCAGGAGGTGAGCGGGCTACTTGGCAAGTCAATGGGAGAAAGAGGTGCCGATGGCTCTCCCCCGCCAAGTGCCGCTCGCCCATCACCCCCCCGGGCGCTGGCTCCACCCCCCTGCTGGGTGTCTGGACTCCCTCATCCCGGACCTCCCGACCTCCAAGTGCGAGGGTCCGGACATCAAAGCACGCCAGCCCTATAACTGGGGCAGCTCCAGAGCAGGAAGGCAGTTGTATCTTGGAGTCGAGAGACGTAAAGAGGAACTCACCCTGGACGGACTACTGGCGCTGCCGTAGCTCTGTCCTGTGCACCATCATCCTGCCTGTTGGCGCTGCCACAGCCGTCGTAACCTACAGTCTTCATCGTCGTCGGGACCTGCTGGCGTGGCCGCGGACCGTTGTAACCGTCACCTTTCACCGGGACCTGCAGGCTCCGCCGCGGACCGTCATCTTTCCTTCATCCATCTCGGGACCTGCTTGGCTCCTCCACGGCCCGATCATCTCAACGCCGAGCTCGAGGATTGAGAGCTACTTCGTACTCATTGGTAATTAAGACTGTCCCGCTACCCCTTTCCTCAGCCAAAGACTTGAGTCGAGGGGACCCCTGAGTCCAGACCTCCTTGTATCATACCATCGTAAACCTAAGAATTGCATATAAAGTCTCGTTAACCTTCAGTCTTGTGTGGTGTCCGTCTGTGGGGGGGAAGTTACTTGTCTGTACAGTCGTTGGAGGCGGCTCTCCCCGGAGACCTCTCCCCGTAATCTCGGCCGACCTTCCCGGTCCGTCTAACAACTTCCAAAGCTCCCTGGCAGGTTCTTGCAGTCTCTTTGCTATTAGCATGCATGTTTTCCTCCACAAGGTGAATGTATGGGTGCTTGCGACTATGGTGTTCTGATTTAATCTAACAATCAGGTGTGCAAAAACTAAACATTACTGCGAATATAAGAGGAAAGCAGGTGTAATTTCATGTTTATGGAATGCCTGCTGTTGCAAGAAAATAAGTTTAAGGAGTTTGGAGCCCTACAAACTATCCGTGCTTATACCACCATGTGTAACCACAATTTAATGCACCCACTTGCTCAAGACTAGCTTTTGCCCAAGTAACAAAATGAAGTCCACTTTTGGGACACATCGTCCTTCCTGTGCTCCTAGTTGCAGCAAAAGGTGGCAAAGCAACTGGTGAGTGTTCCACCTGTTTCTCTGCAGACTTTGTTGGCTATGCAGAGGGAAAAATGAGACGCTGAAGAGGAATTTCTAAGGAATCTTGTCCGGCCAAAGAAAGAGAATCTGCAACTTGTCTGATATGTCGAAAGGGAGATTTAATCTGAAGCTTCTTCAGTAGTCGCGGATTATCAAAGTCTTTTTAAGGGTCCCATCCAGAGGTTGTGAAATCTTTGACCAGCACTTATGGTTAGGTGCTTAGAAACTATCCTTGCCTCGTGGTTTCTCACATGTTAGTGAGCCAAGCACTGCTTTGAAGCTTATGGATGGCGATGTAATGGACTACAAATTCCAGTTCAAAATACACATGAGATGGTGCAGTGGTAAATCGTCTTAAACAACTAAATGTTTGCTAATACTAGTTTCAATATCTGGCCAGCAGCTCACTACCTGATCTGCCGTTCATCAATTTGTTCGGCCAGATTAATTTCTGTCACGTTGTTACTTTTAATACTCTTACTTCTAAAACCTAGTTTTCTTTCCAAGGCAACATGTGGCTTCTAAATGAGAACACCTATACAGGTAAAACAGGACCAGCCCCGCCCGAGGCTTACTGTAACATGTACAGTAAATACAGCGCTTTTAACTCCGTTTCGCTTCCAACATTCACATTTCTAATACATTACACAGTAGTTGAAGTATTTTTTTAACCAACTTCCTGGAGCAATCTTTGCAACCCTGTTGTGTGTAGCTTGTGTACGCTCGGCAACTACTGGTACAAAACCTTTCTCAGATCCATAATGCCCTTTTTTGGACCTATTATCCGTTGCTTGTTGACAAATATAGATGCTGTTGTCTTTGCAAGATTAAACTTCATGAACATTTAAATCTTCTCGATCACACTTCTATGTTACATTTTTGCAGTTCTATTAATACATTTATCATAATCTAATGTCAGAATTTGTTTTACTGCGAGCCTCTGATAATGCCTCCAGTTCTGAAATGTGTCTACGTAGGAATGCCTAACTGGAACTGCATTATCTGCTAAAGAGTCCTGTGGCTCTTTCATAAACAAGGTTTCACAAACAAAATATCGGGGCCTATCTTTTTTCACATGGGATTTCATACCTGTGCAACAGTTCCGTTCCCAGATTTTGAAGATTTAATTTGCTTAATTTATATTTTTTTATTTTACTTTTTTCTCTTTGTGTAAGTACTCCAAAAGAGGGCTTGTTTTCCAACAGTCTGTCTAGTGTTTTTCCCTCCCTCTTGCACGCGTGCTTCTCCCTTGCCCACTCTGTTGCTCTCTCACCAGTTTACTTTTCCTCCCCCATTCCAAGTTCCTTTCTCTCCCTGTTAGTATTCTTCCCTCCCCACCCCCTGTGGGCCCCCATTCTGCTTGCCCTGCCCTCTTGTTGCTTTCGCCGCCCTTTTCCCCATACTCTGGTATTCCGCCTCCCCCACCAAGATGCTGTCTCTCCCCTGTGTATCCTTCTTTTGGCCTAGCTCACAGAGTGACAGCATTTGCATCAATTTCTGGATCATGTTCACAAGGGAAAACATGCTAAAACTCCGCTCCAAGAGGGTGCAGTGGCACCAAGAGCCCTTGACTTAGAATCACGCCTCAGGTGTCACTATGGAGGAGGTCAGGCCCTCGGCTTTCACTATGGAGGAGGTCAGGCCCTCGGCTTTCTTTCACCAAAGTGCACGACTTCTCCTCTGTCACTTAACACTAGCTGAGCTGCTGCCCTCCTACAGACGCTGCAGAGTGACTGCCGCAGAGGTAGACTGGTCTTCAAGGACTCCACAGGTTTACATCACCATCATTTCAAAGCGTCGCCTATGAAACAGCTTTAGCTGCTTGTAGGCAAACGCCTTTTGTGGACTACAGTGCTTGAAGTGGATCTCTGTGAGAGGTGCGGCCTAAGTAATTAGGGATGTTGCATTAAACATCCCTGTGTGTTACACAGCATGCTGCCTAGCTAGTATTTAGGTGCATTTTTGATAGTTTTCGGCTACTGCATCCATAAATATCGCACAACCATGAACATGACTAAAACAAGCCAGACATATTGGCTTTGTGAGTATTTGTTCGCAGTTTGATGTAAATGAGTGACAACAATGAATGTGTTGTAAATAGTCAGAATTGGTGATTACAACCCATCACTATGTACACACAGGGCAGAGGCCAAGGAAGGAATGAGCCTGTAAAACTGAGCACCGATACAGCCCACTGACTCACACAGCCTTCCGCCTCAGCCACAGAGCTCTCAATCGAGCCCCAGTCTGAACACAGTGCACAAAGGTGGCTACTGTGCAATCGTTCCACTCCCTGGGAGGCTGTGCTTTGATTGACGGGCGCGTCATCGAAAGGTGTGTTCCTTGTGAAGGACACGGCCCTGCTCTCTGGTTCTGAGAGAGCAGGTTTCGAAGCTAAACCTGTGAATAGACCGCACTTCAATCAATGTGTCCTTTGACTTTGTTTAGGAGTGTGATGTAATTGTAGTGCTGCTTTTGTCTAGTAAATGTGCACATTGTGCATCATCCCGTGTGTACAAAAATTAAGCTATATCAAGTATTTAAATATTTTTGTTAATGAATCAGTTTTAACATAGATGACGTTACATTATTGATCGTATCTGAGGAGCAACGCTAACACATCTTGTTTGTCTATATGTCATTTTTGTTTGATATTTCACAAAATATAACAACAGTTACTGTGAGGTACTGTCTTCGAAAACAAATGACTGGCTGGTCGTGAGTAATGACCACTGGGAACCCTATCCTACAGCTACGATTAGTTTCGTCATATATTCCCTTATTGGCTGCTGCCTCTGTCGGTTTACAGTGCCTCGAAGCACTCAAAACCAGTTGGAAGACGACATGTTGGTGCTGCATAAAATAGGCAATAAACTGCCATTCCCTGGACATTCAAAACCTTATTCTGCAAGTTTCAGTCAGTTTGTCAACAAGAAAATGCACAAACGAATCAACGAAGAGTTGCAGGATGGTAATCACACGCTCTACAAGAATCAGTTCAAATAGCGGCCCACGAGTACAAGGAAACCTATTCAGCAATCTCACTGAGGTAGTGTGGCTCACTGGTTAGAGGCGGCAGACCCGAGAGCAGAGGACGGCCCGGGACCAGGGTTCGATTCCCGGCGCGGCAGGTTTCTGGACCAGGGTCAGCGGACTCGATAATTCTCTCGCCTCGGTGCCCACTCTGATCAGCGATCACACTCGGCAACTCTGGGCATTAGCTTGCCTCATCTTCACTAACGGCCCCACCAGACCGCCGGGGATGCCTGGTCTCACCCTGGAGATACCCATTAAGGGACCATCTCTCAGGGAAGCCAGGAAGGGTTTCGCAGCGGTCGAAGCGCCTTGGGACCCTACGGGTAAGTAGTGCGCTATATAAATGCCTATACATTTACATACATTTACATTTACTCTGGGATGTTTGAAAGGTTTGTTAGAATCTCCGCCATGTTCTAAACATTCTACTACACAATTTCCTCACACACAGAACGGCTACAGCATGTGCAGCAGCACTGACCGTTTCCTCACACACACAGGACACTGGGTGTGCAGCAGCACATGCTTCCCTCACATACAAAGGACAGCTGCAGCACTGAACACTTCCTCAAGCACACAGACCAGACACAGCATGTGCAGCAGCCCTGACCGTTTCCTCACACACACAGGACACAGCATGTACAGCAGCCCTGACCGTTTCCTCACACACACAGGACACTGGGTGTGCAGCTGCACATGCTTCCCTCACATACAAAGGACAGCTGCAGCACTGACCGTTTCCTCACACACACAGGACACTGGGTGTGCAGCAGCACATGCTTCCCTCACAAAGACAGCTGCAGCACTGAACGTTTCCTCACACACACAGGACACTGGGTGGGCAGCAGCACATGCTTCACTCACATACAAAGGACAGCTGCAGCACTGAACGCTTCCTCAAGCACACAAACCAGACACAGCATGTGCAGCAGCACTGACCGTTTCCTCACACACAGGACACTGGAGCAGCACATGCTTCCCTCACATACAAAGGACAGCTACAGCACTGAACGCTTCCTCAGGCACACAGACCACAGCATGTGCAGCAGCACTGACTGTTTCCTCGCACACACAGAACACTGGGTGTGCAGCAGCACATGCTTCCCTCACATACAAAGGACAGCTGCAGCACTGAACGTTTCCTCACAGGACACTGGGTGGGCAGCAGCACATGCTTCACTCACATACAAAGGACAGCTGCAGCACTGAACGCTTCCTCAAGCACACAGACCAGACACAGCATGTGCAGCAGCACTGACCGTTTCCTCACACACACAGGACACTGGAGCAGCACATGCTTCCCTCACATACAAAGGACAGATGAAGCACTGAACGCTTCCTCAAGCACACAGAACAGACGCAGCATGTGCAGCAGTACTGAAGGTTTCCTCACGCACACAGAACAGACGCCAGTGCAGCAGCACTGACCGTTTCCTCACACACACAGGACACTGGGTGTGCAGCAGCACATGCTTCCCTCACATACAATGGATAGCTGCAGCACTGAACGCTTCCTCAAGCACACAGACCAGACACAGCATGTGCAGCAGCACTGCCCGTTTCCTCACACACACAGGACTCTGGGTGTGCAGCAGCACATGCTTCCCTCACATATAAAGAACAGCTGCAGCACTGAACGTTTCCGCAAGCACACAGAACAGACACAGCATGTGCAGCAGCACTAAATGTTTCAACATGCACACAGAACAGATGCAGCATGTGCAGCAGCACTGACGTTTCCTTTCACACAAAGAACAGACACTGGATGTGCAGCAGCACATGCTTACATCATACACAGAATGTGCAGATGCACATGCTTACGTCACAAGCAGAATGTAATGTGCAGCAGCACTGAACGTTTCCGTACGCACACGGGACATAGCATGTGCTGCAGAACTGAACGTTTCAACGTGCACACAGAACAGACGCAGCATGTGCAGCAGTACTGAAGGTTTCCTCACACACACAGAACAGACACAGCATGTGCAGCAGTACTGAAGGTTTCCACACCAACACAGAACAGACGCAGCATGTGCAGCAGCACATGCTTACGTCATACACAGAATAGGCAGCAGCATGCTTCCCTCACATACAAAGAACAGCTGCAGCACTGAACGTTTCCGCACGCACACAGAACAGATGCAGCATGTGCAGCAGCACTGAACATTTCTGCTCACACACAACATACACTGGGAGTGCAGCAGCAAATGCTTACGTCACACACAGAATGTGAAGCAGCCCTGAACATTTCCTCACGCACATAGAACAGACAGCATGTGCAGCAGCACTGAACATTTCCGCACGCACACAAAACAGACAGCATGTAAAGCAGCACCAAATGTTTTCGCATGCACACAGACACATCATGTGCAGCAGCACTGAACGTTTCCGCACGCACACAGACCAGACACAGCATGTGCAGCAGCACTGAACGTTTCCGCACGCACACAGAACAGACACTGCATGTGCAGCAGCACTGAACATTTCCTCACGCACATAAAACAGACGCAGCATGTGCAGCAGCACTGAACGTTTATGCACACACAGACATAGCATGTGCAGCAGCACTGAACGTTTCTGCACGCACACAGAACAGATGCAGCATGTGAAGCAGCACTGAACGTTTCTGCTCACACAAACAGACACTGGGAGTGCAGCAGCAAATGCTTACGTCACACACAGAATGTGCAGCAGCCCTGAACCATTTCCTCACGCACATAGAACAGATGCAGCATGTGCAGCAGCACTGAACGTTTCCGCAGCACACAAAACAGACGCAGCATGTAAAGCAGCACTGAACGTTTCCGCACGCACACAGACAGCATGCGCAGCAGCACTGAGCGTTTCCGCATGCACAGACCAGACACAGAATGTGCAGCAGCACTGAACGTTTCTGCACGCACACAGAACAGACACAGCATGTGCAGCAGCACTACACTTTTCTGCACACACACAAAACAGACACGACATGTGCAGCAGCACTGAACTTTTCGGCACACACACAAAACAGACGCAGCATGTGCAGCAGCACTGAACGTTTCCACACGCATACCGAACAGACTCAGCATGTGCAGCAGCACTGAATGTTTCTGCACACACACAGAACAGACGCAGCAGCACTGAACTTTTCCTCACACACGCAGAGCAGATGCAGCATGTGCAGCAGCACTGAACGTTTCAGCACGCACACAGAACAGATGCATCACGGGCAGCAGCATTAAATTTTTCCTCGTGCAAACAGACGCAGCATGTGCAGCAGCACTGAACGTTTCCGCAGGCACACAAAACAGACAGCATGTGCAGCAGCACTGAACGTTTCTGCACGCACACAGAACAGACACAGCATGTGCAGCAGCACTGAACGTTTCCACGCGCACACAAAACAGATGCAGCATGTAAAGCAGCACTGACCGTTTCCGCACAGAAACAGCATGTGCAGCAGCACTGAACATTTCCACACGCACACACAACAGAAACAGCATGTGCAGCAGCACTGAATGTTTCAGCACGCACACAGAAGAGACACAGTATGTGCAGCAGCACATGCTTACATCATACACAGAATGTGCAGCAGCCCTGAACATTTCCTCACGCACATAGAACAGACGCAGCATGTGCGGCAGCACTGAACGTTTCCGCACGCGCAAAGAACAGATGCAGCATGTGCAGCAGCACTGAACGTTTCCACAAGCACACAGAGCAGACGCAGCATGTGCAGCAGCACTGAATGTTTCTGCACGCACACAGAACAGACGCAGCATGTGCATCAGCATTGAAGGTTTCCTCACGCAAACAGTACAGATGCAGGATGTGCAGCAGCACTGAACGTTTCCGCACGCACACAAAACAGACGCAGCATGTAAAGCAGCACTGAACGCTTCCGCAAACACACAAAACAGACGCAGCATGTAAAGCAGCACTGAACGTTTCCGCACGCACACAGACACAGCATGTGCAGCAGTGCACAGGACACTGGGTGTGCAGCAACACATTCTTTCCTCACATACAAAGGACAGCTGCAGCACTGAACGTTTCCTCAAGCACACAGAACAGACAGCATGTGCAGTAGCACTGACCGTTTCCTTACACACACAGGACACTGGGTGGGCAGCAGCACATGCTTCCCTCACATATAAATAACAGCTGCAGAACTGAACGTTTCCGCACGCACAAAGAACAGACACAGCATGTGCAGCAGCACTAAATGTGTCAACATGCACACAGAACAGATGCAGCATGTGCAGCAGCACTGACGTTTCCTTTCACACAAAGAACAGACACTGGATGTGCAGCAGCACATACATCATACACAGAATGAGCAGGTGCACATGCTTACGTCACACACAATGTGCAGCAGCAACTGCTTACATCACACACAACGTGAAGCAGCACATGCTTACGTCACAAGCAGAATGTAATGTGCAGCAGCACTGAACGTTTCCGCACGCACACGGGACACAGCCTGTGCTGCAGAACTGAACGTTTCCACGCGCACACAGAACAGACGCAGCATGTGCAGCAGTACTGAAGGTTTCCTCGCGCACACAGAACAGACGCAGCATGTGCAGCAGTACTGAAGGTTTCCTCGCGCACACAGAACAGACGCAGCATGTGCAGCAGTACTGAAGGTTTCCTCGCGCACACAGAACAGACGCAGCATGTGCAGCAGTACTGAAGGTTTCCTCGCGCACACAGAACAGATGCAGCATGTGCAGCAGTACTGAAGGTTTCCTCGCGCACACAGAACAGACGCAGCATGTGCAGCAGTACTGAAGGTTTCCTCACGCACACAGAACAGACGCCAGTGCAGCAGCTGGGTTAACTGGAGTAAGCAGTGACCCTTCCCAGTCTTTATGGGGCTTGAGAGGGTCGCATGCGACCTTGCTTAGGTTCAGACACCAATGGGAACCCAAGCTCTTGAATATTTGGGAATCAAGGTATATCATGCCCATCAGGGAGGGCAATCTAGGGGAAGTGATGCGTGGACTGCGCAGCAGTGTGGCTTTCTGGGGGACCCTGCAACTGCCCATCACGGCTCGCAAAACGTTGACTAAAATGGTGATTTTACCACAAGTCCATTATTATTTCGTGAGTCTCCCAATCCGGATACCACAGGCTTGGATTGATCCCTGGAAGTCCTTCTTGGGGAACGGATCTTGATTAAACAATGGCAGATAAACCAACGTTAATTTTGTGAAGGAAAGAGTATAAAACGTTAATAAAGAAGAAAAGAATGGTTTGAAGCAAGCCTTTGTTGTGAGTCGCCATTTCATTGCCTGGGTTAGATCCTGCTTTTCCGGAGGCATTTCTGTCGAACTAGTCCAGGTTTCCCATTCTATTATAGGTTTTGTTTGTAGTTGCTGTCTTACAAGTTGGTGAGAGTAGTGAAGAAGTTACAGTATTTTTTTTAAACAACAGCTACTAACTGGTTCACCTTTTCTCCTCGCTCTACATTTTCTCTTAACTGTCTTTCTAAGATCCCTCTACGCATGGTTTAAGGTGATCACAGGTCTACGGTTTTAATTTTATAGTCGACTAGTACGTCTCATGTGCAGCCAGATACACTTTTCTGCGATGGCAACTACTTAATCTATACTACTATTATAAAAGAAGAACTTTGAACCTTTGAGGCGGGTAAACTCGGGAACCACAGCGCCAATCCACACACCCGATACATTGTTGATATTGTCAGGGTGTGCAGATGGACATAGGCTATATAAATTATAAAAATATAAGTTATTTAAAAAACGTACGAGAAAAAAAAAGTAGTCCCATGGAAGTAGCGCCGGCCGCGACGTGCATGCTGACATCAGCAGCGCGGGGAGGAGCGGCGTCCTGGAGCGCCAGGAGGAGCGGCGGACATGAGCGCGGGGAGGAGCGGCGGACAGGCAGGGAGGAGCGGTGAGGAGCGGCGGACAGGCTGGGAGGAGTGGAGAGGAGCGGCGGACCGGTGAACTCAGGAGCGCGGGGAGGTGCGGCAGATGAGTTAAGGCTCTGGGGGACCCACGGAAAATGTCGGGGCGGGCGGGGGCACTGAAGCCAAGGTCGGGACGGGCTGCTACTCCGGGGGACCCATGGACAATGTCGGGGCGGGCGGGCAGGGGCCCTGAAGCCTGATTGCTCCCGGACAAGGTCGGGGCGGGCTGCTAGTCCCATCTAAATCTAGATGCACAGTGAGGGGGTCATGGTCACTTTCTATTCTTTACCGCACACTCATATCAAATACCATTACCCAGGTCTCAATGCTAATTAACATAGTTAAAAAGGCCTGATCTGTTTTTTCCCCTGAAGGTACTGCTTGTTGGGGTGTCACCATTAGTGCACCCATTTAACATACTTATGATGCGTTTTGTCAAGAGGGCAGCAAATCGACTCCCCTTTTTGGATCCTCTGGACCACTTCATCTTGAGCTCAGGTAAATTCCATATATTCAATTTTTTTCATGAGGTCCGTTCCAACAAGACTTTTGTGTTAAAAAGTCAACCCAGATACAAATGGTCCCAAGTCCGTAGCCGCTGTTTTTTACTTTCCAGTTAATTGTCTGATTTTCTAATGTCTTGAAAGTTGAGCCATGTGTGTTTTCTTGGCAGATAAAATACATTGCAGATATCAGGGACCGAGTCACCGCTTCCTATTGTCACCATCATTTCTGAGAGCGGAGTATTCACAGAGTTTGGCTACAATGGCCACAGCAACTCAGATTACAAGCCAATCTTTTGGTCTTTCTTTCCTGCCCTTGATTGCTGGGACAGTATAAGAAGTGTAGCCAACCATAAAGGTGACTTCCAGGGCCCATGTAACTTGAAAACAACACTATATCAAACACTTTTATAAAGCTTTCCAATCCTTATCTTTCTGCTTTTGTTGCACCCAGTAATATTCCACCTTAGCACGTTTATTGAGGTCTCTAGGATCGTTGGTCCATGATGCTCTCGGATCCTGATGCAGTATCTGGGAATATCTAGGATAGGGTGCATCCTGTGCAGAGATGTCCTGTATACACAGCATAGAGAAAGCCATTCACCCCTATTCTTCATGGTTTAGTCCACTTGAGCCCTGGGGTTTGTAGAGCACTTTTCTGAGAATGATTACGTCTTTTTTCATAGTTCTAAGATTTAAGCTCAGCCTTGAGTGGATCTCTAGGTGACCGAGTTTTGAGATCCTCTGTTTCTTTGTTCCTTTGAAGATATTTCTAGATTGGGTTCTTTGGCTGGGGTGGCTATTTTTACTCCCCAATTCAGCAAGGTTCACTCATGTGATAATATGGCCTTAACCAGACTATGAGTGGAACAATGGGCTTCATTAGATTGTCCACCCTCTCCTGCTCTTTTGTCAAGAAGCCTTACAATGATATCATCCCAACATTCAGCCTGGGAAGTGATTTAATCCATTTTTAATATGTTTCCTCTATTCGGGATGTTATAGTGACCTCCGGGTCGGCGGAACAGTGTGAAGTTAACAATTGCTTTATTTTCTTTCATATGTTCAGTAAGGCTGGTGCCATGGTATGGGATGCCTCTCTCCTCTGCCCTTATCACACCGGAGTTTCAAATGGTATGTTCATGCGTGTTAGATGTTTTCGTAAACGCCTTAAGAGCCACGAAAAAATCACTTAAAGTCTTAGAATGGTCGTACGTTTTTGCTTCGAACGCCATGGTAGTAGGTGTTCAGTGAGCCTGTTGCTGGGTGCTTAAGATTCCTGCAACTGTGGATTGCAGCTCCTTATAGGGGTACTTTATTGCTTGGTTACTCTGGGCCTGGTGTTAGCTCACAGGCCTCACCTTAACTTTCTTCTACATTCTTGTCATCACTATGCTCCGATACGTTCCGTTGGTATTTGTTGACAGGATTATTTATTTTGTTTTGAGGTTGGACTTATTTCCAAACTGTGGCATTCTTTTGACGTGTTTGTGCAGTTAGCAAGTTTTCTTACATAAAAGCCTCTGAGATGGTCTTTCCTTGAGAAGAAGTGCATCTAATGCGGCTTCTCTCAGAGTCAAGGTTGATAACAAAAGTACTGCAAGTATCTCCGGTTCAACTTTTAGGGCATCCTTTGTTTAGGAGTTTTCAGAAGGGTCTTCTTTTTTCTTTTGCTTAACAATAGCTTGACGTAAGAGTTCAATGTGTAGTGTTTTCAATTGCTCAAATACTGTGCTCTCTAAATTAGACGTGTTTTATAATTCCGTTTTGGTTGCTTTTCTTTTACTAGACCTTATATTGAAGGTAAAATGTTTGGTGGCCCTTAGGCTTTTATGAACCATATATGAAGTATCAAGAAGTTCCAGCTTCAGAGAAATCCCAGACTTTCAGAAATAAGTGATAGATGTCGTAGTTCAGGTTCCAATGTGATTCCTGCTACTAAGTGAAAACTATGAGATGAGCAACAACCCATCACATACTTAGCAGCTTGTGACAACATGAGGTATTCGAAAAAACATGGCTTCGTATAAAAAAGCTTAACCGTATAAGGTCTGAGAAAACCAGTCATAGTAAATAAATACTACACTGCTGAACTGGATCCATGCCTATTCAAATAAAATGTACAAATGAAGCATCTAAAATATAAAAGAATTTTGTAACAAATGAGGTTGGGTAATATTTGTATGCTACGTTGTTCTAAAGAAGTACTGAAGTATGTTATATTGTACTCACTTTCAGCTCTCCGGTCAGTATAGTACACACTCTCTTGCCTAGCTAATGTAGTGCCTTCTTTCTTTTTGTTTATTCTATGATCAGTGTCACCAAACGTTACGCTCTCTTGCTCTATCAAGTTAGTTCTTGATCTTTCATTCTCTCTACTGTCAGTGTAAATACATTTCTGACTTGCTCTCATTCTAGTCTGTCTTCCATTACTAATGCTGTCATTTTATAATTGCCTTTCTGTCTGATCCTGTTAATTGTAGTTTGGTATTGTATCATCATCTGAGTAGCTGTCCCCCTTTTACCCTGCCAGTTGCTCTTTCACCCTGAGACCCTCCTCTCTTAAATACTTTATTGCCCTATCAGCTAAGTCCGGTCTCTTTTTCTTATTATGTCAATTCAGTCCTTGGTACCATCTCTTGTATTCCCAATGCAGAGTAGCTGCTCTACTTCTTGCCTTTAGGTTGCCCTGTAACTGCAGTTCATTCTCTCCTCTTGTTCTGTCACTTGAGCGAGTTTCTCACCTTCACAGTGTAAGCCCTCTATTCTTTTGCACTGTACTTCCAGTCCTTTCTCTCTTCCTTTTGCCAAGCCATCATAGTGTCTAGTGTTTCTTATCTCACCAACGTCTGAAAACGCCTCTGGCCCCGTCACTATACCTTTCTTTCTTCCTCTTTATCTGTAAGTGTTAGTCTTGTCCTTAGTACTATCTCACTGTAGATCTGTGTTCTTGTCGGATGGCAGCCTTCCATTTTCTGGCCGCCTTGTCTCTGTAGTCTCTCCATGTTCGTATACGAGTGTATAGTTGTGTTAATTTCTCTCACCTTCTGTGTGGTCCTTTCTCCTTTTATTTTGCCCTATTAGTGCAGTTCTTTCCTCTTGCCATGTCAGAATATTTCCCCCCCTTTCATGCCCCTAGTGTTGGTCTCTCTTCTCTTTCTCTTGCCCTATCAAAATAATAATTTGCCCTTCTCTTATCCTCAGTGCAATCTTTCATCTCCTCATTTCCCTGTCAGTGCATTCCCTTCCTATATTTTTCATGAGTGACTGACTACCTTTTGCACAAACAGTTGAAATATTTTCAATTTCTATTGCCCTCAGTGGAATTTTTCCTCTCCTTCTTTTGCCTTGTCAGTGCAGATCTTTCTTTTTTCTTACCCTGTGAGGTGGGAGGGTCTATATTTCCTGGAGTTTATAGTTCACTTTTTAGGTTGCAGCCGCCTGGTTTCAAAGACATACTGGGGACATGCTGAAAGAGTAACCTAGGAATGCATTCTGCCCATTGCTTATGCAGGCTTTGAGAAGTCATAAATATGAAACCAGACTTTCAGGTCTGTTAACTTGAAACAAATCTAATCAACCTAGCCGTAATGCGCTTGGCCCATATTTCTGGTCTAAATAGGTAGGATTCTAGGCAAATCTTTTATTTTACTGAGTCCCATTTTTCTTTATTATCACATATGTAAGCACCTTCAAAAATGAGGTTTAGCATGTATGCTGTGCACACAACTCTTTTGTTTGATTTAATAGACCTAAATGTTGCTCCATGTACAACAAGAATCTTGCCCACATAGGGTACACATGGCTTGCCTCTTAGGTCACTATTAGCACTGTCCTCTGGGCGGAAGCAGGAATATTTCTCAGTTCATGTTTAACATTTCTCACTTCTAACCAATATATTACTAAGGCATGATGTGGTAGAGCACTGTCATTTATACACAGCAAATTTTCCATTGAAATGACCAAAAACTTTCCCACTGAAAAATGCAGCTTCACAGATAAAACTATGTAGCGTAAAAACTATAATATTTGGAAATCGGGTTTATGCAAATATTTATCATTTGCATATCACAAAGTAAAGTGTTGTGTTTTGTTTTGATCCTACTACAATCTTTGCTTCCAACACACATCAGAATTACAATAAAATGTGCTTTCATAGCAGCTAGTATATTTTGGAAAATATATACAGAATATTTTCAAGTTATTTAAATGTTAATGTGTTAAAAACATTTTTTTAAATGCAGACATCCTACAGGCTTTCATTTTATGCTCCATGTACTCCAACATGATTTTCAGCCAGTTTTCACTTTACAAAATCTTTCAAACTTGCAGTCAGACTAAACTAAACAACAATCTCCAGGATAAAATCAGCAGCAATTTCTAAGAATACATAAGCTAATATTAGACCTCTATCTTGAAGCACAAAGCAAATGTGGCAAGACAAAATCAAGATTAAAAAGCATCTTTATTTCCGCAAAGTACCGTTTGTGCGCTGTATAGTTTTATGAGCCTCAAATCTCAGAAGGAGAAACCCTTTATTGAAAAGGGAAGGGGGTTTTTAAACAGACAAAAAAAGTGGGTTCCCTTTTCGTGTGGTCTGGAGGAGGAGACATTCGTCTCTGGGGGTTCTTTTTAGAAGGGGTTTGTGGTGAGCCAAAACACGTATTAAAGCTGTTCAGGGATCAACAAATTCACAATCAATTGCAAACTTCATTTACTAAACAACATTTTGCCTCTCTTTGGCCATAACATGAGGTAATGAGGATGTAAACACTATTTTTAAAGAAATTCTTTATTGTTTTCTGTTCATACCATTTATTAAGGCAGGGTCATTAAAAAGATTCTTTAAAAACAGTTACTGTGGCGTTATACTCCACACACATGAGAAAAATCACAGTTTAAAATAATGGTTCTTTCAAAACAACAAATTTATCATAATAAAACAAAAACTTTGTCAAATTTATTACAAAAACAAGGCAGTATCGTAACCACTCTTACTGCCTTCAATGCTTAAACACTATGTATTAGTGTAAACATAGGATGTACACTGTAGATACCGTATAGTTTAAGAAATTTCTGTTCTACCACAGACCAAATACACTAAAATGTTTTCTTTGTGTTTTAACTCTATAGAATTTTTAACTTACACACTGTCCTGAAGAAGGTGAAGACATAGAATCACTGAAACGCCGCGTCGACAATTTGTGTTTTTGTAATAAATTTGACAAAGTTTTTGTTTTATTATGATAAATTTGTTGTTTTGAAAGAACCATTATTTTAAACTGTGATTTTTCTCATGTGTGTGGAGTATACCGCCACAGTAACTGTTTTTAAAGAATCTTTTTAATGACCCTGCCTTAATAAATGGTATGAACAGAAAACAATAAAGAATTTCTTTTAATAAAAATAGTGTTTACATCCTCATTACCTCATGTTATGGCCAAAGAGAGGCAAAATGTTGTTTAGTAAATGAAGTTTGCAATTGATTGTGAATTTGTTGATCCCTGAACAGCTTTAATACGTGTTTTGGCTCACCACAAACCCCTTCTAAAAAGAACCCCCAGAGACGAATGTCTCCTCCTCCAGACCACACGAAAAGGGAACCCACTTTTTTTGTCTAGTTTTATGAGCCACCTTGCTTTAGTAATATGTTTGTATATGATTACCGCTCTCTTGATGAATACATTGGCTACTCTTGATTTTGTGCGCAAGACATGGACTTTTCACAATCCCTATGACTACAAGTGATGTAACACTAATGAAATTCATTATAGCAAATTGCGAAAGGTCATTCACACGTTAGCCTTTGTTGGCACACTTCTTTTAAACTATCCTGTTTCTACATAGACCTTGAAGGAAGTAGCGTACTATAATTTAAATAGCATTTACTCAAATATCTGGTGCGCGATTTTACTTTAGTGCTGAGTGTTATCACGCCAGCTCTGAAAAAGACAAGTCTTCATCAGTGAAGCATATTTACAGATTACTATATTATTTGTAATTCACATCACAACAAAACAAATGTAATTAGGATCTGCAGAAAATAAGCGCAGGGTCACATTCAGATGACTTTTCACAATAATCTAATGCTATACTATTATAATTTAAAGCAATAAAGGAAGTGCATGCACGAGCATTTCAAATGTCAATTAGAAGAATCAACCAAAATTCTCTTTTCACCAGAAACACTTACAGTGTAAGTCTTGACAGACCAGTGGATTTTTATAGCACTTGCTACCTTAACTGAGCCTGCTTCCAAGCATTCCTAATGTTTACAGATAAGAGGCTAACCAAGTTACTTCCTTTGCACATTTGTATTGCTAAATTTAGTGGTAGCAAGTTTACCACAGAATGTGGTAGAGGGACAGCAGCTCCAAACAGCATAGCACAGTATTGTCAAATCTGTGTCTCTTCTATAGAGTAGGGGCATAATTTAGAGAGACGTATGGAATGAAACCCTCAAAATAACTCTACAACTCACAGTCCACACCATGTACATCCTCCACTTCACATACACCCAACTTACATCCACCTTTCCCCTAAACCCCCACCCTGACGATATCAATGCAGCCCTCAGCTACATCACAGATCATTTTATTTATTTTGAAAGTTTTATACAGAGCGAACAAGACCCTTGCGGGTATCAGAGCGCTTTACAGGGTAAGTCTCTTAGTTGCAAAGTACAGGTAATTGCACATCAGGTTAAATACAAATCAACTTTTGTATATACATCATATCGTAGCTGCATGGTTATACGGTACATAACAAAACGTTCCCAGTATATCAGGCAAAGTGTAGATACATTAGCTAGGACATCTGGATGGACAATAGGCATTATAAAGTTTAATAGCGAAGATACGTTTGGACTCATAATTTCTTTAAACCATGCATCAGGTCATAGTTTTTGGCTCCTGGGAAAAATGTTTGTGATCACC